>NC_134465.1:3633420-4307587 GCF_047948215.1 Lycorma delicatula
CAGACGGACATCTTGAATGTCCTACTTCGTTGCCCTCTGAACTAGCTATCCGAGTTCGCGGAAGCACGAACCCCGCACCAAGTTCTACATTTAACTGAGCTATTGTGCGAGTAAATGTCTCATACTATTCCAGACAAATTCAGTAAATAACATACCACAAGAAATGTTGTTCGCAACAACGGAATTTATTCCTAGTTCCCTTTGTGAACTCAACTTTATAGTTCAAACCCCTAGTTTGATTACAACAACGGACTCCGGTCTGGTCTACCAGGGAAAGGAGGATAGACCTCTTAATCCCACTCAGCTGCATCGCAGAGTCCAACGTGGCATTTACTTCATACTTCCATCGTCGAAATGATGCTACACCTCACACGGCTTCACAGTAAAACCAAGCTCACAACTAGTGAACAATAATCAACCCCCTCCCTCCACGGCCCAGTGAGATTAGGATGATGATAAATTTTTTAAATTTAGGAAAGATTTTTTCGATTTTTCAATCTCAACATTTATAACACTAATTTTGGTATATTATCGTTATTAATAGTCTTTTTAATGCAGCAAAAATGTTTCAAGAACATTATGACTTTTAAGGGTAGTTTATTTTTATAATTACGTAACTTTTTTTACGATTTTATTTTATTTTTACTTACAAATTGGTAGAAGTTTTTATTTTACAATTTTTTTAATAATTTTTTATGTTTTTACAATACTATTTTTTGACCAGCCGGGAAAGTCTTGCGATAGCTTTTCGAGCCTTTTTTTATATTTACAAATATGTTTGTGTATTTTTCTTTTTTATTATTACAGAATTCCTAATGTATATGTATATATAACATATTGTAATAAATACATATGCTTCGTAAAATTTTACAAAGAAAGTCGACTTCACTTATTTTGTTCTCTGTCATTCTCTGTTACAAAGTCTTATATCCTTCCTTTTTGAAAGGAACGAAAGAATTTTCAACATTTGTAACCTGCAGCTTCCTTTCTTTACACAACTTCCTCAATCATCCACGCTAGAATACAAACGTCGTTCAACAAATATTTTTCACACTTAAATTTTTTTTCTAACATGTAAATATTTAATATTTGTTCACGAGTGACTGAGATGGTGTATAGATCTACCTATATTTTTAATATATTAAATATTTATATTTTCTTAAATTATAATGAAACAGAGATTTCTGTGTAAGTACTTTATATAAAGAAAAGAGAATAAAGCGGTTAATAATTTTTTATAAATAATATTTTTTTGCAATTAAATTACAATTTTTTTTTTAATTTTATACTAGATTTAAAACAGCTGGTTTATTTTTTAATTTATCATAGATTTCATTAATTTAAATTTAAGGAAAAATTAAAATATATTTATTGTATGTTTTTTAAGTCTATTTAATTTTATTTCAACTATATTTTGGTTGTATTTTTGTTTAAAACCAAGTTATACCATATTTCTTCCAAGTAAAAGATATTATTTACATTTTGGAAAGGAACCTTTATTGAAAATTGTTATTTATTTAGTTAAACAGTTATTGAGCTATAAATTTAAAAAATTTAAAAGTACATAAAATTTTGTTTCATTAATAACTTTCGATATTTTTTCAAAAGGGGAGGTGCACAACTAAATGTTACAACAGTTCAAAATCCAAAATTTCAACATCCTACAGCTAATCGTTTTTGAGTTATGCGAGATACGTAGGTACAGACGTTACTCCGAAACTAGTGAAAATGGATTCAGGGATGGTCAAAATGGATATTTACCTTGAATTCTGAGAACCGAAATTTTTCGCGATCACAGTACTTCCTTTTCTTCGTACAAGGAAGTAAAAAAATTAGTAGAAAATTAAATTTTGAGAAAATTTACATGTAACGTCAAGCGAATATGAAGAAAAGGTTAAGAAATATCAAATTATTAAAAGCAAAACAGCCAGAGATGTGATAAAAAAATTTTATTATAATTTCATATTTTTGTATTGGCATTTTAAATAAATAAGTTATGTAGTTAAACCTAAAAATTTATGTTTTGCAATACCATTTTTTTTATCATCATTTTTTAAGAAATTAGTAGATAATTATCTTGGACCTGCTTTATTCTATTTTTCTCGTCAAAATTACTACTTTACCAACCTTAATTTAAGCATCAAAAATTACATTATGACTTCATTTTACCACTGGAGCCGTACTTATGTAAAAATATTTAGCTAGATATAATTTGAAAACGAAGGATTTCCGGAAACGTGTTTATATAAACTTTAACTTTCCCGCCTAGCACTGTAGCTATAGTAGAGAAAGTATGATAATCGGTCCAATTTGGGCATACGCGGTTTTAACCGAATCTTTACGTTTTGACACCTAAGGAACCCAAAAAACCAGATGGAAATTTTCCGGATGTTAATGTAAGTATGTACGTGTGTGTGTTCGATGTTTTTTTCGCACCCTAAATCACCTTATATCTCTAGAACTACTCGACCGATTTGACCAAACTTGTTCAGATTACTTTTATATATAGGGCATTAATGCCATTAAATTTTCAACTTAAAAGGTCAAATGGGTGAGGCTGTAGAGCAAGGTCATCCTCAGTTTTTCGAGATTTCGCCTAATTAAGGTATTATTTTTTTAGGCACATTTGTTAATAATTAAAAAATAATATTTCAAAAAAACATTTTTTTCAAAATTGCACCCGCACCCCAAAAAAATGCTCTAAATACCAGTAGCTAAGCGGGTATATTGCGTCAATGGTACCCCCTCTCGCCACATGCTGCGCTACTGTAGCACTGTAGTCGTCTTAGTCAAACTGAGATAGGTGCTGTATTCGTTTTCTATGTTGTAACGTCACAGGTGAGCGGTAGAATTAAATAAATGAATGATATTTAAATTGTAAAAAAGTATTTGAAGTGGCTAGTACCGCCACACCCGCGCAAATAAAATACGGTATGCGCGCGCTTTAGTTTTTTAAACTCCGAATGATTTTAACTTAAGAGGATGAGATGAATAAAAGTTTTTGTAGAGTGTGAAAATGTCATACCTGACCGGGATTCGAACCCGAGACCTCCGGATGAAAGGTCAAGACGCTACCACTCGCTCCACGAAGATCGCGCACGCTTTAGTTAGAATCATCGAATTAAATAAACAAAAAATATTATATTTAAATAAAATTGTAAATATTTTAAATTAAATAGTGTGTGTAAGCCGTTACATCAGAAACAACCCACAATCATGGAAGATCCTACAATTTTGCGGTCAGCTTTTTTTTATCGTTTTCTCTTGTAGAATATGTCCTGAAGTTATTTTTTTGTTTTTCTGTGAGACACTATGTAAGTATTATTTCCGTAGAATAAACCGATAATGAATATTTAACAATTGAAACGGTCATCTGATTTTGTCATTTTAAATGACAATTAGTTATAATATATTAGAATTTTACGCTAAAATACGAGTATATTAATGGTCCATTAAACATTTTACAAAATTACACTTAAATACAAACTTCTAAATATTCATAAATAGTAGAACGTAATAATTTTATAATTTAATATTATACACAAGGGAAAATACTCTCTGTGGCAAATTTCCAAAGTGATGCCGAAAATAGTTACGCATAAAACTTATATAACATAACTTATATAATTTAGTTTATAATCTAACTTTTTATTTTTTACTATACAAGCTTCTTTTATTACAGTAGTTTTTTTGTATTTTTAATAAAGAAGATATTTTTATTTTGTTTTTAACATTAAGATAAAAAAACAAAACTATAAAAATATATTATACATTTTATAATAATAAAATAAACAGTAGTAATAAACATAATAATTTTTTGAACTCTTTTAAAATCCAGATCGGGTATAATAAATTACTATAAAAACTACCCGGCGTTCTAGTTTACGATAAAATTTTATTTTAAATTTTAGATAATTTCAAAACTATTATATAAGTAAAATAAAACTTGCTTTATATTACATTTCTAAATTTACTTATTTTTTTATATTACATTTATAATAAACATCAGGCAACGATGTTGTCAAACTTTTTCCGAAATTTATATAGAGCATACTTAAATTTTAATCGTTTTCTAATTGATAAATGTGAAAACTTACTTTGTGTTACTCAAGATAGTTAAACAGACAGTTGCGACGGAGGAAGTAGGTAATATACTGTCGGTGAAACATTCTGCAGTATATTACTGTAGGTAATATACTGCAGAAGATTTGCGTATTCGGATTGAGGACGCTGATAAGGCGGTTGCACTGAAGGCGGTTCTTCAGGATAAAGCTAAGGACCTGCATGTCGACTTAAAGACGAGGGGCTGAGGCCATAAACCTAGTGGTTGGCGAGTCGGCTGAATTTCGAGTGTCTTGGGTTAGACCAGCTTATAGGCAACGCAGAACGCCGCCGTTACGACTACGTACGGTGTTGCGAGGAAACTAATTGAAAACCACATTAAGGTCGGGTGGGTGAATTGTCAGGTTTCCATGAGAGATCCTGAAGACAAATGTTATTGCTGTTGGAGCCGGGGCCACATGTCCTGGACATGTCACGGGACTTATCGCTCGGCGTTGTGTTATAATTGCGGGCAACCGAGTCATCAGCGGGTTACTTGTGGGAATTGTGGGTATGCGTTACTTTTGGAAAGACGGATTAGCGGGCTGCTCGCGAGTGAGTTGCTGTCCTGGTGTTTACAGGCTTTGTGGAAGGTGACTGTTGCCCAGCGTCTGGCTTTTCGGTTTCTCCTACGCGGGGGCGTTCCGGTTTATTGCAGCACCGTGAACGGTGAAGTAGCAACGGGGTGCTGAACAGCCCCTTGTGGAGTCGGCGTCTGTCCACGCTTTGGTGGGTGGCCGTCGATGATAAAATACGGGGACTCTGGTGCCCTGGAGCTGATAAGACTGAGTCACGGCAGGTGCGACCTGTAAATCACACTTGTTAGAGGCAGGCGGATGAAATATCTAGTCCCGGCGGGGATAACATTCAGGTTTTCTCCGTTTGAGGCAGGCGATGCAATACCGTGTCCCTGCTTCCAGGGTGGGGTCGCTGGACAAGAATTTGTCGGACCTGGTGGCTTTGCACCGGGGTTTAGAGGCAGGGCAAGGAAATTAAGATCCTACTGGCGGGCCTGCCTGTCATGCCGGATTTAGAGCCGGTAGGCTCATTAGAGTAGTGGACACTCCCCCGGGCTGTGTTTATGCTTCACGTTGATCCAGCCCGTGGGAGGAGATGAAAAAAATTGATAAATTTGAAAATTATTATTACGAATAATATTGTTTTGTTTATTAAATTCTACGAGTAATGAAAAAACATGTATAAAAAGCCATTCTAGAATGATTTATTATAAAAAATAAATCGATCAACTTGTCGGGCAGGAGGTGATAATTCAACCCACCGGGTCGGTCTAGTGGTGAACGCTTCTTCCCTAATCAGCTGATTTGGAAGTCGAAGAGTTTCAGCGTTCAAGTACTAGTAAAATCAGTTATTTTTACACGGATTTGAATACTAGATCGTGGATACCGGTGTTCTTTGGTGGTTGAGTTTCAATTAAACACACATCTCAGGAACGGTCAAACTGAGACTGTACAAGACTACACTTCATTTACACTCATACCTATCATCCTAATTCATCCTCTGAAGTATTATCTTAACGGTAATTACCGTAGGCTAAACAGGAAAAAGAAAAAAGAGAAAGAAAAAAGGAGGTGATAATTCGTTTTCTTGATTATTAGTTTCAAAAGTTCTGAAACATTCCAAGATGTTAGCAGAGAAATAAAACAAACTGTCGTTTTATGTATGGTCGTTTTATGTATGGAACTATAAAAAGTTTCTCTACCATGCTAACCCATCGTTGTGGTGACAGGAGGGAATTTGAACTATTCAGCGTAGTAAAAGAAGCTTTGCAAAGAACGGGAATAAGAAAAAAATTAAATATTCAGAATTGTTTATTTTTTCCTTACAACTGATAAAAGAGAGAATGTTTGTTCTTTAGATCTCTTAAACCACTTTTTATATATTATTTATATATATTATATACGCCACTATTTCTAGAGTCTATGTTAAAAAATTAAAAACCATTAGCATTAATAATTTTTTTACAGATTTTTCGTAAATTGTGATTCTGAGTTAGGGGGGTGAATTTGAATTTTCTTTACGTTCTGAGGTATGAACAGTACGAAGATATTTAGTTATTGACTTCTATACGAAAGTCAGTTTCTTGAACACTGAAATGAAGAATATATATATATATATATATATATATATATATATAGAATAATAATATATATATATATATATATATAGAATATATATATATATATATATATAGAATATATATATATATATATATATATATATCCTACTTCATATAAATGACGCATTAATTTAATGAATTTTATTATTTAAAACATAAAAAATTTTGAGTTATTTTTTTTAAAGGATGATTGTTATCTAGAAAAAGATCCATTCTGGTTAAAAATTCACAGGAGACCTTTTAAAAATTATAAGTACTTGTTAATTATAAATATCCATTTTGCCCATCCGAATACCCAATTGAATCCATTTTGACTAGTTTCGGTGTGATATCTGTACGTTCATTAAGTACATGCGTACATAAGTACGAATGTATCTCGCATAACTCAAAAACTATAGTGTAGGATGTTGAAATTTTGGATTTAGGACTGTTGTAACATCCAATTGTATACCCTTCCTTTTGGTCGCAATAGACTTGACCAAAAATGTCCAAAAAAGCCCAAAATCCAAAAGAAAATTGCTTTTTCATAGATCTTGTATATATTTTAAATAAATATAAAATTGTAATAAACTTCGAATTACATTAAAGTACAATTTTTTTCAGTTCTTTAAATTCCAACCTTTTTTTACTTCGTTATAAAAATTCCAAAAAATATGTTTTTTGGACTGCCGTAATAAGCCTTCATTGAGAGCTTGTCAACTGTTATATATCGTAAGTAGTACTTATTTTCATAGCCAAATAAAGTTTTAATTAATGAAATATTTGGATCGTACAAGGGGAAGGCACATCTGTTCGAATTCGATATAATTTTCTTATTTTTTTTTAATTTAAATATATTGATTTATTAATATTTACTAACCTGTGATTGTAAAACAAATTTACAAATGTGTATATTTAATTTAATAGATTTAGTAGATGTGTATGTCCACATCAGACTTTTTTTTAAAGAATGAGTGAGGTTAACTTCCTACCGAAATTCATAATGAAATCGCCGAGTTGAACAGTCGCAACATACAAGTGAGTTTCTGCTGGATCCCTGGTCATGTGGAAATCCCAGTAATGAACGTGCGGATTCCGCTGCTAAAAACGCATGTAGCCGACTGTATTTCACCACTCTTGTTACTTTTACCGATTTTATTAATTATATTAAACAAATTCTTCGAGGAAGATGACAAAGTGACTAGTCTACTGTAGTAGATAATAAACTCCAATACATCAAGAACACTGTGTTGCCACGGAACTTTTCAATCCCGAATAACCGTTGAGAGGAAGTTATTATTTGCCGTTTGCGGATAAGGCTTAATCTTACATATAAAACCCACCGGGTTGGTCTAGCGGTGAACGCGTCTTCCCAAATCAGCTGATTTGGAAGTCGACAGTTCCAGCGTTCAAGTCCTAGTAAAGTCAGTTATTTTTACACGGATTTGAATACTAGATCGTAGATACCGGTGTTCTTTGGTGGTTGGATTTCAATTAATACCACACATCTCAGAAATGCTCAATCTGAGACTGTACAACACTATACTTCATTTTACACTCATATATATCATCCTCTAAAGTAATACCTGAACGGTAATTCCCGGAGGCTAAACAGAAAAATAAAGAAATTTTACATATGAACTTCAGACCGATGCACCCGTTTCTGTTCGCTGCAACTACAAACGATACAGCACATCCTTCTGGATTGCGTTTGTTATGCGGCGTTACTTCGGAAATTTAAATTAGGAGCTACCATCCGAGATATTCTAGGAAACAACCTGAGGATGTTATCGAATATCTTGTTTTTCTTAAATCCGGAAATCTACATTTTATTACTTAAGACTTATATATTTGT
Organism: Lycorma delicatula; assembly: GCF_047948215.1. Classification (NCBI taxonomy): domain Eukaryota; kingdom Metazoa; phylum Arthropoda; class Insecta; order Hemiptera; family Fulgoridae; genus Lycorma; species Lycorma delicatula. Next base: position 3,641,493 of record NC_134465.1, read on the forward strand.
AAGATTTTATATTGTGATTTAACTTTTCCTATTTTTCCTGTGTTATTGTACGGTTTGTTTATTCATTTTATTTTTTAATTTATTGTTTTCTATTATTTATTTAATATATCGTTATACTTAGCGCATGTATTAAAAATTAGTTTATATATTGTAAGATCATAGTGCGTAAAAGTCCTTTTATTAACAAATTGTATGCACTTAAATAACTTTATGTATTATCTACCAACCTAGTTCGTGTCGTTATAAGATTTTTACAAAAATTTCTCTTCTTTTCTATCATCTTAAGATTTTCATTTTATATTTTATTAAACAATCTACTTTTGAAATCCTCCTTAAATATGAAATTTAAATTCCTTTATTTCTTTTCCGTTCTGCTTTTCCTATCGTTCATAATTTTCTACTGTAAAACACGGGACGCCCGAAAAAGAACTCGATGCCCGAAAAGAGAATAGATTATACGATTTCAATAAAACTTTATTCTAAACTAACTTCAATGATAGACCATTTTATAAGCATTATTAAACAGTTACACAATTTTTGTAACCGTTATTTTTGTCAGCAAATGAATTAATGAAATGATATATAAAAAAAATTATGCCAAATGTTATATTTGTACATACAATATTCATAAGGTATGAGAATTTTTAATAACACTTATCAACAGTTATTCATAGAAAATTGAAATTTAGTAGAGACGATCTACTTTTTTGGTATAACTCTACCACAACCCAAGCAACAAAAGAGGTTCTATAGGAAGCAACCCAACGTTTTAATGGAAAGAATAGGATTATAAGAAATCATTTTAAAGGAGGGGAAAAAAGATTTTGACTTAAAAAACTTCAGACCTCAACTCGACCAAAATCAATGGCCAAGCAATTAACGCCTTTTTTTTTTTGTTAAAGAGGTGGGGAATACCAAAATATTAAACCCAACAACTAATTGTACACATTTATCTAGAATAATATTATGAAAAACCAACAAAAAAAAAGTGTTTTTCTTTCTTTTCTTAGAGGTATTTTTCAGGATACAATAAGTTAGTCTGCGATGTGAAATTAATATTACTTCTGTATTTTATGTTGATGTATTCGGGTACCTGTTAGTGTTAAAAAAGTGGAGGCCATTAAAGTCACCATCTCATATACCCTACACAGACACTAGACTGCAACGTAAAATGTAGAAGTAATATTAAATATAATACATATCTATATGATAACTTACTGTATCCTGAAAAAATTCCTGTAAGAAAAAAAAATAAAAACTTGTTTTTTTTGGTTTTTGTTGTTGGTTTTTTATTATTTTTGTAGGTAGATGTTAAAAAATAATTGTTGTTGGGTTTTTGTACTTTTAATAATTATTTTTTTCACAGCACCGCTAGTTATAATATAGATTGTAATAACAAATCTCTATAAATAAAAAATAATTTTCGTTTTATGTATACCCTAATAACTCAAAAGCTACTCAACCGATTTCGCTGAAAATTTCACAATCTATTATTATTTGTCTGGGGAATGTTTAAATTTTATTGCTACCATAATATTTATTCACATAATAACTGTCTGAGGAAGTCGATATTGACATAAGCAAAGATATCGATCTTTGCTTTTGTCAATATCGACTGATATTAACAGTAGATATTGGCGACTCGTAGCTAAAATTAGTGAGGGTGCTGGTCCGGAAAATTTTTTCTGGGCCTTTTCAAGGCCACGGTTAAAGTTTCTGAAAAACAAAAAAAAAAAACGGAAAAACTGACTCGAATAGAATAGCTGGAAGCAGGATAATAATCTTATACACTTTATCATATTCAAGAATATGGTACACGGTTTTTAAGTGCATTCTGCTTAAAAACCAGCACAATGTATTTAAAAACCGTCGCGGTTTAACCGAATAAATAATGAAATGTCAATAAAGATAATATGTTTTATTACTGTTAGAAGATAATAACTTAATAAAATGTCCGCTTAAAAACACTGTAGTCCAGTGGTGCATAATTTAAATTTCTATGTACACAGAAACAAATACGTAATTAATTTTTACTAATTACTTTCTCTTTCGCCCTTCTAGCGTGTTTTTGGACAAATTTGGTAATCAAAGAACCCTTGCTTCCCTCCATCTTCTGATCACTACTGAAAAAACAAAACATATTCCTTCCACCGACTAAACTAGAAAAGCAAACGAACAAGGAACGTTCCATACACACGCGGAGTAAAAAAAAAACTACCTTCCACCAGCACTCCATGGTCGGCACTGCGGGAGCGACATTGGTGTCTTTCCCGCGCGTGCATCTTCCTATGTGCACATGCGCACAACAGCCAAACACCACCACGCCGCTGGAACTGTGAAGCGCACAGTACCGTACAAAGATTTTAGTATTTTTTTCATAAACTTGGGGATGGCTACTGACATTAAGTTTAAGGATTATATATTGAACAAGTATAAAGAAAGAATTAAGGGACTCATTATATTAAATGCTATCGATAATATCAAGTGAAAATAAGGAGTTCTGCAGTTCCACAGTGCCTATACACGAGCCGGCACAGAATATAGACAATGACAATCGATATAGAAGATATATCTCGATATAAACAACGACATTAAAATTACTAAAGGAAGAGTTTTAGGTTATTTATTTATACTTTTTGTTTTTTTTTTTATTTATATAATAGTGAGATTGATTGGGTTGAGCTGTGATAAACATTCTGGCAACAGCGAAGCATTGTCGGGTCTATTCGTAACTAATAAAAATAATAATTTTAAAAAATAATCAATTAAATATAAAAGCTTATATATATATATATGATAAATTTAATAAAAATGATAGTTTGTGATTGATGGGTAAATGTCTGTCAAGTGAAGGGCATTACTGCCATGCCAAGACTTTAATGGGATAGAGTTGGTGGAGTCTGAACTGAATCCAAATTTGATTGATGACAGGTTCAACCGCCTATTTCGGGATGACTAACACGGATAGCTTACACGTTCCCATTCTTTAATCATCCTTTAGAGTATAATATCTTAATTTAAATCGGTCCAAATATTTTCGTTTTTTTTTTTTTATATATAACAAATTTTGTTAAATTCAATTTTCTTTTATTGTATATAGAGACGTAAAATAAATCTGCTTTTAAAAAAATTAACGTAAAATAAAAATTACCGTAACCAATTATACTATATCTTAAAAACAATAGTTGCTTTAGATTAAATGTTCTATGAGTACAAAATTGACGTTTTGTTAGAAAATTACACGGATAAATTTCTTTTTTTTTTAATATTATATTTGCGTTTTTTTTCTAGGCGAAATGGAATCAATTCAGTTCATTAACTAAATTAATTATATAAATCTCTGTATATATTTGCCGATGAGTTTGAGTTTTATTAAACTCTGTTCATAATAATGATTAAAAAAAATCTGTTTTAATTCCTTATTTACAGTTCAGTAATTTTTATAATTTTTTAATTTTTTTTTAATTTTTTTTTTTATAATTTCAATGATAAATTTTAAGACAACCAAGTTCATTTTAAATCAGCGGCTGAGATGATAAATATATTAGTTAGTATCAATACTATTATGTACTATATATTTTTATTTCCTTGTACGAAGTAAAGGAAGTATTGTGATCGCGAAAAATTTCGGTTTTCAGATTTCGACGGAAATATTCATTTTGGCTAGTTTCAGCGTGACTTCTGTACGTAAAGCCCCAAATCCAAACAATTTGGATTTTGGACTTTTTCTTAACTTAAATAATAAGCCCTCACTGAGAGCTTTTTAACCATTTTATCATAAGTAGTATCATGAGAGCTTTTATCATAAGTAGTACTTACTTTCATCGGTTCCAGAGTTATAGCCAAATGAAATTTTAACTAATGAAATATTTGAATCTTACAAGGGCACATCGGTTCGAATCAAGACTTGATTTTTAATTTTTTTTTTTAATTTAAATATATTGATTTACTAATAATCATTAACCTTAGATTCTAAAAAAAAATTTTACGACAAACAATAATTCAGTAATAACGATAAAAAATAAATTTATGAAAAGAATATCACAAGTTATTAATGAAATAAAATTTCATGGACTTTTCATTAAAAAAAAAAAAAAATGTGTATGTGTAATATAATAGACGCAAAAGGAAGTCATGTGGTGTCCACATCAGAATTTTAACATACAGATTGAATTGAGAGATTCGTTTTATTGAAATATGTAATAAACCGAAAGCTGTTCCTATTTTAACAAAAAAATAAAATTCTTCTTTGATAAACTTTAAACCTAACTGCTTTGAAAAAAGTTGTAATTGCACTAACTGATATTTTGTATTTAATAATTGATGTACTTAGTTGTATGTGGAGTTTACAACTTGCAGCTGTGCAAATATCTTTCTAAATAATTTAGTAAGGATCTTCAAAAGGAATAATTCATAAATACAAATAAGTTGTTATTTTAGGTAAACTTAAATCTTGAATAAATTTAATCGGTAAACGTAATTTAAATTTTAAGATTATTTACCCTTAAACCGAAATTACCGTAGTTTATTAATTAATAGTTATTTCATAGAGTTACTAAGTAAATTAACTTCTCCTACGGTGTACAAACGAGACCATTCCGAACTTAGAAAATATAGACAGAAATTCATGGGTAAAATAAACTATTTACATTTTCTACAAAGAATCTTCTCTTCAGAAAAAAAAAAGTTTATTCCCTGTTCACAACTTAACTACAACGAATTCATATTATGAAACAGTGATAAAAATAGTCTTTATTGAAAAATAATACCACAAGATAATTACAGCGATACAAAAAATTGCTGTACCTAAAATTAAATAAAAAGAAAATAAAAAATGACATTTATTTTAACAAGTTTCGTTTATTTGAATATTATTTCATAATTAATATTATAAATTAAATTAAATTTATATATTTACATAAATATGTTTCAAAATCAAAAAAATAGAGTGCGTTCGAAAAGTGGCTATGCAGTATGCTTTAGAATTATGTGGTGTACGACGTGTGTGAGAAAAGTAATGTTACTGACTTTTTACTTACCAAAGTTTTTATTTTTCTCAAAAAACAGTATTATCACCTTCAAAGTAGTTCCGTTGGGCAGCTATACGCCGCCGGAGTCGTTGTTGCCACTCCTGGTAGCAGCGCTGGAAGGCATCAACTGGTAGGGCTTTTAACTGGTCGGTCACAGTCTTTTGAATGTTCTTCAGAGTTCCAAAATTACGTCCTTTCGAAATATGATTCAATTTCGGAAAAGGAAAAAGTCACAAGAACTCAAATCAGGTGATTAGTAGGGGGGTTGAGGAACCGTAGGAACGCGTTGAGGTCAAAACTTTTCTATTGAAAATTGCCGTGTGATACGGGGCATTGTCATGATGAACCATCCACTTGTCTGCAATGTTTGGTCTTACGCGAATGACTCTTTTCCTGAGCCTTTTATGGGAACCATTGTAACACACTTGGTTGAAAATTTGTGCTGGAGGAACAAATTCTTCATGCACGATATCCCTCCGTCAAAAAAGCAAATCAGCATGGTTTTGATCTTTGATTTGCTCATTCGACATTTTTTCGGCCAAGCAGATGACGGAGTGTGCCACTCTTCACTTTGCCACTTTGTTTCAGGATCGTAGTCAAATATCCAGGATTCATCACCTGTGATCACACGATTGAAGAATTGTTGGGCATTGTCAATCCTCTCAGGAAGAGGAAAACGCACCCGTTTCTTCGATTGCCCTTCTTTTCCGTTGTGACGTTTTTCGGCACCAATTTCGCACAAACCTTTCGCATGTACAAATCGTCTGTCAAAATTTTATGTACGGTGTAAGTGTTTAAATTTAACTGTTCGTTCGTCATCTTTATTTTTAAACGACAGTCTGATCTCATAAGAACCCTCACAAGCTCAGCGTTTTCGTCAGATTTTGAAGTCGAAGATCTCTCTGAGCGAGGTTGATCTTCAACGTGTTCTCGGCCTTCCGAAAATGATTTGTGCCAGCGGAAAACTTGTGTTCTTTATAAGCAATGCTCCCCATAGGCCTGTTTCAATTTTTGAAGGTCACACTCGTGGATTCCCCAAGTTTAACATAAAATTTGATTGCACAACGTCGCTCTAAATTCTGGTGCTCTATTTTCGTAACGCACAACAAAAGCACAACTTCACAGATGGCGCTGTCAAACATAATGTGTTGGCTGAACTGAATTGAAACTTGTACTGAACATGTGCAAGGGATGAACAAATCGGTCTAGCACATACCGGTAGACACAGCGTTGCCAGATCGCTTGCAGTGTTACCAATCTCATTACTTTTCTCACATTTCGTATTCTGTTATTTCGGCGTTAGGTTGGTTGTCCTGAGGGCACTTTATATGAGAATATTCTTTATAGGAGGAATCTTTATACGAGGTTCGTTATATGAGGCAGTTATTTTCATACGAAATTGATTACTAGATCGTAGATACCGGTGTTCTTTAGTGGTTGGGTTCAATTAACCACACATCTCAGAAATGGTCAAACTAAGACTGTACTAGGGTACACTCCATTTACATATCATGTATATGTATTCATTTACACGTATATCATCCTCATTCATCCTCTGAAGTAATACCTGACCGGAATTTTCAGAGGCTAAACAGGAAAAAGGAAGAAATGGTTCTTTGTATGAACAGATACCCGACTTGCTACTAAACATAAAGCTGTAAGAACAGAATTGAAACTTTTCCCCCACAAAGTAATATGTCTTCAAAAACTCAAACTTACAGATCATTCCAAAAGATTAAATTATTATCACTGGTTTAAACGTTTTATTGACCAAATTTCAGTAGGTATACTCGACATAAGTGACGGCTTGTGTATAGGCACTGTGGAACTGCAGCACCCCCTAATTCCACTTGATATTATCGATAACATTTAATATAGTGAGTCCTTTTTTCTTTACTATTCACAGTTCCGGAGGTGTGGTGTGGTGTGGTGTTTGGCTGTTGTGCGCATGCGCACATAGAAAGCTGCACGAAAAGCTGCGAGTGAGAGAGAGCACTGTCGCTCTAGTTAAAAAGACAAACACGAGTTCTTTTTTGAATATCTAGTCCGTGTTTGTATGCAACGCATAATACTCGTATTTTTATTATTGGGCAGCGGATTCAGTGTTGTAAGGGAGTTATTAGCTATTAAAGTTGTAGGCGTAGCAGTTCAATGCGAATTTTTAATTAATCTCTTTTTCCATTGATTGTTAGTTCTTTTTTTCAGCCTTTATTACAGATTTAAAAAAGTATTTTTTTAAATTATAATACTAAAACAGCTAAGTACATTTCATCCCGATTCGATCTAACACAATTCCTACGAGGAAATATAACAAAAAATATTTATGCGGACTTTAATGAAATCATATATAAAACGATGTTAAATTTGATGGGGTAGAGACAAAGCCTATATTCTATCTTAATTTTTATAATTTTCACTAAACGGGCTGAAAAAGAAATATTTATGATTAACTACTAAATTTTGTTTATTTAATGTATATATATAAAATAATCGAATAATTTTTTCCAACAATAAGAAAAAATAAAAGTGAATAAATTTTATTTCTGTAGAAACACGTCATTTCTGAAAATCATTTTTAAATTATATACATACACAATGTTGGTCTAGTACGGAACGGATTTTTTGCTTACTTTACAACGGGAACCTCCCCTTCGTTCCTGTTATCACGCCAGGAACTTAACACAAACACGATAGAATCGGGATAAGTCGGGCGGAGGACTGTCACCACTTTGTGGTAGACGGTTACGTCTTTACGAAGTGCACGAACACTGTGGCGGACGGGTGGGTAGGTAAGCCAGCTAGCGTAGGACAGGTACACTTACATACACAACAAGATAGGCTCGGGCTCGGGTAGGCAGGTTAATATGTTTTTTTCTAGGAACGTTATTAGATTTTTTATTTTAAATGAGAATGTAGGCTCGGGATAAGACGAGTGAGTTTTGAATCAGAGTTCATATATAGTTAAGCTAGACGTGCACTTTAATAGGGACGGGAGATAAAGAAATAGGCTCGGAAGCCCGCATCCTCACCCGCTTGACACATCTCAAACCGCAAACAAATCTTCGGTTACACATACACATATACGGTTACACATACACATAATATGCCATACGGTCGCGAACGCATTAAGTATTTGGTGAACTGGACCCTCACCAGGTACTTCTTGCACGTAGATAAAGTGTGTTTTAGCAGGACGGAGTGGACGTTTCCCGTAAAATAATATTAATATTTTTTTTTTAATTACTAATTTACTAAATAATTAAAAACAGAGAATATGCTTCCTTTATTATTTACCAATAAACTATAAATACATCTTATTAAAAACTTATTTTTTTATTGAGAAGAATTCACTTTATTTATTATTTTTATAAGTTACCTCGACGTAAAATTTTCAAAAATTTTACAGAATTGAAACATATTTTGTCCAGTGGGAAATGAAGTACTTCTATTAATTTGAATATGTGTAATTTTTCCATATTCTATATCATCTATACAGAATATAATAACATATTTTTCATTTTATGCTGAACATATAATATATTTTAATAAAATATTTTGGTCTTACACGGGGAATGCACATCGGTTCAAATCTCCGTAAGGTATTACTTCAAAGGATAAGTGAGAATGATATGTATAAATGTAAATGAAGTGTATTCTTGTACAGGTTTAGGCCAACCATTCCTGAGATGTGTGGTTAATTGAAACCCAACCGCCAAAGAAGGTGGTTTCTACTGCTTCCGGGAGACGAGATGTTCAGAATCAGAACGACAGTTGGAATGGGGCGGAGATTGGACTGTGGACACATCAGCTCATCAGTGACGTCAAGAGCTGAGTAAAGCGGAAGCACGGTGATACCAACTACGAGCTCACCCTGTTTCTATCAGGGTATGGGTGCTTTCAAGTTTACCTTCACCGTGTGAGTAGGAGTACGACGAGATGCTGCTATGATCGTGGGGAGCAGAATACGGCGGATCACATAGTGATTTTTGCAAGAGGTGCAGAGATTTGAGGGTCATCATGATGGGCCACGGTGCAGTAAATGTGGATAATACCATAAGTGTGATGTTGGATGACAGAAATGCTTGAAAGAGAGTAACAACTGCGGTGGCAGCCATAATTCAAAACAAGGCGGCAGCGAAGAGAGGCAGGCAGGCTGGGGCAGTTGACCTGAGGCGGAGCGACCGATGCCGGACGGATGCTGTGGGCGGCCAGCCTTTGTTGGCTGGCGGCGGGGGCTCCTTGAGTCGTCGTTCGCCGATGATCTCCTGGGAACGTCGCGCTAGCTATTCTAATGCGGTGACAAAAGCGCCCGGGTGATTGTGCAAGGGCTGTGTACATACCATGTAGATTAGGTCTATGCCCTGCGTGACTAGAGGAGAAGGTTTTTAGCGGGTGAGAGCCCTGCACTTGCCTTCAGAGCGGGAATGGCGGCGTCTGGCAGTGCATTTTCCACCCCCTACGAAAAACAAAAACATTAAACTCCAAAGAATGAACACCGGTATCCACGAACTAGTTTTCAAATTCATCATCACACCTTCTCAAGACATTTAAATTTTTCGATTTCAAAATCAATCTGTCGATCAATTTCCGTTCGGTGAACGGTTTTTTTTTTTTGGAACGTTGTGATGCTGCAACGTTCCAACTTGCAGCATCACAACGAACCACGCTTCTAATTTTTCCCGCTCAAATTTTTTCGACATTAAATTGAACGGAACTCGAGAACGTCTCTACTAATTTTCATATTACAACTTGAGATGCACTACTACAGCATATCTAAATTTAAATGAAATTGATCGAATAGTTTTGGAGATATTTGAGTTTCAAAATGTGAGCAATAAATTGATCGTAACTCAAAAAAGAGTCGACCAATCTTCATCAAATTTTAACTTGCACAACTTCAGATATACTATTACAGCATATTCAATGAAATTTATTAAGTAATTTTGGAGATTTTTGAAACACAATATTTTATACACAGCCTATAAATATATAAAGAAACCCCAGTTTAAGTAAATGGTATTTTGTTGCTCTTCATACCTCAAAATATAAAGAACATTCATTTTTCTTTACGTCTTCAAAACAAGTGACTGGATCTAACCTAACTTCAGTAAGGATATCTAACCTTCCCTTAAGGGTTGGGTTGGTTGCTTGTTTGGTATGTTGTTGTATAACAAAGGAAAGTAAAAAAAAAAAACAAAAGAAAAAAAATTCCTAATTGCGTAAAAGGCGCGCTGACCGCAATTTTGACCTTTCTACAACAGCTTTTAACCTTTTTCTTTCTCTATATTCTGCAACTACACTTCTAAGAACAAGCAAGCGAACGATTGCATTTTAGTTAAAAGAAAAGCTAAACAACGACCTCTTTTACTTACAAATTGTATTTTCTTTTTTTTCATCCGACAACCTTTTACTTTTTACCATATACGCACGCGCCCATGCATTGGCTTATATGCATACTAACGTATACTACGATCCTTCGATTCTTTTTCTCTAATAAAATTTCATTTTCTGGAATTTATTTAATGTTATACAGATACCTTTTTTATTTTTCTTGTCTTTCGATATTAGATATATATATTCGTATTTTTATAAAATGATTTTAAAATTGTCTTTATTCTTCACTTTGAATACTTTTAAAATATTAATTTTTTTTAGTACTTTATATTATTACATACACTTGTAGTAAACCTTCAAGCATTTATTATAATATAAAACCCCGGTGTCACCCGCTACATATGGATATTTATGTTTCCCGTTGCGCGTAGATTTTTTTAGCAGATTAGGCTCGCTTTATTCGCCCTTTCCACCAGATGACTCAGCCCCCGTGGACCCCTCTCTGCTCATTAAACTCATGTTTGCTAGAATAATATTGAGATAAATAAAAATTAAAGCCTGTTAAAAAAAAACTATAATAATTTCTTCAGAGCAACACTTTCGTCAGTACAGGACCTACTAATTGGTTATTAGATTTCCATTCGCTCGCAAAATTCATAATAATCAGAATTAAAAATCTTCATAATGTTGCTAAATCTTATAAAGATTAATTCAATAACGGTAGCATAAAACGGAAAATGTAAAAAACAATTTATTTTTTTTTTACCCATTAAAATATTACTTTTCTAAAAACCCGAAAATGGTTTTTAGATATTTATGTGAAGAGTATTTTCAAGTCCAAATCTACTGAATATAGTCGAAAATGGAGAAAATTTGTATTCATTGTTCGAAATGTTTTTACCTTTCTTCATTTCATTCAGGGTCGAATTTCGAAGTTGATATCTTCATTTGTTCCAAAAAATTATCGGATTTCAGAAAATATTCAAAAATCCATTTTAACCCTTTAAAATCGGAATTTCTAAAAATCTAGAAATAAGTTTTTCAATAATCACATGGAGATTAAACCCATCAAAAATCAAGTTAATACCTTCGTTTGTTACCGAGAAATTAAAAAAAAAAATGTTAAATTTCGTTGTTATTCAATTTTAACCCTTGAAACTCCGAATTTTAAATAATCCTTTCTTATTATGCACTTACACCGTAAGAATAACGAGTTTATATTATCTATTTATTATCAATCAAATAGGGGAGGTGCACAACTGGATGTTACAACAGTCCTATATCCAGAATTTTAATATTCTACGGCTAATCGTTATTGAGTTATGCGAGATACATACGTACGTACGTACAGACGTTACGCTTAAAGTAGTCAGATTAGATTCAGGGATGGTCAAAATAGATATTTCCGTTCAAATTTGGAAACCGAAATTTTTCGCGATCATAATACTTCCTTTACTTCGTACAAGGAAGTAAAAATTGTCAAGAACAAACCTGGAAAGTTATGAAATCCTTCGTCAAATTTTTTTATTGTATAAATATTCTCTTATACAGAGTGTCCCATATAAAACGCAACCCATCACTCACTCATCCATGAAATTTCAAAAGTCAAGCTTAATTCCCTACTCGTTAATGAAATGGACTCGTCCAACATCTAAACATCGCGGTGACGCAGTAGAACACTATCGATAGTAACAAAAATGCAATCATAACGTTCAGTTGATAGAGACAAGATGGTGTTACCGCTAGATGAACGTGTTTTTATTGCTGATTCGTGCTTCAGTACGAAATCAGCGGTTGCAGTGCAAGATTTGTTTCGCCATAAGTATCCAAATAAACCAGCTCCTAACAAAACATCAGTATTAAGGTCAGTCGCAAAATTTAGAGAGACCGGTTCTGTTAATAACAAGGAACACAAAAGATATGCGTCAGTGTTGAATACAGATACAGTCACTGAAATCAAAGACCGATTACTCACCTCGCCAAATAAATCGATCAGACGTTTGCCTGCTGAAATTAATTTGTCTAAATCGACTACTCATCGGGCGACCAAACGATTACAATTACGATCTTATCGCATTCAAACGGTTCATCGACTTCTTGAGCCCGACAAAGAAAAACGGCTACAATATTGTCAACGGTTCCGTCGATTTCTGCGTGAGGGAATTAACGTTATGGATTCGTTATTTTTCACAGATGAAGTACGGTTTCATTCGGATGGCTACGTAAACAGCCAAAACGGTAGAATTTGGAGCGCTGAAAATCCCCACGTTTATCACGAAAAACAATTACACCCGCAGAAGTCGGGCGTGTGGTGCGCGATATCGCGGAAGAAAATAATCGATCCTATTTTTTTCGAGTACACCATGAATGCAGAACGATATCAGGATATTTTATTTCAGTTCATCGCACTCTTGGAAGAGGAAGACAGACACTGCCGGCTACAACATGACGGTGCGACATCGCACTACGCAGGTTCAACTTCTGATTTCGTCGAGGAATTCTTCGGTGATCGTGTTATCGGTCGAGGCTTGTGGCCACCAAGATCTCCAGATTTGACTGCGGCGGATTTTTTTCTACGGGATTACCTCAAAGAAAAAGCCTACAGCGACAAACCACGAACACTTGAACGATTGAAAGTCAATATTGAACAAGCTGTATTAAATATCCAGCCACAAACTTTGAAAAAAGTTGCAAGAAACGCTGTAAAAAGAATTGAAGCTTGTATTCAAGAAGATGGCGGCCACTTCCAACATTTACTCTAAATGTAAGGTAATGGATGGTAATAATAAAAATTACATTTACATTTACACGTGCCTTTTTATTATTTCAATACCTACCAATATAAGGTTGGGTTGCGTTTTATATGGGACACTCTGTATTATTGTGATAAAGATATTGATTGATTTAAAAGAACGCAATCCTGGAAATAAAAATAATTATATTTTCATTGCTTTTCCAGAAGATTATCAAACATATGTTACATTTGTAATATTGGAAATGTTTATTATGGTGTTTTATTTAAATAAATATATATAAATCCTAACATATTTCTCTGTCAAATTGATGAAATATAGATAATTTTTAAATTGTAGATAAACCTATGTTTCTGTTGCATAACTAATATCTGAAAGAGAGGGTGTAGTGTTTAATTATGTGAGATGTTCTTGAGATCACTATTTGCAAAAATGAAAAGATATAGAAACTCGAATATAAACAATATTGAATGTAAATAGTATAAAAAAAACAAAAATATAAATAAGTTTACATGGTTTGGACATGCGAGAAAGATGGAAGATATGTAATGTTTTATTTGAAAATGGAAGAAGTCGGCTTAAAGGTAGACCACGTATGAATGGAGAGATAATCAAATAAGAAGGTGTGTTTCATGAGAGATTGTAAAGAGAAGCCATGCTGGAGAAGATGACTAGTCTTGATTAATATCCAGACTCGGTGACCTAGATCGGTATTCAGATATCCATGTAATTTTCAGATTTATTCAACTTGCCTCATATTTTATTATATTCTAACTTGTTTTATTACAATTTTCGATCAAATTTAAAGTTAGTTCATGAAACGAAGCTAAATAATTCAGTTAGTTTTGACAGATTAATCAAAGTGAAGGGTATAATATATCGTATTTCTTCCTTTCTAATATAATCTTGTAATCTAATATAAAAAAAAGAAGTATAATATCTTCTTTAATACATATTTTAAATCAAACGTTTATATTTAGCGTAAAATTATCAAGAAAACCAATTTTATTTTTTGAAGCGCCTTTTATTAAATTTAAAATGTTTCATAATGAAATATTATAGCCGCGGTATATAATATTATATGATTGCTGGAGTTATCAGGTCTACTTCTGTGGAATGGCTCCCAGTATTGAGCCACAAACCACCCCCAAATCTGCGCAGTATGAACGCTCTTATAAGAGAGTACAAGAAGATTTATGGGCAATCGAAACCTACCGATACATGAAGACATTGAGGATGCCAATCGTGGTCGCCTTCGATCTAGAAAGTCATCTATCAAAACAGCAATTGCTGCCACAGAGGAAAAATTCAACCTGACTGGTATCAAGAATGGACCACAAAACAGAATAACCAAATTCCATGTATTTCTCAGAATCCGCAGTGTTTGACTTTCCACGTATGACATGGTCAACGTTAAACAAAATACGAACTCAGCATTGTAGGTGCACCTATTTCCTGTGTAAATGGGGTAAAACATCGACACCCCTTTGTGAGTATGGTGAAAATCAAACTGTTAAACGCATAACAGAAATTTTTCCTAGGACAACTTATGAAGGGACTTCTTAAAATTTCCTGATGACTCCAGAATCAGTAGGTTATATTAATTTGTTAGATGTTTATGTGTAATTTTTTACTGTAATTGGTGTTGTTTCTTGGTGCCATACGCTAAATAAATAAATAGCTGCGACTTTTAATGGAAAAATATATAGTATTTTTAAAAGTTAATTTATATTTCGATTAACAAAATTTGTAAATTCATATAATTTAATAGTATCTATATAAATTATTTATTTATCATATACTTTTTTACAGGATGATTCAAATTTAAAAGCATATAAAAATCTATTGAGATAACTTGCAGCTTCACTTGAGGTCTCATTCCATAGAAAAATACCTCAAGTTTGTCACCCAACAGCAACTTTAGTTCGATATGGCTTCCATTTGTAATGCGACAAACATCCCACCTGAAGTCGATTTCATCCCAGACTGAAGGCAGCCGGTCGGACGTTACCTCTGCAGTTGCGGCGTTAATTCGAAGTCTTAACTCAACAAGATCAGTAGGTAAAGGTGATACGTAAACCCAATTTTTAATGATATCTCATAAGAAAAAATCTAGCAGGGTCTAATTTGGGGAGCGAGATGGCCATGCGATTGAAATTTCACAACCAACCCCTCGTCTGGTAATCGAGTGTTAAGAAAATCTCGGACTTCTAGGTGGTAGTGAGGTGGTATCCCGTCTTGCTGATAGTAATGGCATACATCTTGGTCATCATAGTCTCATTGTGGAATTAAAAGATTTTAAAGCGTATTCAGATATACGGTACCATTTACAATTGCTTCCTGGAAAAGGAACGACCGTTCTCTCTGGAAGAAGAACGACCTGTTTCAACGAAGATTTGGTGCCAAGATGAAATTGTATGCCTGCTAGAAGGCTCTTTGCCGTACTCTCTATTACGTTAAACTGCAGTTGCTGACTGCAAATCGTGAAACCAAAACGCCAGTAAAAACGCACAGTAAATGTATCATCCATTTTTAACAGCACTGGTGACAGCGCTGATGGCTGAATTCAGTACTAATGAATAACGTGAGTCAAAATTTGATGCGTTTTCTATATAAGAATGAGACCTCAACCGAATCTGTAAATTATCTAAATAAATTTTAATATGCGTTTAAAATGGTGAAATACTTTTTTAATCAAACGGTATAATACTGGCCTAAAATAAAAATTATTAAAAGACTTTACATGAACACATTAAAAGAAAAATTTTCCAACATCCATCTAAGTCGCTTGGACTTGATATAAAGTGATCTACCATTTTTTTCGCCAAAATTAAACTCTTGATGGTTCTCTTAAAATTAAATTGGAAAGTTTTTGATTGGTTTTTAAAATTTCGGTTGGTAATCTTGGCTACAGAATTTTTAGAAATCAGTTCTACTTTACAATAAGTGCCTGAATTATATTATTTATAAAAAAAACTTGTAAATTCTTATGTTTGTATATAGATTGTATATATTCAGAATCAAATTCTCTACAAGTTTTATTAAAAACATTTATTGTTTATTACTCATTTAACAAAGTTATTTTACACCAAATATAAAATAGCGTGTGACTCCAAATTTTTCGTATTTTACCCCAGATTTCTCGAAAACTATAAAATACATTTCTGAGACCTATTTTTTACTTCCTTATAAATCAAATAAAGCAAATATTGTGATCGCAAAAAATTACTGTTTTCAGATTTCAACGGAAATATACATTTTCATCGTCCCTGAATCCATTTTAACTAGTCAAGGGGTGACCTCTGCATATACATATATATGTGCGTGTGTATCTCGCATAACTTAAAACCGATTAGCAGTAGGATGTTGAAATTTTGGATTTAGGACTGTTGTAACATCTAGTTGTACACCTCTCCTTTTTATTGCAATCGACTGAACCAAAAGTGTTAAAAAAAAGGCCAAAAATCCAAACATTTGGATTTTGGAATTTTTCTTAACTGCGGTAGTAAGCCCTCATTGAGAGCTTTTCAACGATATATCATGGTACTTATTTTCATTGGTTTGAGTTATAGCCAAATCAAATTTTAATAAATGAAATATTTGGATCTTACAAGGGGGCCTTCCCCTTGTCGGATCCCCTTCCCGTACCCCTGAAAGTCGGATTCGAACCGATGTGCCTTACAACGGTTCGAATCCGATTTCATATACTTTTTTTTTACTTTAGTTTTTAATTTAAATATATTGATTTATTAATAATTATTAACCTGTGCTTATAAAAAAATTTACAATAAATAATAATTCAATAAAAATAACAATAAAAAAAAAATATATGAAAAAACATCAGAAGTTATTAGTGAAATAAAATTTTACGTACTTTTCATTTTAATTCAAAAATTTTTACAGAGATTAATAAATCAATATATTTAAATTTAAAAAGAAATATATGTACATGAAATCAGATTCGAACCGAAATGTGCACGGTTACGGATCCGACACGTTCTAACTTACACCACATAACTGTTTGAGCAACGTGAAATATAATTACAAGACTCGGCTGATAAATTTTGCACACTAGCGCGCTACACGTAGACAAAAGTTACTATCGAGTTGGGCGTGGCAGCACATGATAGCTAAAATCCCCCTCTACAAACCTGCGATAATGCGTTGAAATCCGTTAACCGGTTTGTTTTCAGTAGCGGTTAAAATGGAGTCGGGTACGGCCATGTCAACACAGTTAATAAATTAATTAATAATAAACTAGTAATATAATAATATTAATATAATAAATAAATTAATATATAAACTAATATAAAATGCTGATACGGACACGACAAAAAAAGGGTGATGCAATGTGGTGTCCACCGCAGTGCAATTGTGTAACTGTCCACTTTATTAAAGAATTGGAGGATCGTTTCTCACTTTCAAATGAAATAAGTTTAAATGAAGTGCAGCAAAAAATGTGTATATGTATGTAATTTAATAGGCGTACAAGGAAGTCATGTGGTGTCCACATCAGATTTTTTTTTTTTCATTTTTTCAGGTCAGGTTTTACATGAAACCAATAAATTAATTTGATTCCCAAGAATTACAGTTTGGGTTAATTTTACCGAAGAGGCGAAATCTTTCGCCAGTCGACACTCGCTAACGAAGCGTTTCATGAGCCTATTTTTATATGAATATCTTCTTTATATTTACCAGTAGAATACGTCTTGGTTGTTTTTTAATCATTCTGTTTATTTTCTGTAAGAAGACTTTATACTTGTTCAATAATATTTCATGAAGGTACAATCTTTAACAATGTAGCAATTTTAACCCAGAAAATCCAATAAGCGTTGAAAGAGAACAGTGGAAAACCGTTGAGGTTAACTCGACTTCCGTTTAACAAAAACACGCACTCATCTCCTTTTCCTTTATTTTCTCCTCTCCTACTAATAAATTTTACCTTGTATATTACCAACTTAAAGAATTCCCTAATTCATTGAACTTGGTTAAACAAATACAGATACTGTATTCTGGTAATAATAATGCCGTTAATTAATTGGCATTCGTGTTCTGATGTTACACTGCATACATACGCCTTCATAATTTGATGATATTGTTTGTTATGAATCTGCAAACTGCCTCAATATTCAGAGTTAAACAAATTTATAAAGGAAACAATGCTGTAATATTTTGAGGAGGTATATTCTTTTCCTTCTTTTAAAATATTTGTTGTACACGTATGAATTTTAATAGTAATACACAATTGAAATATGTGGAAGTTAACTTTTATATTAAAAAAGGAATCATTAAATAACAGATTTTTTTTTAATTTGCTTTTTTATAAGTTTAGTTTTTACTTCCTTGTATGAAGTACAAGGAAGTATTGTAATCGCGAAAAATTTCGGTATCCAGATTTCAACGGAAATATCCATTTTGACAATTCCTGAATCCATTTTGACTAATTTCGGCGTGACGTCTGTACGTATCTCGCATAACTCAAAAGCGATTAGCCGTAGGATGAAGAAATTCTGGATTTAAACTGTTGTAACATCTAGTTGTGAACCTCTCCTTTTGATTGCAATAGACTGAACCAAAAGTGTCCAGAAAAGCTCAGAATTAAAAAAAAAAATTATTTTAGTTTTTTTCTTAATTGCAGTACGCCCTGCAATTGCTCATTGCAGTACGCAATGAGGCCGATAAATTTTGCACACTAGCGTGCTACACTAAGACAAAAGGTACTATCAAGTTGGGGGTGACAGCACATGATAGCTAAAATCCCCCTTTAAAAACCTGCGATAATGCGTTGAAATCCGTTTTACCGGTTTGTTTTCAGTAGCGGTTAGAATGGAGTCGATTTCGGCCAATATGTCAACACGGTTAAAACAGCGCGCAGTTATCGAATTTTTAACAGCAGAGAATGTGAATCCTACGAATATTTTTCATCGTTTAAAAGCGATTTATAGTAGTGAAACTGTTGACAGGAATACTGTAAATAGGTGAGCGTTGAAATTTCACGAATGTGAAATTGGTAGAACGACAATTGTGGACGCACCTCGCAGCGGACGACCGGTTTCTGTGACTGACGTAAAGTGTATCAGTGTAAACCGGAAATATTGGAAAATAAATAACTGAATTTTGTAGCTAAGGTTATTGTACTTTTATTCATTTTTTATTTTATTCCAATATCTCTTTTCATTCCCATACTACGTATATATGTGTAAAATTTAAAAGCCGAGATTCGTAATATATAAACTAATATAAAATGCTAATATGGACACCATAAAAAAAATGTAGTGTCTACCACAATGCAATTGTGTAACTGTCCAAATTATTAAAGAATTGGAGGATCGTATTTCACTTTCAAATGAAATAAATTTAAATTAAATACAGCAAAAAATGTGTATATATAATTTAACAGGCATACAAGGAAGTCATGTGGTGTCCACATCAGATTTTTTTTTTCTTATTTCATTCCATTTCAAGTGAAATTTTATCTTAAATTAAAATGGAAAAATAAATGGTATTTATAGTTTGCAAAATTCTTTCCATGATATATTACAAATTTTATTATTTATTTAAAAAAAAAAAAAAAACATAAGGGAGTTGTACTAAAATTAGATAGTTCAGTGCTGCCATTTAACCGAATAAAAGATAGAGACTGAATATTAAGTTTTTTTTGTAAATTATCTTTAAAACACCTTTAAAATTCAATTATTAAGATAATTATACGCGTGTGTGTGTGTGTGTGTGTGGGTGTGTGTGTGCGTGTGCGTGTGGGTGTGTATGGCCATATTGTACTATTAGTATTTGAAGATTATTTTTGTTTACTTCATATTATTAGTATAACCTAACTAATAATAATAGATTTTGAAAATAGATACATAATAAAATGTCTGCTATATTCAACATTAGAAGGTTTTTTTTTGAAAATTAACACATTAAGGATTTTAGAATTTAATAATATATTGATTTTTTTTTTCTTTTGTATCCAATTAGCTTATTGCGCAATACAAAACTTGTAAGAAGTTAAATGACGAAGCCAAAGAAAATCTTTGTTGAAAAATTGTAAATGTTCTGTATTCTCTTTTCAAAAAAAAAATATATTTGTTTAAGAATGAGATTTTTACTTAATATTGAATGTTAAATTATTCTTATTCACTCAAGCGCATACATACACACACATATCACAAGTAAGATTTTTTAAAGTGCTTTCACATTTACTTATTTCATTGATGTACATAATTTCCGAAACATTTATTCACTTTTCAAGTTTTACGAAATAAAATAAATATTAAACGATCCATGTTAACTCCTTCAGAGATAAAAAGTATGTATATAAGGAGTTAAAAAAACACAAAAAATAATAAATAACAGAAATGTCTTATATTAGAAATAGCTTGTTTTTCCATAATGAAGAACAACATTGTTTGAAATTCGTCAAGATGGGATTTTTATTAAAATTCTTGAAAGACTTTTAACGTATTTATATGAAAATATTATTTTGTCGTACATCATTTAATTTATGTATAATACATAAATAATAAGGATGTATGAAAGAAAAAAGTTACAGATATACTAAAATTTTATAAATCTATAGTAATATCTAAACTAATGAAAAGAATAAATAAAGCAACTGAGATGATATTCCTTTAAGCTGTTACTAAATGTATTCTGCTAGACTAGATCAGGATTTGAATTAGTAATTTTCAAAACGATTTCGGATGAATGGTTACGAATTTCATTCTAAATTACCAAGCTCGGAACAAAAGAGATCATGGTACACCGAGAAGAAGATACATTGATATTTATTTAGCCGGAACGGACTAGGAACAGTGTATAATTGTTTTAATTATTTTAAAATATGTGCTGGTAGGTATTTGGTATTTCACTAGTCACCAGATAGTTTATTTTGGCGTTACCATTTTAAGGAACAGCTGATATGAAGAGATTTTTACACAATGTAAAGTATCGCTCCTCTCTGGAATTCATGAATAATATTAAATCTTAAGTTTCTCTATTAATATCTTTTTAAGTTTCAACTTAAATCGAAAATTTTAACATCAAAATATCTTAATAATACGCACGAATACTTCATTACGATGTATTACACGTTATAAACAGGATGAACATAGATAATTCAGCGAATTTTACGGGATAATAAAAAATTAACAAAACAATGTAGTGCACGTTGATGTTTTTAAAAACATTAGTGTAAATAGTAGAGATACTGATGACCTTGAATAAACGCGTCGGCGCAATGTAACGAACTAGGAATCATCAGTTGAACCCACCGGGGTGGTCTAGTGGTGAACGCGTCTACCCGAATCAGCTGATTTGGAAGTCGAGAGTTCCAGCGTTCAAGTCCTAGTAAAGTCAGTTATTTTTACACGGATTTGAATACTAGATCGTGGATACCGGTGTTCTTTGGTGTTTGCGTTTCAATTAACCACACACTTCAGGAATGGTCGAACTGAGACTATACAAGACTACACTTCATTTACGCTCATACATATCATCCTCTGAAATATTATCTGAATGATAATTATCGGAGGCTAAACAGGAAAAAGAAAGGGATCGTTAGTTAGGTAATGGCTGCCGTGCAGGAGAAACTAGTTCGCGTAGTATATTTTCATGAAACCGATTCAGTTGTAATTGTTTGTAGACGTTTCCGTTTAGAGTACCGCCGTGATCCTTCCAATAAAGACTCTATTAAACGTCGATATCTGCAGTTTAACGATACAGGAAGTGTAGTATACAAAAAAGGTAGTGGCAGATCTCCTCTCTTTAAGGAATTTGTGAATTGAATTAAAGAAACTTTTCAGAGGAGTCCGGGTAAATCGACAGGTCGTGCCAGTTTTGATCTGGGAATACGGCAATCAACAATTGTAAAAGTTCTACAGAAGCGCATAAACCTTCACATATAAAAAATTCAATTGTTGCACGATTTTGAAAAACCATGCAGTTGCAATTTTGCCGTTAGATCCTAGATAGAGTGAGGACTCCAGGGGCCAGTAGGTGGGGAAAAAGTTAAGACCGAGATCAGGCTGCGGGGGAGGGGTGCTGGGAACGACATAGCCGGGCCTGGTTCTTCCACTTCCCGTGGTTAGAGACAGGTAATGTTAATGACTGAGACCCGGTCTCTGGAGGATGGGCTGGGAACAACATAGTCGGGCCTGGTTACCGTCCGCTGGGGATTTGAGGCAGGCAACAGAAGATCCAACCGGTGGGAGGGCGACCTGCCGGATTTTTAGCCGGTGGGTGGGGAGGTCTCCTTTGAGTTAACGGACACGCCCCCGGGCCGAGTATTGGATAATTGGATGTCCGGTTCGGGGATGTAGGGATATATAAAAAAAAATTCTAGATAAAGTGAACGAAGATTTTGCGTTTTTAGAAAAGAATGGGTGGGCTGTGTCGGGGCGCACGACCGTTGGTTTAATGTGAAACGTTACAGACCTTGAATAAACTTCCTCCGTGCTTTAGTTTCCCAGTTAAATGGGAGAGCCACCATCGTATTTTTTGAACAAAACCGAAAGTCTCCGATGGAGAATTTTAGTTCCTTCATTTGGCCAACTCACTACAGCAAAATTGTTCGGTCTATATGTCACCGAGTCCCTTTCAGTATATTGGATTGAAATAAAAACGAGAAACTGACTGCGTACTAAATTTAATTTTAACACAAAACAGACACTAAATGGTACATGATATTTATTTCGACGACAGTTTTGTTCAACATTAGTCTGTGATATGAGAAGTAAGAGACATAAGGCACAATAAGCAGCGATAGAGGTACTCGCGTCGTCCCCGTCGTTGACTGAGCGGGCCGTGCCAGCTTTACGACACTCCCGAAACAGTCTCGCTCGCTCGGCACCGGACATTGGGGTACTTGTGCGTGGCCCATAACACCTCCCCTTTACAACGATATGGCTAATTTATATTTCCTGTTGACTTTTTCGAGGATTGAGGCTGACATAGAATTTTTATACTTTTTTACATATTTACTTTAATTTTTTATACATAATTGCCCAAAAATATACTTATTATTACTTAAATCGATCTATCTTGACAAGCTTAAAACACAAACACACGAATCACCGCGCTATCACGTCTAAGTCGTGAGCTACACTAAATGGAAATGATTAAGAGCTCTGGTTTTGGCCGATCTGTGCTGTTCCCGCTCCTCGCCAACTCGCACGCCAGTGACGCAAACTCTAAGTCGTTTTGACGAGTTGACATTTAAGTTATAAAATGACACCGCATTTATGTTTCTGAGACTAATAGTTAAGGAGTTATTAAGGCAGGATGATACAGACCTTTTCGTTACGACTCAAATTTCTGTTCTGGTACCCGTATATTTCGGTGTGATTTTAAAAACTTTTCACGTCAAAAGTAATTTTTTTTGACATTCTGCCTTCCTTGTTTCTGGGTCACATTAACCATCCTAATTGTCAGATTTAGGATAACACGAAACCCCATGCCGTTCGACAAACACAACGTGATAGCCCTAAAACTAATGTATGGTATGCGTTAACTATTTATGAAGTGATCAAATCATTCTTCTTCGCCGAGCCAACAGTTACTAGAGCTAGTTATTTTAAGCATTTTAGTCACATGCAGTATCAAAAATTGAACATCGGTAACCTAACTTTTACTCCCGATAAGATGACGTAGCACTAGACTAAGGTTTACATGTTATACATGAACAATTTCCTTAATGTTGGTTTGGCCGTGATAGACCAATTTACTAGCCACATCGATTCCCTGAGGTTATGTCACTCGATTTCTTTCTTTGGGGATTTATCAAAGACGTACGCAACGAAGTATTGATGTTGTCAACATCAATGAACTAAAAAGAAGAATCGAAGGTGTAATTCATGTTGTAATTCAAGATATTCTTCGTGATGTGCGACGTGAAATTGAAACTTTTCTAGATATTTTGCGCGTCAAAAAAGTTACTCATTCGAAACTTGTTTGAAATAGAAACTTGTTTAAATAACAGAACTGTTTAAAATGTTCTGTTCTACAATAAAACATGCATGTAAGTCATATTGCTTTGATATTTGTTTATTCACCTAAAATGCGCGGATATTTATGATCACCAGTATCCTAGAGGTAAATATATATTTGTAAAGTAAAAATAATATATTTTATGCGATATTTTGGTTTGATTACTAATTTTTATTTTCTCGTACGAACTAAAGAAAATATTGTGTTTAGGAAAAATTTAGGTTTTCAGATTTCAAAGGAAATATCCATTTTGACCATCCCTGAATCCATTTTGACTAGTTTCGGCGTCACGTCTGTACGTATGCATCTCGCATAACACAAAACTGATTAGCCATAGGATGTTGAAATTTTGGACTTTGGGCGTTATAACATATAGTTGGCAAAAAATTTAACAAAAGTAAAAAAATCCAAAAAATTTGGATTTTGGACTTTTTCTTAACTGCAGTAATAAGCCCTCATTGAACTGAGCTTTTCAACGATATCTCATAAGTGGTACTTATTTTCATCGGTTCTAAAGTTAAAGCCATATTAAATTTTAATTAATGAAATATTTGAATGTTACAAGGGGAAGGCACATCGGTTCGAATACGACTTCATATACATATATATTTTTAAGTTTTTTTGTAAATTTAAATATATTGATTTATTAATACTTATAAATCTCTGATTGTAAAAAAAAATTACGATAAGTAATAATTCAATAATAACAATAAAAAAAAATAATGAAAGAATATCAGAAGTTAATGAAATAAAAGTTTATGTACTTTTCATTTTAAAAAAAAATGTATATATGTAATTTAATAGGCGTAGAAGGAAGTCATATGGTGTCCATATCAGATTTTTTTTATATCTATTAAAACATATGAGTGAAAAAAAACCTTAAAATTTTATAAATGCTTCTCTTGTAACAATATATATGTAAATGGGTACGTAAGCACGCGTGTTATAAGTTGGATATTTTCCTCGCGCGCGCACGCGCGTGTGTGTATTTGAGTTTATATAAATGTATATCCGTACAAGTATAAAACCTGAAAATATATTATGATTGCGTCGTACTGTCCTAATTCTGTTTCTAACGTTCGTTCATATTTTTAAATTGGGTTTAGCTGGATTGAATTTCCGTTGTAACTTAAGTTTTTTTATTTTATTTTATTCTTTTTTTGAACGCGACTGTTTTTGTCTACAATATTATATCACAATTTAATAAATAATATTATGATTTATTTATATTATTAGTGTATACCTTTTATTTAATCTTTAAATTATATTTCATTTCTCATTTCTCAAAAACACAATTTAAAATCCATTACATTTTATAAAAATATGATTTTAAATGCATTATAACAAATGAGATTTATACAGTTAACATATTAGAGTAACTTTTAACTTTTTTTTTTTTTTTTAATTTCATTAAAATTCTTCTTTTTTTTCTTGAGAATTATTTAACATAATAGGAAGTAACATAATTGCAACATTTAAAAAATAACCAATGGAATCTCTATCGTCCATTATAAGAACTTTATTAAAAACAAAAAATCTGATGTGGACACCTCATGACTTCCTTGTACGCCTATTAAATTGCATACACACATTTTTGCTGCACTTCATTTAAACTTATTTCATTTGAAAGTGAGATACGATCTTCCAATTCTTTAATAAAGTGGACAGTTATACAATTGCATTGTGATGGACACTACATTGCATAACATTTTTTGGTGGTGTCCGTATCAGCATTTTATATTAGTTTATATTATTTTATTTCACGTCGTTCAAGTAGTTATGTGGTGTAAGTGAAAACGTGTCTGATCCGTAACCATGCACACATCGGTTCGAATCCGACTTCATATACGTTTTTTTTTTTACTATTTTTTTAAATTGAAATATATTGATTTATTTCAATTAAATAATTGAATATTGCTATCTATTAGGATATCTATTGCTAAGGCAATAACGAAACGGGTGACTAGTTAAAATCGTTTTTTGGATTACTTTTCCTATCACCTGCAAAAATACCGGATGCTTATACGGAACTAATTAGTATAGCCTACTGAAATGTCAAATGCATTACTGATTTCTCGGATTATATTGTACACACTTATATTGATATCTCCAATTTCCCCTTCAAGTATGGACCGCTGAGCGTACTAATGAGGCGTTGCCGAGAACAACAAATGGAACTGAAAGTTTTCGTCAACATTTCAAATCGTTATTTTACAAAAAAAATCCATCTATCTGTATGTACAAGGTGTGTTCAAAAAGTAACGAGAATTTTATTTTTTGGAAAGAATTTTATTTATTCGTCTACATTAATGCTATCCCCTTCAAAATAGCTCCCATTAGATATTATATACTTATGCCAGCGCTTTTTCCAATCCCGAAACACTTCTGGATCTCGATCTTTGGAATAGTATTTAGTTCTTCTAGCTACTTACTTTTAATCTCATCAGTTCTTGTAAAAATACGGCCCTTTAAGGTTCTCTTTATTTTTGAAAATAAAAAAAAGTTACTCGGTGCCATGTCTGGCGATGGCGGCTGGTGTATCATTATAATGTTGTATTCGGCTAAAAATTGACGCAAGCAATGAAGTGTGAGCAGGGGCATTATCGTGGTGCAAAAGTCATGAATTGTTTCGCCACAAATCTGGGCGGTTTTTTCCCCGATTTCTTCACGCAAACGTCATTGAACTAGTAGATAATACTCCTTATTGATCGTTTGACCTTGTGATAAGAACTCATGATGCACTATGCCGTTAAAATCGAAGAACACGGAAAGCATAACCTTCACATTCGACCGTACTTGTCGAGCTTTTTTCGGTCTTGGTGATCCAGAATGCTCCACTGGGACGATTGAGCCTTAGTTTCGACATCATAACCGTAAACCCATGTTTCATCACCTTTTTTCACACGTTTCAGTAGTTCTTCATCGTTGATGACTTCGTTTAGCGAATCCTGAGCAACTTCCATTCGCCGTTGTTTTTATTCGAAATTCAACAATTTTGGAACAAATTTTGCTATCAAGTTTCATATTCTAAACATCCGAAAAAATTTCATGGTAGAGCCAATTGATATCCCAACATCATCAGCGACTTCTCCGATTGTGATTCGGCGATCATTCATAATCATTTCTTTCACTTTTTCCAGATTTTCATCGGTTTTTGATGTGCTGGAGCGTCCGAGGAGCTTGTTAACTTCAACGTCTTCACGACCTTCTTGAAAACGCTTATACCACTCGTAAAACCTTGCTTTACTCATAGCAGACTCATCAAAAGCAATATTTAATAATTTTAAATCATTGCTACAGTTTATTCCATTCTTAAAGCAAATTTTAATTCAAATTCTCTGATCCTATATTTATACAAATAAAAAATCGCCGATAGTACCAAAACACGTGTTATCCTTTTGACAGCTGACAATAGAATAAACATCCAATATGGCTAAAAATGTACATATACTTTTCAGACATGTTTACCAAAACAACAACGAAAAAATTCCAAGAATCGGACTAATCCAACCTACGAAATTTCAAAATTCTCGTTACTTTTTGAACACACCTCGTATACATTTTGAACATTTGAAAGAGTTGCAAGGTGAAACGTATGTGAAAATTAATAGTGTAATGAAATCACTGGTCCCAAAAGAAAAACGTAAGCTGGCGAAACTGAAGCAAAATTCATACGATTACATAAAGAGAAGGAATCTACGATATATTACAATCGGCCGTAAAACCACTCCAAAAGATACACAAAACTTTTTTTAATAAAACGATGTCATCTATCCTTGGGGAGTAATTTGTGTTTTCGACCTATAATTCTGATCTGTGTTTTTGACCTACATTATTATCAGTTTTTTCTTAAGTTCCCCATCCTAATTTGAATGGTTTTTAGTTTAGCCTAGACTTCAGGATTCGAATTTAAAATTAACTGAATATGTTTTAGCTTTTGTCAGATTTTTTTTTTTTTTTTGTTTATTCTAATTTAAATATCGAAGGACAATTTTAACGGGGCTATTAATGTTTATTAATAAAATTATAAAAAATAAAATATCCTTTTTTTTCATATCTAATCATTTTATTATAAATCATTTAATATTTAATTCGTAAAAAAAAACCATATACGTAAATGGTACATAAAACTCTTCTTAATATTGTCTCTTGCACAGATGTTACGTACAAAACAAAATTAATGTAAAAAAAGACAAGGTAAAATAAGGTAAATAGATATTCTAAATGTCCTTCTTCTTCTTCTTCTTATTTTATTCTATTTGAGTAGTAGAAGGGAAGGAAGTCGAAGGAAAAGAAATTATTGGTCCCAGTAGGGGTTGTAATTCTATGCTAA
The DNA here is from genome assembly GCF_047948215.1 of Lycorma delicatula. NCBI lineage: Eukaryota > Metazoa > Arthropoda > Insecta > Hemiptera > Fulgoridae > Lycorma > Lycorma delicatula. The sequence continues at coordinate 3,669,929 of NC_134465.1, forward strand.
TTCATTGTAATACGTTCTCTCATTTTGAATGGGATACAGACTTGCATTGCATTTTTAAAAGACATTCTGTAACTAATGGTAGACCTTTTGTTTCTAAAATTTATTTGTAAAACAGTTGACTGTAGTAATAATAATAAAATAAATTAACAAAATAAATGTGTTAGAATAATATATCGGAAGAATAATTATAAATATCTATCATATACAGTCTTATATGGAAGCTTATTTTGAAAATTAAAATAAGATTTTATATATCATTTTGTTTTAAGACAGCGGAACAAAACAAAAACTGTCGCTTAACACCTGTATAAAATCGGTACCAACGTATGTCGTGGTAAACGGGAAGTCCCTTTACCCTAATTACGAAATTCTTTGGATAGTACCTATCCTAAGCTGTACCAGTAAGTATCCTAAGCTGAAAGTAAGCTGGTACATCCTACTTTCAGCTTAGGATACATCGCTTTACATCCATACAGCTTTGTAAAGCTTTGTACAGCTAATACAGCTTTAGATCCATAGTAAGCTGGTACAGTTTACTTTCTATGGATCTAAAACGTCTGTGTGGGTTCTACGATGTTCAAACCACAGCCGTATGCACCTCCAGTTATTCATCCGCAATAGCATATCAGGGGTGATCATTTCAAATGCTGAGCAAACACCGTCTTGGAGCTGCTCGTTGTTGACGGATCTTTTCTTTTACAAAACCCCAGGTGTGGTGAGGTCAGAGCTCCTTTCTGACCGAGGCAATAAAGCCGGTAAAGCACGTCCGAAATAGCGATTCAGAAAAATTTCATTGAGGCATTCGAGAACATATAAAGAAAAATGCGCTGGTGCACCGTCTCCCTGAAACGCAATAATCTCAGCAATCCTTTTTTGCTGTTAATTCTGGAAGCAACCGCTCGTCGATCATTCTCATATAATTGTGTTGATTAACTGCGCCATCACAAGAATAAGGACTAAGGAGATATTCAGCTGCCATCCCGCCCAAATCATAACATGAAGCAGATGGTGTTCGATTTCCTTAAAAAATTGAGGATTTATCTTCGCCCTAGAAAAAAAACACTACGGTTACGAGAGCTTCGATAAATCTCTCGCTTTTTCTGAGAACATGACGTTCTTTATATCGTCTTCTTCCGGAAAGCACTCAAGGAATAACATTTATCATAAAATTATCGATGATGGTCATTGTCACTCAATTCATTAACAATAACTAGACAAAACATTTAATTTTCATAGTCTTTCATCGTTAAATGTTATGTTCTCGTATTACCAATTTTGGAATGCCTCACAGTGCAGAACGTTTGCGCGTTGATTTCATCGGTGATCGTTGAATCGATTTCTCCACACATGTCAGTACGGCCTTCGACTGCGTGGTGCATCAAGAACACTTCCCGTTGCAAAAGCCTTCTTCTGCCATTTCAGTAACGTTTTACCGTGATGGTGAAGATTTCCCAAAATTCACAAAGAAGTAATTCGTAATGTTCTCCAATATTTGGCCAGTGTGTGAACGTTCGTAGACCCACATACGAGGGTTATTTTTTTTCAAGGTCCGATCGGTCACGAAATTAAAACCACAGTGAAAATAAAAAAATTGTTATTTGTAACAAGTACTTATATAGTTACGCTATTTCTCTACACAGTCTCCACTCCGATTTAGACATTTGTCGTAGCGCGGTGCCAACTTTCCAATACCTTCGTCATAGAACGAAGCCGCCTGTGTTTTCAGCCATGTTTCTAAGTTGGTCTGCAGCTCGATGTCTGTGCTAAAATGTTGTCCTCCTAGCCAGCGTTTCATGTGAGCAAAGAGGTGAAAATCGGATAGAGCAAAGCCAGGGCTGTATGGTTGGTGATCAAACACTTCCCAACGAAAACGCTGCAGGAGCTTCCTTGTTACAGCTGCAGTGTGCGGCCGAGCATTGTCGTGAAGAAAGACAATGCCTGATGACAAAATTCCTCTCCGCTTATTCTTATTCACCCTCCCTATGTAAGTACGCGTAAGTACTTGTTACAAATAAAATTTTTTTTATTTTCTCTGTGGTTTTAATTTCGTGACCGATCGGACCTTGAAAAAAAATAACCCTCGAAATACTTATCATTATCGGGCACAAAATTCCAACCGATCGTATTCTTTGTTTTTTAACCAATCATAAGGTGAGAGTAATTTTTGTCATTATCGGCCACAAAAATCCACCCAATCATATTCCTTGTTTTTTAGTCAATTTATAACAAATGCGGTACCTATCGAGCAGAAAACCTTTCATACCCAAAAACTTTGTGGACACCGTCTGTCTAGACGATTGCAATGTCATCAAGCCCGCTTACTTTTAGTTGATCATTTAACACCGTACTGTAGATTTTTGTGAGGATTTCGATAATCGTAGCAGTTTTTTAGTGTCCCGAGCGTTCATCAACTTGACTGAATATATGATCACGTTTAAATTCAGTAGCCTACTTTTTTGTCATGAAAAACATACAGGAAGTAACCTTAAAGTAGAATCTAACTCTTTTTGTATGTTGAACTGGGTTAAACCATTCAAAACACAATACTTTATAGCAGTTTAACTTTAATTTTATCTATTTTTTTTTAGAAAAAGATAAAAGTGTTTGCTTTATTCAATCATCTCAAACAGTCAAATAAGCACACGCGTCTGAAGAAACTTCTCAGTATCCCATCTAATGGATGATACCGCACAAATATCACGGTAATTTGTCAACTTGCGCCATCTCTGCGTCAGGTTGAGAAGTTCCGAACGATCCTGCAATGTACAGGTTGCTAGTTGACACTCATTAGCGAGTGTCATCTAGCGAAAGATTTCAACCCTTCGGTAAAACTTAAGCCAGATTGTAAATCTTTGATCAAAAGTTAAAGGGAAAATTTAATGATTTTATATAAAATTTGATATGAAAAAATTAAAAAAATTGGTCTCGGCACTGTATTTTTAGTAGTTTTCGAGAAATTTGCGATAAAAGACAAAGGATTGAAAACGAAAAACACGAAATTTTATGTTGGCGTAAAATAACATTATGAAATTAGTAACACACACTTAAAAATTTTAAACAAAGCTTGTAGAAATTTTGATTCTGAATAAAATGGTATAAATAAAATCTACATAAACTAAATAAAAACGTAAACATTTTTAAGGTTTTGAAAAAAAAATCAAAATGTGACAGATTTTAATTAGGTATTTTACGAAACAGAATTCCATTTACGACACAAAACAATTAAATATCTTAGAAAAATAAATATATAATTTAAAAAAATCCCAAAAAACAACACGTCAATGAAAACATTTTATTAAATAACTTTAGACTTAAGTAAAACCCACATTTTGATATGTCTTGTTTTTAAAAAGTTCGAAATTCTTATATTTTGATTTAGTTTCTATGAATATTACTCATTTTATATTACTCAAAATCAGATTTTCTACATTTTTTTTAACTTTTATCTTTTAATTACCCATTTAACAAAGTTATTTTACGCTATACATAAAACAGTGTGTTTTTCGACCTCAATTTTTGGTGAAGAAATTTTTGGTGAATTTTCTTAGGTGAAGAAAGAAGGGTGAAATCTTTCGCCAGCTAACACTCGCCAACGAAGCGTTTCCAAATATGTGTTTATATAAACTTTATTTCTTTTTACTTCCTTGTACGAAGTAAAGAAAGTATTGTGATCGCAAAAAATTTCGGATTCCAGATATCAACGAAAATAACCTATTTGACCATCCCTGAATCCATTTTGACTAGTTTCGGCGTGATGTCTGTACGTACGTATATATCTCGCATAACTCAAAACTGATTGACCGTAGGATGTTGACATTTTGGATTTATGACTGTTGTAACACCTAGTTGTGCACCTCTTCTTTTGATTGCAATTAACTGAACCAAAAGTCTTCAAAAAAGCACAAAATCCAAAAGAATTTGGATTTCGGACTCTTTCTTAACTGCAGTAATAAGCCACATTGAGACATTTTCAACGGTATATCATAAGTGGTACTTATTTTCATTGGTTCAGAGTTATAGCCAAATAAAATTTTAATTAATAATATTTGAATCTTACAAGGGAAAGGCACATCGGTTCTAATCAGACTTTATCTACTTTTTTTTTAATTGAAATATAGTAATTTAATAATAATTGATTAATTTATTAATAATTAACCTCTGTAAAACTAGTTTAATGATAAATAATAATTCAATAATAAAAATTTTTTAAAATATATGAAAATAATCAGAAGTTATTACTGAAATAAAATTTGAGGTACTTTGCATTTTAATTCAAAAATTTTTACAGAGGTTAATAATCTAGGTAAATAAAAATGTAAATATGTTTGTTCAAAATCTTAAATCTCCAAAAGTTCTTTACCGACTGATTTGAAATTTTGACACAGCGTTGCATTCCAATACATACGAGTTTTTATATACCTACTATTTATATGTCTAAGATTCACACCTATGACAGGTAAAAACATGCTTTTTTTTAAATACAGCGTTATTTATTGGACGTAAAAGCAACACGCCCTATACTTAATATTTTACGATTCCATTTCAATGTTTCCGATATGAGTGTACGTTATAGACTAAAAAACTACTGAACCGATTTACGCGCGGGGAAAATTCAAAAGTGTCCAAATAAGCCCAAAATTCAAAATAATTTGGACTTTGGGCATTTTCTTAACTGTTGTAATAAAGCCCTCATTGAGAGCTTTTCAACCATATATCATAGGAGCACTTATTTTCATTGGTTCCATAGTTATAGGCAAATAAAATTTTAATTAATTAAATATTTGGTTCTTACAAGGGGATGGCACATCGGTTCGAATCAGATTTACTTTTTTCTTTAACGTTTTCTTTTTTAATTTAAATATATTGATTTATTAATAATTATTAACCTCTTGATTGTAAAAAAAAATTTACGATAAATAATAATTCAATAATAACAACAAAATAAAATATCAAAAGTTATTAATGAAATAAAACTTCATGTACTTTTCATTTTAAAAAATATGAAAAATGTGTGTATGTAATATAATAGACGTACAAGGAAGACATGTGGTGTCCACATCAGATTTTTAAAACATATCCTAAACACAAAAAAAAAAACTTACAAAAACATATCAAAAATAATAAATTTAACAAATATTTTTGGAAAAAAATTACATAGAAAAATTAAATTATTCTTCTAATATCAAAATGAAAGAGGCTAAATGAAGGGATCTTTAAAGATCATCGTTAATCGGTATGGCATCTAAAAATAAAATTGCCACATTTTAGTTATAGTCTATTTAAAAACATTATTTATTTATTTTCATAGTATTCCTGTCATCTCAACATAGGAAAATAATTTAAAATTAAATAAAAGTATTAAAAAACATTGAAAATTAGTTTTTTAAATTTTTCTTGAAGTGAAATATGAGCGAAAGTAAACAGAAAAAAAATATAGATTAAGTAAGAAAAACGGAAACATAAATATTATTTCTTATTGTAGTCGTAAACAATAAATTAATTCATTATTTTTTAATAAAAAAATATATATATAAATTCCTCTTTTACTTTAATATTTTATAACAAGTAGTATATTTTTATAATGATTTCATTATTTTTATTTTTTTCCTAACTGTAACCTGAAGTTTTTCTTTCTTCTTTTATTTTTAGTAAATAGTAGCTGTGAAAATATAAAACCGTACCCCTAGGTTATATTTATTTTATTTTTCTCAGTATCAGTCTCACAAAAATACGTGCCTTAACTAAGGATAGCTAATTCAAAGAAAAAAGAAAAATAATAGAAATATATTCTTTTTACTCCTTGAATATCCTTCAGATAAGATAGAATGTTATTAAAGTAAATTCTTATAACTGAATTACATGCGTGTACTTAAAAATACACGAACGTAGGATAATTTATAGTCATTAAATTATGAATAAATAATTCTTGGAAACGCTAATGATATTGTTGAAGAAAAACTGAAAGATTTTTTTCTGAATAAAATATTTAATTAAATCCTTTTCAGAATAAATGTCGCGGTGGATGTCATACGATAGAACTCCTTCTTTAGTGACGGTCACCACCGTCAACCACTTTGAACGCAAGGAATTAGAATATTTTTACTTCCGTGCACGAAGTAAAGGAAGTATTGTGGTCACGAAAAATTTTGGTATCCATTTTGACCATCCCTGAATCCATTTTGCCTAGTTTTCGGCGTGACGACTATACGTACATCTCGCGTAACTTAAAAACGATTAGCCGTAGGATGTTGGAATTTTGGATTTAGAACTGTTGTAACATCTAGTTGTGCACCTCCCCTTTTGATTGCAATCGACTAGAGGAACGTGTCCAAAAATACCTTTTGGATAACTGCAGTAATACGCTCTCATTGAGAGCTTTTCAACGATATATCATAAACGGTACTTATTTTCATCGGTTCAAGAATTATAGCCAAGTAAAACTTTAATCTATTTAAGATTTGGATCTTAGGTGAAGGCACATCGGATCAAATCAGACTTCATCTCCTTTTTTTAACTTTTTTTTTTAATTTAAATATATTGATGTATTAATTATTAACCTCTCATTGTAAAAGGTTTTACGATAAATAATAATTCAATAATAATTTTTTTTTAAATATGAAAAAATATCAGAAGTTTTTTATGAAATAAAATTTAATGTACTTATCATTTAAAAAAAAATGTGTAAATTCTATTTAATAGATGTTCAGGGAAGTTGTTTACATCTGATTCTATTTTTGTTATTATTGAATTATTATTTATCGTATAAGTCTTTTTACAATCAGAGGCTAATAATTATTCATAAATTAATATAATTAAATAAAAAAAAGGATATGAAGTCTGTTTCGAACCGATGTGCCTTCCCCTTATAAGATCAAAATATTTCATGAATTAAAATTTCATTTGGCTATAACTCTGGAAGCAATGAAAATAACTTACACCAACACTTACGATATATCGCTGAATAACTCTCAATGAGGTCTTAGTACTGCAGTTAAGAAAAACTCCAAAATCCTTCTTTTTTTTATTTTTATCTTTATTTTATGCTTTTTTGTACACTTTTATTTCAGTGAATTGCAATCAAAAGGGGAGGTGCACAACTAAATGTTACAACAGTCCTAAATCCAAAATTTCAAAAGTGTACAAAAAAGCCAAAAATCTAAACAATTTGGATTTTGGACTTTTCTTAACTGCAGTAAACCCCTCATTGAGAGCTTTTCAACGATATATCATAAGTGGTAGTTTTTTTAATTGGTTCCAGAGTTATAGTCAAATAAAAGTTAAATTAATGAAATATTTGGATCTGTAAGAAAGCACATCGGTTCGAATCAGACTTCCTCCGTTTCTTTTTTAATTTTTTTAACATTTTTTTTAAAAATTAAATATATTGATTTAGTAATAATTATTAACCCGTGACTAAAAAAATTACAATAAATGATTATTTAATAATCTATATATATATATATATATATATATATATATATATATATATATATATATATATATATATATATAATGAATGTTTGTCTGTCTGTCTGTATGTCTCTTATGCCTTCCTAAACCGTTCATCCGATAGCGATGTAACTTTGGCGAATGGTTGAACACATGCCAAGGAAGGTTTCTGAATTAGTTTGGACTCGCTAAGTGGCGCTGGCGTCGATATATTTCGAAAAATTGTATTTACGGTCCGATTTGCCTCGTATTCAGAATACATGTTACTTACATGGAAAGAATTATCTCTGCAAAAAATGAACCCGCTAGATGGCGCTGGGGTTGACATATTAGAAAAATTATATTAATGGACCGATTTGGTTCATATTCAGAATATGAATATTAGTTACGTGAAAAGAAATATTTTTGCAAAAACTATATCCGCTAGGTGGGACCGGTGTTGAGATATTTACGAAACAAGCAAACAAATATACAAACAGACTTTTATATATATATATATATATATATAAAAGGCATCTTCGTATTGGTATCCGCTAAAGACCAAAAAACTAATGGACCGATTTACGCGTGGGCAAAAGGTAAGAAGGGAAAAATTGAAAACGGGGAAAAGGGAAAAACGGGAAAGGGTAAAAAGGAACTGGGAGAGGGGTGAGGAAAAGGGTGAAAGGGAGAAGTTGGAAAGGGAAAAGGGGAAGGAGAATAAGTTAAAGGTAAAATTTGTGAAGTTCAGTTTTTTAATTTTTTATCTAATTTTCAATTGTGTTCATTTAAACTCTCTCTCTCTCTCTCTCTCTCTGTCTCTCCCTCTCTCTCTCTCTCTCTCTCTCTCTCTCTCTCTCTCTCTCTCTCTCTCTCTCTCTCTCTCTCTCTCTCTCTCACTCTCTCTCTCTATATATATATATATATATTAATTGTTATTATTATATTTTATATTGAAATATTTATAGGAAAACACACCTGTGCCTGATAATCAACTCCACGGTGTCTTATTTGGAGATGGGGGAGTTATGTTACAGTAAAATCCTGACGCATTGCATTCCATAAGCCACGTGTGCTTCATATACTTAATATTTAGAAATCTACCGTGTGATAGAATGCAATGCGGCTGCATCCTGTACCAAGTGTACAGAATAATTATTCGGTTCTGAATAGACTCTCGCCGAGTAAAGTTCTATTGCAGTACTCGTTCGATGCACTTCGTTGTCCTATTTAATTCATCATTAACATATACGCAAAATGATGTTGAACGTTCATTATTTACAGTTAATGTACAGCGATTGTAATAATTTTAATTGTATAAATGAAGTCACGTTTGATTTATTAATTACTAACTTCGTATTAACCTCCGATTGCAAAATAAGTTTTACGATAGATTAGAATTCAATAAATTATTAATGAAATAAAATCGTATGTATTTTTCATTTTTTAAAAAGCGTATATGTAATTTAATAGTTGTGCAAGGAAGCCAGCCGTATGGTGTCCACATCAGATTTTTTTCGTTATGATAATGAAATGCTTCCTTTTTTTATACATATACTAGCATCCTCCTGACAGCTTCGCCCGTGCTGTATGGTTACGCGTTCATTAACCTCATGCTTTATTACTCCATTTCTTTACTACTCCATTTTAACCCTAAAACTCGGAGTTTCAAAAAGTACTTTCTTACTGTACACTTACACCGTAAAAACATACATACAAATCTTCATCAATTAAACTTCAGTTATTTTTTCAGGGCGTTAATGAATAAGTCAGTCAGTGAGTCAGGACATGTTCTTTTATATATATATATATATATATATATATATATATATATATATAATTTTTTTTTATATATAATGCAAATAAATAAGTTATGTAAAAACAAATTTATCTTCCTTTAAAATACTCGTACCATTTAATTTTATTATTCAGATTTATACAATCTTAGGATTTCGTATTTTAAAATTAATAAATTCGTGAGTAGGATATATTTATCACTAAGAACACATAATAAACCGGACTCCATAGCGCGAGTGGTTGCTCTCGGCCTTTCATCCGGAGGTCCCGGGTTCGAATTGTGGTCTGGCATGAATTTTCACACGCTAAAAAATTTTAATTTCATCTTTATGATTTTTTAAATTATATTTATTTATTTCAATTTTGTAGTGCTTTAATTTGTAATATTATTAGTAGCAGTTTTTTTAAGCTACAAAATATAAACAGAATAAAAATTTAACTAAACGTTGTTTTATTTTTAATAACAGAGAAATGTATATAAAATTGAATATAATGGAAATATTTAAAATTGTTTAAATCAATAAATTTATAATTTAATCTCTATGTAATGATACATTAAAAAATATAAATACAGTTTATTATACAGTATATAACTAAATATAATACAAAACGGATTTAAATATCCGTAAAAAAAAATATATTCAAAATGTATATTAAAATAAAACTTTTTATTTCATAAATAATAGACATTACATAATTATAGATAGAACAATGAGAAGTTTTGTTTTTCGTTTTTAATTCCATGACGCGCTGTTAGGAATTACATATGTTTTAATTTTATTTTTTTGTGACAAAATACCCTTTATTTAAATTTCAAAGTACAGTGAGTTCAAAAATTAAAACTATACATCGTCATGGATAAGTACAACAATACGTAATAAGGTGACTTATTTTAATATAGTTGTTAAAGTTGGTCTCCATGAACATCCAGACACATTTGCCCGCGTTTCTTCTTATTATCAAAGATTCTCACGAGTTGTTCATCTGGAATGTTCTTGATGAAATCACGAATAGCAGTCTGAAACTTCTGGAGGCTGAGCTTTGAAAAATCTAGTGAGTTTAGTCCGAAGAACGATGTGGACACAGTATTGAATTAGCTTTCCACAGTCTGTAGCCGATAACTTTTGAACCGTTTTTCCTTTACGTGAACGAGACTAGCTTCTTACGAACTTCCTTGTTGCAGTAGTAATATCGATGTATTTTTGTCTAGCTAACTTTCTCATGGACCTTCTTTCAACTACGTTATGTAACAGCTGATATGTCTTGCAATTTTTTTGTCATGGAATCTACCGCTTGGCTTATAATGGTTTACCGATTACATTAAGAAACGGTGTATCTGGAAATCTAATGGAGTACTGCTCTTTCACTGCCTGTACGTAATTACCGTGCTCACGGAAGACGTATTTAACGACAAAAATTTTCTGTTTGAAAGAATATTTCTCGTTAGAAATATTTCTAACGAAGAAATATTACGTGCGCTCAGAACGGTTAACACAACTTTGCACACCGAAAAGCACGATTTCAATCTTTTAAAGGCGGCTAAAACACAATGAACAACTAAGAACCAGATATACTTCTCGTCTGAAGGCCATCAGCTTGACTGGCTCGCGGAAGCAAACTGCACACAACGCAGGATTACCAACCTTAGCAGAAAACATTGCAGCGTAAGGAAAACAATGTCTAAAAATATAGTCGTATTTATATAGGTTTACAGTTACTTTTACAACGCACTGTACTTGTAATTATTTGAATATTTGTCGGTGCTAATCAACATTCATAAAATTAGGATACACTGTTACGTAAATTAGAAATAAGTTTGATTTAAGTTTTACCTTATTTTACCTTTTATTGTAAATAAACATAATATTTAATTCAGTCCTATCACCAAACGTTTTGATAAACCAAAGTTAGATAACAATTAATTTTAAATTTACCCAAGATTTGCTTAATATACTAAATAGTCTAACTGAAGGATTAGTGGTCGCCATGAAAGATGGCGCTTGTGTTTAATCTATTGTATCTCAGTTAAAAAAAAAATCGCACAATAAAAATGAAATTATCGTCGGAAACTGCAATTATTTTTGCGCTAGCCGGATTTGACCGACTTTATTTACCGTCATTCGTTTGAAAATTATAGGTGGAAAAGTGGAAAACTCACGATTTTTTTAACTTCTTTTGAAAAACATAAACTTTTAATTATTATAAAACCAAAACCGATTGAGACAAAAATGTTCTACTTTCGCAGATAGATTAAATTATTGTTTCTCAGTACCAGGAAGTTCGTCAGAACTTCGTCGATAAGAGTCCGCAGAACTGAACGGCACGGCGAAGTCAACGTACTATGTTTACACTTCTAAATATGACCTAACCTAACAGTGAAATTAAAATGGGGGGGGGGGGAAATTAAATAAGCGTGAAAACATTATATTTCGGTTCAATTAGATTTTTAATAAAGAATACTTTAAAAAAATACCTCGAATTTTGTTAGACAACGTTTTTTCTTCCATTTGATGAACCGCGGAGCTCAATATGAGGGTTTTTGCTCAAAAGGTGGGTTTACGAATCGCACCGCTAGGTAGCAGTACTTGATATTACAGGGTGAAAATTTTACAGATTATAAATAAATTTTGACTAGGATGAGTCTATCGTGGAAAAGAATGAAATACTAGAAATAAATCATCAGATAGGTACACGAACTATGGTGTATTATAAAAAATTAAATGGGTAGATAAAAGGAAAGAAAGAATTAGGTGTAGTGAGGACTACAGTTAGATTTTATGGACAGTTGCATATATGCAACTGAAGAAAATGGGAAGTATAATTATTAATATGAAGAAAAGAGAAAAATTAAAATAAAAGATTAACACATCTGAAGAGCGAGCCGTGGTAAATTCTCTAGTTAAAAAGGGTAGGCTACGACGGTTCAAATATCTGTATATTGACGAGTATGCTGGAAATAGATTTAAAAGTTGCAAGTAGTAAAAAAAAGGGGCCGTTCAAGTATTACGTAAGCATCTTAAGTGAAGGGGATCGCGTTTGGCTTACTTTTTCTGACAAGGGTCGGATAACTACCCAAATGCTTGCGTAAGGTAAAACAAAGGAAGGAAAAATCGACAAAAGTTTATTCTCGTTTAATATTTATCATAATAAATTGTTCTCTATGTTTAGAACGTTCTAGGAACTAACCGAATATGTTTAATAAACGTACGTTTATTGAAATGTTCAAAGAAAATTCTATAGGTGCTACAAAATTATTGTAGTCATTTCGTTATTTTATAAAACATCAAACAAAACACTCTTTCATCTGTTCTTAAATTCCATTTTTATTTCCTTGTACGAAGTAAAGGAAATATTATGATCGCGAAAAATTTCGGTTTCAAAATTTCAACAGAAATATCCATTTTCCCCAACCCTGAATCCAATTTGAATAGTTTCGGCATGACGTCTATAGGTAAGTATATATCTTGCACAACTCAAATGTTGAAATTTTGGATTTAGGATTGTTGTAACATCTAGTTGTGCATCTTTCCTTTTGACTGCAATCGACTGAACCAAAAGGACCCCAAAAAACCCAAAATCAAAAAAAAATTGTTTTTAACTGCAGTAATAAACCCTCATTGAGAGCTTTTCAACGATACATCATAAGTAGTACTTATTTTCACTGGTTCCAGAGTTATAGCCAAATAAAATTTTAATTAATGAAATATTTCGATCTTAGGGGAAGGCACATCAGTTTGAATCAGACTTCACTTCTTTTTTTTTTTAATTTAAATATATTGATTTATTAATAATTATTAACCTCTGATTGTAAAACAATTTTTACGATGAATAAAATAATTCAATAATAAAAAAAAATATGAAAAAATATCAGATTTTTAATGAAATAAAATTTTATGTACTTTTCATTTTAAAAATATGTATAATGTAATTTAATAGACGTACAAGGAAATAATGTGATGTCCACATCAAATTTGTTAAATTATGTAAAAATACGTTCATTTAACGGTAAACGGTAAATTCTGATTTAAGGAAAAACGGTTGATAATTGATAAGATTTATTTTAAAAGGAATCATTAATGACATTTTTTATTTGATTGCTTTTGTTATTTTCCCTCTATATCCTTTGATATAAATATTTTTCAAAGAGTATTTGAAAGTTTATACTTCATATATAGAACTATCAAGAAATGTCTGTAATTTTTTAAATTATAGACCTCGAACCTAAAATGCAGAAAAGTTTTTTGAAAAGTTACTTTTTCTTATTTTTTCTCCTATTGATCTTAGATTTAGAGAAAACTTTATTTTGAAAATTTGTTAATGTTTAACCTAATATGTATATTTTTAGAAAACTTTTCCGTAAGATTTATTCTCCACCTCTAAAAAAAATGTATATACAGTGTTTCTAAAATGGTAGGCTGACTATATTTTTTTCGGATTCTACTAGTAAAACTAAACAAAAAATATCCTTAGGGAAAAATGGCAATTTCTCCTTCGTTCTCCCCCTCAAAGATCATTTTGTTATTTTTATATAAAAATTTTGTATCTCAAATTCGGAGAGACGAATCACATTAATATCTGGTAAGCGTCTTGGTAATGAAGTTTTAAAATGATTAAAAAATCAGGACTTAAATACCTTTGCCAAATACAAAATGGCGGCCATATTTATATTTCAATCCGTTATATCTCCATAAATATTAGTTTTATCAAAATTTATGATATGTACTAAAATATTAAGCCTTTTATTTTGAACAAAATGACATTTTATTTTTTTAAATCCGTTAACAAATAGCCGTGATGGCAGAAAATTGATGTAATTATGTGTCTGTTTTCATGTCCTCCACTTTAGTTCAAGTCAATTAATATTAATTGTTTTTATTTATTGTTAATTTTAGTATTGTAAATTAGTATCAAATTAAGTAATAATTTTCTCACAATAATATATCTAATAATTATGACGCAAAATTGTAATAAATATATATATATGTATATATATATTTTTTTTTTTGGCTTTTACTCGTTTAATTTTTATTACTAAAAATTTTTTTATATTTTTATTCTTCACTTAATGGGCTATTAGAATTCAGTAACATTAGTACCTATTTTATATTCCTGACCCAATATGAGACAATTTTTGAGACAAGTTATATTTAATTTGAAAAAAAAAATTAATTTTTTTTTCAATTAACTTTTTTTTAGCGGTCACTTCTTTATAAATAAAATTTTCATAACAGAGTAAGAAAAATCATCAAAATTTATTTAAAATCAAATTTCTTATTCAGCTTTTTCCTAATCTTATATTTAAACTTTGCCAGCTTTTTTACTTCCTTGTATATAGTAAAGAAAGTATTGTGATCGCGAAGAATTTCGGTTTTCAGATTTCAACGGAAATATTCATTTTGGCTAGTTTCAGCGTGACTTCTGTACGTAAAGCCCCAAATCCAAACATTTTTGATTTTGGACATTTTCTTAACTTAAATAATAAGCCCTCACTGAGAGCTTTTTAAACATTTTATCATAAGTAGTATCATGAGAGCTTTTATCATAAGTAGTACTTATTTTCATTGGTTCCAGAGTTATAGCCAAATTAAATAATGAAATATTTGGATCATACAAGGGCACATCGGTTCGAATCAAGACTTTATCTCCTTTTTTAATTTTTTTTTTTAATTTAAATATATTGATTTACTAATAATTATTAACCTCCGATTCTACAAAAAACTTTGTAGACAAACAATATAAAAATTTCAGTAGGTATACTCGACAGAGGTGACGGCTTGTGTATAGGCACTGTGGAACTGCAGCACCCCCTAATTCCACTTGATATTATCGATAACATTTAATAGAATGAGTCCTTTTTTCTTTACTATTCACAGTTCCAGAGGTGTGGTATGGTGTGGTGTTTGGCTGTTGTGCGCATGCGCACATAGGAAGCTGAACAAAAAAGCTGCAAGGGAGAGAGAGCACTGTCGCTCTAGTTAAAAGACAAACACGAGTTCTTTTATGAATATCTAGTCCGTGTATGTATGCAACGCATAATACTCGTATTTTTATTATTGGGCAGAGGATTCAGTGTTGTAAGGGAGTTAATAGCTATTAAAGTTGTAGGCTAGCAGTAAAATGCGAATTTTTAATTAATCCCTTTTTCCATTGATTTTTAGTTCTTTTTTTCAGCCTTTATAACAGATTTAAAAAAGTATTTTTTTTAATTAGAATACTAAACAGCTAAGTACATTTCATCCGGATTCGATCTAATACAATTCCTACGAGGAAATATACCAAAAAATATTTATGCGGACTTTAATGAAATCATATATAAAACGATGTTAAATTTGATGGGGTAGAGACAAAGCCTATATTCTATCTTAATTTTTATAATTTTCACTAAACGGGCTGAAAAAGAAATATCTATGATTAACTACTAAATTTTGCTTATTTAATGTATAGATATAAAATAATCGAATAATTTTTTCCAACAATAAGAAAAAATAAAAGTGAATAAATTTTATTTCTGTAGAAACACGCCATTTCTGAAAATCATTTTTATATTATATACATACACAATGTTGGTCTAGTACGGAACGGATTTTTTGCTTACTTTACAACGGGAACCTCCCCTTCGCTCCTGTTATTACGCCAGGGACTTACACAAACACGATAGAATCGGGATAAGTCGGGCGGAGGACTGTCACCACTTTGTGGTAGACGGTTACGTCTTTACGAAGTGCACGAACACTGTGGCGGACGGGTGGGTAGGTAAGCCAGCTAGCGTAGGACAGGTACACTTACATACACAACAAGATAGGCTCGGGCTCGGGTAGGCAGGTTAATATGTTTTTTTCTAGGAACGTTATTAGATTTTTTATTTTAAATGAGAATGTAGGCTCGGGATAAGACGAGTGAGTTTTGAATCAGAGTTCATATATAGTTAAGCTAGACGTGCACTTTAATAGGGACGGGAGATAAAGAAATAGGCTCGGAAGCCCGCATCCTCACCCGCTTGACACATCTCAAACCGCAAACAAATCTTCGGTTACACATACACATATACGGTTACACATACACATAATATGCCATAGGGTCGCGAACGCATTAAGTATTTGGTGAACTGGACCCTCACCAGGTACTTCTTGCACGTAGATAAAGTGTGTTTTAGCAGGACGGAGTGGACGTTTCCCGTAAAATAATATTAATATTTTTTTTTAATTACTAATTTACTAAGTAATTAAAAACAGAGAATATGCTTCCTTTATTATTTACCAATAAACTATAAATAAATCTTATTAAAAACTTATTTTTTTATTGAGAAGAATTCACTTTATTTATTATTTTTATAAGTTACCTCGACGTAAAATTTTCAAAAATTTTACAGAATTGAAACATATTTTGTCCAGTAGGAAATGAAGTACTTTTAATCTATTAATTTGAATATGTGTAATTTTTCCATATTCTATATCATCTATACAGAATATAATAACATATTTTTCATTTTACGCTGAAAAGTTAGAAAACGGGATTGTGTGTTTAAAAAAACAGTATAATAGTTGTGTGTAAATTTACATTAGCAGAATAAAACTAATAGTAAGATTTTGGTAATATTTTATATTAATCGAATTTAATTGTCCTTCAGCGGAAATAATGTTGGATTATCTATATATATATATATATAAATGAGTTCCCTGTTTTTTTAATTTTATTTTTTTTGTATGTTTTATATATATATATATATATATATATATATATATTTAAAATGGTACAGTATATTTAGTACCCTCGTATAAATTAAAAAGATTTTTAAAGCCTATATTAAATTATCATGTTATTTTTATATATAAAAGTTTTGTTTTTAATCAATTTTAAATAAAACTAACTTTTGACCTTCCTAAATGAGGATTGAGCTGTGTTCTATATACGAAGTGCGTGAGAAAAGTAATGACTTTTTACTTACCAAAGTTTTTATTTTTTTCAAAAAACAATATTATCACCTTCAAAGTAGTTCCGTTGGGCAGCTATACACCGCTGGAGACGTTGTTCCTCCAATTCCTGGTAGCAGCGCTGGAAGGCATCAACTGGTAGGGCTGTTAACTGGTCGGTCACAGTCTTTTGAATGTTCTTCAGAGTTCCAAAATTACGTCCTTTCATGATATGTTTCAATTTCGGAAAAGGAAAAAGTCACAAGAACTCAAATCAGGTGATTAGTAGAGGGGTTGAGGAACCGTAGGAACGCGTTGGGTCAAAACTTTTCTATTGAAAATTGCCGTGTGATACGGGGCATTGTCATGATGAAGCACCCACTTGTCTGCAATGTTTGGTCTTACGCGAATGACTCTTTTCCTGAGCCTTTTATGGGCACCATTGTAAAACACTTGGTTGAAAATTTGTGCTGGAGGAACAAATTCTTTATGCACGATATCCCTCCGTCAAATAAGCAAATCAGCATGGTTTTGATCTTTGATTTGCTCATTCGACATTTTTTCGGCCAAGCAGATGACGGTTTGTTTTTGCCAGTTTGTTTCAGGATCGTTGTCAAATATCCAGGATTCATCACCTGTGATCACACGATTGAAGAATTGTTGGTCATTGTCAATCCTCTCAAGAAGAGGAAAACGCACCCGTTTCTTCGATTGCCCTTCTTTTCCGTTGTGACGTTTTTCGGCACCAATTTCGCACAAACCTTTCGCATGTACAAATCGTCTGTCAAAATTTTATGTACGGTGAAAGTGTTTAAATTTCACTGTTCATTCTTCATCCTTATTTTTAAACGACAGTCTGATCTCATAAGAACCCTCACAAGCTCAGCGTTTTCGTCAGATTTTGAAGTCGAAGATCTCTCTGAGCGAGGTTGATCTTCAACATGTTCTCGGCCTTCCAAAAATGATTTGCTTGTAGGCACTGTGGAACTGCAGCACTCCCTAATTTCACTTGATATTGTCGATAAAATTTAATATAATGCGATTTTTTCCTTTATTTTTTCTTTCTACTTGTACAATATATTATTCTTAAGCTTAATTGGAGTATCCAGTTTACGAAAAGATACGAAAATTTTTTTATGGAACTATGCGCTTCACAGTTCCAGCGGGTGGTGTTTGGCTGTTGTGCCCATGCTTATGTAAGAAGCTACACGCGAAGGAGAAAGAGAGAGAGAGAGCACTGTCGCTCCCGCAGTTCCGACACTGGCGTGCTGGTGGAAGGTAGTTTTTTTTTACTCTGAGTGCGTTCAGCTTAAAAAACGTGTACCATATTCTCGATTGTGTTAAAATGTAGAATTAGATTATTATCCTGCTTCCAGCAATTCTGTTTGATTCATTCTTTCGGTTTTTTTTCTTTACCAAAATCTTTAACTTATACGTATGTTTGTTTCCTTTTACACAATTTTTAAACAAAGGCTAAAAATTTTCTCTAGCAGCACCTCTTTTACTTTTAGCTACGAACAGTCAGTACTGGACATTACCTTTTTACAGATGAAGCGTGGTTTCATCTGGAAGAGTAAATTAATTCATAAAATACACGACTGTGGTCGACAATTAATCACCATGAATAATCTTTACACGAATTGAAAATTAGAGTCTGGATTGGTGCAAGTAGAAAGCGCATTGTGTGGGTCCAATCTTTTTTTAAAATACAGTTAATAATGGTCGTTTTTTTCCATAAAAATGTAAAATCGGGTTTCTTTTGTGATTTTGAGTTGATTACCTCAGAAACCCACCTCGAAAATATTTTGCCGTAATCTCAGCGATTTCCCGAATTTTTAGACGTCTATTTTTGCGATTAAAATCATTAGTATGATTTTTTAAAGCGTCAATCGAAACTTCCATCGGTCTTCCAACATGGCAAAATCGGTGATAATTGTTTAACCGATTAAACTATTTACTGATAAAAATTTGCACGGTTAATATACTTTTTATCTTGCTGTTTTATAGGTACGGCTCTAAAAACTTTAATTCTGTTAGCTGTGCTTTTGTTGTTGGAAATAGAATACACATGTTTGGCCTACCCAGTAAATCGTCAGTATTTTCTTTGTGGAGCTCTATGCTATTAATATGGCCTAAAATATTATCCCAACATTTTGACACGTACTTGTCCGCTCAGATTTCATGAGTGCCTTACAGGTGTTTAATAACATGTACTCCAGACACCCTGTTGTATGTGAAATTCAATGTGTTATTTCTCAAATACAACTGTAAGCTTCTGCTGGATCCCCAACCGTATTGGAATTTCAGGTAATGAACGCGCTGATAGTGCAACAAAAGAAGTTTGTTTCCAGCCTCTTTTTGCTAATCGCATTGTTTCGAACGATTTTGCTGTTTTCTCAAAAAGGTGGTTCATGATAAATCGCAAAGTGAATGGGGTGCTACCACCAGCAATAAACTTCTCCCGGTTAAGAACACTGTGCCACCGTGGGACTCCTGATGCAGGAATAATCGTTGAGAAGTGGTTATTATTTACCGTTTGCGAATAGAATACTTATGGGGATATCTGATGACCCGAAATAGATACCGTATGTCCTCGCTTTTGGATTGTGTCTATTGCGCGGCGTTGCGTCGTAAGTTTATACTAGAGGCTAACACGCGATTTATGCTACAGAAAAATGAAGTGATATTATCTTATGTTTTACAATTTCTTAGAACCGTCCGTTTATAATCAGATATTTGAATTTTCTGTAGTATTTTTTCACGTTCTGTTTTCCATGGTACACGTTTGTAGCGGAGCTGACATTTTCAAATAAATATGAGATTAATAGCATAGATGATATTTTCTACGTAAGGGTTTACCAGCTTAATTATCAGATAGTTTCAGTTTATTCTACTCAATAAGTTTTCCACTATTCTCATCTGTCTCTTTATTAATTATTGGACGATCTCTCTCTCTCTCTCTCACTCTCTCTCTCTCTCGCTCTCTCTCTCTCTCTCTCTGTGTGTGTGTGTGTGTGTGTGTGTGTGTGTGTGTGTGTGTGTGTGTGTGTGCGTGTGTGTGTGTGTGCGCGCACACATGTGTACGTATGTGTGTGTGATATAGGGATATTCATTCGATTACCGCTACTAGCATGCCTGGCCTGACCTGACCTAGCTGCAGTATAAGTATAAATGTAGTGTTAAACATGTAGTCTCAATAGACTCAGCACATTCTTGAAAGTTGTGGTTAATTGAAACTCAACCATTAAAAGAACACCGGTATCCACAGTCTAGCATTTAAATCCATATAAAAGCAACTCCATTTACAAGGACTCGAACCTTAGAACTCTTGACTTGGAAAATCAGCTGATTTTTCAATGACGATTTTAACCACTAGACTAACCCGGCGGATTTATACGTAAATTATTCATTATAAATAAATAATATTTAATAAAATGTTTTAATTTTTTTTTATTAAAATTCTATCCATAAAGACAAATCTGTACGAGGGTAGAGGTATATACTTTATTAATTAACAATAGAAATAATTAAAATAAAAATGTATAAATTTAATCATGGTAAAGAAATAATAATAATAATAATGGATTACTAATTCAAACGATTGGAGATCAATAAAGGAATTATAATTAAAAATGGAATATAATGATAATAATGACACAATATCACATATATATATATATATATATTTAAATGTAGAATTACAAAGTTCAAAATATTTTACGTCAATATATATATATATATATATATATATATATGTATACAACTACAGTTGTTTTTTTAATTTTTAAATTCATTAAATTTTAACAAATTTTAATATTTAGAATTAATCTTTTCAAAGTTGACTTTTCGGACTGGAATACCAATTAATTAAAAAGAGTTAAGTACATTTTTAGTTTAAAAATACTTTTTTTTAATTCGTTATGAAACAGGAAAATTTTATACAATAAATTAAAAGTATGTAGCTGATCGTTTTCCGAAAATAGCTTTCAGAACCTCATGATAACATTTACCAAATTCACTTAATGGGACATTCCTTTGAGCCGGTTTATAGTAAGTAAAATATTCTTTATGTTTTATTTTTAAAAAAGTTTTGCTCAGTTCTGTGCTAGAAGACCGACTTTACGTTATTTTATTTTGTTTGAAAAGGTATCAATTAATTCTAATTTTAAATTTTATAAAATTGAGAAAACTAAAAGAAGTATTATTTTTTTTTAATTAATATAAAATATATTTTCTGATTATTATAAAATTTAGTTATTATAACTGTAATTTAATAAAATAATTTTAAAATATTATATAAAATAAAATAAATACTATATTGAAAATTATTTATTCAGATACTTATGTTTAAAATTTCGTTTAATAAATTAACAATCTTGTGCTACTATCTATTGGTAAATACTTCAAACATTTATAAATAGTCAACGTTCAAAATTTCAGCATCATTACGAATTCAAACTACGCTTCTAACTGGCCCCGCTTAAATTTTTTCAACTTTAAATTGAGCGTAACTCAAGAACGATATTCAACCAATCCTCATCAAATTTCCATATGCATAACTTCAAATAGACTACAAAAGTATATCTGAATCTCAATGAAATTGATGTAGTAGTTTTTGAAATTTTCGAGTCACAAAATTTCGTACATAGGTCAATGTGTGTGTGTGTGTGTGTGTGTGGGTGTCTGTCTGTGTGTGTGTGTGTGTATGTGTATATATATATATATATATATATGTGTGTATGTGTGTATATATATATATATATATGTGTGTGTGTGTGTGTGTGTGTGTGTGTGTGTGTGTGTGTGTGTGTGTGTGTGTGTGTGTGTGTGTGTGTGTGTGTCTGTCTGTGTGTGTATGTGTATATATATATATATATATATATATATATGTGTGTGTGTGTGTGTGTGTGTGTGTGTGTGTGTGTGTGTGTGTGTGTGTCTGTCTGTGTGTGTATGTGTGTATATATATATATATATATATATATATATATGTGTGTGTGTGTGTGTGTGTGTGTGTGTGTGTGTGTGTGTGTGTGTGTGTGTGATGCCCAATTTAAGTGAATGGTATTTTCGGACTTCTCATACCTCACAACGTAAAGAAAATACATTTTCATTTTCTCGCTCCTAGCGTGTGAGCGAAAGTAACAACGTACTTTTCTTCAAAAATTCGATAAAAAAAATTAAGTAAATTAAATATTTCTTTATAATAATTGTCTCTTTTCTCCGTATAGTTCAACTTAGATGAACTTAGATCGTTTATTTATTAGCGGTTGTTTCTTTTTTTGCTATTTTTCTATCTGACCAGTACCTTTTCATTCTTTCTGATATCTCTTTCGTTCCCTTCTTCAGAAAGTTCAGTTCTATTGTTCTAGCGTTTAGGTGCTTCTTGGAATGAATCTTTTATTTTCATCATTTAATATTCTGTGTAAAATTTCCTTTTCTCTTATAATTTCTTCAGTTATCGTCAATAAAATAAATAATTTTTTCATTAAACTGTATTTTAAGTTTTTTTTCAAATATTAAATGTTGTAAAAGTTGAAAATTCATATGCAAGAAATTTACTTGTCCATTCCCAATTAAATTACAGTTACCGATGGTACAAAATGATTTGGAGAAAAGGAAAGCCAATTGACGCACTGAAAATCAGTGCGGAAGTTTTCTGTATAATTAGGCGTTCAAAAAATGTTTCACAACATTAAAAGAAGAACGACTTCATTTTATCGGTAATAAAATTCAGGTGTTACTTAACATCTGTTCACAAGACAAAATAAAACGACTTGAATTCTCTACAGATACTCTGAGTAGGTTAGACCACGATGGAGAGTTCTACAAATTTAATTTTAGTAATGAAGATATATTTCATATTTCGAGACCAGTAAATCGGCAAAATGTTAATACTGAACATCCTCATATCATTATGGAACGTCAACGTCATAGCCCAAAAGTTAACGCATGGTATGGTAATTCGACGTTTCATAAATATTTGTTCCTTTTTTTGTGCTGGAAAAGAGGTATAATAGAAAACAACTTCCCTGGATATGTTATATAGATATGCAGTGCCTGAAATACCGAAGAATTTCATTTTTCAGTTAAACGAGCTTCTCCACATTTTTCCTGAACGAAATATTTCCTTAGTGATGAATCGGATGAAAAGGTTGGCTAGCCTGACTTCCATGGTCTCTAGAGCTTATCTGTACCTGTAGTAAATATACAAGTGCTCTCTATTCAAATTTGGACCGTTTAAAAGAACGGATCGCTAAAGTTGTTTCGTCTATCACACCTGATGGTTTCTATCTACAAGAACAAATCCGTTGTTTGTAAAATGTCATAGCAAGAGATTAAAAAATCATCTTAATGTCCAGGACAACTTAAGGAGCGGATATCGAAATCTATTCAACCGGTTAGATTGTTGAAATTTTCTCTTCATTTTGATATATAATTCATTTCTTTGCCGTGAATTGTTTTAAAGCTATGATTGCTTGAAACCCTCAACCTTATTTTACGGACATATCAAAAGTCACATTTATAAAAAAGAAAAAGTCAATAATATAAATTATTAAGTATTGTTTTATAAAAATTTCAAATTACATAAATTTCTCTCTAATAAGACTGCCAATATTGAAAACATGAAGAACAAGCCAAGAATAAGAAAGAATCTAAAATAATAATATGAAGTAAACCAAATAATTACATCAAAATCAATATGATAATTTATGTATTGTTATTTTTCAACATATTATTAGAAATAAATTAATTATATAATAAAAATAATTAATAAAATGCAATACATAGGTTGAATAGCGGGAAAGAATTGAAGGAAGTGGATTATTTAAAAATGAAGTAAATGGACGGGGGCGATAAAGGTTCAACGTCCGCAGCAGCCGACCGCGCGTCTTCCAGAAAAACTGTACACAAATCAAATAATATTATAATGACACATATCTTGAAACAAGTTTAAGAATTTAAAAAATCTTATGTTAACACCAAATGACTTCTTTAAACGCCTATTAAATTACATATACATGTTTTTTTTTTAATGAAAAGTACATAAAATTTTATTTCAATAATAACTTCCGATATTTTGAGAGGTTAATAATTATTAATAAATCAATATAATTAAATTTTAAAAAAAGTGAAAAAATTGAGATGAAATCTGATTCGAACCGATGTGCCTTCTCCAAACATCCAAATATTTTATTAATTAAACTGTTATTTGACTATAACTCTGAAACCAATGAAAATAAGTACCACTTATGATATCGTTGAAAAGCCCTCAATAAGAGCTTATTACTTACTAGTTACTTACTTACTTCTTAGTTAAGAAAAAGTTGAAATATTTTTGGATTTTGGGCTTTTTTGAACACAATCCTGTCGATTGATATCAAAAGAGGTGGTGTACAACTAGATGTTGTTACAACAGTCCTAAATCCAAAATTTCAACATTCTACGACTAATAGTTTTTGAGTTATACGTACGTACATACATACGTACGTACAGACATCACGTCGAAACTAGTCAAAATGTATTCAAGGATGGTCAAAATGGATATTTCCGTTGAAATCTGAAAATCAAAATGTTTCGCGATCACAATACTTCCTTTATTACGTACAAGGAAGTAAAAAGGAAAAGAAAAGAAAAAGTAAAAAGGAATTCTTGTTTTAATCCAGTTCTCTTCTTTTCTGAAGAATTACAGTAGGAAATTAAGGATAATTATAATATTATAAGAACTTTCAATAGGATTAAACATGTAAAAGCATATAATGATATTTAAATGAGATATTAATTAAATGCTAATGCTGCAGAAAACGAAGAAGATGTCTACAGACCTAAAGAAAAAAAAATATTTAAAAGATTTATTACTTGTGACAATTAAATGATGCAATTAAAATTGTCACAAGTAATAAAAGGAGATTCGACTTAAATGATGAAATATTTACAAAAGATTAAAACTTTCAATTCTCCTAGAGAATCAACCTTTTTTTTCAATCACAAAGTCAGTTGGAATAAAATCGGTAAGCTGTATTACATCATTTTTGCTTCTTTACTCGTCTTATTCCTTCAAAACGTTTGAGATGCCTTATTATGAGAATGTTTGTAGTCTTTTTCATTAAAACCGAATTAATTAATTCGTCATGAAATTAAAATCAGATCTTGCTCTTCTCTTTGAAATATTTTAATGAAACTGTAATCTTTTCATGGTAATTATATATTTATTATGCCTGTATAAATTACCATTTTAAATACAATGTTGCTTGAATTGCATCTTCAGAGTCACTTTCAAAAAAAATCATACCCGAGTTTTATTGTATCGTATTCCGTAAAACTCACAAAAAGAGTATATATTCTGTGATTTTTTGTTGTTTTTTTTTTTTTGGCTCTAACTCTTTTAACTTTTTTTTTATTACTTAAAGGGCTATTAAAATTAAAGTAGTTTATACTTATATTACATTCCGGACCCAAAATGAGAAGCAATTTTTTGATTACTTTCATGAAAGTTAACTTTATTTTTTCAATATTTTTAAACAATTCTCTTTTAAATTAAGATTTTTTGTCATTTTATAAAACTTCTGTTGCGGTTCTTCTCCTACAGTGGAATGAAGAGTACAATTTATGTGTTTTAGTTTGTATTTGTTGTTGTTATTTGTCTATGTTTATTCTTTATTGTTCCTGTTTCTTTATTGTTTATTTTTGTTGTTTTATGTAACAATACATGATAGTGTTACTTTAGTCGCTAATGACTGTAATTTTTGATGCGACTGCAAAAAAAGAGAGAAAAAAAGATTTTTTGTTATGGATCACTTCTCATAAATAAATTGATCGGTGCAACTGGGAAAGTCATGCGATACTTTGACAACTATTTTATATATTTATATACAGGCTGCGCAACATAAAATCGAACCCATAATGAAACCACTACCTAACATTATTTATCAAAGACTGCCGCACAACTAGCGCGACTAGTGGATGTATATGTTACTACTGATTGTTGCTGCCATTTATCAGGTGGTACGTGTCAGTGCAGTATACGTTTTGTTGTAGTGCAGTTGTGTTAGTGTAAAATGCCATATTCAATCCAGGAAACGATAACTATAATTGAGGCCTATATTCATTCTGGATCGTTTGAAGAATGACGTCAAGTATTCGTACAAAAATTTAGAATTCCTGTATACCAGCGAAAAGTAGAATACACGATCTAATTAAAAAATGGCATACAACAGTTTCGGTTTCAATTGTAAAACGAAATAGGCGATCTTCCGTTAGGACTCCACAGGTCATTGCCGATATTGAAAGGAGAATTACTGCCAGTACAAAAAATCACTTCGCAAATACATCACTTTGGTTTAAATACACATCTTGTCGTAAAACTTTTCATGAATTAAAATTTAAACCGCATTACAACTGTGCAACAACTGAAGGAAACAAACAAACCGAAACAAGTTGATTATTGCAACAGGCTTCTCGAAAATATTGTTGGTGGACAGATACAGTTGTCTACTTACGATTTTTTCCTTTGGGGCTACTTAATGGAGAGAGTTTATGTCTCTAATTCCTACAATTTTGATGAACTGAAGGTGAATATTCAACGAGAAATCAACGCAAATGACAACAGCGTTTGTCGACGACTCTTAATATGATCAGTCGAGCATAAAAGTACATCATTACCCAGAGTAGTCATTTTGAAAATCTTTTGTAAAAATAAGGTAAATAAATTCAACATTTAAATTACGTTTTATGTATTTATTATTAAATTTATCCATATCACTCATAAAATCTCACTCCAACATAACCTACCGGTTCTGCAGCGGTTACGTTATGGGTTCGGTTTTATATTCCTCACCCCGTATATGCCTATGTATAAAATTTGTGACTCGAAAATTTCCAAAACTACTACATCAATTTCACTGAAACGTAGATGTGTTGTAGTAGTGTATCTAAAGTTTTCCATGTGAAAATTTGATGACGATTGATTTTTTTCTTAGGAGGAGCAAAAAGCTCTGCAGCCAACGTCTGCCCGAGCAAGATGGTAGTGTCGGGCTTTCACCGACTAAAAAACCTCCTCCTTAAACAGCAGACAGGATACCCGCCTTTCAACATAACTCATGACCTGTTGTTTTATCTGCTGGTTTCTTGTTTTGTGTTTCCTTGTGTTGTCGTCTTCCTCTTGCCGTTCCCTTCTCTCGTTTCCGGCCTTCTCAAGATGGGTGAGGGAGTCTCAGGTACCCCATCAACAATGGCGAGCCCGAGGGGCCCCCGACTACCTCTCCGTCCAAGCTATCCTTTCCCCATCAACTTGTATTGCCCTGGTGCTGCGCGCAGGCGATCCCTGCGAGCCTATCTATTATCCGACGCCTCTGACCTCTTACAGCGGATAATGCTACCCACCATACGGTGATGGAGTTCCAAGTCCCCTCATCTTGTAGCATCTTCTGGACAACATTGTAATTCATTAAAGGGTCCAAATGACCGTTAGTATTTCTCAAAGCCTCCCATCTGCAGCAGCGGAATACTACGTGCTCCGCATAGTTTGCTCACTTCAGAATGGACAAGAGATGCCATCCGCTTTCCTTTGATTGAATAAATACTGTCGGAAACAGCCGTGGCCCTTCAAGAACTGCGTGATGAAGATTGGTTGAGTTGCTCTTGAGTTACGCTCAATTTCAGGTCGACAACAAACATAATTTGAAGTTATCTTGACTGTGTGACTATGTACTTTTCATACACGCTTATTCAGCGGTGAGTGAGGTGAAACTTGATGCTTGGGGTGTAGGGTCTACTCGTTAATTGAACGTATGTAGTGCAATGTACTCTGAAAATTATTCCTTTCTGACTGCGAAATAATGAAGGCGTCAAAGAAATGTAGAAAAAATTCTTGCGCAAGAGTCTTTTTTGGACTAGATGAACTAGTTGGACCTTTAAACGTAAAAGTTAGAAAAAAACTCGATGACCCATTATTGAAATGATCGCTACACTTTCCCCTTTAAGCTCTATTTACTGAGAAAGTAATGCACACACTTGTAGACTGATAATTATTAATAAATTAAAAATTGAATAATTTTATTCAGTTTTTGACAAATATGCTAAATAAAAATTTTAAAAAATACCAATTTATTCCAAATAGAAAAAAATTTAAACCAAGACAACATTCAAATAACAGAACACTTTTTCAGAATATAAGAAAATATGTAATCATGGTTTTTTTTATTATTTTTAGTAAATTACTTAAAAATCAGCATCATTCTCGTCTCTGACCCAGTCGGCCACTTAAATCATTATTTTAAATAGTTTTAAATAGCAAATTATTTTGTGTAAATTCCAACGATGATCTCGTTTGTTATTTTAAAATTTATAATCAGTATTGTGATTTGTAGTATTTGTTGTTTGGATGCCGACATAAAATTGATGAAATGAGGATGGTTTTATAAATTTATGCTAATTCCGCTATATCATTGCCGATAAATTTGAAGCTTAATAACTCGTTTAATTATAATTAAAAAAATCTTATGTGGATACCAACATGACTTCCTTGTACGCCTATTAAATTATATATACACATTTTTTGTTGTATCGCTAAATGAAATACTAAATGAGAAACTTATTTCATTTGAAAGTGAGATAGGACCCTTCAATTCTTTAATAAAGTGGACAGTCACACAATTGCAATGTGGTGGACACCGTATTGCATCACATTTTTTTTGTGGTGACCCTATTACCATTTTATATTAGTTTATATAAATTTTTTGCACATCCCTCAAATAGTTATGTGGTTTAACTGAGAACTTGTCGGATACATAACCGTGCACATATGGGCATAGATTCGAATCCGACTTCGTACAAAATTTTTTTTTAACTTTTCTTTTATTACATTTTTTTTTTGTCTTCAGTCATTTGACTGGTTTGATGTAGCTCTCCAAGATTCCCTATCTAGTGCTAGTCGTTTCATTTCGGTATACCCCTTACATCCTACATCCCTAACAATTTGTTTTACATATTCCAAACGTTGCCTGACGACTCATTTTTTTCCCTTCTACCTGTCCCTCCAATATTAAAGCGACTATTCCAGGATGCCTTAATATGAGGCCTATAAGTCAGTCTGTCTCTTCTTTTAACTATATTTTTCCAAATGCTTTTTCTTCATTTATTTGCCGCAACATCTCTTCATTTGTCACTTTATCCACCCATTTGATTTTTAACATTCTTGTATAGCACCACATTTCAAAAGCTTCTAATGTTTTCTTCTCAGATACTCCGATTGTCCAAGTTTCACTTCCATACAAAGCGACACTCCGAACATATACTTTCAAAAATCTTTTCCTGACATTTAAATTAATTTTTGATGTAAATAAATTATATTTCTGACTGAAAGCTCTTTTTGCTTGTGCTATTCGGCATTTTATATCGCTCCTGCTTCGTCCATCTTTAGTAATTCTACTTCCCAAATAACAAAATTCTTTTACCTCCTATTTTCACACTCAGTGATAAATCAATATATTAAATTTTTTTAAAAATGAGCAGAAGTCGGATTCGAACCAATGTGCCTTCCCCTTCAAAGATCCAAATATTTCATTAATTAAAATTTTATTTGGCTCTAACTGTGGAACCAATGAAAATAACTACCACTTATGATATATCGTTGAAAAGCTCTCACTGAGGGCTTATTATTGCAGTTAAGAAATACTTCAAAATCCAAATTGTTTTTGATTTTGAACTTTTTTTGAACACTTTTGGTGCAGTCGATTATAATCAAAAGGAGAGGTGCACAACTAGATGTTACAACAGTCCTAAATCCAAAATTTCAACATCCTGCGGCTAATCGTTTTTTAGTTATGCGAGATACGTACATATGTACGTACGTATAAAAGTCACGCCGAAACTAGTCAATATGGATTCAGGGATAGTCAAAATGGATATTTCCACTGAAATCTGAAAACCAAAATTTTTCGCGATCACAATACTTCGTACAAGAAAGTAAAAATCATTTACGATATTATATTATTTTCCAATGATTTTTTTTTCTTTTAACCTATCAAATTTCATTTCATAGTTAGGATTTACGTTTAAAAAAAAAAAATTGAGAAAAAATAAAAGTATTTTTCTTTTATTTTGACTAATTTTTAACCTTTCTCGATTTTAAATTTATATAGACGCTCAAAAATGCGAAGGATTTTACGCTTATGTTGATTTGGTTGGTATTATCGAATCAGGTTCATATATAATTTCTGTTTTTTTTCGATCTTTATTACAAATAAAAAATAAATATTATTTTGAACGACTTTGTAATTATTTTTATTTAATTGTTGTTTTAGATTTTTTTTACATTAATGTCCTCTACTTTTATGATTGATTATATCTTCAGAGTAAATAATAATAATAATTTAAAGAAAGATTAATATTTTTAAGAAAAAGGTAAAAAAAAATTTGTTTAGTCTTATTATATAATAAGAATTTTGTTTGATAGATGAGTAGTACATTACTTTCAGTTTGTCATTATTATTACTTTTTATTTATTTATACTTAAAGTACGTAAGCTCATTTTCTTAGTTTAATTATTATTATTATTTTTTTGTTTTCATAAAAGAACTCTGTGAAAAAAACTTGATGACTTACATTGTTGAAAGCGAAATTAATTATTCAAAATCATTATGAAATAATTAATGGTTGCGATAACAATTTTGAAAGATGTTTTTTGTAAGAGAAGTTTTAACGGGATATACAGGCCAGGAATTACTTACAATAGGCTGAATCGGTTGTAAGAAATACAGTAACTCGTCTTTATTCATCCGCTCTCTTTCAGTACATTCCTCTCTCATCTTGTTAGTGATTTATAGTTTAGCGCTTTCTGTCGATTAAATCTGTCACTACTTAACGATTGTTACCGCTCTACTGTCGTTAACGTGTACTAAATCTCCAGTAATATATCACTTTGTACTCTTTTCATAACAGATGGTTTGGTTATTAGAAATTCTAACCTCTGAAAAAAAGAGTGGTTGTAAATAGTTAATGTATATTACTTTTTGTTATAATTAAAATATATTAATCTCTATTCTAATATAAATGGCTAAAATTTAATAGGTAACAAACCCAGTTAAATCAGTTACATACGCATATATATGTAGTTTTACTTTATATATTTTTATATAAACCTGTTTTTATAAATTCTTCTCTGTTTTTTTATATATAAAAAACGTTTGTTTTTAAAGATTTAAATTAATCAATCACAAGATAATAAATAAATGATAATAGCGAATACTTTTTAAATTAATAAAAAATTGTATTAAAATAATAAAATTGAAAACTAAATACAGTATTTTACAGTTGATGTTTGTATGAAAAAGCTATGTTGAATAAGTAATGGATATTTCTTAATTAGGTACAGCAAATCCTTGGACCTTAACTCTGCTTATTTTTTATGAATTAATTCACCATAGAAGCTTGTACATGGGAATGTGAAAATGTCATTTTGTAGCATTGAAAAATACCTTGCCTGAATGGGATTCAAACCACTTTTTTTTTTCATTTGTCACAGTTTTTTTCTGTGTAGCCTCTGAAGTAAGGTATTACTTCAGAAGATGAATGAGGAAGATATGTATAAATGTAAACGAACTGTAGTCTTGTGCAGTCTCAGATTGACCATTTCTGAGATGTGTGGTTAATTGAAACCCAATCACCAAAGAACACCAGTATCCACAATCTAGCGTTCAAATCCATTTAAAAATAACTGCTTTTACTAGGATTTGAAGCTTAGAACTCTCGGCTTCAAAATCAGCTAATTTGTGTTGATGAGTTCACCACTACACCAACTCGGTGGGTTCATTTCTCACACTATTATAGTAACACAATGTACAGCAGTTTTAGTTTATATCACATTTGAAAGTACAAAAACTTATCACTGCTCATACTTTTTGATAAACAGCGATGTTAATTGTCAAGTTTATTTTAAAACTTTACTATTTATGCATAAATAGTCACAAAAAAGTGTGGTAAGTGGTAGATTATATCAAATAATGTTAACAAATCAGTCAATTATGATCTTTACAAGTTAGTCAACATCTGAAATTAACGTTACTGAACAAACATTACTTTTAAAAACATAAGAGAATGAAACATAATATTATGATTTTTTTCTAATTTTACGATTGTGAAATAAAAATAATGCATTTAATATAATTTTTTTGTAGGTGGAAACAATTGGTGATGCATATTGTGTTGCATCAGGTTTACATAAACATAGCTCAACTCATGCGCAACAAATATCCTGGATGGCATTGCAAATGATTGATACCTGTACTCGTCATCAAACACATGATGGGAAACCAATAAGGGTAAGCAAACAGAACAAACATAGTCATTAAATATTAGTTACCTGAATGATATACACAATAATGTATAAAACAATAATATACAACCTTTATAAGTTAAGGTTAAGTTATTCATAGAATCAATCAGTTAATGATGGATAAAACAAATAAGAGCATAAACAAATGCACACATAATTATCTTACCAAATTATTACCATTATTTTACTACCTGCAGAGTTAACAAACTGACTTTAACAGACTGTTCTATTATAAAAACTCAACAGAATACAACATCCAAGTCAACAACATTAAATATGTAATTACTTCACTCAATATTGAAACGCTAACTTCATAAATGAATATTTAATAAAAAAAAATTGTTTTATTAGAATATTTATCACAGACGGTGAAAATAAAAACCCATCATTTTTCATACTCACTTCATTTACAAATATTAGCCTATTGTGGAGGTTAATCTACAAATGTACATATATTATATATCTACAAAGTTATCTAATGTGTACTTATAATAAAAAGATACAATATGAAAAAACAATACATTCTCCTAAACTGAATACTTAAATATTAATTATTATATAGGAATATAAGATTCAAGCACTGTAATCATCATGGGTTTCAAATAGGATTAATAGGTTGTTTTTTTAATGCAATGTAAATGAACCAACTATAAACCAACTTAACATAGAAAGCAGTTTTGCTAATTGTCACTTTAAAAAATATATATACTCCCACATAAATATATTATAAAAAAGTCAACAAAAATTATTGCAGCTGAATGCTTTACCCTGATCAAGAGCTATCAAGGGATCCACCCTTGACAGATTCCTACTTACAAGGAAGTTATATGGAATATTAAAGTTTTCAAATATATAAAGTAAAGAATTATGTAAAATAGAATTATTCTACTATTTAAGCAAATTTTTGAAATACGTGATTCCTTATAACCATATCTCCACTTCCTTCTTTATCAATTGTAGCCAAAATTAAATGGTATCAAAGAATATAGGCGTAAGCATGGTGGGGCAGGGTGTGACACTTGCCCGCCTGGCTCATTTAGTCAAACAAAAAATTACAGGTCAATATCAATAGGTTATAATAATACTGCACGGCAAGAAAGCATGTTTGAATCATGGCGCGATTACTCTCTGGTGAACAAGTGGAGAAGTGGCGTTTCAAGGTCTGGAAGGTCTATGGTAAAACTCGAAGATTATAGAATATTCAAGGTTCGATTTAGCAGGAAAGTTCCTAGTACCTTCTGTTCCCTATTTAAATACTGCAATCAGTGTGTGAGTTGACACATTTGAACTAGTTCAGACCGCAATCCTGTAACAATAACAATCTAAAATCGATATTAGAAACTTTTTTAACATGAAAGGTACACATTTATATTATTTTCATTTGAAACAATGAGTTGCAAAACCATCTAAATAAAACCATTTTAAAAAAATCATCCAATGTTAAATAAGGAAATAATAATAAGTATACCAATAATTATAAAGTATACCTCCAATAATTTTAAATAACAATTGAAAATTGTAATTAGTTACTTTTTCAGCAGTTTTGCTTAATTAGATAGTTTTAAATTTTGAAATAGTTGATAGCAATTATGTACTTCTGCTGGTTACAAAAACAAATTTGTATAAAATATTAAAAAAGGTTTATTAAAAATACCATCATAACAATATTAAAAAACATTAAAAGTTCGATAGCTGATAAATAGTGAATGGTTCAAAATTCATAATAATCCAATTTTTGTTGTGATCAATTTCAATCTCTACAGAAGTTGTTATGTTTAACACAACACAATCTTGACACAAAAATGTCAAACCTCAAATCAAAACCATGTTGGTTCGCATTAATTTCATTCTTTATACAGTCACAGCCTGTTAGATTTGACTATTCCACCAGTTTCTTATAAAATATTTATTATGATAATGTAATCAAATAAAATATATTTTCTGATAAAATGGTTTTCCTTTTAGTTTCATTTCAATCCACCAGAGTTTCTTTATAGTCTTTCAGTATACACTGTTAGAATGTAAACAGTCATGACTGTATTTTAACCTTTGACATTATTTTAATTTTTTAACTTAATTATTATATTTTAACTCCTCATGATGGTTTTGAAATAAACCAAAAGATCACGAGTCATACTTAATTTTGCTGGTAAGGTGGCTTTCATTTTTTAATAATTTTTAATAATCTTGGAACAAATTTCAATATGCTGTGATTTACAAATCAGCAGAAACATCATGCAAATCCACCAGCACAAACTCCAAGTGAATTTTGGAGAAGATCACTAATTATTCTGTACATAGATTCATTAATTATGTCTCTGGAACAGCATTTTTCTGAGCAGAACTTGCCCGCATTCTCATTGCTTACATTGCACCCTCACGTAATGCTTGATATGATGTATGAGAATTATTTTTAAAAAACTACAATTTTTTGTAGTTTTCAATGTTTCCTCAGTGATACTGAACTTTGGTACAACCAATGGAAAGGAAGAAATGTGCCAAATGCTGAACTGAAGGAGATAGAATTAGCTGTGCTAGTTAAAGAAACTCACCCATACTCACTCTGTTTTATGGGTTCTACTCACCCATAAAACAGGCACTACTTATCTCACTTGCACAGCCCTCCACAAAGTGCACTATCGAAAGATCCTTCAGCACCTAACGCACGGTAAAAACTTCGTTATGGTCAACAATGACAGAAAATCAGTTTTAGTCGGTCTTTTTGTTTGAGTGTCCATAAAAAGAAAGTTCTGGAAGCTAAAAATAAATTTGAGAAAGAAATTTTGTCAAGATTTAGCTAGAACTCTCATAGGCTAGTACTGAAATAATATTTAGATAGGTTTGAATAGCACAGCAACTAATTACTTTTAGAGTTTTCAAATTTTCAGATAAATCCATTCTTTAACAAAAAATATTATCTTATTTTTGCCCCTTCCCCTGGAGAAAATCCTGACTACACCTATGTCAAAGATCCATATTCACCATACAAAATATTATAAAAATCAGTTAATCTAGACCAAAGATAATGTAAAATAACTGACAAAAAAAAGCAAAAATTTATTATACCCACCTTCTGAATGAAATTGTTCAATAATTTTCTGCAAACCAATAGAACTCAAAACAACAGCACTCACATTATTTGCTATCTTAAATGATTTTATAAACAAGGCGTCAAGGCGTTTGGAAAAATTGCGTCAGAATATGCACCAATGGTGCTCGTTCAATGTCTGGAAGATCCAAAGTATACAAGCACTTGTGAAAAAAAAACCTCCACAGTGTTCCTGGACACATTACAAGATCCACAGAGAAGCTCTGGATTCCAAAGAAATGAGTCCTGGTGTGAATATTATTCTAACAAGGGTTATAACCATAGTAAATTATATAAAAATTAGATGCCTAAAATCAAGACTTTTACTTCATGGCAGTCGTCAAAATCAAAAAACAATTTTGTAATAAATCACTCTTTGAATTTTGGGCAGGGGTGGTTGATGAGTTTTCTGCACTGAAAACAAGAGAATTTCAAATACAATTACCACTTTCAACATCCTACCTTTGCAAAACTGGATTTTCTGCAGTGGTTGCTTTGAAGACAAAATATAGATCTCAGCTAAATATAGAAAAAGAACTCACATGTCTATTTCTAATATTAAACCTTCCTTCAAAAAACGTTACTCTGCAAGACAAGCCCAAGGGAGTCTCTAATAATTAATTATTAAAGTCTAATTATTAATTATTAATTAGATAAGTAATTATTTAGTATTTATAGGTTAATTATTAAATGCATTGCGCAGTACTGATACAATCCTATTTATAAGTGTGTTATATCAGTATAATTGGTATTTTATTATTTATTCTGTCAGAATGTATTTTGTTTTGCTTTCCTTTCAGTAAATTAATATTTTTTTTTAATCTTTTTTAATTTTTTTTTCTTTTCCTTATGCTTGAGCCCCCCATTTAGTGTTACCATTACCCCTAAGGGGGCACACTCCTCAGGTTTGAGAAACACTGGGCTAATTTCGTAAATACAGTTAGTGTTATCAGACTACTAATTAATAACTTGAGAATGAAAGTAATTTTAGCTTTATCTCACCAGTCAGGAGTTAAATTTTAAGTTTTATCCAATTGTTAAGAGAGTTCAGTAACACTTTTTCTAGATTTTTTTTTGTAGAAGTTTTTGTATTATAGTGAAATCTTTGTAGTGTAGATATTTATTAGTCTACCATGTGCAGTAATTCGACCTATTACTACACTATCATACCATCCCTACATTGTTTGACATACTCATATCCATAATTTTTACATTTGTTCTCATAACATGAATAAATATATTCTAATCTCTAGTATTAAAGAGTGAAAACCATTGTAACTGTGACTTATTCCCAAAAATCAAAATTAGTCATAAATTAATTAATAAATAGGAGAACTGCCTAAATAGAAAAGTAAAATGGAAATCAGCATTGAGAAAGATATTCTTCAGTTTAAATCCTCATCAGTTTTAATTCTTAATTTTTAATAATTTTTTTGATAATTAATAATGAATTCTGTCATTGTTCTACTTAAATAATTTATTGATAATATTGTACTGGTAATCAGCAAAAAAAGTAGATAATAATGGGTGTTTAAAAAAGATCACAATTCATTAGTGTAACTTAAACGTAGCTAAAACTTTTGTTATTTTGTTTGTCAGACTGTATTCTCTGTCAATCTTCTATTCAACATTAGTTGCATGTTACAGTTGAAATAACTCTTGTCATTCATTTGTCTCATTTCATAACGATCCCATTGTTTGTCATCTATGTTATTTTCCAAGAATGTGTATTTGCTTCATAGATTAATTTCACAAATAAATATACCTAAATAAATCTGGCGTGACAAGTACTGCATGACTTTCCTGGCTACACCAATCAAGTCATACAATACCTTTCATATCTTTTTCATTGCAAAACGTGTTTCTTCATTTTAGGTCCAGAGTCTAAAATTTAAAAAAAAACCACCATTGAATTTCATAACTACACTAGTCAAGTTATACAATTCATTTTTAAAAAATACATTTCTAGCATTAAAAATTTAAAATTGTGAAAAAGTCACTGCAATTTAATCATTAAAGTTTTATTTTATTTTCATAATAAACTTTTAAATATAAGTAACAAAAACTGGATTGTTTTGATGTTTTTTAATTTTTGGGTTTGCCATATCAATGGGGTTCTTTTATTTATTACAACGATTACCAAAATAAGATTTAAACATCAAAATTTCCAAATTTCAAATAAAAAAATGATTGATTTTGGGGCACCTATGCTGTATGGAGACAATTTAGCAAACATTTTTTTTATAAAGAAGTGATCCTTAATAAAAATAAATAAATTTTGCAAAATAATTGTTCAAAGATATTGAAAAATAAGGTATAACTTTTATTATAATAATGGGAAACATTGTTTCTTATTTTGGGTCCACGATATATATTTTAGGGGTCAAACTACTTAACTTTCAGTTGACCCTAAAATGACAGACAGATTTTTTTTTTTTTTTTATTTAATAAGTTAGAGACAAAAAATCAGACTATTATATTTTTTAGGGGTGGAGAATATGCTTTTTAATGAATCTTCTAAAAATATTCATATAAAGGTTAAGCTTAACTAATTTCCTTAAGTAAAATTTTCTCTAAATCTAACACCCCTGCAATAAAGACTTTAACAAGAACATAAGATTTACAAAAAACACTTTTAAGAAGCCAAGATTTATAATTTTGGAAAATTGTAGACATTTTTTGATAGCCCTATATGATTTATAAAATACAAAAAAAAATTTTTTTTAATATC
This sequence comes from Lycorma delicatula, assembly GCF_047948215.1. Lineage (NCBI taxonomy): Eukaryota > Metazoa > Arthropoda > Insecta > Hemiptera > Fulgoridae > Lycorma > Lycorma delicatula. Next base: position 3,708,217 of record NC_134465.1, read on the forward strand.
ACAGTCAAAGGGAGATAAATTGAGTCAGTCAATCCTGAGATATAAGGCCAAAAGCAGTGTGACTCACATACAAGGTCTGTTCAAGAAATACGTAGACTGTTTGAATTGCTCGGGTCCAGTTGGTTCCAGTCAAATCCCCTTGGCGTCACCATGTTCATACAGATCAGCTGATTACCACACAGGTTTTTGAATGCAAATATCATTATTGGTTGCTTAGCTACGCGGTTGTTTGTGAAGTGTATTTTTTTCGTTTGACAAATTTTAGAATGAGTGACTTGAACGAGCAAAGAGTTGCTGTGAAATTTTGTGTTAAACTATGAAAATCTGTGAATGAAACTTTTGATATGCTCAAGACAGCTTACGACAATGTTGCTATGAAGTGTGTAACATGTTTTAAGTGCCATGGACGTTTTAAAGATGGTCGTCACTCAATTGGAAGTTTATTCCAATATGAAGGTGATTGACAGTTTTTCCGATGCTCAGGGCGTAGTCTACCACGAGTACCTCCTCCAAGGCTTCACAATGAACCAGACTTACTACATTGAAGTTCCCAAATGTCTGCGGGATGCTATCCGGCAGAATAGGTCAGAAATGTGGAAGAGTGATGACTGGGTTTTTCATCACAATAACACTCCAGCCATTCACCCCTCAGAAATCATGAGTTTTTGGCCAAACACTCGATCACTGTTCTTCCCCACCCACCCTACTCATCTGACCTCTTCTTGTGACTTCTTCTTGTTCCCCAAACTCAAAAGACCTTTGAAAGGAAGAAGATTTGAGACGATTCCCGAGATTGAAGCAAATCCGACAAAGGAACTGAAGAACATCACAAAGGAAGTGTTCCAGGACCGTTTCCAAAAGTGGAAACACTGTTGAGATAAGTGTGTGCATTGGGGAGGAGAGTACTTTGAAGGGGACCCAGACAACTAACTTCTAAATAAAGTACATTTTGTTTTATGATGTTAGTTTATGTATTCTTTGAACAGACCTCATATATATGTTTTTCATATACTTATACATATATATTTTTTGGTCTAGATGAACTAGTTGAACCCTAAAACATAAAGATTTGCAAAAAAAAATCCTGGTATTTCATTCTATTCTAGCCATATTCAGTGGAAAAGACCATAATAATAAATTCTTTAAATAAAGTTAAGATCCAGTTGAAATTTCCATAGTCTGTGGTGCTCAATAAATCAACAAAGACATGTTTAATAAATAAATTTTCTGATTTTGGGAGTGTAAAGAATCAAACCAGCCTAAGCCAACCATGAAAGTTCTTCAAGGATGTGAAAAAGATTTAATTAGCTCATGTAAAAAAGTAATCTTTATAGATAGTACTTTTTATTTATGTAGAACTTTTCTATTTATAGAACCGCTTCATAGCTATAAAAAAAGAAAATTAAATTTGCAAGCTTACTCATTGTTTTGTTGATGATGAATTGAAAATACCTAACCGTGAAAAATACTTACAATAATATTGTTATCTTTTGTTGATAAAATTGAAATTGAGGTATTGGATCGTGTTTATTTTAGTGATGATCAGTGGTTTTACACAGATGACTTTGTAAACAGTCAGAATAACTGAATATGAAGCAATGAAAATTCTCACATTTCTTATGACAAATCATTACATACTCATAAAATTTGTACTTATTGTAGAATATCATAGTGTTTTGTAATCAGTTCTTTAATTTTTTTTATGATATTTTAGGTTGTAAAGTTTTTTTAATGACTTTAATCAAAAAATTTATTGAAATTCTATGGGAAAAAAAAGACAATATTAGTTTCAGCAAGATGTTATTAACTGTTTTGTTTATGAAACGACAGGCATGTTGCAATAACTTTTTGTCATTGCTTTATATCAAAAGACTTGCAGCTGCCAAGGTTTCTAGATCTTATAGGCCAGTTTTTTTTAATAAGGATATTTTTTTAAATCTAGTTTTTTTAGAAAATAACTCATATACATGACTATGAACTAAAATTAAAACTGAGATATCAAATATAGTGAAAAACTATACAAAAATAGCTGTAAATGTTATGAAATGTTTAAGAACCCACATCCAAGCTTAAGTGATGATAAAATTTCACTTTCAATATCCGTTATAAAGTTAAAGATATATAATGTATATTTTCTCTATATATAAATATTTTCTACTCTGAGAGTTATGTTGTGAAAAAATAGTTCAAATGTAAATTACCAAAATTCTGGTTCCATCCCAACACATTTATTAATCTTTAAAATACTTATTCAACAATAAAATATTTATATAAAAAAGTAATACATTATTGACCTACAAATTTTTTTAAAGAAAAAATAACTACATTAGTATCATACCAACACAATATAGTATTAGGTTAGGTATTTAATAATAATGTCATTTATTTCTACCTGAAGATCTGGTATATAAAGTTAAAATTTACCTCACAACTTTATCTTCTCAAAGTTTTACATTACACTAAAATATACATATAATAGAGTTCCCCTCACAACAAAATTCAGCGCCGTAAACTTTCTGAGTAACATTTAAGTATCTTTCGTAGTGGTTAATTAACAGAGAAATATAGTCATAAAATGAAATATTATGGGTTTGTTTAATGTAACCTCTAATTGTGTAACATGCTTAAATAAAGTTTACAGTGCTATTACATAATAATAATGATTTATTTTATTATTCTTTTAAATAATTTTCACTAATTTGTTTTACTGATAACTCATTTAACAAATTTTAATTCTACATTAAAATTAATATTATGAAAACTGTTTTAAAATTGGGTTTCAAATATGTTTTGGGAAAACCAAATTTATAACTAATATAAAAAACCTCACCAATAGTTTTAAACTCAAAATGTGGAGAGATCAATAGAGTAGAAAAATGTTATAACATAGGGAAAATAATCTAAAAGATAGGCTGGAGAAACTAGGAAAAATGGATCTAGCCTTATAACTGACAAAGTTTATATACAGTAAAAAAGAAAAACAATCTCTGCAAAAGCAAGCATTAAATATTATAATATAATATCAAAACCAGAATTCCTATATGCAGCAGAGTATGTATCTTTAATAAGGAAAGAAATAGAGGAACTGGATAAGAAAGGAAGTGAAAATTCTAAGACTTATCTTGATCTAAAAAAAGAAGAGGGATGAATATAGAAAAAGAAGTAAAAAATAATTTTTTTTTGGATAATGGAAAGCTATAAGCTGTTAGCAACAAAGAATAAAAGGAATGTTTTACTGAAATTTAATCATACATGAGAATGGATTAACTAAGAAATATTTGAATGTTACGGTTCTAATTCCAAAACAGTTGATAAATAAATTTAAAAAAAGCATAGAAGAAATGCCATTAAAAAGGAAGATATTATGAAAAAGAAAACTTTTAGAGAAATGATTAAGAAATTTAAAGGTTTCCAGAAGGTTGAAAAGAGAAAGACCTAGAACATCTGGTCAGAAGAAAGAAAGAAACAGTTTAGTGAAAGAATGAAAAGATAATGGAGGAATAGAAAAGAAAAGAAGAAATTACAATGTTATTGTATGGGATCCAAACATCGTCAGTATTGGCAATAAACTTATGAGATTACTTAGTATTGACAAAAACTTATGAGATCAGGAAATTATTTTATCATTTTTTATTGTTTTAATTAATACAAAACCTTTTTAAAGTATGTCAATAATCATTTAAATTATCTAACCTATACTCATGACGTAATATATTTGTTAGCCATTACCCATTACTAGAATTTTTTAATTCATTTTAAATCTTCAGTTTTCTCATGATTTTATTTATAATAAATAATTATAATTTTTTAAACTTTTGCTAAAAATAGAAAAGAGGATATTAACTCTTAAAAATTAAAAAATGTATTTTTACCAAACCAAACAACTGAATTAGTTTTCTGTAACACAGCCTTCAAGCTAAAGCTTTCTACAACATTGTTAGCTTTCTATAACACTTCGACCTTCAATTGCCTGAGCATCTATGTTTAATAAATTATCTTATAATCTTAAAGGTTTTGAATATATCTTTTAATTAATTTTAATTATTTCCTTTAACAGAAACAATATTTTTCAGTTAATGAATTTTTAATTAAATTAAGAGTAGGAAAACTATAACTGGCTGGAACATCTCAGAAGTTGCAAAAAGCCAGAAAAAAAGTAAAGTTATTGATAAAGTAAAGAAGATAGGAGCCATCAGAAACTCTTGTCAAATTTGTTAGGAACAGAGAAGAATAAGGTAGACATACTGTAAGGGAAGTATCTCAAGATCATTAACTATATGATGGATGATGATGATAAATAACTAGATAAACCTGAATTTACTCATTTAATATACTAAATTTACAGATTTAATTTACTATTTTTGCATTGTTACATCATTGTGTTGTCATATAATTATTATTTTTAATTATTAATAGAAATTGTAAGCATTTCTTTTTTTTATTCATTAGTTTTGTACTCTATAATGCTGCTTAATTAAGGTCTCTCTTGAACTTTCCAGTTAAATGTTGGAGCACTTCCTTTTGTTAGATGTGAAATAGCTCGCCTATCATTCTCAATGTATCTATAAATAATGTACAATTATATTAGATCAGAATAAAGCATATTTAATGACAGACTGAAAAGTTTAAACTTCAATCATCATCAGTAACAGTAGCTATTTTATGTAGAGGATCTAGCTGAAGTTAGCATCAAATTAGGAATATTAAATTAATTATCATAAAACATATATAACTTTAATCAGATATGTGTATTTAGGACGTGATCGTAATGCTAGATTTAAATTGTATGTATTCACTTAGTATTCCAGTGTTACCTTCTTCTTCAGTGAATCATTCTACTAACAAACCTAAAAGAACTGCATTCACCATCTCTGTCTGTCTTGAACTTGCCTTTTATTTGTTTAGAGCTTTGACCTTCTTTCAAGTCATCTAACCTACCCATCTTTTCCCTTTCTTTTCTTCTCCTTTCCTCTATGATTGTTATTTGAATAAACTGTCACTTTCCAATTAAACTGTGGCCTTTCCAATTAGCTTTCCTTCTTTATATTTTCATCATTATGCTTCAACTCTCATCTCTTCCTTTCAGTATTTCCTCATTAGTTACTTTCTCCTTCCAACTGATTTTTAATATCTTTTTCCATTATCACATCACAAATCTTTTTTTTAGTTTTTTAATTTCTTTTTGCTTCATTTTTCACATTGTTTCTGCATCATACTGTACTCACTCCAAACATAACATTTTAAATAAATTGTTAGATTAATTTTTATGCTTTTACCATAAATCGTGTTTCTAAACTTTATTAAATGTTTCTTTTTATTTTCAGTTCTATTTCTGGTCAATTCTATCAAATTTTGTCATGCTTTTAAATTATTTAAAACATTTTTCCATTCAACATAATGTTAACCTCTCTCTGTTACTTTGATACTTCAATAACTTTTGACTTACCTATGTTTATCTTCACGTCATATTCTTCTACTGTTCTGCTTATTTTTTTTTCTACACTTTCTACTATTACTATCTGTTCTCTGTAAATATTTTCATTCTCTCTCCTTTCACAGTCACTTAATCAGTTTCATCACTTCATACTAGATCTAGTGTTAAATATTAATTTATATTCATAATATTTACATGTACAAGTGTGTATGAAGTACAAGTGTATGAAGTAGAAGTAGCATAGATGCATAACTTTAAAAATTATAGCTCTTAGAGAAAGAATTAAGAAGAATTAAGATATAAATAACTTAACTTAATTTGCTTAAAATTCATAGATAAATTTCTGTGAAACCGAGTAAGCAATTCCCTTACTGGACATGGTATATTAAAGTACACTTAAAAACTTTAAGCCGAATGGAGATTCATTATGCTTTATCCACACCTCAAAAATGTTATATCAACCTAACATCATTTTCAAAAAAAAGAAAATAGAAAACACTGTAAAAATTTTCCATCAAAGTGATATCACAAACACAGTTAATTGTAAAATAAAAAATAGAATATGCTAACGTTCATATTCATAATTTAAATGAAATTATAATATTAAATTACATATGTGAAAAGTTTTTTGTTAACTATTTTTTTGTTAAAAATAGTTCTTTTTAATGTCTCCTTAAGGAACAAAACTTAAAAAAGGGCAATTTTTTTTAGATTTTTTTTTTACCAATCTATACTTTCCCGTTACAGCAGCAAATATTGCTTCAGCCAGTATAATCTCATAAAAAATACACGTTTATTAAAAAAACTGAAAATGATAAAAAATATTCTATTCAAAATACTGTCCATCGCTAGCTATACATTTATCCCATCTCTATAATGAATTGCCATGCCAAAAAAACTTGCTCTTTTGAGGCAAACCAGTCATCGAGCCATTTTTGTACATTTTTATAAGAAGTGAAGTGCTGCTCAGCAAGGGTGTGCCCCATTGATGCAAATAAATAGTAGTCAGACGGAGCCAAGTCTGTTGAGTAAGTCGCATGCAAAAGTATTTTTCAACTGAGTGCCTCAGTCGTTTCTTTGACCGGTTTTGCTGTGTGTGATGGTGCATTATCATGAAGCAAAATCACTTTATGTTGCCTTTTTTGATATTCTGGTCATTTTTCACACAATGCTTGATTCAAATCAATCATTTTTTGTCAGTAGTGTTCAGTATTAACAGTTTTTCCAGGTTTTATCAGCTGATAATAGACACACTCTTCTGATTCCACAAAACACAGAGAATTGTTTTCTTTTCATAGCAATTTGGCCTTAAAATCAATGTTGATGGTTCACCTGTTGTTACCTATGATCTTTTATGCTTAGGATTCTCGAAATATATCCACTTTTCATCAACTCTCATAATTTGATGGAGAAATGACTATTTTTTGTACCTGGCGAGCCGCATTTCACAAGTGGTTTTTCATTTTTGTTGGTGTCTTTCATTTAGTTCATGTGGAACCCATTTTTCCATCTTCTGGATCTTTCACATGGCTTTCAAAAGTATGGAGACAGTTTCTCGTGTTGCATTTAATTGATCCACGAGTTGTTGTTGCGTTTGAGTGTCGTCCTCTTGCAACAATGCTTGCAATTCACTGTCTTCAAGTATTTTTGGTGGTCTTCCATGTTCATTTCTCATGTCAAAATCACCACTTTTGAATTTTTTTTTTAACCCACTCAAAGCACTGTGATTTACCTTGACCATGCTCATTGTAAGCTTCAACAAGCATTTAATGCGATTCTGCAGAAGTTTTCTTTAAATGATAACAGAAAATTAATGCTGTCCATAAATCGTAGTTTGTAGGTACAAAACTAGACATGTTCAATGCTAATTAAAAATATGCTGTTGTATGAAACTTGTATTATTGTGAGTTGAAAATCTTTGTCAGCTGTCAAAGAAAGAAAATAGCGCCAATGATACAGTTTGATGGTAACTACATTGACAGCTAGAGCCACCTATGGGCAAATTCTGGTTTCATATTTACACACCTGATACACACATACATGCGTTTACAAGATCTTTATTCATATTTGTGGATACTTGGATTTATCCTCAACACTGTCACAGTTGAATCTGTTTAACTATATTTAACATGACATTAATCCAGATGTAATTGTCATGAATGACATGAAACATTTGATATACTAAACAAGAGGGAATATTTATTGGTTAGAGGATATTTTAGTAGTGCTATACTAAGTATATATATCTGTGTATGAATGACAGAACTGTAATTGTCTATCTTTAATTTAACTTAAAGCTATAACGTCATTATGTTTATGTATATCTATATAAGTACATATTAAATATATTATGTTATAAATGTATGTCATTTAGTGGTTATGGAATTTATCATTTCCTTCTGCTAATTGGTTACTCTCTTGTGCTGGAGCTCATAATTAAATGTCAATTTGTGTTTTATGTAATTATTTTTAATTAATTAATAATTAATTAAATGGTTTTAATTAATAATATGTTGAAAAAAATTTCTTTACCTTCATATAATTTTGGTGTTATGACTGATAGGAAAAGGAAGCATGACCTCAGTAATCATCTACCAATGTTAGTTTTTGTTTTTTTTTTTTAATAAATATTATTTCAAAATAAAATTCTCAGAATAAAATTGTTTTAGAAGAAAGAATGTTATGATAAATAATTTAAACAATCTTTTTTTTCATTTATTATATTACATATACAAGTTCGCTTAACACACAGTAGAAAATAAAAAAAATTAACATCAATAAAAGAGGTAAAAATAAATAAATCTTTATTCTGATCGAAACTTAAAAATACATTATATAGATCGCATCAATGTTAGCTAAATTATAAATACAAAAACAAATTATAAGATATAAAGTAGAATGTTTAATTTCCATCTTAATTATTTAAATATAAATACATGAAATAATTTAAGGTAAATACATTAAATATAAAAAATTATTACAAAATAATTCAGTCAAAGTCCCTTTTGAAAATTGTTTGAGCACATAATTATGGATATGTTGAATGGGATGCAGTTTATAAAACATTAAGATAGATAAATATTGGAAGAATCTAGAATTTTAATGACCAATTTGAGTTTCTCAGAGCTAAGTTTGATAAAAAATATTTTTTTTAAATCGTAAATTGGTGAACAGAAAAAAATTTTTATTTGCTAAAAATTACAAACAAGATTTTCGTAATGTAAATTTTGACCTGAAGAAAAAAGAATATTTTAAAAATAAATTAAAGTTCATGTGTTAAAACATTTTAACAATTTAAACAGTTTGCTGATTTTGGCAGCATAAAATCAGCATGAAGTTCATCCAGAACAATTTGAGTTCTGTGCGCTAATTTATATTTAAGCCATAATATCGCAAGCAGAAATGTACACCATTTAAAAAGAAAACAGAAATTGTTTTTATTAGGTCCATGTTTAGACCTTACTTATAAAGTAATAAAATGTAACGAATCAAAAATAGTGACATAAAGTAAATTGCACCTTTACTTTAAGATTATCATACAACCATACTAAACTGAATTCAAATGAAAATATTTGATTACTAGTAAAACATCATGTTGCTGAGTATAATACAGAAAACACAAGATGACACTTGATCTTTAGATGCCGCATAAAAACTTTTGTGAAAAAAGTTTGACAGTATAATTATTTTAGATTAATTTTTTATATATTTTTTAACAAATATGTGAAGATTGTAAAAACTACATAAATTTTAGTTACAACATGAATACTTCAAATACAGTAGGTATAATGTATAATTTGTATGGCATTAAATCAGATGATCATTTGGTGAACAAATTTATAAAGATTTAAAAAGAATTACATCTTTTACACTTGACCCAGAAACAATTATCAAAATCAGTCGCAGATGAAATTCAATAATTTTCTTTTACAAATTTAATGACTCTGTTAACTAACTTACATTTTAAATATAATAAATATATTAATTTTATTGGATATTGTATTTACAGTGGCTAGCAACTAAACAGAGTGTAGAATGTGGAATTCAACTTAGTATCAGTATACCTGTCCCAGCAATATTAATGCAACAAGCCTCTGTTTTCATTGTTAATCATCAATGTGTTTTATGAATATTATTGTATCTAAGTTAAAACTACTACTGAGAATTTGAACAATTTTTTTTCATTTTGAAGTTGTAACAAGATTTCTGAACTGCGGTTATAAAATCAATCGGTTGATTATGATTAACACAGTTTTGAGACCTCAGTAAAAATATTAAGTTCACTAGTTTAGTATGAAGTATATTTCTATCTTATTTTTATTCATTTTAAAGGGAAATGAAATTTTAAACTTTAGTAGTTTATTAAAAGCAGCTTCAGTCAAGATATTGCTTATAATGTGTTACATTAAAAAAAAAACACATTTTTTAATGAAAAATCAAACTAATTTATTAAATATGAAATTTTGAAACATTATATCGTAATGTTGCTTTCAATAGAATTCTGGTATTGTTGAAATTTACTGTGTCTATCCGTGATGGATGTAGCGATATTAATATTATTGCAGCATTAACAACAAGCCGAACTAGATTGTATTATAAAGCATTTTTAAAAGTCTCTTATTTCAAACATTTTCAATTGTCATTGCTACCATCCTTAGTGACTATTACTGCTGTTTTCAAACTGGCATTGGCTGATGTTACTGCAGGCATTGTTTTAGTTTATTTATTTAATTAACAATTTTTTTTAAAATGCTTTTTTAAAGAGTTTGTTGAATTTGATGAATTCCATTTGTTCATTTTGTATTATTGTGTGTTTACTATATAAATGTGTTCCAAGTGTGCATGATATCTTTTTTTATGTATATCTTCAATGTCGGTGGATTTGTGATTTGTTTCTATGAAGTGGTAAGCAAATTTTGACTCTATGTTGTTATGAAAAAGTTTTAAGCATTTGTTATATCTTTATTTAAAACTGCATTATCACAATGAATTATCACATTATGCATTATCACAATATAAAACATCATTTGTTGGTTTGTTGGTTCATTTAATTGGGTTTTTGTTCTAAAAGCTGTATTGAATTCAGCTTTTTTTAAAGTTGTATACAGTAGGTATTTTAATTTTAATATTTGGTACTTCTATGTAATCTACAGCTTATATGTTTAAATGTTTATCGTGTCTATATTATTCAGCTGTAAAGTATAATTTACTATATATTTTATGTATATATGTTAATAGCTTGATACAAGATGGTGTCAACAATATTCTGGGCCAGTGTATTATTTTGTGTATTTGTTAGAATACGTTTTGTTGTGTATGTTGTAAAAATGTTTCTGCTAGGTTACTAAAATAAGGGATTCCATAGGAACACCATTTTGTATTTTTTTATAAAGTTCTGTTCATTATAATATGTTAGTATTTTTATTTACATGATCCTAGAACCTCATCCGTATGTCTTTCAAGTTTAAAGGGATTTTTGGTAATTTATTTTAAGACATGTAGGAATGTTGTTAGATTTGTGTGATTTAGGACATGTCTAAAGGGTAGCTTTATTAATGATACCACAATTATAGTCTGAAATTTATTTGTTGAATCCTGTGTTTTACGTTTTTATGTTTCAAAGTTTGAATTTTGTTTGACAGTTGAGTTTTTTACTTTAGGTCACAGGTTCTCATGTATTTCAGGGTTTGTATTTTAGTCATTTCTTACTTAAGATTGATTTTTATTAAAGTTGATTTATTTATAGTGTAATGTAAGTCAAAATCAGCTTTATTCAAGAATTTGATAGTTAACAAAAAAAAAAAAGTTGATAACACAGTTGTAGGACTTCCTCGTCATACGACTTTTTTTATATGCACAGCTTACACATACAACTTAATTAAAAATATTTATCATTTTATTTAAATACAATATTTTTTGTTTGTTTAATTCAGTGATTCTGACTAAAGCGCGCGCACATATCATATTTAATTCACACAGGTATGGTAGTACTAATGGTCACTTTAAATAAATTTTACACTTTAAATGTTATTCATTTATTTAATTCTATCCCTCACCTGTGATGTCACAGATAACTACAGCAGTAGTTTGGCCACTAAGTGGGATATGAGATTTGTAGAGGGTAGCTAGGTTAAGACCCCGCTTTGGTCACTCTTGTTTCCCAAAAAAATTTGTGGATCCAACAATATGCCAATACAAAAAACTACAACAAAAAAGATCCACTGTACTCTGTTCTAAGTTTCAAAATTATTTTTTTTTTTTGGAGTGGGGGTGCAATTTAGCAAAAAACGTTTTACACAAAAGACTTTTTTTTATAATTGTTCACAAATATTTTTTTTAAATGCAATGAAAATCATCCCTTGTAATTAAAATGATTTTTAGGGGTGGGAGTGAAATTTAGCAAAATTTTTTTTATAAAAGTTGTTTACTTTATTAATATTCACAAAATTATAAAAAAAATACAACCTTACAACTTTAATTATGCAAAATCTGGAGACGATTTCATTTTTCCCCCTGTTTCCTCCACCACCTGACCTTTTGAATTGAAAATTTATTAGCATCAGTTCCCCTACTGTAGAAATATTATAGCAAAGTTTGGTGAAAATTGGTCAAGTAGTTCTAGAGATATAAGGCAACTTACATGCCAACATACATACATACACACATTTTGTCGTGGAAATTTTGTTTCCATTTTTCAGTTTTCAGGGATCCTTAGGGGTCAGTTCGTCAAAATTTTGTGTAAACCGGATATGCCCAATTTTGATCAATCACCTACTTTCCCTTCTATATAGCTGCTATATAGATGGGAAAATAAAAGTTAAGCACATTCATTTTTAAATAAATCTTATAAGCAACTTGGCATAATTTTGTATGTGTGGTCTCTTTTGTGCTCTTTTTCTTTTTTTCATTAAGTTAAAAGGAATGTAATTGTACTTGTTTTACAAATTATGTCAATAATAAATAATATTAAATTATGTACTTCTATAAAAATTTGTTACAGATGCGTATAGGTCTGCATTCAGGAACAGTATTAGCTGGAGTTGTTGGTGTTAAAATGCCAAGATATTGTCTCTTTGGAAATAATGTTACAATAGCTAATAAATTTGAATCTGGTAGTGAACCACTTAAAATAAATATTAGTCCAACTACTTATGAGTATGTATTTTTATTTTATCGTTATCATATATATATATGTATCGTTATCATACATTTGTATTATAGTTTTTAAAATATATTGAAAATTAGTTGTTTCATACAATTTTTAGTTACTATGAACCTTTGTGAAGTTCTTGCTTAACTGTACTGGTCATATTTGAATTTTGGCTATGTATTTTCTGGCAGTAACTTGCAAATAGTGAACAGATTGCAAAAAACCTTTTCATAATTGTTATATAAAACTAGTTAACAAGGTACATTATGGGAAAACTAGCTTGAAAGTTCTAATTTCATGTGAATGAAACATGTTTGTCTAATGCCATTACAAATTTTAAAATCTTGTCAGTATTTCACTTTTACTGATAGTTTGATAGTTTTAAATTGAAAATGTTATTAAAGATTAAATGAAATAAATCATTATATATGGCAGAGTGTCACATTGAAGGCCAATTGTTTTCATATCATTTATTCATTCATGTAACCATCATCTCATCATCTTTCTTATTGAAATATACAGAATGATTCTAAAATGGTGGGCTGGCTATACTTTTTTGGATTCTATTTGTAAAACTAAACAAAAAATATCCTTAGGAAAAATTATGATTTTTCCTTCATTCTCCCCCTGTTGGCCATTTTGTTATTTTTATATAAAAATTTATATCTCAAGTTCAGAAAAAATTATTATTTAATTTGATATTAATTTACAATACTAGAATTAACAATAAATAAAAACAATTAGTATTTAATCTAATTAAACGTAAAGTAGAGGACATGAAAAGAGACATAAAATTACAACATCAATTTTCTGCCATAACTCATCTATTTGTTGACCGATTTTAAAAAATAAAATGTCATTTTGTTCAAAATAAAGGGTTTAATATTTAAGCAAAACATAGATTTTGATAAAACTAATATTTACGGAGATATAATGGATTGAAAAATAAACATGGCTGCCATTTTGTAATTTGCAAAGATATTTAATTTCTGATGTTTTGCTAATTTTAAAACTTTATTACCAAGACGCTTACCAAATATTAATGTGATTCCTCTATCCGAACTTGAGATATAAATTTTTATATGAAAATAACAAAATGGCTGACAGGGGGAGAACGAAGGAGAAATCAGCATTTTTCCTAAGGATACTTTTTGTTTAGTTTTACAAGTAGAATCTGAAAAAGTATAGCCAGCCCACCATTTTAGAAACACTCAGTATATTATAGCATGTTCAAGATTATAACAAATAAAATAAACACTAAAAATGAAAATTTTCTGACCTCTGTGGCAGAGTAGCAGTGTCTCAGTCTTTCATCCCTACTGAGATCCCAGGTTTGAATCCTGGTCTGTCATGCCATTCTTTATGCTAAAAATATCCATTTTCATATTCCCACAGACAAGTTTCTGTAATGAATTAATTCATGAGTAAAAAAAAAAATGTTCTCGCTCATTCTCCATAATATTATAGCTCAAAGACTTTTCTATTGTTTTCCTTTCTATTTTACCTATTGCACATATATTTTTCTACTTTAAAGTACTACCCCTATTGCAGTAGTGTTAATGTGGTAGTGTGCAAACTGTTACATTAATACCTAACATTTCCTCTACTAAAAATACTCACCAGGATTTTTTACAGGTAAATAAAATTTGTGATGGAAGTTCTAACGAATGAATACTAGTTTTTTTAAATAAGAAGAGAATGGGTGCAAGAAGGGCATTCTTGTAGTTAGCTTACTCTTAAAATGTAGGCTTAAAAAAATAAAGCCATCTACGTAGCATTTGTAATTTTGGTAGTCGTTTGATAATGTAGACTGGAACAAAATGTTAAAATTTTTAATAACATTTTTGATTGAATTATAGGGATATATATAATCTGTATAAGAATCAGGTAACTGTAATTACATTAGAAGATGAAATAAGTTCTAATTCAAAAAGAATAGAGACAAATTTGTTCCAATTGCTTTTCAACTTGTATATAGATGAAGCAAACATGAATTAAAAAAACATCTTTGGAAATGAAGTAATCACTCATGGTAAAAAAAATAACAATTTTAAGATTCACTGATATTGCCCTTTTGAAAAAACAAAAATCTTGGCAAAGTACTGCATGACTTTCCTGGCTTTTAATAACAAATTAAAAGAGTTAGAGCCGAAAAAAAAGCAGAATGTATATTTTTTGTTTAATAATATTTTCTCTAAAATGTGTATGAAGAAAATCAAAATTGGTTTTTTCCCGATACTCTCCCACCCTATGAACAAATTTAGATAAGGGTTTTATAATTAATGCTCCATATGTAGAAATATTTGAGCCAAATTTGAAGAAAAAAAAATCGGTTTGGTCAATCCTGAGATATAAAGCCAAGACCAGTGGGATACATATATATGTACATACATACATACATGCATTCATGTGTTTGGTCTAGATGAACAAGTTAGATCCTAAAACATAAAGATTTGCAAAAACCCAATACACCAATTTTAACATGATTATCATATTTTTCCCTTTACAACTACATTCGCCAGGAAAATAAATATGTAATTTCAAAAAATTTTTGAATGGTATGGATAAATTACTAAAAGAAAATTTCAGTTTGAAAATAAATAATAGTAAAACAAAGATATAGAAATGAGATAAAAAGGAAGATAGGAAAAACGAAATGTTAAAATAAAGGAAAATACAAGGGTGATTTTTTTTCAAGGTCCGATCGGTCGCAAAATAAAAACCCGCGCAAAAATCGGATGAACCTTTGCGAATATGTGTTGTGCAGCGTCTCTAGTATGGCATTCAATCACGCTGTGTCACTTCGTTTAGTTCTGAACACGCACGTAAACATGTCTACAACAATAGCATCTCTCGCCAAGTGTGAAGTGCGTGTGGTAATTTGATTTCTTCAAGCTGAGGAGTGTAATGAAGCTGAAATTCATCAACAAATAAGTAATGTGTACGGTGAAACTTGAATGAGTGACAGCAAAGTGCAACAATGGTGCAGGAACTTTAAAGCAGGAGATGTTCATGATGCAGGCGGTCAGGGAAGGAAGCAAGTGTCAGCGGATGATCACGTTGAGCGAGTGGATGAGGCAATTCGAGAAAATCGTCGGGTCACAATTTCTGTATTGAGTGATTTGTTTCCTGAAATTGCAAGGTCAGCTCTCTACACCATTGTGAGTGAGAGACTTCAGTACCGCAAACTGTGTGCTAGATGGGTTCCCAAGATGCTGTCCGACCATCACAAAACAATGAGAATGGATGCCTCCCTAACGTTTCTCCACCGCTACCACAATGAAGGAGAAGATTTTTTGAACAAAATTGTCACAGGGGACGAGACATGGGTCCATTTTGAAACTGAAGAAACAAAAGAACAATCCAAACAGTGGATGCATTCTCATTCCACCAGTAAACCAAAGAAGTTCAAGCAAACTGTGTATGGCTACTGTGTTCTAGGACCAGAATGGCGTCCTGTTGGTGGAATTCATGGAACATGGCACGACCATCACTGCAGCCTCATATTGCATGACTGTTCAACGTCTGCGAAGAGCAATTCAGAATAAGCAGAGAGGAATGTTGCCATCTTGTCTTTCTCCATGACAATGATCGGCCGCACACTGCAGCTGTAACAAAGAAGCTCCTGCAGCGTTTTCGTTGGGAAGTGTTTGATCACTCACCATACAGCCTGGACTTGACTCCATCCGATTTTCACCTCTTTGCTCACATGAAACGCTGGCTAGGAGGACAACATTTTGGTACAGACATCGAGCTGCAGACCGGCATAGAAACATGGTTGAAAACACAGGCCGCTCTGTTCTATGATGAGGGTAGTGGAAAGTTGGTACCACGCTATGACAAATGTCTAAATCAGAGTGGCGACTATGTAGAGAAATACCGTAACTGTGTAAGTACTTGTTACAAATAAAAAATTTTTTATTTTCACTGTGGTTTTAATTTCGTGACCGATCGGACCTTGAAAAAAAAATAACCCTTGTAATATACCACATTTAGAGAATTTCTCTATTTAGGAAGTAAAATTACAAATGACTGATGAAGTAATGTAAACATCAAAAGCAGACTGGCCTAAACATAGTCAAGAAGTGATCACATCTAGAAAATAAGTCTTCTAACATCTAACACAAAATTAAGAATTAGAAAGATATTATTTAAGACATTTGAACAGAATGTAACATATTATTTTGTGAAGATATGGACAGTAGGAAAAACAGAGCATGTTATTTGAAAATCTTTGAAATGACATGTTAAAGGAGAATATTTGAAATTGAGTAGGTTATTAAATATAAAGTGAAGAGTTCTTATGGCAAACAGCAAAGGAGAGAAGTTTTTAGTATAATTTTAATCAGGAACCAATTAAGTTAATGGGTTATATTTATCCAGTGTGATAATAGGGTAAAAATTAAAATCTATAGAGGAAAACAAGGATTGGAAAAAAGCAGATAACTGCGGAGTTTTTATGATTATGTTGATATAAAAGATTAGCATAAAACACATAGAAATGGAAAATAGCAGTAAACCAATCAAATTACTTCAATAAAAAAAGTACTGTATACCACAGAAATATTTTTTTTTTAATTTCTTTAAAATTCTTAGGTTTCTTTTTGTTAAGTTTTGCTAAATATTCCAAAATAACAGTTTAAAATTATAATTACAGATATAAGAGAATTGTTTGATAAAAACTACTAAGCATTTATCACTTTCTTAATTTTTTTATTTTTTTTCTTACAGGTTGTTAAAAGATTATGGAGGTTTTAGTTTTGAAGAAAGATCTAGAAGTTGTTTACCTAAAGGATTTCCATCAGATATTCCAGGAACATGCTACTTTTTGTTGGATTATAAACACTGTGGAGTTCCTGTTAATTCTCCATTGTCGGACCATGTTAGTGCTGGAATGTCTACTACAGGAGTATTTAATAATACTATTTCATAAAATCTGAATTCATACTAATTTAATTAATTCATTAACATAATTAGTAATATGTTAATTTATTTATGTAATTAACATTTCATGATAATTTATAATAGTGAAAATTTAACTAACTGTATAATTTAATTAGTATTTTAATCATACTGGAACATTATATCAATATATTTTGTTATATTGTTTGCAACTTATTTTTTTCTTAATATAATACACAACGCAGATGAACTAAATTAATTTACTTAAATATAGTAGCCAAAATTAAATTAACTGATGTCCCTTACTGTGGAATTAATTTAAATCAAGCTTAATTTATACCTCAGACAATGTGAAAATGGTTTATTGTAGATCTATACACTTGTGTACACAAGGTGACTGTAAACATTTTCATAGAAATACGTTTCAAGTGTAGATAAAAAGGCACCCATCATACATCTGTTGTAACATGCTATTGTATATTTTACAATGTTTTGTGAAAAAACTGTTGAAACTTTTTCTGTCTAAATACAAAAATAAGTCTATTATACTATCCTAAATATATAAGTTCAACTAGTATCAACATTTTTAACAATGTTAATAATTGTTAAAATGTTTATAAGTTAGAAAAGGTCTAAAACTATGATAAGGTTCAACTACTGAAATTACTGTTAAGGCTCTCAAAGTGTTTTTTCAAAATGGGTAAATGAATACTGCTTGTAAAAGTATTGCCTGCTGATTGAACCAGTTTATACAATTCACTGTTTCTCAGTAGAATGGGTTATTAATTTATTGTTTTACACTCTCTTTTCTGATGTTTGTTATGATTGTGTTTCATGTAAAGCATTTCAGGTACAAGACACCAATCAGTACTGTTTTCTTTTAGAGTAATAATGTTCAATAAACAGCTAGTCTGTAGTGAACAGATTGAAGGTGTCACTTGTGAGATATCAACTTCATTAAGTGTTTTAGCTCCATTTCACTGGGTTTGGCAAGCTAATATGCAACCATACATTTTGTTAATGAAGGAAGCAATGGGAAGCCTCTTCTCTTCTCATTGTTTCTTATAACATTGGCATGGGATCTTGTTATTCTTCAGAATGGTTAATGTATAGTAATTCATGTCAGAACCAATCATCCTTCTTAGATGGCTTTTTGTAGAATAACAAAAAGATGTAGTTTCTAAAAAGTAGCCTTTGCATTTACTGTGGTTGGTAGTTGATCGTTTTATTTGCCTCTGTGCCATCATGTCACTTCTCATACACACTTCTCATATCATTAAAAAATAACTAGTTTTAGTCATCATTAGTGGCTGTCAACTTAGGTTCATAAGGCTTTGATTTCCTAGCTTTATATGTAGTTTAATATCATTAATAGATAACTTTAAACAATAGACAGTTTTACAATTTCAAGCCCTTAAAATAGAAATTATTAACAAAGCACTCTAAGCAATGGGCACTTGGCACAAAGGATGAGAAAGCATTGGTAAAAATAATTTGTAGATTTAATTTTTATATACAATACATAAATATATTGTACTTTAAATAAACTAATTACATTTCTATGTTTTTAATAGCATGTTCTTGTTTATGTGAAAGCATTCTATATCTACAGAAACTTAGAGAATAATATGAGTCTTGTTAGATTCATCACCATTTGCATACTGTAGTTGATTTTTGTTTATTTAATTAAAGTTTAAATAAAGTTTATTTAAAAAGAAGCTATTCACTGTTAATGAAAAAAAAGATAAATATCCATTTAAAAGAATAAACTAATTATGATGAAAATGTCTCTATGAAAGAAAGCACAGTTATTCTAGATTTTGTACCAATCCTTCATAATAAAACAATAATAGTAATGGGAGTTTCTGGAAAAAAATCATGATAACAGATACCAAATATTGTATCATGAACTGAACCAGTGCAGTATGTCACACCTATAAAGTAGTTACTGGAATAAAAAGTGTGACCCAATTTCAAGGAGGCATAATATTTAATTTCTCATTTAGAAAAATATCTTATCTGGCAAGTCCAACAACAAAAGAAAACTTTATTTCAGATACAGTAATTTTTATTTAAAAAAATAATCATCTATATTTTATTAGCATCATTTTTAATTTGTTTTATGTTGAAATGAATTATATTAATTGACAGAATGTATACATGTAATTTTAAACTCATGTTTTTTTTTTTCTATTTTTTGAGAGTAATAAAACTGAGTGATATAAACATGTATCAGCCATAAAAGAACAATTTTATTTTACTGTAGTGTATTTCATATTATGCATTGTAGACATATTGTTTTTCCTATTAGTTATTTCATTATATGATAATTTATTTGCAGAATAATGTTAAAGATAATGCAAGTAAAATTTCATCACAAAACTATAAGATGGTTTTTCAACCCTCTCCCCTCTCTAAACTACAGACATTTTCAAACACTGACATATTTCTGATCCCAAAACTGTACACTATTCACTGTTTGCTTTTATTTTCTCCAAAACCAAACTTAGTTTAAAAGTTAGAGAAGTAATATAATTAAGTTTTGTTACAGAGAAATCATATTTTGCCAGTAAAATAAATTTTATCTGAAACACATTATTTTTATAATAATGCAGATAACCCACAAGTAATAATTCACTCATTTTACCTCACCTAAGCCTTATAATACTTAAATTATATGAATCCAGTGTACATGGACAATCTATTGTTTTGTTACTTTCTGAAAATTTTTGTAAGGCACTTGACATCATTAGAAAAATCTTTGGTGACTCCATCAGTTTTGCCTGGATTTGTAACAAACTTTCATCAGTCTATTTTATTTGAACACTCAAAATGGATATGGTTGTTAGCACTTCCTATCTCCTAAAAACCAAATAGTAAATCTGTGTGGGCATATGTGTGTCACTGTGTCGTCTGGATAAACATTTGAAAAGTCTTTTTCAATATAAACACAAACAACAAATCATGCTTAGACTATGTGAGAAACATCTGTATTTCCTGCACATTTAATGGTGCTTGTGTAATAAACAAATTAATACATTATGTATTAGCAATCTCACTACACACACTTACGGACAAAATTTTCCTATTAACAATATTTATTTAAATATTATCCAACAGGTTTTAAAAATCAGATATCAGTTGCATGACTTTTCAGTCATATTAATTTAACTATAACTAAAAAAATATTGCACTATTACACTATTTATTGAAAGAATATAAAATTTTAAATTAAAAACAGGAATTTTTATTTAGAAAATAAAGTTTATTACACATAACCATATACAGTGTTATTTAATTAAATTAATAAAAATAAATGACACTTATTCTTTTTTTTAAAATTCATCATTGTTAATGTTTCATTCTTTTATAAATTGCATGTAATACACGTTCATGAATAATCATAAATTTAATTATTACTATTAAGTAATTATTATTAGTCCTCTATTTTTATACATGATTTAGCCCTGTAAAATTATATAACATAAGAATCTTAGGTTTGAATTTATGATTTTCACTTGAAACCTTTATATGCATACTATAAAATTGCAGGTGTTTTTCTCTTAACTGCACTAGGAAATAAGTTAAAAATCTATTTATAATTAATACACTCTACATTTCTTAATATAGTACTCAGTAATATTTACAACCTACCAGAAAAGACACAAAGAGATGCAGCCTTTATTTAGAATCCAAGCAATGTAGGTTTCTTTTAACTATGTTCATTGCTCACTTATAATAATAAATATTTAATCATTTAGGACTTTCAATGATTTAAAATTAAATTATATGAAAAAATTTCCTTCCAGAAGATATTTTTTGTAACCTAACCTAACAGTTAGGTTACAAATAGTTTTGTTGTTAATGATCTTTAAGTCATTAGAAAATAATTTTAGTATGCAATCAAATAATATATTTTATCTATATTTTGTTAGTTTATTTTATAAATTGTATTTATCAAATTTAGTGTGTTTGTAAGTTTCATATTCAAACAATTGAAATCATAGCTTTTATGTGCAAAATTTGTATTTGTATTTAATACCCATATTTGTGTCTTATTTCTATCAGGTGATTTGTAAATGTTGAGTATCTTTTTGTGTACTGCTTATATAGATTTTTTGTAAAGTGCTTACAGCTTGCTAGATGTACCTACCAGTTAGTGTGATCATTGCACTTTAATTTGTATAAATCTTAGTTGTGTTTGTCATTGTAGGTTTTGTTAATTTGTTATATCATTTTGAACATTTTATTTTAGTTTTATAAGCAACAGATAACTCTACTTTTTAACATTTTTGACAATTTTATATGGTTATTTTTTATGAACATGAGAAGTATGTATCTTCTTTTGCTTAACGTAGTTTGATTTTGTTCTGCATTTCATAATGTTTTCTATAAGTATGAATAGATGTATCAGTAACCTTTATTGTATATATTACTGCATTGAGTTCTTCAGCATAGTAATTGGCTCATAATGGTATATGGATTTGGTGATATAACCTATGAGAAAGCTTCATGTTTGTGCTATATAAGGTGACTATGTGCTGTATTAGGAAAGTTATAATAGATTTTTTTTATATATTTTAAAAGAGTATCTATTGTTTATTTTAATATGATGATATCGAGGAAGTAAAGTAAACTGTTGTGATCAAATTCTGTTGTAAACTGTAAGTTGAAGTGTAAGCCTATGGACCTATGAATCATGCTCTTATAAGCTGAAAGTTTATATAAAGTTGGTAGTTGGTAATGGGTTATGAATAAGTTTTTAATTTTTGGTTTATGTATATGTTGAAAGTTAGTTGCTTTGTTAATTAAGTCAGCAAAGTTATCTGGTTATTGTAATTTTAATATTATGGACTAGTCAATACATTCATTTTAACTGAAGATAAGAGTGATAAGATAAGAGTAAGGTAAGAAGAGTGTTCTTTAATTCTGTACTTTGTGGAGTGGCTGAATAAGTTTATATTACATAATTATTTAAAAATATAAAAATTTAATTTAAATAAATTAATAAAATATATATAAAGTGAATTCTGATTAATAGGACCAGCGGTTATTCAGAGCAGCTGTTGTTTAATTTGGGCGATTTTGTAAAAGCAGAAACATGTTTGTATAATATATGAAAAGTTACATTGGTTTAACAGCCCGAAATGCCACTTATATGGCCCACTACTTTGCTTGCTTCTTTTTTTTACAACTAAAATAACAGTTTTATTAGTGATGTAAGTTGTTTAATTCTATAAGTCGTTATAAGAGATGTAAGTTGTTTTAAATGCTATAGGGAGGAAGGTAACTTTTCCTTAACCACTAACATTTTGTATGTACTAGTCTGCACAGTTTCAAATTGTGTGGGGGTGATAATGAAATAATCAAAATGATTACTCAAAAACTGGATGAAGTTGAAGATGATGAAGACAAACTTGAAGTAAATTGCATATCCACGCAAGATGCATAAAAATTCATTGAAAGATGTCAACAATATTTTATGCAAGAAAGTAGTGAAGGAAGCCCGCTAACAGAACTGCTAGTGTGTGCCAAATTTTTAGAACCCCAGGTAATGAAAGGGAAGTGGTTGACCAAAATATAAAAATCTTTTCAAAAAATTTACTGAATTAGAGTCATTAAAGTACATATTTTTTAATTTTACATACCATAAAAGGTAGTCATTATTTTGATTTTTTTCTCTGATGCTTTTGTTACTTATCTCATTTTGATTTTGTTTATTAAGCTTTATTTTTTATTAATGATGTAAGATTACAAAACATTTTAATCATTTTGTAATTTAATAATGTTGTTTATGTTAACTTTAATACTTAGAAATAAAATTCCAAATAGTAAGAAGTTAAATCAGATTTAATAATTGGTATATACTGCTGTACTGTTTTTTTTCTATTTCCACAACATTTAAAAGAAAAAGAAAAATAATTTTTCATACGTTACTTATCATCTTACTACACATGAATATGCAATATCAAACACAGAGTATACGTACAAATATTAAAAATAATCAATAGTATTAATAAACTTGATGTTTTGGAAAAGTATCATATTTATAAATATAAACTTAAATTATGCACTTACGAATGGATCTATAAATTTTGAACATAATAAACTATTTAAATTAGCATATACATTCTAATAGCTAGCTTATAATTATTACTTAATTCGGCTGGTCATGATAACTCTTAGATTTTACTTGTAACAATGGTAAGGTATTTACTGATTTTATAACCAATGATGAAGAATCCATTGATTCAGGTAAGTTATTATATAAAATAGTAAATTTATATTAATATGCTATTTTAGTGTCTTAGTAGATGTTTTTTATTAGTTTATTAATTATTAATTACAAGATCTAAATTAAATTTTTAAAAATGGATACTTGTTCATACATATTTTTGTAGTATCAAGTTAAAAAACTCATCAGTTTCATATCTAATGTAACAATGAAGTTTCATATAGAGTAAGTTTTTTAATGTCAAACATTGACCTCTTATAAAAAAAAAACGTTGTTTATTACAGTTTTTTTCATTATACTACTTTCAATTTCAGACCTTTTACTATGGTATTGCTGTCTTCATTGTATTACATTAAAACACATACTATTTGAAAAAATACATCAAATATAATAACTTGTGATATTTTTAAAATTCAATTTTGGCATATTCTGATAATTTTTGTAATATTCACACTCTACAAAAATTAAAACATGATTTTCTATAAACTCACCTTCACAAAAGTTTTAAGTTTCAAAACTTGGCAACAGTGTACCAGAAGAGAAGGGTAGAGCTACTAGAAACTGTGTAACGATAGAAAACAAATTTAAATCAATGTTATAAAACTATTTTCATATAAACATTACTCTTGTCGTAATGAAAAAATTTAGATAATTATTAAATAAATATTAGCATTTTTAGCAAAAACCTTAGTATTTATTTAAAAAATTATCAATTTTAACAAACAGTATTTTTGAAGAACCTAAACTTCACAATTTATAGCTAATCAGTTGAATAATATTGAAGCATTTTCCTAATGTTTACTACAAATAATTTGTAATGTATTTCATAATTATTTAATGTATTTCACAAATACATTTTGATGTACATTTTACTCAAATTTAGTAAAAGATATCGATCAGAATTTTGATAATATACAGGATAGAGATTATACTACATGTGCCCATAATGTAGATTATAGACTCGTATTGTTTAACACTAAAAAATTTAACTAAAAATTTATTGTTAATGATTAACTTATAGACAATCGATTGAAAAAAATGTTAACTATGCAATAAACTTTAAGCAAATATATTATATTAGTTTTTGGTGATATATGTTAGAGAACATACTTTTGTGTTTTAAGTTAGAAATAATGTGCACTTTTTAAAATTCATTATAATTTAAGTAGAACACTGAATTTGACTGTATAAAAGTAGAGGACCATTTATTTATAATAATGCTTTAATCACTGAAATATGTAATACATGGGACCATTTAACTTCTTGTTTTATTTCTTTTAATTATAATTAATGATATAGTACAGTCTCAATTATTTTAAGTATTGTAAATCTACATTTATCAAAAATTAAAATTATTAGAAATTTTAAATGAATAACAAAAATTTAACTATATTGTGAAAAAATATTATATTAATATGATTATAATATTAAGTGTCACAATTTGTATCATTTAATGCAGTGATTTCCCAACTATGCGCCATGACACCCTGGGAAGCCACAGCCTCTTCATAGGGACGTTATGGAATATTGTAAAAAGTTTCATAATTAATTGAGCCAAGACATTTATAATTATTAATTTAATGTTAATAAAGTAAAAGATAATGAAGATACATGAGTTTTATTTATTTTTATCACTTATTTACGAGTAATCATACTTTTACTTAGGATAGGGCGCCATTGAAAAATTTTAATTGAATAAGGCGCCATGACTCAGAAAGGGTGCTGCGACTTGGAGAAATTTGGGAACCACTGATTTAATGTATAAATCTTGAATTCCTTCTTTTTTTTTTAGACAGGAATTCTTCTCTCATACTGCAAGAACGTATAATCAACAAATAAAATATTACCATAAGTCAATGTAGTACACCAAAATGATATTTGTATCGCACAACGTATGGGACGTATGGGCATCCTGGTGATTTTGTTTGTTTAACAAAACCTATCTCAATGAAAGTTTGGTGCCAAGAGTAAACTGTACCTCTACTAGGCTTCCTACTGTACTCTCTATGAAAATTATGTTGAACTGCAATTGCTAAATGCAAATCATGAAATCAAGACACAGCGAACACATTCTACACCAGTAAATGTATCTTTAACAACACTGGTGACAGCGCTGGTGGTCGAATTTGATACTAATGAACTGCATGAGTCAAAACTTGATGTGTTTTGCTATGAAATGATACCTCAACCGAATCTGTAAGTTATCTAAATAAGTTTTTATATGCTTTTAAAGTTATGAAGTCCTTTTTGAATCGCCGGTATTTTATTAGTTGGTAGGCCAGTCCATTTTTCTCTCGTTCTTGTTTGATTGGCTTCTTTGTCTGAACCATTAACTTAAATTATTTCTCCCATTTTATTAATATCACTTTATTAAATAATAATAAAGTTTATTTTAATTTTTTTTTTTAAATTTACATATTCATCATTATTTATACTAAACAATATTTTTAAACTTTTATTTTAGGCATTGAAATTTCTTTTCTGTTTAGCCTCTGGAATAACTGTAAAGTATTACTTCAGAGGATGAATGAGGATGATATGTATGAATGTAAATGATATGTAGTCTTGTACAGACTCAGGACGACTGTTCCTGAGGTGTGTGGTTAATTGAAACCCAACCACCAAACAACACCGGTATCCACGATCTAGTATTCAAATCTGTATAAAAGTAACTGTCTTTCAAAATCACTGAAATCGCAATGACAAGTTAACTGCTGGACCAACCTGGTGGGCTGTTTACAGTTTACTCATTATTACTTTATAAAATCTAAATTTTACTTAATAAATTTCAAACTATAACAGTCTGCATGAAAGAATTAATTATAGTCCTGCATATATCTACTTCCAGTGTCACCACTTGTCCAAATGAATCAGGTAATTTAATACCATCTCTTAGTGTAATCAGAAGCGGGCAGGATAATGGAGAATTTCAGATTTTATTCTTATTGAGTTTTAAACTTAAATATATCCAGATCATTGGAAAATTTAGCTTATATTAATTGAGCCTAATAATGTTTTTTTTTTTTATTAATCCTAAATAAATTAGATTATTGAGACTATACTATTAAAAAAAAAAAATTATGGTTGTATTTTTTTTATAAAATTACAATTATTGTTTTTGAATTTTATAATTCTATTTTTATGTTTAAATAACATATTTAAATTATTCTTATTATCATACATATATATACCGTGAAATTAAATATCCTCTTAAATATTTTTCTTATTATTAATATATTCTAGACTTACTTAAAAACAGGTTGGCCCACATAAAAGGAGCCTGCTGTAGTATATATTTCTTAAAGTTAATTTGTAAGTTAAATGTTTAAAGTTTCCAAGCGCAGGAAATGTTTGTCTTTCATTTTTTCAGAAGTCATTGTATAATATATATCTTGCCAAAGATTGCTCCATAGCCTTAAAATTACATCACAACAAACAACCTTCTGTTAACAAATAATTGTAGACAAATGGTTAATATGATTGGCAGAAAACCAATCACATGGCTGGGGTACTGTGGTTTAAAAAAGTACCAAGAACATGGAATGTGGGGTCCTTTTTCTTTTCTTCTGTTCTTTTAATCATGATTCTACCTTTTGAGTATGTTAATTTCCAAGATTAGTGAATTGTTAACCGATATATCTTTGAGCAGAGACTACACTGTAACTGTAAAATCAGCATTTGCTGATAGTTTTAGCAGAACAAATTGTTGGGTTCAATATTTTTTTGTTGCTGCAATAAATATTGATATATACATCTACATTTTTTTTTATGAGTATGTTGATTAACTCATACTGTTTGAGCTTTTACAAGAAGATGGAACATGTCGTAAATCTTAAGGACATTAGTTCATATACTTAGAATTTTCACCACTGAGAAGGTTACCAATACAAAGTTATGACTGCCTCAATCATTTCATTTACACCTTTCATTTTATTTACATATTTTTATTTAGAAGAAGTCATTAATACTATACACAAAATTTCTGTTGTTGAAATCCAGTTTTTTTTTTTATGAATATGCTACACTGCATAGTCTTATATCCATATTCTGGTGACAATTTTTTCCCACATGTAATGTAAGGTAATATACTCTTGAATTTCCAGTAAAAGCTCTATAAAATTAATTGTAATAAACATATTTAAAATTAAATCAACTTTTATATAGTAACAGGGCTGCTTTTATTTGTTCCATCCTGTATTTGCTGTACATAACAAAACTTTGTTTATTTATTTAATTAAACTTTATTTGTAAATAAACGATTATTATTATTATAGATTTAAGTGGTGCTGAACTAAACTACTAATAAATTTTAAAAAATACTAATTTGTACTTTGTATTTAAAATAAAGATACTATAAATGTATATATTATTAAATAACTAATTAAAAACTGTGTTTTTTACAATTATATATTATAATTAATGCTGTGTTGTACTAATATGGATAATCATATAATAAATATGGTTTCTGTTGTTATGTATTACGTGTACATGTCATAAACTATTTATTGATTTTTTTTCTAAATAATTATTTTCTTTTAGTGTAAATATTATTAAATTTATTTAATAAAAATTTTAAGTTGACTGCAAACTTTGATGTTGTAAGTTGTTGTAAATTTAAATAATTGTTGGTTTGCTGTAATTGATTTATCAATTGTGTGTATGTCTAATTTAATAAGTATTTATGTATTAGAAACATGTTCTTATTTCTAACAGACTGTTATTTATCATTTAAAGAAACTTTTTTTTTAATATACCTTTTTGTAGAGGTGTATATTTGATTTATTTAATTTTAAATTAAAAAAAAAAAAAACAGGAAATATACAAGTACCTGATTTTAAATTGTTTTAAAATTTTATAAAACTATAAAAATGTAATTTTGTATGTAAAATTAAACAATTATTGTAAATTTGTTATACATCAGTTCATGATAGAGAATACAAGGTGCTACCCAAAAGTTCAGGGAATTTTACCATAAAAATAAAATAGTTTACCATAATTTATAAGTCTCCTTCAAAGTAATCCCCTTGGGCATTGATACAGTGATCCCAGCGTTTTTCCCATGATTCCATGCATCCCTGGAAGTGTGCAGGTGTAAATGTTCAAAGCACGTTCTGCATTTCTTCCTGAATCTCCTCTTCAACAATAGCCTCTCGCACTTTCACGATGTTTTCCAGTGTTGGACTTGATGGTCTTCCTGAACACTCATCATCATCGACTGTCGTTCATCCATCTTTGAATCGTTTGTATCACAAAAAAGTTTTACTTGTACTCATAGCATTGTCACCAAATGCTTCCACAAGCATGCGATGGGTTTCTGCACCACTTTTTTTAAGCTTGAAGCAAAATTTGATACAGGTTCTTTGCTCTTTAAAATCTGCCATGTAGAACTTCACCGAAGCAGTAGAACACAACGTTACACAACCGCACAAAAGTCAACAATGCAGCCTCTCACCGTCACAGCTGTTGAAACACTGATTCACAAAGAGTACTGTTAGCCACATCTAACGGCAGCAGATTGTACCAGCAATGGTTCGCGTGCGAAATTCAAATTCCCCAAACTTTTGGGTAGCACCTCGTATATTACTGATTTTATTTATGTATTTACTTCTACTTAATAATAAAATACAGTAGATTCCCAACTAGTTGGCTCACTACTGTTTGGTCTCCGTATTATCTGACCTGATTAAAAAATAATAATTCTCTGTAATAAAATAAGGAATAATTTATTTTGCCAAGTCATTACAAGCAGGTATTTGCTGCAGTCCTTCTATGTGCCATGTGCATAACACAAGTTGAGATATGCAAAGCGTGGATTTCCTCCACCCTGCTGTCTGCTCTTCACTACATCAGTTTTGTATCAGATGTCAACAAGTGCAGAATACGTTCACCACAGTTCCTGGTTACATTAGTAATTTTTGTTTGGTATGCTTTGTTGTTTTTTTTTATTAAAGATTATAAAACGGGTTAATGGATAAATGAAAAAAGGTTGTAGTGACTATAGAGGAGAAACAATGCGCTCTTAACTGACTAGTTTATTGCAAAAACTATTGTTTCAGAGTTAAGATCGGGAAGAAAAATCAAGCAGAAATTGAGAAGTGGTGTGCTGCTTAATTTAGTGAAAGTGGAATGAAAGAAAGAAAAATTATCCTGAAAGGTAACCATAAAGAAGTTGAGGAAGCTTTATTTTTATGGTTTGAGCACTTAAGAGGATAAAGCTGGCCTGTTGCTTGGCCAGTACTGCAGGAAAAGATTATAATTTAAATGATAAGTAGAAGGAGAAGATTCAAAATTAACTGCTGGCTTAATATCATCAATTCAGCAGTAGATCATCGTGCTAATTGGAGGAACTGGGCCAAATGGGCAATTGTGGAAAATTTAAAACTTGCAAAGGAAAGGATTACTGAGGGGGTTTAGGGTTCTGCTTTGGTTTTTCCACTACAAGTTTTATTGTTGTTGTGTTATATTATTAATGTTTTGTATTTAGTGTTAGTGTTGTTACTGTTATTGTGTTTTAGTGTTCTTGTTTCATGCTTTTTGTTTTATATCTTGTGTTGCGTGCTGAACTCTCTTTTATCTATTTCAGATAGGTAACTCAGTTCCTTTGTTACCTTGTAGTCCATTCAGTCTTATTTAAGACTTGGAATGATGTGTTTTGTTTATGAGTTCATGATAATAGTACACCAAAGAGAATGTCACTTGTGGAATTCACATCGGTGGCAACCTGGCTGAGGCTAGACTGAAAGATGTCAATGCCGAGGTATTGAAGATGACCTTCAGTTAAGCCCATAAAGGGTAGGTATGGAGGGGATGGCAAGGTGACTGAAACTGTCACATAGAGGGTATCTTCCCCTATGAAGACAGGATGGTTAGATCATTAGAAAAAGCTATTTTTAGATTTATGATTTTTTTGTTTCCTGCAATTAAGTTAGACATTATAAAATTTAATTTAAAATGTGTACAATATTTTTATTTTTTGGACTTCGTTTTTCTGTAATAAATTTTTAAAACAAGTATAATGCATAATAAACATTTACAAAGTACTGGCCTTTACTAAGAGGTCAAAGATTATGAATAAGAGTGAGTTTTGGTATAAAAAGGATGTTTCTAATGGTACGAGTGGGGCAGGAAGTGTTTATTTATAGAACTTCGGCCTATCCAGCTTTTTTGTTATTCAGCCTGTCCTCTCATCACATTAGGCTGGACAGTTGGGAGTCTACTGTACAATTATTATTTTTGTATGTATAACCGCAATTACTTCTTTTTTTTTCATTGTTTTACCCTTGCTGTAATTCCCTTGATTCATTTATGCAAATGGTAAAGTTTTTTTAATGCATATATAGGAATAGCATATTTATTATTAATGATCTGATTTATGATCTATTTACTATGAATAAACTACTTATTTATTGTTATAGTGTAATTAAAATAACAAAATAACTTCTTCGTTATATGATTAAACGAATACTCATAATTTTATTTCTTTTTGATGGAAAATTGTGTGTCAAGCCAAATTTTCATAAAACCAATTTTTTTTCCTATAATATGTTTTATATAAACTAACAATAGTTGTGAGATTACAATAATAAAATTATAAATTATTTAATAAACATAATCTCTACACAAAGGTATAATTTTTATTTCATAATCATACTTTGTAAATTTACGTTATTATATAATATTCTGAAAAACTATATGCTTAAGATGTGTTCTTATAATAATGCATGAGTAAGTAGTTTATGTATATAAGTAAAAAGAATAAAAAATAGCCTATGTACGTAAATGTTATATGTAGATAAAAAATTATTTTAAGAAATTCATCAAAATACATTGCATTTGTTACACTTGTTCATGTTAGTTATTATAGTGCTTTATGAATTGTGATTTATAAATATATATAATAAATACTTGGAAAAATATTTTAAATAAAACAACAGCATAAAAAATAAACTTCTGTTATCACTTACTATGTGTATAACTTGCTAAAGTTAATTGTTTGTCACATAATTAAATAATTTAATTATTATAATGTTATTAATTACTCAATTGTTGTTATATATTATGGTTTATTCTATAGCAATATAATTATATTTAATTAATTTATTAATACCTTACTTATCCTAAATCTATTATAAATAATGTTTTGTTACTAACTTAACCTAACCTAATCTATTCCAGTCTCACTGGCCTAACCTGAAACCTTATTTTGTTGTTTATTTCCCCTCTCCCCCACATATTTTATTATTTTATAATCTCAGTTTCTGTTATATAATAATAGCTCATCATTATGGCTGTATTAACGTATAATTATCATAAATTCTCTAATTATTATAGTCATCACAATTGAAAGAGATTGAAAACTATTATATATAGAAAGAAAAATAGTAACGGTTGTCAGAAATTTTAATTTGATTTAATTTTATTTTTACAATAATTTATTTTATATATTTTTTTAATTACAGATGTATCACTACAGATAAAATTACACTTCTTCAAGTTCTTTTAAAGATGATTATTTTCTAATGCTTTATATTGAAGTGATTAAAAGTTTAAAATAAACCACCAAACTAGAATAATTAAAAATAGGATGTTATTTAATATGAATAAATTAAAAAAAAAAAACCTTTATATGATATATAATTTAAATACCAATTTTAATTATCACAAAAAAAATCATAAATACTGCAATTTTCAATAACACAAAACAATATGATTACATGTAAGTACTTTACGCTTAGCCTAATTAAAGCCACATAGTTTTTTCTCCTCTTATAATGAATATAGTTGTAATAAAAACAGAAAATTAATTTAATTTCTTAACACCAAAACTTTCAACCAATTATGAAAATAAAACTCAATTAAGCAATACTTTGATCTGTACAGTTGATAAAGTTTTTTTTAAGTAACTTTGACACCAATAAAAGATTAAAAATGTAATTTTTTTTAATAGGGATATAAAAGAATATGTATTAAAAAATTAGTTGATGTACAGTTAAAATTAGTACAAATGAAACAAATAAGCATACAAAAAATAATATTAATAAATGATAATAAAACATTTTCTTTAACCTAATCATTTTACTAAATATAAACTATATCAGTAAAGGAATAATTTTTTGGAATTTCAATCAGAAAAATAAATAATAGTCGTAATAACAATAAGAATAACAGAATTGAGTGAACATCAATTTTTTTTTTTTACAATAATCTGTGAACATATAACTTATTAAGAATACTGAATAACTTACACTACCCACTTAATGGTCATTTTTCAGTCAAATAAATATGAACAGCATCCAGTAAAACTATTCTTGTTAACTTCAATATTCACAAGATTTAGTTTTATTTGAGAATTTAATATTATTTCACATCCTCTAATTTCCAAGATGTTACTCCCTGAGAAGATGTCATTGTTACACAAGTATCTGGTTGCAGTGGTATATAGTTTTTCACCTTCCCCAAGAAATTACATTATTTACTTTTTTTTTAAATGAAGTAAAATAAATAAAAGCTTTTTAATAATACTGATTTATATATATATGAAAGCCAATAAGAAATAAATTTTGTTAAAAAAATCAGTCAGGACATTTATTACAAATCTATTTCATCAAAACACTTAACTGATTTAAACATCAGTTTAGGAAAACCTATTAGTCGGTATGTTGTTATTACACAATGATCTACATACTAGTAAAAAATGATTAAGTTAATAAATTGATTGATTAATTAAAATTAAAATAAATATGACAGAATTTCTTTTATTTATTCCAGGAAATTGAAAAGTTAATTTATCAGCAAAACAAAAACCAGTCAGTGGGTATATAATTAAAATGATAAAAAACTTAGACATTGTCATGAATTATCAAATATGTTTATCATGATAGCTGTAGAACAATTACCAGATGTTTGGTCATGTTTTTATAATAAGGTGGATTATGCTAAGTCAGATCTAGTGTGCCTTAGTATTGCTTAAAGAAATAACTGTTTCAGTTGGACCTGCATATGTTAACAAGCCTCCATTTTCATCAAGCTACAGAAAGGTAATTTTCATTTTATATCCTTGTTTTCATACTCCTTAATGACAACTAATACATTAACAATCTCTATGTTAATAAAGATTGTTAATGTATTTACAAAAAATATTAATGAATTACAAAAAAACTGTTTTTATCTTTGTAGGTAGCATATCTAGCTTACTATAATATCGACACAGTAGTAGCAGTAGCAAATTATGAAATAACCATTGAGGTAGTAAAGCACTTTATGTCAACTGCCCACAGTGATGGATATTGTGCATTGCATATTATTTAATTCCCCAGCCGTTTTACTATGTAACACTGCCCAAATACTGTGAATGCTATTTTTTTTTAAACCCGTATACTTTTATTTATGAAAATAAAAGTACTATTTTCAATCAGAAAATAGTAGCGAGTTAAAAAAATTTGTAAAAATCCATCTGGGTTGAATTATGTTTTAGGCTGATAGTCAACATGTTAACAATTATTTAACTCTTATATGATTTTCATGTTTGTTTAAATCTTACTTCTTGAAAAATGAAAAATTTTTAATTTATAATCTTTAAATCTTACTCTTGACTAAATGGACAAATTTCTTTTTCTTTTTTTATTTTGTTGAGAAAGTTCCTTTGTCAGTCATATTATATATATATTTTTTTTTTGAATAAATTAAGTGAAAGAATTTTAAATGAAAATAACATTGTCTACTTAACATGATTTGTAAAAAATTGTTCTGTTTTTTATTATCTTTAAATGCTGGATTATTAATAATTATGTATTGGGTGATGTCATTCTGATGTGTCAAGAATTTTCTCACAAAAAATTAAAGAAAAGTATTTGCAAAATTTTAGGCGATAAAACATTTTGGATTAGTTTTTATTTTATTAAATTTGTTATATTGTTTTAAAATACAATAAAAAAGTTATTTTTCCACTTTCCATAGAGCCTTAACTCATGTTCAATGTCAGTCAGTCTATGTCATTTTTTTTGCATTTATTTCTAATTTATAAAAACATAGTAGCTCATCTTTGTATTTCTTTTGAATACAAACACATTTTTTTCATACAGGTACTAATTTTGTAGGCTGATCCAAATTTTAATTGAAAATAAAACTATAATATATAAATTAAAGAAACTTAAAAAAAAAACTACTCTAAAATGTAAAAAACTGTTTTACTTGTTGAGTTTTAACTTTTTAAAGTGGTGTTGAATTATAGATTTGTGCTCCATTTTTTCATTTGACACCAACTTTGAAAGTTTAAAATGTAAGAGGAATTGAAATAAGGCAATTTTATTTATTTTTAACTTCACTCGGTTATTAACATAAATGATACAAACTAATATTATATATTATTATTCATACTACTCTCTTTTGAATAATAAAACTCCTGCTTAAGTACAGTCAGTCATCATAATTCTTTATCACTTAAATAAAAAAAAATTATATTTATCTTATTAGTATTTATTATTACAAATGTAAAAAATAAATCAGTGTTAAACAATTTTGAAATAAACTATCGAAAAGAGCACTTACAAACTATTTATGAAAAGTAAAAATCTGCAGTGAAATGTGCATTTCTACTGTTACAAAATCATCATTAATAGTTTTAAAAAAAATTAGTAAAAATAAATATAATATCAGAGGAAAACAACAAAAAATTGTAAATATATACCTCATTATGAGTTGTTAATGTTGAGGTAAATCACAAAGCAAGGTTGGCTTTAAATATAACTTATATTCCCAGAACACAAAGTAATAATAATAGTATTGAGAATGCATCCTGCTCATCTCAGCTTAGATAAAGTAGTATCCCATGGATAACCAAAAAACAAAAACTTAATAAGCTATCACAGAAATGTCCTTTCGTATTACTTTTATTTCAATAAGAATTGAGATAATTATGTTACAGATTAAACTATATAAAATCCAGTATAAAAAATATTTTAAATAAACATAAAAGGATGATTACAGCAATTTTTTGTCTTAATAGTGATAATTTTAATCAAGATATCTTAATGATAAAGTCAAATGAGAATGTTCTTCAAAAAATTGGCTAGGTAGACTTGTCATAATGGTGGTTTAGTGTATAAATTTTTAATCATGAAATATTATAAGCAATTACCTAAAGTAGTAATTAAGTAGCTCAGAAACCATGAATAATTTTTGTTAATATTTTTAAGTTTTATTTTTCTTATAAAAATATATTTGTTTTAATTACAAATTAAAATTAAACAGTCAACTTACTTTCATTATAAAACAAATAATGCTGAACCTTTTTTTTTTAATATTGTAACTAAAGCTCTTGATTGGTTGAATCCATTTTTGTTATCGTTATCTATTTGTAACTAATTATATTACTTGTTTCTGTTAATGATATTGACTCCTAGTGTTACTACTGTCATCATACTGATGAATTTATATCATTTGCCTCTATTACAAATTCCACATGACTGCTTCTGTTTTAAATCAACAAAACTGTACCCATTTCCAATGCCCTCTCCAACCTTTGTTTATTTTTGAATAGAAATTAACTCACAAAATACTAACATTAACAAATTTTACAACTTTTATTTTTATTTGGATATTTTATCGGTAATAATACATACTGAGTGGACTGAATTAAGTGTTAAAAATTTTTATCTCAATAAAAATTAATTATTTAAGACTTCATTCAAAACTACGAAGTTTTTAAGAGGAAATAATCACAGTTTTTGTTATGCTTT
This sequence comes from Lycorma delicatula, assembly GCF_047948215.1. Taxonomy (NCBI): domain Eukaryota; kingdom Metazoa; phylum Arthropoda; class Insecta; order Hemiptera; family Fulgoridae; genus Lycorma; species Lycorma delicatula. The sequence goes on from NC_134465.1 coordinate 3,744,675, forward strand.
GAAATAATTTTCAAGGATAAGCTTAATTTTGGTTTATTTTTAGATGAAAATTTCATTTTAAGTTTTCTTGTAAATTTTTCCTAAAGAAATAGGTCTGTTAATTTGTTTTAAATTAACTAATACTATGAATTTATGATGTTTAAAACACCTATCTAAGGTACAAATGACTTACTTACTTTTTCTGAAAATAATGATGTTCAATTTGCAACTAGTTCCTTCGGTGAACAGAATGGAAGGCTGAGTACTAATTCATTTTGATTGGCCTAGCATTGTGATATGTGGCTCAATAAAAAAAACCAAAGGAAACTCTATCATTTCTCGTTTTTCGTAGTAATTCATACAGATGAACTATTTTATTCTTGGGAATTACTGTGCCATTTTTCAGGAGTTATTTGCATCTCATTTCTTGTTACCTACAATTAAATGTTTGATAATCGAACTTTTAACATAAATACATACATTTTTTTTAGTAAATTCTTCTGTTTGAAACAAAAAAAAACATTTTTAATTTTTGTTTAGCCTCTATTATAAAATATTATTTTAAAACATTCAAGATTGACATTAAGTCAACATTATTGATTATGTTTATAAGTAAACAAAAATGAGCACAGTTTATTTATAAACTGATACATACACAAAGAAATGCACAAATAAACTTTACACAAATCAATTTAAAAAAAAAAAATCTAATTCATTAGATGAGTTAAACAAAGAACTCTTTTTTATTTATTTTGTAATGATCTCAGTCATAGTTTCACATACAGTTTAATGAAGAAGATAAGATGGATAAAAACAAAAGATAAAACATACCTAATCAGTCATAGAAATTGAATATAAAACCACTAGTTTGCATGTTAGTGACCAATCAGTATTATTGGCATAAATTCATGAAGTTTAGTTTGTAAGAAGTAATAATAATTTAAGATAAAACTTCATAATACTTTGTTTGGTTCACATACTGCATAATTTTAACAAAAAGGTATTTTTTAATTCAATTTTTTCCTATAAAAAATTTTAAAAAATTAAGTTTTTTATTTTTAAAATGGAAAAATGTGTATGAAATATAATGGCACTTTTTCATCACAATTTACATAATACAAGGTTTTGTTTTTTATTTCATATATATAGGATTTGAATCTTATGTTGTTATTTATTTATTTACGTTGTTATGATTTATTATGTTGTTATTATTAGAATACAAAGCCTGAATGATTCTGCTTTTTCCACATAAAATCTGACTACTTTTTATTTATAGAAATTTGGTTGTATAAACAATGATTACCAAATTAAATTTCTTGATGGAAGATGTCTGATGTTCATTAGTTATACAGCTTTATTCAATTTTTTTGGAAAAATGTTTTTAAAATGTGTTATTAACAAAACTGTAATTAAAATTTCAGTCTTTTTTTTTTTCAAAATTGTTTTTATTGCATTATTTGCAAAAGGTTTCCTTACTTTAAAAACCTTCTTATGTTTAAAAGCGAAGTTATTTTTATTGATAAAATTTTATATTGTTTTATCTTCACTTTCAATACAATAAATAGTTTAGTCCAGTGCTACTATTTGCACAATTATAATATTATATGTTGTACATATTGACATATTAATGATAATATCATTTATATCATATGTCATACAAATATGATAATTTAGTATTTTTCTCAGATCCTCTAAAGAACATTTTATTGTAATGGGTATTTTATAATTTATCTCCCAAATTATTTTTATTATAACAATGAAGCAATAAAAAAACACAAACTAGAAACATCTTTGTATTCAGTAAGATTTTTATTTAAGTTTTAAAATAACATCAAACAGGTATCTATCATTAGCCTAATAAATTCAAGCCCTTTCTACACCAAGTTCCATGTTTAATAATAATTTTTTGTGACCGAGCAGTTATTTCATCTTAAATGTTATATTTTAGGTTTTTCAAAGCAGCTGGAATTCACAAAGAACTCTACTTTTGATTTGATTTTTAAATAATCTTGAAGAAAGAATTCAGAGTATTGAAATATAGTAAAGACAGCAGCTAAATTGCACATGTCCTGCAGGACTAGCCTTTTCAACTTTAGTATAAAAATACCTTTATTGTTACTCTGCGGTAGTCCTCATTAACTGTAAAAGCATTTTTCTTACCCCATCTTCAAAGAAAATGATTCTAGAACATATCAGGACGGCACCTCATATCAAACTGTTACCTAATGTGGGTGTAGTGGCTCTTAAATGAATTTTTCTAAGGATTTTCTTCCCAAAAATTAAAAGTTTTTTTTATAACTGAATTATTTACTTTCAAAATGAGCTTTTTCCATAGTCATTTTGAAAAAATTATTGATTTAATGATCTAGAATTTTGCAGTAAGATGTGTTTACATATCGGCTGGACTTAGTTCTTTTACTACCTGTATGTTATGTGGAGCAGATGTAAATCAGTTTGTATTATTCTCTACAGGGACTGTCTTAGGATACTCAGTAGCTTGATTTATCTTCCTAAAAATCTTTCTTGGGTTTCTTGTACATTTTTATCAATATTCACATTGTTTTTACAAAGTTGAGTTTGATCAGAAATTTCTTGTATCCCGTCAAACATTAGTGCTTACTAATTTTCTTGAATTGAGTCACTAACTGTTGAATTGTCTGACCAATAGGTATATTTTTTTTGGGAGGTAAGATATATTGCCTTCAAAATACGTATTTTGTTGTCACAACTGACAAGTTGTTTTATTTTTCAAAATAAATCCTTAATATTGAATAATCTAAAATAAATTTGTTTAAAAGCTAAAATAAATATTATAATAAAAACAAATGATGTTATAAATTATAGATCACCTGTTATACAGAGTGGGCAACACAAAACCGCATAACATAACCTTTTTAGAATCGGTAGGTAATGTTGGAATGAAATTTTATGAATGATACGGATAAATTAAATAAGAAAAACATAAAAAGTAACTTAAATGTTTCATTTATTTACAAAAGATATTCAAAATGACCACCGTGGGCATCAATATTCTTTTATGCTCGACTGATCATATTGAGAGTCGTCTGACACAAAACGTTGTTGTCAATTGCATTTATTTCTCATTGAATGTTCACCTTCAGTTCATCAATATTGTGAGGATTAGATGCATAAACTCTCTCCTTTAAGTAGCCCCAAAGGAAAAAATCACAACTAGACAACTCTGGGGAACATGAAGGCCATCGTCCTCTGCTTACACCTTGTCTGTCTCCTTCAGTTGTTGCATAGTTGTAACATGGTGTGGTTTCAATTTTAATTCATCAAGAATTTTACAATATGTTTATTTAACACCAAATTGCTGCGGTAACTTGCATAGTGATTTTTTTTGACCTAGCAGTAATTCTCCTTTCAATATCGGTAATGGCCTGTGGAGTCCTAATGGAAGGTTGCCTATTTCGTTTTGCATTTGAAACCAAACCAGTTGTATGCCTTTTTTAACTAAATTGTGTATGCTGCTCTTCGCTAAGATACAGGAATTCAAACATTTTTTACGAATACTTGACATAATTCTTCATACGATCAAGAAAAAATATAGCCCTCAACTGTAGCTATCCTCTCCTGGATTGAATAAAGCATTTTACACAAACACAACTGCACTGACATGTAACCACCTGACAAATGGCAGCAACAATCAGTAGTAACATATACATCCACTAGTCGCGCTAGTTGTGTGAGAGTCTTTCATAAATAGTGGTGGATAGCGGTTTTATTATGGATTTGGTTTTATGTTGCTCACTCTGTATTAATTTTAATTATTTCCTTTTTTTTAATGAAAACTTATATGAAACAAACATTTCAGATGATACACTTTTCATATTGTAGGCTAGACTTCAGTATTTACAAGTATTTTCTAACTTATTACTTGTATCAATTGAATCCTGTTCTTTCAGAATAATCAGTGCTTTAGATGAGATCTTAATGTAGATTATAAAATATTGTAATTTTCATTAGAAAATTGGTTACACAATTACCAATTTGTATTACCAATTGTTTATTTTTTTTTTTAATTGTTGGTAATACAATTTTTTTTCTAATGAAAATATTTTCATTAGAAAATATTTATTGATTTCTTTAAAAAGACTACTTTCTTAAGTATATTACTACTTATAACTTCTTTTTTTTGGTGGAGAGGGCATAATAGTATATAGTTTTTCTATAATGATTATTTAGACAATTTAAAAATGGATTACCTTTCTAATTTAATAAAATTTGGTTACAGCCTCTTTGTAAATTAATATTAATTATAAAGACTAATGATATTTCATAATTTTTTACTAATAATTAAAGTTTTTGTTATTCTGATTTTTTTTCACAAAATGTACCCTAGGCACAGCTATTGAATTTTGAATATATATTATCATCTTGCTTCAACTATTGTTTAAAAGTAGAGTTATGTTCTAGATATTATTATTAAATTTGATCCATTTTTATTAACAGTTTAGTTTGAACACTTTTATTTTATATTAACATGAAATGTATTAAAATTTTATGACTTGAGTCGCTTATTTATTTTAATAAACTTTTCAGGAATTAAAGTAAAGAGAGAAAAAATATAAATCATAAATTTGGCAGCCCTGTTTATCTATTTCAAGCTTATATAGCTTTGGTTTCAACTGTAATTAATTTTTTTTTTATATATAATTTTATACTGATTTTTGTTCTGTATATAAAAAAAAAATTATTATAGTTATTAATTAAAATACTAATAGAAATGCTGCACAATTAAAATAATTATACTGTAAATTATGCTGAAAAATTATATGATGTTTAGGAGGGAAGAGAAATCATTAATATTGTTACAATCCAACGTAAGGTAAACTGCAGTATCTTCTGTATTCTAAATAATATTCATTTTATGAAAAACTTTTAAGACTCTTGCTACGCAATAAAAATTAGCAATATCAATATACTTAATATAATATGATGTTAATACATATGTGGTACTTTATAATGACTTACATACACGACTATATTAATAATTTATTGGGCTTAAAACTGTATTACCACATTATAACTTTTAGTAGATTACTGGTAATTTATTTTTTTGTATTGATTTATTTCAGTGCCCTGTATTTCTTTTAATAAATATTTATTGTACTATGATTACAATTAATATTATTATTTATTACAAATAACCTTTATTTTTAATCCATTTTGGTATAATTCTCCTAATTCCCTTGTGTATCTAATATTTAATCAAACAAAACAAGCCCCAGTTCGAACTTTTTCTTTGGCATTTTATGTATAAGACAGTTGCAGCAAATAATTGTTCTAAGTTTTATGAAATTCTATGGTAAGACTTCTTACTAAATGTAGGACAATGTATGTTATGTATATATATAATTTTTCGTTTGATTTTCTGTTTCAAATTGATGGTCAATATAGCATTTGAAAAAAACATCAACTGTTAGCTCTAACTTATATGCTTGGTGAATGCTCAGTATAAATGTTATTTTAAACATTAACTTTATTGAATATACTCAGTTAAAGAATCGTAAAAAAAACTTCGTAGGAATTTAATGGATGTACTTTCATGACAGTCACCAGTTAGTACTATAGATGATGTCACACAATAAAATTATTTTTATTTACCTTCTGCAATCAACTACAATTTACAATTCTATTTTAAAGAAATCAGTCTATTAAACAGATTTCTGATTCCATCACAATTAGAATCTATTAACAAATCACAATGTATAATCTATTACGTAACACTGGCACGCAAAATTTTGTCCCAGACCAAGTACAAGTGGTTTCTATTTGTATTTTTCTCCTTGAATTTAAAAATGTTAACATAATTTTTCTATCACCTTTAGTTTTCATATTAGTGTTATATACGTTATGGAAATTATGTTATGGTATTATGTATTTATAATACATTAATGAATAAAAAGAATATATTGATTAAGCATTTAAAAATGATTAGTTTCTTGCGAAAAAGAGTCAATACAATTTACTCATAACTGCTTGATATTGCAATTCTAAAATGAGTCAGAAGATGGCTCTCTTACAGACTTAGCCATCATTGTTTGTCAAAGTGATGTCATAAGCAACATGTGGTCTGATTAAAATGTGTGCGTTACTGGTTCAAGCCATAGCCAGTCTGTGTTCAGTCTCTGTTGACATCTGTACATCTTTCGTACGTATGTGCTGATACAATATAATTCAGTGTAAACGTTTCTCAGTTATGACATATTCTAAATTTAAATTTCTAAAAAAAAATTTTAGATTCTAAATAAATATACAAAAATTAAGGATTTTTAACTTTGTATAAATGACAGTATTTTGACAATTACATCGAGTTGTATTAAAAAACAAGGTTTTTTTTCGTTTGATTGTACTTTTAAAGTTTATTGAACTAGGGAACTATCGTATCATGATAGGGTAAACAAAATTATAATCTCGATAGTGGTAGGGAAATTTATTGTTAATCTTTTTAATAACATCAATAAATTACCTTAATTTTATACTTGTAATGGTAAAAAAATAATTAAAAAGAATAAAATATAATTCGGTTGCTAAGCACTTATAATTTTATTTTATTTTCATTTGTAACGTTTTTTTAAAACATGGAACAAAATTTTTGTTATATAAAAACAAAAAGATGTAATAGTTTGGTATAATACTTCAAAAGGAAGTATTTTGTCGCAAATAAAAAAAAAATATCCAAATTTACATAATGATAAATTTTCTTCGAAGAAGTCTACATTTTTATCACACAAATGTAAGTGGTTTTTAATTACTCTATACCTGGAAATTGAATAAATTATAATATCTTTGTAAAATTTGGAAATTTTTTACTTAACTGTTTAGTTGGCGTTGCTTGCGGACATTTTGGGAAAGGAAACTCCCAAACATATAGCTTAATTATCTACTTTCGTTTGTATAGTTGCAAACTAAAATTTCGATATATAGAACCCTTCAATATTCCTTATCTTTCATCTAATTTTGCTAAAAAATATAGTGGATATTCAGCGTGTCTCAAAAAGAATCACCTGATTTTATAATTTCATTACTATTCAGCTTTTAATCTGTTTTGATCAAGCCAAGTACTGTTAGAAAGAGGAACTCCACGCGGTTGCCGCTAGATACCATCAGAAATTCTTTCATTTCAGTGTTAGAGAAAGGCGACAACAATACAGAAATCATTTTGTGTTCTAAGGTTCCACGCTTCACGCAGTGCGAGTCCGTAATTACTGTTCACAGGATTCAGTTACTCCAAGCTTTCTATGAACGTGACAAACGACGACGTATAGAGTTTTGTGGATTCGTCCTTAACAAGCCTGTAGAAGATGATTTTGTAATACGCTTAGTGTGTAGTGACGAGGCTACTTTTCATTTAAGTGGGAAGATAGATCGCCACAATGTTAGGAAATGGAGTACGGAGAAGCTACATGAATTTGTAAAATGTGAGAGAGACTCTCTCAAAGTTAATGTTTTTTTTTTTTGTGCAATTTCTCGGGAAAAGATGTATGGTCCCTTTTTTCTTAGAAAACCCTCTTACTGGAACAACGTATTTCGGTATGCTTGAACACTGGCTTTTCCCTCAAAGGACAATTTGGAAGATTTCATTTTCCAGCAGGACGGAGCACCACCTCTCTGAAGTCTGTACCTTCGAGAATTTTTGAACGATAGGATTCCTCAATGATGAATCGGCCGTACGGGACCTAACGATTCAGTTTTACATCACTGGCCTTCAAGATTTCTCTAGACCTCATTGTGTGCGATTTTTGCTTGTGGGGTTTCGTAAAAGACTCCGTCAATGTGCCCCCCCTTTCAACTGTACTGATTGAACCACGAAACCGAATAACAGCAGCCGTTGCAGCAGTGAATAGAGAGACGCTTTCTAAAGTGTGGGACGAATTCGACAACTGTATGGACATATGCGCTGTATCCCAAGGGGCATATTGAGCACCTGTGAATTGGTATGTAAAAAATGTTCATAAATAAACCTTTAACACAGAATTAATTTTAAGTTTTTATATTCAATATTTTTCAAATTATAAACAATTCAAATCGGATGATTCTTTTTTTAACCTCCGGGATCACCTTTAGGTATTGTTTTAGAGGATGAGATGAATGTTTACAGCGTGTGAAAATGCCATGCCTCACCGGGATTCGAACCTGGGACCTCTGGATAAAAGGCTGAGACGCTACCACTCACGCCACGATAATTCTTTTTGGGGTACGCACACATACATACATACATATATATATATATATATATATATATACATACATTTCTCGCTAACATATATATATATATATATATATATATATATATGTTAGCGTAAGTGACTGAGAAATGTAGGCATTGTCGATTGTCCATATATAATACCGAATAATTACCTATGTCCATACATAATTACCACAAAGGTAATTATATATAATTATGGACTCACCTCTGATTTTAATAAAATTTGGAATATACCTTCATTATTTAAGACCTTATTTCGTTAAAATTGAAATTATTCGTCGGAAATGCCTTTCTCCTGAGTTACGTCCTCGTAAGTTACACAGTACCGTCACCAAAAATTTCGTAATTCAGCACTGTAAAACTGTAATATACATTATTTTCGGACTAAATAATCGGTTATTGTATACAATTACGGATTCAGTCTAAAATTTGGTCAGTTTAATATATAATGTTAATTAGATGAGTTAGCGAACGAAGCGAAAGTTAGGTTATGTTTGGTTAGAATGTTCATTTGTAACCCACCAGGTTGGTCTAGTGGCGAACGCTCTTCCCAAATCAGCTGATTTGGAAGTTGAGAGTTCCATCGTTCAAGTCCTAGTAAAAAGCAGTTACATTTATACGGATTTGAATACCAGATCGTAGATACCGGTATTCTTTGGTGGTTCGTTTTCAATTAATCACACGTCTGAGGAATGGTGGAACTGAGACTGTACCAGACTACACTTACACTCATACTTATCATCCTCTGAAGTAATACCTGAACGGTAATTCCCAGAGGCTAAAGAGGAAAAAGAAAGAAAGAATGTTCATTCGAACGAAGTTAGTACTATAGCCGCCACGTAACGGCGTGTTTGGATGATCAGCCCACATGTCACTGTTATACTATTTTTCTCTGAAATATCGGCACACCATGATTAATCTTCTCTTAGTAGCATAACATGATACAACTGTTGTTTGCAAAGTAATGTATTTTTGTGTTACAATATTAAGAAAGTGACATCACGTTTACAAAGCAATTTAATTTTATTTTATTTTATTGTTGTTTCTCTTTTGCTTTTTCATGTATATAAAATTCAGTTCTGTGGTTCTGCCTCTCGGTACGGTTCTTTTGGCGTGTGTCGTATATTTTGGAACGTAGTCAATTAATGTACAATGTGATACTTTGTAAAAGGTTTTTATCGTGGTTTTCGGTTCAAAATTTAAAGCATCCGTTCACGTGCGAATAGTTACTGCTGAAATTAAGTCTGTTGTGAAAGGTAAAAAACTTAGATGACAGGTGCACGAAACTGTAAACAACGTGTTTACACTCTTTAGATTTACTAGTTAGTTTGTGTTCTTTGCATACTGTAGCACACAAAATGACTTTTGCTGTGGCGTCGCCATTTTCTCGTAAACAAACCACAGCGACTCTGTAGGCATTGAAAGGAACTAATACTTAAACCTTTGAACTTTCCTCTAGTGATGTGTCTATCTATTGTCATTAATTCGATATAAATATTTAAAATCTGCTCCTTTTTGATGGCCCGGTGTAGATTTCTATTTATACACAAATAACTTATTACTGAAAATGAAAAACTATAAGACAGAATAAAAAATGAAACTGTAATATTTTATTGATATTTCATTCAGATACAAGAGAATAGATTGATAATAAAATATTTGTCTAATCCCAAAATTGTTAAAAATAAATGAAAATTAAAAAAAGATAGAGAAAATGGGCATTAGGAAAGAAGAAGATATTATGGAAAGCAAAAATTTTAGAGGAAGTTTAAAAAATTTAAGAGTTTCCAGAAGGTAGAAAAGAAAAATACCAAGAACCTGATCAAAAGAAAGATAGAAAAACTTAAAAGAATACTGTAGGAAGAGATCGTTTAGTTATTTCACAAGAACCAGTCGTGGTCGTTATCGGTAATAGAAGAGAGATGATTATTATCAAGGGAAAAATATATAGAGAATTTTTTTTTATACTAATTAAAAAGGAACTAAAAAAATTTATTTAAATAATTTTTACCACCTAACTTTAGATTTACTATACCTTTTCACTCACTACTTCTTTTTCAGTACTTTACAGAATCACCGCAAGATATTACTTCAGAGGATGATACGTATGAATGTATTTGAAGTGGATGAAATGCCAATACTCTACCACTCGCGCTACGGAGGCCGGCAGTCAACATAACCTTTTTTCTGTTTAGCTACCGGAACCACCGTCAAACATAAGCTCGCTAACCTCGTCTAATTAACATTAAATAATTTTAAAAAATCAAGATTCTTAAGATTATATATGTTTGTAATAGCAGTTTTTGACATAAAAAAGATTAAAGTGAAAAATAGGTGGCGTCCTGAAAAATTAGGTATTACACTAACAGACAAGTATCTAAAAAAAAAAATAATAAGTAATTTATAAATTATAATAATAATAAAAATAATGTTTAAATGTTGTTTGAAATGTTGTACAGTTCGCTCCAAAAGAAATTGCAGTAGTACAAGGAAGAGTTGGACAAAAAGAACTCATTAGAAAATTTTTGAAGCAATATTATTTAAGAGATGATCCAGTGTTAGTAGCAGCTGGGTTAAATAAAAGTAACGTACTTTTGGATTTTTTTACAAAAAATATTAAGGAAGAAATTGTATTACTAGCAATTAATCCAAAATCGGGCCGTGTTTTAGGAGTAGCTTGTAATATTGTCGTTTACCCTGATACGGCCAAGAAAATTAAGGAAGAGGCTGGTATGTTAATATTACGATTTATACTTTTTATAAGTATGTGAATATTTTCATTTGTTTGTATTTCTTATGTAGGCGTACATTTATATTATTATAACTACCACATTATGCACAACCTAACACTGCACCGCCTGAGTAACGTAGAAAATACTTTATAATTTAGTTTGATGTTTTTAAAAAAAGTTGACCTTTTCACACAATCATCCTAACATGTTGAATGTTTAAAATGAACTTTTTAATTTTACCGTTTATAGTTTTTACTATATATCTATGTCTATTTTAGAGATTGCAGTGATTTATAAAGATTCGAAGGTTCATGTAACGTAAATATCTTGTAAAATGCCGTGTTATGTTCTAAATCAGTGATTCCCAAACTGTGCGCCGGGGCACCCCGGGGAGCCGCGAAATATTGTAAAAGCTTCATAATTAATCGAACCAAGACATTTACATTTGGCCGAACTAAACAAAAAACAAAGCGAGAAGCTAAAAATATCTAAATTTTTTGCGCGGTTTGTTTTTACTTGACTGTATAAAAGTAAAGTCGCCGATGCAGAATATTCTAGCGAACGCGAGCCAGCAACGCTGCTGTGCTTTCCGATCGCGCTAGATACGTCGAGGTGCGTAGACCCTACGCGACAGATTTGAACTGTCCTAGAAGATCTTACGGAAGCATATGAGCAAGCGTTGCCGGCTCGATTCAGTCAGTCTGTTTATAATCTAAGTCTCTGAAATTAAACTTAACGCTTCGTATAAATAAACAGTGATATAAATTAGTTGTAGTATAGTTAGTGTCATATTACTTATTGTTTATTGTCTTTGATAAATAGTTTTGTGTTTTTTTGCTCTTGTATTTTTAATAATGGACCGATTTTTGAACAGTAATAAACGTAATAGTGCAGATAAAGAAAGTATATCTTCAACCAGTGGCACGACTGTGAAGAAATTAAAATATCGTAAATATGATGACGGTTTTTTAGAGTTTGGTTTTATGTCAACAGAAATGAATGTTGAAAAAAGACCACAATGTGTATTGTGTATGAACGTTTTGGCAGCGGAGTGTATGCTTCCAAGTAAATTGCAGCGCCATTTAGAAGCTAATCACCACAGCATGGTTGGCAAACCTCGAGATTTTTTTACCGGGAAGTTAAAAGAATTGAACCAAGAAAAAAATACATATTTTAAAACTGCATCAATACTAAAAAATGCTTTGCTAGCATCTTAAAAGGTGGCATAAAGAATCGCGAAAGGCAAGAAGCCTCATACTATCGCAGTACACTTATTCTATCGGCTGCTGTAGATATGGTTGTTAAATCTGCTGGAAAGGTGCTTTTAAAAGTTCCTTTGTTCAATAACACAAGTAGTCGGAGAATACCAACATATGGCGGGGGATATCAGCGATCAGTTAATTGAAAAAATTAAAGAAGTGGAATTTTGATTGCAGCTAGATGAAGCTACGAATGATAATAAGGATGCTCATTTGATATGTTTTGTATAGTTTATAGATGGTAATAACATTAAAGAAGACCCTCTGTTTTGTAAAAATATCATTGCAGAAGTGAAGGCTCAGTACCTATTCAAGATTCTTGACACATTCATATCTGAAAATAATTTGTATTGGCCTATATGTTCGTTGCTGTTTGTATTGATGGAACTCGCTCGGCTGCTATGGAGGAATACAGGCACTTATTCGAATCAAATCATCAAATGCACTATGGACACATTACATTATTCATAGAAAAGTATTTTACTCAAATCATCTGAGTCCTGCACTGAATCAGGTGTTAGAATGTGTGGTGAATGTGATAAATTTTATAAAATTTTGGCCATTGAAAGCAAGGTTTTTTAAAAACATGTGAGGATATAGGAGCCGAACACTCATCTTTGTTGTACTATAACAGTGTACGATGGCTCTCTCGTGGTAATCTTTTATCACATACCTTTGAATTGCGGCAAGAAATTTTTATTTATAAAAATTATAAGGTTTTAAGCCACAGATCAAGGCCCTAACCTCCTCAGAAATGAATTTGTGAATAAAGGTATTCATTAAAGGAAAAAGGTATCATTTTACTTATTAAACTTCTGTTACCATGGCAATAGAAATATAATGAAGTAATACGATTGTTTTTCTTTCATAAATATGTGTAAAATATTTAATATTCTAACAACCATGAGGATAACAAATGTGTTGAGATGCATGGGGCAAAGCTCTCTTGTCTAGATGGTCAGATGAGCAAAGCAAGTCCTGACCAGCTAGTTTCTTATGCCCTATTCACCCTTATAATTTTGTGTTTATAATTTTGTGTTTATCTTGGAGTTTTAATGTATTATGACAAGTTTGATATTTCTGGATGATCTGTTTTGACAAGACTAGTCTTCTGACTGGTTCCTACTTCTGGGTATCATGGGAATGTTTTAGGTTTGGAACAAGGGCAATTGACCAGTAGTTTGTGCAATCCCCCCCCCCCAAAAAAAAAAAATTATTTCTTACAATTTACTTACTATAAAGGAATATGTTCTGATTTGAAGTAAGGATACCTTTTGAAAAGGTTAGGGTAATAGAATAAGAATAATAATAATTCAATTCAAATTCAGTTCAAATACATTTTATTTTTCCCTTTAATATGAATACAGTATATATCTTCCATGGCCTATCTATATATCAAGCTTTGGTAGCTTATTGATACACGTTTAACTTTGTTATATTACATTTCTTTATTATTTTTTGCTTCATTTTCAGGATAACATGAGGTTTGTGTTTTGAAATAAATAGTTTACAATTTTGACTTTTAATTAAGTTGCATTGTTTGTGAATTTTTTGTGAAGATTCTGGGACTGAATGTCCATAGTACTTATTGGATTTGAATGGTATATAATCCTTGCTGATTTTCATGCACTGCATTCTTGTTCAATTCTTTAAATGAACTTTGGATTGTAATAATTATTTATGACTGTAGGTGATGTAATTAATTGTTTAAACTTCAGCATCCTGTTATTTTTCATGTTGACATCTTTGATTTTTAACATTTTCAACCACATGTTTGTTTAACAGGTGTGGACATCACATGATCATCAAATCTTAACAATAATGCATCTTTTGCGTAGATAATTCTTGAACCAACTCAACAACCTCCCATAAATTCCTATTTTTTTGTAATTTATCAATTAATTCATGATTTACGGTATCAAACGCTGCTGTTTAGTCTAAGAATACCTCAATTATACAATTATTCTTATCTAACTAGTTTGTATAGCAAAGTCATACAATAGAGTTTATGTGGACTTTTTCTGTGAATCAGTATTGTTTATCATTTATAATGTTATTTCTGCCTAAATATATTTTCATTTGGTTTAGAATATATGTTTCTAATATTTTTAATAAAAATGTTGTGTTTTCATATTTTCCATTTTTATGAATTTCTGTTATGTGTTATGATTTTATTAGTATTTTTTATTGTTTCATGTTGTATATAGTTTGACTAGTATTGGTTTCCATAAGTTAATGTTATATTTATTACATATTTAGGATGTATATTGCCAAAACCTGTTAAGTATTACTTGTATGTTTCTTTTAGATTTCTTAGATAAAACCTTTCAAATATTTTTAATTTTGGTTTATGGATTTTCTTCAGAATTTAGATTAGGCTTGGATTTATTGTTTGCATTGGTGTATTTTTCAGCTGTATCATATATTTTTTTTTTATTAATATTTCATGATTTTGTATTTTCAAAATGAGGTTTTTTCTCTTTCATACTTGATGACCTGGTCCTTTCAACTCTATTTGAAGTTCATATTTTCTTATTCGTGTGTTCCAATTTTTTGTCCATATAAATTTATAGTTTGCTTTCGTAGCTTGTGTTTTTACTTCCCAGAAGAATTTTTTTTATTTGTGTAGTTTTCAATTACAAAAATATTTTGTTTATCCAGTGTGTTTCTATATACTTATTTGTTATGCGTTTTTCTTTTGTTACAGATTTTATTTCTCATTTGAGGATTGGTAAATTTTACCTATGATATTTCCTTTTAGTCTCAGTTTTTATATAGAGTTCATTTCCTATTCTATAAATAATTTATTGTATAGGTATTCATTACTTCTTTACTCCTATTATTACAAGATTGATTTTTCATTGGTTTTATTTCAATTCTTTGATTCTATTTGATATTTCTTGGATTTTTATTTGTTGCTGTTTAATTTCTTCTCTTAGTTCGGTGATTTGGTTTTGTAATTCACAGATTTCGTCTAATATTACATTGTTTAATTGATGTATATCATCCACTCTTTCAAATAAACCCAAATTTCGTACTTCTATTTCACTTTTTAATTTTTTGGAGGACTGTTTGGAGCTTTTGTCCAATGCATTAAGTTTCTTGTTTATTTTTTCTAGAAAGGAGCTAATGTCTGTGGGTTCTTGCGAGGAAGTACTGTTCTTGTCACTTGTAATGTGATGCATCTCCATTTCCTCTTTTCTAACTGAGACATGACCCTGTATGTTGTTTCTTGTAGTCCTGAACATTCAAAATGGATTTTTCCCTGGCACCCTTGATATTCCACATAATTTCCACCTTTTAGTAATAATCACACTTAGAGCACACTTTTTGCAGTCTCAGATGAATAAATCTTTTGTTCTTTTTCACTTGTGAGAAATCTGTATATTTCCTCAATCACTATAAATCAAACACTTTGTTTTGATAAAGTTCACATAAAATATTGAGTTAAGTGTTAAGTATTCAGTTTAATTTCCCACATTATAAAAATAAATGTAAAACATCTGATGAGGGCATCATATGAATCCTTGTACATCTATTAAATTACATACACACATTTTTTTTAAAATCAGAGATTAATAATTATTAATAAATTAATAATTTTAAATTAAAAAAAAAGTTAAAAGTTAAAAAAGTTAAAAGTATTTGTTTACAATCAGAAGTTAACAGTTATTAATAAATCAATATATATAAATTTAAAAAAAATGAGATGAGTCTGATTCGAACTGATGTGCCTTTCCCTCAAAACATCCAAATATTTCATTAATAAAAATTTTATTTGGTTATAACTTTGGAACCAATGAAAATAAGTACTTGTGATATATCATTGAAAAGCTCTGAATGAGAGCAGTTTAGAAATTACTGCAGTAAATGTTACTACCAGTAATAATTATTAAAGATTACTGCAATTAAGAAAAATTCCAAAATCCAAACAAATTTGGATTTTGGACTTTTTTTGGACATTTTTGGTCCAGTTGGGTGCAATCAAAAGGGAAGGTACACAACTAGATGTTATAACAGTCCTAAATCCAAAATTTCAACATTCTACGCCTAATCGTTTTTGAGTTATGCAAGAACATATGTATATACATAACTACAGACGTCATGGTGAAACTAGTCAAAATGAATTCAGGGATGGTCAAAATGGCTATTTCTGTTGAAATCTGAAAACTGAAATTTTTCACGATCACAATACTTCCTTTACTTCATACAAGAAAGCAAAAATAAGTTTAATTTTGTAGATACGAATACTATCTTAAAATAAATATCTTCTCATTTTTTTCTTTTTACCACTTAAATGAAAACTCATACAAATAATGAGTCAATGCTGATCATTAAAGTGATCAGGAAACAAAATTTTAAACAGAATGTTGCAACATCTAAACTGCAGTTCAAAATTCTTACCACTGAAAAATAAGCATTTATTAAGAACAGAAATAAATAAAACATTTCATTTAATGACCACAATCCATCCATCCATTATTATTGTCAATAATAATATTTGGTTTTAAAATACATTATTTACAAAAAATAATTGCAATATATAATTAGAGCACATTCTACAGCTTAATTTAAAAATTGTCCACTGTAAAGTTGAAATATGAAGTTAACACTAATTAATCTTAGTAGAAATAAAAACAGAGGTAAAGTGTTTGCAGAAAATTTATTACTTTATTACCTTTTATTACTTTTATTACCCATCATAGGAAGTAACAATCCCCTTTAATACAAAAAAGATTTGTTATAAATAATCCAGTGCAATTCATAAAATTAAAATAATTTTCAAAAAGTATCATGAAATGTTGTAAAGATAAATTTACTTAAAAAGCATTGATATTTACATAATTCATTCCTATAATGTTCACATAAAGATAAAAGTTCACAAAATAAATTTTTATCAGTATATTAAATTATCTTAAAAGTAGAGGTTAACTTTAAATTTAATTGCTAGTTAAATTTAACTACTTTTAAGATAGTATTGGAATTTACAAAAATAAAGTTATTTATTACATTTATTTTGATAACATGTAATCTGTTTAAATCTCTATCTTATCTTCTCAACTGCATTTCACTGCTTTTATAGAACTTCAGAAAATTCTAATTTACTATACAGTAAATAAATATAATAAACAGTAATGAAATAATTACTAATAATTATTTATAATTTTAAAGACTAATTATATTTTGCATTAATAATATTATTCTAATTAGAAAGTTTTAAGGGCTAAGATCCATGAATAAAGTGTGAATACTCAATATTTTCAAAATCAGATCTCCTTTGCATTTATCTCTCATTTTTTCCAACAATCTCTCCTTCTCGCTTCTCCAGTTTTGTACATTATCTAATGCTAAATTTACATGGACATCAAACTTTAAAGCTAATACCAACCATACTTTAAACTAAAAGCTATTACTCTTTATTTTTTCTAATGCAACTATTCTCATTAATTTTCAGCACTTTTTCCTTCATTAATCAGAATATAGTTTTTTACATACATTTGTGCAAAAAGACTCTCTGATTTCTAAAAGGAGCGTATAATTATAGATATTACTAGGAAGTCCAAATACTCTATAAAGTGCTATAACTTCCCTAGACTGTATCGCGTAAAAACCACAAACCTCAATAGCGTAAAACAGCCCTAAGCAAATCTTAAAGCACTTTTTTAACCGCCACTTTTTTGTAGCACACCATCATATCATCCTATATTTAGTTCTAATTTTGCATTTCGCAGATTTTCTCTTAAAATTACACATAAATATTTATATTTGTTAACACATTCTATTTCTCTACCCCTGAAAACTCACCTTTCATCTTCCCCATTTTTCCCCTTTTCTGAAAACCATTATTTTTTCCTTTTCTCGGTTAACCCTTAAATTCCAACCAATTATTAATCATGTTCTGAAGCTCTGTAGTGTTATCCACTAACATAACTGTCATTCGCATATAATAATACCCTTATCCTTTCTTCTCTCACCAGTAACCCTCCCCCAACATCTCACGTAAATAATTTAGAAAAAGAGCAAATTATAGTGGATTGAGTGAGCATCCCTGCTGCAGTCCCATTGCAATGTTAAATAAATTTCTTTGATAGCCCATCTACACACCAAACACTAGCTGTTGTCCTGTCATTCAATCTTTGTAAAATATTTTTTTATTTGATAATCTTAAATATGATAATTCATAAAATAGAGCCTTCCTATCGATTAAATCGAAAGCAGCAGAAAAACCAACAAAAAACTAAACTTTGCCTTTTTTCTTTAAATTTTAATTTATTGATTGTTGACAAAAAATATATTGTCAGTGATAGAGGTCCCTTCTGGAAGCCAGCCAAGAACTCATTTAAAATACTGTTTTCTTGAACCCATTTATTAATCCTTTTTAACAACAACCCTGTAAAAATGTTAACAATTGTATCCATAAAATTGATACCATTATTTGGTATGAATTATGCACCATTATGGTATAAAATTATGCACCATTATTTTAGATTATGAATTACATATATTATATAAAATATTTTAACTCGCAATACTTCTGAATTCAGAATTTTTTTTTGGGCAGAGTTAAATAAAATTGGAGTATAAGGTTTATCGACTGAAAATAAATTAAATACAGTGAATGGTTAATTGTATTCGAATGAATTAAGCCTGTTTTATAAATAAAGACAGGGAACCCGACAAGAATTAGTTTTTTGTCAGATATAATCTTTATAAGAAGTTACATGAAACCGTGAATTAATGCTCAATCTCCATGTAGATGCGTTAGTTAAAATGTAGTTCTTCAAATGGAACACGCCTACATATTAGACGGAAATTAGTTCACATTTATATATGTATATGTTATTATTTTGGTAAAATATTTATGAAATGAATAAGTAAATATTAATTTCATGCTATCTCAGATTTTATTTGCCATAATCATTAAATTAAGAGCCCTCTCAACCACCCAGAAGTCATCAGATAATAAAATCCATTTACAATGTATTAAACCTCTTTTATGCAAAGGACATTCTTCAAGTCTAAACCACATTCAATTCTATTTTCTTCATTCCTATTAAACCAAATAGAAACGAAAAGAATTCCAGACATTATTAAAAATATTGCAATTTAGTGTTCAAATTGAATATTTGAATATTTTTAAATAAGTTTTTATGCACTATAGATGTTTTATTTTTCAATTATAGTTACTCTAAATGCTTTCAAAATTAGAGCTTGCAAGTGCATTGAAAATAATAAAAGTTAATAATAATTAATAATACATTTAAAAAAAAATTGGGGTAGTTTTTAATGTTGAAACAGTTTAATGACTTCTTAGGAGATAATGATTTTCTTTTATTTATCTTATCAACATACCGTTAAAAGCAAACTTTTCCAAAAATAGAGAACTAAAACATAGAAAACATGAAATTTTTATCTAGTTTTATCTGTCTTTAAGGATGAAAAATTAGATAATTGTTTTCCTTCTCAATACTTCTGTTTTTAAGGGCTGTTTTTTTTTCAGGAATTGAATTTATAGGATTTTTTTTGAAATCAGATACTAATTTTAGCTCTAGGTGCTAATTTTTTTGAGTTAATGAACTTTTCACATCCATCTTTTTTTAATCCATTCTGCTACTTATATAGTCTGTATACAACCTAGTATTATTATGTTTTTTTTTTGTTTGCTTTACCCCATAACTGAAAAAATGTATTATTTTAACCGTTTGTGTTGTAACGGTTAAAAAACAGTTATTTAACCATTTGTGTTTTAAGTGGTTATATATATGTTTGGATTTTGATGTAATTATTATTAATTACAATTCATGATTGTTCATTATTCCCTAGCTCTTTAAATACATTGTGTTTTTTTAGGATGAGAACTATTCATTGAACTTCAGGTTGACTGGAATTTTTTTAATAATGTGGCCAAAGCTAACTGACATGGCATGTTAATAAACAACAGATGATGACCATCTATTTATATCGGTGCTTCTGATATTCTCTGAGATCGATGACCTCTGTAGTGGAATTAATTATATTGTTAATCCTGAAGTATCACGATCAGGCTTTAATTTTTAATTGAGTATGGACTTTACAAGAAATTAAGTTGCTTGCATCATAAAAGATAACCGACTGTAAAAATCTTGCCTAATTGTGGTAAAACTGGCGAGAACTGAATGTAGTATAGAAACATAAATTATTTTCATTAACAAATTATGCTTAAATATAATTTTATGAAACATTCGAGAGTAGAAATGATATCTTTGACTAGACAGATTTAAAAAATGTATTTTATAATTTTGAATAGATTAAATTATTTAATTAAAAATATTAGCGTAGCATTTTAAATTATTATTAACAGATGTATTTAATTATTTATAGCAAAAGAAATAAAAGATGATCCGGCATACAGAATGGTATGTTTTTTTGCTGATGTAACAGAAAAAGCTAAGCTCTTTGAGAGATTTGGAATAAATGAAACATTTGATTGTTCCTTTCTAGCCACGCATCCGAGTATAAGAAAAAAGGGCGTCGGAAAATATTTAGTATTAAGTAGTAGAGAACTGGCTCGATCTATCGGATACCCGTTGTTTCGAATAGACTGTACTAGTATCTTCAGTTCAAGGTAGAAATATTGTAATAAAACTATAATTTTTATTCATTTATTAAGGAAATCAATATTTCTGAATTTATTAACGAAAATTTATGAATAATTTTAATATTTCTATTATAATATATCTGTACCTATAAAACAAGATGTTCTGCTGTTTTCTAGATTATTAAATAACCCCCAGTAAAAACTACTGATAATAAATTGAAAATTTCTATTCACGTTCTTTTTAAAGTGTAAATGCACAATAAGAAAGAATTTTTTTGAAATTACAAGTTTTTATTTATTTATTTATTTTTTTTAATTTCTCGGAAACAAATGAAAATATCAAATTAATTTTTTGTGTATCTAATCTTAAAGTAAATATCTAAAAGCCAATTTACAGATTTTTCGAAACTCTATCTTCAAACGGAATGAAGAAAGGTTGCTTTTTTGAAAAATGATTACAAATTTTTCCCATTTCCTACTATAGTAAACGTTGATACTCTACTCACTCGATTTGGGCTTGCAAATACTGTTAAGATAATTATCTAAGAATCATTTTCGGATTTTTTTGAATTTCGATTTTTTAAAGGGTGCGACAGTCTACGCCGCGTCGGCTCAACCAACGTAGTCACTGTTACTGTATGTGTGACGCGAATGGCCGCTCCATATAAAACAAAAAATTAATTACAATTAAAATTACTACCTTTATTTTGCAGACATTTATGTTTATCTTAATTTCTTTTTTCTTATTTTACTTTTGTGTTCAGTGAAGTGTTCTATTTTTATCACCCAGCAGTAGTCCACTCATCATACATTCATCCCATCTGCCTTTACAACGTTCCATCTGCAATGTATGTTGGTGGAACCCTTTCTCCTTGTTTGTCACTGGTGTCACCCAAGTTTAAAGGGAAAAAGTCCAAATGGGAATGAATTGAATGAAAAAAATGAATTTTCAGTGACATTCTGTAGCCTAAATTTTTGTAGTTCAGTAAGTGTTCATTTATGAGCTGAACATCATTTTCAGATTTTTTGTTTTCAAAAAAAAAGTAACGGCATCTTTAAATGACTTCCATGCTGTTAGTTCTTTAAGATTCAGTTTGCTGTTAAATATATTTTCACAAATTAATTTTCTTATTTGTGGCCCAATGAATATTTCCTCTTTTAATTTGTTTCACTTAATTCTGAAAAAACCTCAGCCAAATATTAAAAGCCATCTCCATCTTTATCTAAAGCTTTTACAAAATTCTTCATGAGGCCTAGTTTTATGTGTAGAGTGGTAAAATAATACAATACATTTAATATATAATACATTTCTTTTTGTCCAGTCTTTAACAGCCTGGTGTTTATTTATAGGCCGACTATCCAACAAACACATATATTTTGTAAAGCCACTCTGAGACTGAGAAAAAGCCCTATCACTTTCAGGTCAGCAAAGATTTGCCATGAGTCTTCATCATACTTTCATATGTTTCTTTCATTTCTACAGCATGTGCTTCTAGTATAGAAGAAAACTTATTCGAGTTATACAACAACACTGCAATTAAACTTCTTTTTGATGAGTCTATAAATAAACGCCGATCATGAATAACATATTCAAAGTCCAGTTCAGACATTAGCCTTCTAACAACATGGAAGAAACAAATGAAACCATCAGTAAATTTTCATTTTGATTTCTATATACTGAAATTTTAGTATCCTTGTTTAATAAACTCCATTCTTTAAGACGTTAACCTAGGAGTTCTGCATGTTGTTTCAACAAATAGAAGTTACAAATTAGGTCGCTCGCTTGTGTGATGAGGTGAGGTTCAGTATTTGATTCTTCTAGGCTGTAATTGAAGTTGTAATCTATTGAAGTTGAGGATTCATTGGTTGAGCCTTCTGGGAAACCAGGAATCTCTTTCCAAGAAGTTGATGCAATCGGAATTGGTTAATCAACACCCATGAACTATTGTCTCATAGCTGAACGAAAATTTGGGTATGCAATACTGCTTTTATTATGTGAATTGAAACCAGTAACATTTGTTAAGCAAAAATAGCATTCATCATAATGGTTAGTAGGGTCTCACCATATCATAGGTATGCCAAAAGGTAAATGCTCTTTTTTTTCCTTTTAACCACTGAATTAGTTTAACATAGCACTTGATGCATGCTACAAGTAGAGCCCAGGATTTATCTTGGTCTCCTAATTGACATGCAAAATAATGTTTGTAAACAGTTTTCAGCAGATTTGATACTGTTTTTCATTGACTTTTCATGGTGAATTCTATGCAAACATAACAAAAATATTTGGAGAATTTTTACAAGCTTGATTTTTATCCATTATAAAATTCAACATTTTTTAATGAATGAAAGAGTAAACCGAAATATTACACAAATACTTACTTAATTATAAAAATAATGAAGTTTTAATTAATAAATATTTAATTACTTAAAATTCTTCATAAAATTGTTTCACCATGGAGTGCAATAAAACACACACACACACACACAAGGGGTTGTAACTTGTCATTACATAATGGGTTGTTTTGGAATACAGATTAAGCATATAAAATACTATTTAACACCTACTCCCTTTTCAGTTCCAAATTTTATGTTAACTAGTGTATTCTCATAAGCATGAGTTAATAAACACACAGGAGTCCAGAGGACAGAGCCTCCTGGCTAGCTGAGGAGGGCAAGCTTAGTGAGCCCAGACTGGACTAGTCATGACATAATTGAACGGCCCTAGACCAATTTTAATGATTTTTTGTGTTTCTCTTTTATGTTGATAATATCATGAGAAAATTTTTAATTGTTTTTTTTCCATCTAAAGTTTTACTAAGAGTTTTTTTATTCACTTTATTACTTCTTCCACGAATACATTAAAAATGTCATTCCTGTCTACTTTTTTTTATATAGCAACTAACCATCAGGTTAGTTATACAGGTTAGTTTTATAATCAGCTAACCATTGTACTAAAAATCAAATTTTAATTTTAAAATTAAAAAAATATTTAAAATAGTAGCTAAAAGTAAAAGTAAAATCGTTTCTTCCGATTTAATTTTTATGTATTTCTTCTCGTTGTACTAATCAAGCCTAGAATTAGTTTGCAATAATCTTCCTCCTCCAACCAGTTCTATCTTGTGCTAAACTCTTTACCCAACATCCTGTATGGTTTGTTCAATATACCATAGTCTTGGCCTTTCTCTTACATCGTTTCTTTCAACTGTGCCCTCTATTAGGTTGTGCAACAAACTGTTATGCCGTAGTACATGTCCTATCCATGTGTATTGCCGTTTCCTCAATAAACTTTGTAAACATAACACCTCATCAATCCTTCGCAACACTTTTTCATTGGTTATTTTCTCCTTACAAGTAATCTTTAATATTTGTTGGTAGCATCACTGCTAAAATGCATTTATTTTCCTTTTGCTCCTACTATCCATGCTTCACTTGACAATTTATACACTATATTGGATAATGTATTCAATTTTCAATTTTTTCCATGTATGCATAACTTTATGTATAATGTTGAAATAATAAAAACTAAAATTAAATAATTAATTATGATCTGAATCAACCATATATGTTTAAAAAATACACACACGCACACACTCTCTCTCTCATTCTCTGCAGAGAGAGAGAGAGAGATGTAAATGAAATATGGAAAAATTAGAAGTTGATGAATTTGACTGAGATGATGAGTTGAGAATGATTGAGTATAACAGAAAACTTATTAAAGAAACAGCTTATCAGTCCCAAGATAACACATTATGAAATGTGGTTAAACTAGCTAGCATTATAGGCTATAGATAAGAAATTTGCAATGGAGATGACTGAAAAGAAAGAAAGGAAAATTTTGAGTAAAATTCTTAAGACCATTTAGAATAAATCAAGAATGTAAATTAAGAAGCAATAAAAAACTATATATAAAAAAAAACAACATTCAAGAAGAGAGGGTTAATTTTCTACGGACACATTAAAAAAATAAATAAAAATAGATTTGCAAAGAAGCTATAGAAGACTATTTTGAAAAACAAAGTTAAGAAAGACAAGGGAAAGGACTCTTCCATAATCATGGAAGAGTTCATCCCATACTTTAACCAATATGTCTCTCTCTTATTCTGTTTAGACTCTGGAACCAGCGTAAACTTCAGAGGCTGATATGTATGAGTAAATGAATTGTAGTACGGTACAATCTCAGGTTTGTACGACCACCAAAGAACACAGCAGGTATCCATTATCTAGTATTCAAATCCGTATGTATCCAGTATGTCTAGAGTAATGGAAGCAATAACTGCTTAAATCCATTCCCTCAAATGGGGTAATTCAGTAGGTAGCGAAAGATCCTTTATAAAATAATATGGGATCAGATCGTGTGACTTCGGATGCCACCGCAAACAAGCATAGTAAACCCGAAAACGTCATTCGACCGATTCTGTACAGAGTTGTGCCAGTGAGGATATGCAGCATCTTGTTGCCAAATAAAATTCTTTTGTCTGTGTAGTAGTTAGGTAAAAAGCCGTGTACTGCCATAACCAAATAACAAATTCCGGTTACGCTAGCTTCAGCGAAAAATAGCGGTCAGTAAATTTGCCGTCGGGATACCGCAATTAAAACATCTAATTTTTCGGGGTCCCTTTCGTATCGTAAGAGCTGATGAAGTTTTCCCGACCGCCAGATACGGGCAACATGTGTGGAAACATTTCCATTAAGATGAAATATTAACTCATCACTAATCATAATACGATAAAGAAAGTCGTCTAAATGCTACAACATTTCAATCACGAAGTCGGCATAAACAGTATAGTTGGTTAGCTGCAGAGCCTGTAATAGCTCTAAACAGTAGAGGAAACAAATGTAAGCGTTTTCTTATAACATTCCACACTGTGATCAACGGCATTGCTAGTTCACAGCGGGCCTTCCTAACAGTTTTTTAGGACTATTCAGAAAAGATTTCCTGACACGTTCAACATTTTCTTCTGCCTCCCACGGTCGTACCGAATTCTTCCTTTCCCTTTACACAGACATCCGATCGAGTTGATTATGCCACCAACAAATGTTATTGTCTTTCGAAGGATCACAACGAAACGCAAGTTGAACTGTAACCACAGATGCACATTGGAAAACAGCAAAACAGAAAGTTTTCTGTTCAAGAGTTGTCATCTTTACTTGTACAATTTTCAAGCGGAATGATAAGGCATTAATTTACGGCTATGCGCACAGTGATAAATATCTAGTTCTTTTTTGTGTTTGATTCTAGCCTTAAATCAACACTGTACACCACACCCAAAAGATATAACAAATTAAAACACCGGCATTATTTTTTTCACACTTTGTAGGTAAATGGGAATATAAGATGCAAATGTGTTTGAACTTTAACGCAAATTGGTAAATCAAAATTTTAAGGTCATATTTTAAGTCCATTATTAAGTCACTTTTCCTCTACTTTTTATAAATATCATTGTTACAATTACAAACCACAAGGAACGAGGATGTGTCTGTGTGAATGTACTATATTAGTTCTGTGAAAACATCGTGTTGTTTTGTTTACGGACATTATCGGCGTTTACAATTTTTTAACTTTTAAACATTCTGTTATTAACGGATTCTGTTTCTATAGATTACAGTAAGTTTAGCGTAAGATAGTATTATAACTCTAATCCACCGGGTTAGTCTAGCGGTGAACGCTCTTCCCAAATCAGCTGATTTTAAGTCGAGAGTTCAAACGTTCTAGTCTTAATAAACGCAGTTACTTTTATACGGATTTGAATACCAGATCTGCATACCGGTGTTCTTTGGTGGTCGGGTTTCAATTACCACACATCTCAGGAATGGTCGAACTGAGACTGTACAAGACTATATTTCATTTACACTCATACATATGATGACCCTCATTCATTCTCTGAAGTAATACCAGAACGGTAATCATCGAAGGCTATACAGGAAAAAAGTTGAAAAAAGTATTATAATTCTACTTTATTATCATGGAAGGTGAAAGTAGTGGAGTATACAAGAAAAATATTGCGGGCCGTAACTTATCCATATTTTTAACTTTGACAATAGTGGAGCCGATTCCTTCTTAAACAAGTTGAAGTTAAGTTAAGAATTTCACTCAAGAGTTCAAAAACTTTTTAACGAAACAGAAATTAATCCCGTTGAAGGCTTTAGCAGTTAAAAAAAAATCCTGACAATGTCCGTGGATAACTTTAATAAGAGTGTCACTCATGTAACGATTTATAATTTTCACATTGGTAAAATTAACGCGTTAATCTTCGATCGCTACTACCTATTGTAAAAGAGAAAATTAACTTAGAAAGTTAACTAAGACAGGATTCAAATGGAGAAAACTTTACTAGAAGAATTAGACATCTGGGAACTAAAGCTATGTTACTTAAGAGCTATTAAAGAGTATTGCAACCAAGAGACCTATAATTTATATGGACTAATGCTACATACATTAATACACAGTACAAATCACAGTATTTTTTTTTTTAAGTAAATTAAAAGTATTTTAATTTTTCAAATGGCTAAATCTGTTGCACTAACAACAACTGTTTTTACTTTTTACAAATTCATTACATTTTTCTGTTAAGTTGGAACAGCTGATTTTTGGAAGAGGTTGTTTATGTAGTGACCCATATTTTTTTGTGTTTATATTGTATTGTAAAATTATTTTTGAGTGCTTAATAGGATTTTATTTTAAAATATTTTCAATATGATTGGATGAGTTAATCCTGTACTGGCAGGTTCAATCATGGTGAAAATGATTTCACCTTCTGGCAGAAGGTGAAAATGAGACTTTTAGTAGTGCTGATTTCATGTCTAACAGAAAGCTTCCAAATGGAAGATGAAAAAAGTCAAGTAAATTCTATTAAACCCCTGCCAATTATACAATACGGCATAACTGATGTTATGAGACAGCGTACTACTTGAAACTGTAGTGATAGGAGTGACTACTAGATTAGGTGATTAATACTTAATACTAGGTGCTGTCTCTAAGAATATTGATGTGAACAAGAAAATTATCTATTTTGTGCATGCGCAAGGATTAATTGGTCACACATTCACTCAAAAAGACAAGAAAGCGTTATGAGTAGTGCTGAGAATCTGCACTACTGACCCCAATTGAGGTCAACAAGGAAATCGAGGGTAATGGTAAATATAAAGTAAGAAGTATTGTTAATGCACGCCATCAGGTGACAAAATAACAATTATCACTGTTCTTTGTCAATGTTGGATCAAATGAAAACATTAAAGAAATGTTTAACATTAATTATATTGGCAACTGTAGGGTTAAGATTTTCTTGTGTAGCCCAGTACCTGAACCCACCGGTTTGGTCTAGTGGTGAACGCCTCTTCCCAAATCAGCTGATTTGGAAGTCGAGAGTTCCAGCGTTCAAGTCCTAGTAAAGTCAGTTATTTTTACACGGATTTGAATACTAGATCGTGGATACCGGTGTTCTTTGGAGGTTGGGTTTCAATTAACCACACATCTCAGGGATGGTCGAACTGAGAATGTACAAGACTACACTTCATTTACACTCATACATATCATCCTCTGAAGAATTATCTAAACGGTAGTTACCGGAGGCTAAACAGGAAAATGAAAAAAAAGCCGAGTACCTGAGATACCAGCAGTATTGACATACAAAAAATAATTTCATCAGACCTAGCCTCTGTGTAAAATGTGTGCAGGGCCAGAGATCTATAGATTGTCCCAGACGGGATAGACCCAACAACTTGTGCGCTCTGCCAGTCAGAGGGTGCAAGGTACACAAAGAAATCCAGTGAGGAAGCAGAGGCAAAGAGCACAACATGTTAAGAGTACTACTACTCCACTCCAGAATTATACTGAATGAACCACTTTGGATCAGGGCAGCGCTAACTTCCCTTCAATGGGTGATGGGAGAAGTAGGAGTCTGAGCAACCATTCTGATACTCATTCGAGAACATACACTTTGGCTGTTGAGTGCAATATCTGCAATTCTTCTGAGGAAGAATCAAGAATCAGGAATTCCTCTAAGAAACAAAGATCAAGTATAAAGTTCCTAGTGCAGCCTGATAGTCCTGTTCAGGACAGTGGTTCAAAACTTCATTAATGTCCAAGTTCCTGAGGATTGCAACTTGGAACATGAATGGCCTCACTTATCAATATCAGGAATTACAAAACTTTGGTGCTTTCCAAATCATTGGATGCTATAATGATCTCAGAGACACACTTTATAGACCAAAATTGTTTTCGTCTTCAGGGATACTTTGTTTACTCGACCAATCACTCACTGAGTTGGTAAGGAACATGGGGTGATACTCATCAAAAATGTTATGAAACATCTGTTAGCCAGGTACAGGACTGACCAAATATAAGCAACATCAATTTAGATTATTGATTTGGTTGGATCTTTGGTATTATCTGTAATCTACTGTCCTCTCTGCCATATTATCAGAGCTGACTTGTTTTTGGATTTCCTTTCTATGCTAGGTACCAGTTTTATAGCAGGGAATAATTGGAATGCAAAGCATCCTCTCTGGGGCTCACCTTCCTGAAAAAGTGATCAGCAGAGGGCGGAATCTAAAGAAAGCTCCTGGGTAAAACTTTCATAACTAAAAAATGCTGATCATGTTTCCATTCAACCCCTACAATATACAACATATTTTTTTAATGGCATTCTTCATGTTTCCCGACAGAATTCGAAGGTACCACAAGTAGTAATGGTTTAGAAATCGGGTAAATCAGCTCAAGATGTAGCCTCATACAGCTCGATAAGCCTATTGCAAATTCTGTCGTAGGTATTTGAAAGACTACAAAGACTATGGTCGATTTTGGAGGAAGAGCATATTATTCCTGACCATCAGTTGGCTTCAGAGGTGGTCACTCAACGACCAAACATCTGGTCTCAACGGCCGATTGACATACTGGGTTGTCAACGTTATCAGCAAGTGCCTAAAAGAGAAGGTGTATTTGCTTGATTGTAAGACCTCTTCTATAAGTTGAAAAGGAGCCTTCCTCAACCATATTACTTCATTAAGCAAAGCTACCTAGTTGGACGTTTCTCCCAAGTGAGGTACAATCAGGACTTATCGGTGTTCTTTAATACTGAGCGAGGTGTTCTTCAGTTGGTTCTAGGACCCGTTTTATTTTTGATCTTCACGGTACTCCTTCTGACTCCTGAGGACCACAGTGGCATCATTTGTAGAAGACACAACTTTCCTGGCTGTGGATGCTGACCCTAATGCAGCCTCTAATAAACTGCAGTCTGCATTAGATCTGATAAGTGAATGGCTTTCTAAATGGAAGGTGAATGTAAATCTAGGAAAACCTGGAGTGTTACTTTTTGTCATGAGGAGGGGTTACTGCCCACAAAATCAAGTAGATGGTGTTTTCATTCCCCAGCCAACAGCATGCAACACCTGGGACTGCATCTGGATTGCTGTCTGACATAGAGGACTCACATCAGGAAGAAAGACTCAGGTCTTTTCTCTATTTTCCTTTTATATTTTGGACTTGATTAATGCTCATTGGACTGATCAGTTTATGTACTTATCTTTATTACATAATTAAGTGTACTGTATATGTGTACAAATATGTGTATGTATTTATAATCCTGGAGAGATTTCAATGGAGACCTGTTCTGCATGTCATTTATTTATTGTAATCAAATTTACTTATGGTTACAGTTAATTGTGACAGATTGTAAAAACAAATAACTTTACTGGAAAAAATTTTTAAAAAAATGTTTTGTTCTGTTTTACCTTGAGTAACAAACAATTTTTTTTCATAGACTTTACATCATTTTTCTCAGGATTAAATTCTCTACACGTTGTGATAATAAAATTTTTGCATGAGTTACATATTTAACAAAGTTATTGTAATTTAAACCTAAAAATATGTTTTTTCGTTACTGACTTTATCTGTTTTATATTGTCTGTTTATGATAAAAACTACACAACATAAGATCTGGGACCAGTTTCATTTAATATTTCAGGTCAAAAAACATAATAAGTTTCCAAATTAATTCCCTTTCCTACTAAATCACTCTGTATATCAGATAATATAAATAATATCATTTAAATAAATTGTAAGTATGATATTTTTTATTTATTTATTGTTATTTTATATTTTATATTGTGCAATAATCTTAGATTTAATCTGTTAATTGATCTTTAATATAGTAACAACTATGCATTATTGAAATATGAGATCATCTACTACAAATTTAAACCTCATCTAAAAGGGATTAAAATTAAAATTCAGATAAGTTTCCATTTTTTATAATAACTACTGTATATTTCATTAATATAATTTTATAAATTTTTATTACAGAATTGCCTGTAAAATGCAAATGGAGAAACTACCAACACGGCAATTTGCAGATTATGTTGATACGAAAGGTACTCCTTGGATAACTGCTGTTCCTGGTCCACCAAATAATAAACTGGAAGTTTACTTTGATAGACTTTGTCCAAATCTTTGTACAAATTTTCCTCTACCACCGCCACAACCAAAAAAAAAGAAAAGAGGATGGTTTTAAAAGTAATATTATTACATCTATAAATATAATAGGTAATATGTACCACTTCTAGCACAATTCAAGGTCACATGAAATTAGCCTGTACTATATAGCAGTGCAGTAGAGGTTTTAATGATGAATTTATAGTGGCATCAGAGGCAGTGTCTGAAAAGTTTGTTTTTGCCAAAATCTCAATATTTATAATCTATTAAATTATTTTGACATTATCAGCTGATATAGCTGCAGACGATAACCCGACACACATTTCTTTGCTGTGACATTACCCTGTCGCAAGGTGGTCAGGTGGCTGGGTATTGGCTTACCTTGCGACTAAGGATAGAGTACAGTATCCAAGTGGTGTCTATATATGAAGCTGCTATATATATAATCGCAGGGATTGGCTGCGTAGTAAAAATCAAAAATTACTTAAAGGGATAATTCATAAATTTGTACAATTTTTATCAAAAATTAGCTCTCCAAAATTAATAACAGAATTTATGTAGTGCACATGTGATACCATTGCTTTTTAAGGACTCATTGATTTTCAAAATCACAAATGTCAAATTTTGGTTTTTCCTTTAAAAATTAACCATAGTAACATTACTTTAAAAAGCATATGGTAAATTGGTAATGAAAAAAACAAGTCTGTCAGTGACACAAATTTTTCTATGATGATCATGTTATTGACAATGGATGCTCACTTATTGTGATGATTAAAACAATGGATGATTTACAGTGATAGAAGAAAAGCTACTGAGGAAATAGCAACATATGAGAAAAATATCAATTGGAAGTTGCCACAGTGTTTTACATAATTGTTTGAAAATGAATGTGTTGTCATCAAAACATTGTTAAAAAGATATTGCCAGCACATAATACATTCTGGTAAAGACGTTCTTGCACAGTACAACATAATATAGTATTCACTATACTATTTTTAAGTTGACTGTGACTTTTTTCTTGTTTTGAAATTGATTCTGAAATTTAATTAAAAGTTTCAATAATTTGATTAAATTCAATATAAAAAAAATTCTAAACCTTCTATAACTTTCACCTTAAATTACAGTGTATAGTAATCAGTTTAATAAGTTTTGTGTCTCATTCTTCTTATTTTCATCTTACTAAAAAACATATCACCCATTCATTAGTTATTTCTGTCATTTACTTATAAACTGTCATGCAGACTAGAGAAATATTTTTAATTCTCATTTAAGTGTGAGTTCTCGTGTGTGTAACATTCAAATTTGTAACTGGCTTTCGTATTTGTAGGTATACATTGTTCAATAAAGTGAGTGTATGTTTATTAAATTAGTGTGTTTATAAAGTGTTTCTTTTTAATCAATATTAGTTATTGTAATGTATTAACAATGCTTTGGAGTTGCATTAATCATCCAAACAATTTCTGCTACATCTGTGGTGAGGTAATGTTGAAGTCTTTGTAAAGAAGCATAACTCCACTGATAAAAAAGTCATATGAACTGTATTATGGATGTAAATTATGTGATCAGGACAAAGCTTGGACTCCTCATATTTGCTGTGCTTCTTGTGTAACATTACTGACTGGTTGGCTAAATGGATCTTGTCCCATGCTATTTGCAATTACAATGGTTTGGAGAGAACCGAAGGATCACACCACATACTGTTATTTTTGTGTAATAAAGATATCTAAGGTAACAGCTAAAACTAGACATACTGATAAATACCCTGATATTCCCTCTGCCATGCGGTACCACATTGCCAAGAGCTTTCAATTCCAGTACCACCAGAAACTTGGAACTTGGATAAGATGAAAATGTCATTGAATCTTGTACTGACTTATCAGGCAATAAAGAAAGAGATCCAAACTTTTTAGAAAATAGATATACTGAACCTCATTTAATTAATCAGTCAGAAATAAATGATCTGTTTCGTGATCTAAATTTATCAAAGAATCAAGCAGAAATACTGCCATCAAGGCTGAAAGGATGGCATCTTTTATAACCATACACTAAAATAAGTGCTTTTCATGAGACAGTCAGAATTTGAACATTTCTTCTCTCAGTATGAAAACTTAGTACACTGTAATGATGTGGACTCTTTACTGAAAGCTTTGGAACATATGCACCATCCTCACGAAGACTTTTTACTGACTCGTCAATGTTTTGTTTGAAAGCTGTTCTACTTCACATTGGAAATAAATATCCATCAATACCATTTATGCTGTTCACATGAAGTAGTTTTATGAATATATGAAACTTGTATTGACCAGGATTTAGTATGAGAAATATTTATAGCATATTTGTGGAGATCTGAAAGTAATAGCGCTTTTACTTGTACAGCAACTTGGATAAACTGTTCTGTTGCTTTTTGTGCAAGTGAGACTGCAGGGATAGGATATCCATTACACAAAAGATTAGTGGCAAAAGAGAGAGGTGCTGACTGTTGGTGAGAATTTTTTTTTGTCAGGCTTTAGTAAAATCAGTATAAGTTTCTTCAAAAATTTTAAAAGCAATGGATATTCAAAAATATTGTTAAAGCAATGGATTGTAATTATGCAGGGTTTCAGTTTCTAAAATTCCGTAATATAAGCGATGCTAAAATAAAGGAAGGTATATTTGTTGGACCACAAATAATCCGGCATTTGAAAAATGTTTGAATGACTTGTAGGTTGCTACATGGAAATCATTTCAAAATGTGTAAACAACTTTCTTGGAAACCATAAAGCCAGTAACTACAGAGAACATGTGAATGAACTCATTCAAAACTACAAAAAAAACTTGGGTGTAACATATCACTCAAAATTCATTTCTCAGATTCACATTTGAATTTTTCCCTAAAAATCTCAGTGCTATTAGTGATGAGTGTGTAGAAGGCTTTCACATGGAGATATCTCTAATGGAAACATAATACCAGGAAAAATGGAACCCAAAAATGTTAGCTTTCTGTTGGTAAGAGGGAGATCCCTCTTCTTGATAGATAACTATAGTATCTAGGTATCTAGTGTAGGTAGGTATAGTATTCTAGGCAGATACCTATAGCAAAAATCCAAAATAAATAAATTTTAGGCAAGTACAAAATGCATGTATTGTCATATTATGTTCACCATACATTTTATGTTTCAAAGAAATTTCAATTACAAAAAAACTGAGTCTGACAGAAAAATCTATTAAACATATATGAAATCAGCATAAAAAATACTATAAGAACCACTCTCATTTTACAAACAAAAAATTAAATTTTATTGACGAGTTTTATCATACAAATTGACAGTGAACTGATGCAAGATACCAGATAGACCCTGAAGATGGTACAACCATCCTAGGTTCAAGTATCCCATCCAGGCGTATTAGGGAAACACGTATTATCCTGTAACTAAGACCTTCATTCTATTAAAAACATAATTTAGTAAACATTACTAAGAGGAAGCACCTCTGACTAGCTATACCTTATATGCTTTACATGCATCACAACCATAAGAAACACTGAGGGAAGTAAAGTAAAAAAATCTGATGTGGACACCACATAACTTACTTGTACACCTATTAAATTAGATATGCAGTTTTTTAAAATGAAAACTACATAAAATTTCATTTCATTAATAACTTATGATATTATTTCATATTTTTTTAATTGTTATAATTGAATTCCTTGTACACCTATTAAATTAGATATGCAGTTTTTTTAAAATGAAAAATACATAAAATTTTATTTCATTAATAACTTCTGATATTTTTTCATATTTTTTTAACTGTTATAATTGAATTATTATTTATGGTAATTTTTTTTCAATCAGATATAAATCATATTAATAAATCAATAGATTAGATTTTCATATTAATAAATCAATATATTTAAATTAAAAAAAAAGTTAAAAAAATATATGTATATGAAGTCAGATTCAAACTGATTGATCTGCCTTCCCCTTGTACAATACTATTTCATTAATTAAACTTTGACTATAACCCTAGGACCAATAAAAATAAGTACCTTTTATGATATATTGTTGAAAAACTCTCAATGGGGGCTATTATTGCAGTTAAGAAAAAGTCCAAAATCAAATTTTTTTGGATTTTAGGCTTTTTTGGACACTTTTGGTGCAATCGATTGCAATTAAAAGAGGAAGTGCACTACTAGATGTTACAACAGTCCTAAATCCAAGATGTCTACATCCTATGGCTAACCATTTTTGAGTTATGCAAGATATATACGTACAGACGTCACACTGAAACTAGTCAAATGTATTCAGGAACAGTCAAAAATGGCTATTTCCATTGAAATCTGAAAACCAAAATTTCTTCTGCATGATTACAATACTTCCTTTATTTCGTACAAGGAAGTAAAAGCACTTTTTTTCCACGACTGTCTCTTGTTTAT
The DNA here is from genome assembly GCF_047948215.1 of Lycorma delicatula. NCBI lineage: Eukaryota > Metazoa > Arthropoda > Insecta > Hemiptera > Fulgoridae > Lycorma > Lycorma delicatula. The sequence continues at coordinate 3,780,299 of NC_134465.1, forward strand.
TGCTTTTTCCAGTTTCTCCATCAGAATGTCAAGCCATTTCTACCTGGATTTTCCTCTAGTATTGGTTTGCTAAAAAAACTACCTTTCCTAGCTTCCCACCCTGCACTGTCAAGATGTTCAGCCATTACAATCTCTATTAACCAACAAGCATTCTATTCATACCTTTTTTTAACCTCTGGATCCACAGTTAGGCATTCTTTAGAGGATGAGATGAATAATTTGTGTGAAAATGCCATACCTGACCAGAATTTGAACCCGGGACCTCCAGATGAAAGGCTGAGATGCTACCACTCACACCACAGAGGCCGGAATTCTATTCATCCTACACTTACTTTGTCTTTTCATTTATAATTCTCAATTTTTTTTCTCAGTATGGTTTTCAGAAATTAATTTTTTCACCTAGATTTTCTTTTTTATATGCTACCATTATTGCACACCTAACTCGCTTATCATCATGTGACTGTAGAAAATACTTTTTCTCACTAATATCCATACCTGCCTTCCCAATCTGTATTTTCCATTTTAATTCCTTATCTTATTTTTTTGTGACAACTAAAAGTATCATCAATGAACAAAATCCTTATTGACTAATTCTGAACCATCTTAATAGTAGGAAAATACTAACCCACAAACATATTAAATCAAAAAACATAAAACAAATTAGTTTTATTATCAGCCATGTAAAAGATTTTTCTAATCGATTCAAGAGTGGTATCAATAAAAACAGGGCCACAAGTAACTCCGTTCACGAAGCATTGGGTTAAAATTCATCTGCAAGCAAGTTATAGATAAAAAAACTAATATTTTTTTTTAAAACCTGTCTGTCAGTCGACCTTGTAGTAGTAGCATTTCTATTGTTAGTCTGCCAAGTTGTATGGATCAAAAATCCGAATCAGCCTTGTCATATATACACGACAAATTTTTAATCAATAGTATCTGTAATTATTTAAATGAATGAGTAAATAAATTAAGTGATATGCGGTTTTGAATGACTAACCAGATAATAAACTTGCACTGTACAAAATAGTCAGCAAATGCACTCAGTTAAAGTTACCTCACGATGACACAAGATGAAGTTTATCGAGTTAAAATTCCAAAACCAATCAGAATAAACAATCTGAAGAGTAATCAACTTTTTAAAGAAATTTTCTGCTATCGGCGTATTCTAAAACAGTATTTTTTTGGCGACTAACTTTACTGGTTGTTGGATTAAACAATGAAAATATTACATCCTGATAATTTATGGCCAGCTGTTCCTGCCGGTTCAGATGAATTAGAAACCCAATACAGTGCTATCTGCAAATGGCCGGTCAACATTAAAGTTTTATTTCATAAATAGATAAGATATCCATAGCAATATCTGCTTTCATTTTAATATGTAATCACTAAGGAATTATTCTCTTGCATCTCGCTAAGAATGTCTATCTGAATTCGTTATTTAAAAATGTCATATATAGTTACGTCAGCAAAATGTACTACTTTTATTTCTTTATAACTGCTAGTGCAATATTATTTTTATAGGTAGCGGTACAATCTATCCCGGAGTTGATAGTGAGTTTATTAAATAGTACACCTTTAGGTACTATTTCGTCCATGCAATAGAATTTTTATTATAAATAATTTTTTCAATTAAAAACAATTTTCTTCTTTACACGATTTTTATATTTGTTATATTTTCTAGTTAGAAAACTTTTGAATTCATATTTGTTTAAACATATATTAATCACAGTTCAGGACTTGAACTTAAATGTATAGAAAATCAACCCATGATATGGACATAAAATAAATGATTTTAAGAGCCCATATTTAAAACATACTTGAAAACAGAATTTATTTTCTATCAATTTTTAAGTAACAAATTAAAAATATATATTAACACCATAATACGAGAATTTATCATAAAGGCTGTGAACTGAACGCCGTCTGCTCTTTTCTTGCCGTAAAAGCCTATTTTGGGGGTACTAATTGCAACCGGTTATTTTATAGTAACTGTGATAACATTTTACTTGTAATAGTCTGCTAATAGTTCTCCATTTCTGCTTGTTTTATTTAGATTTATAAAGTGAATTATTAACTGGAATATTATTGATATGTTATTGTAAATCTACATAACATTACGCTCTGCATTTGGACAAATTCAAATCGTTACTGTGCATTTATTTTGTAAATTATGGTGAGTATTTTATGGTTTTACTTGTTTTTAATGCCTTTGTAGATTATTTTATTTACTTACTTTCTTACAGTAATAAAAATCTGGAATTATCGTTGGCCGCTTCAGTAACTTGTCATTACCGTTAAATGTGACATTTTTGTTTGGGTTAACTAATTTGTTACGGGGTTTCTGCTTGCGTATTTGCTCATTTTTCACTCACTGTTTCACTTTTGATTTAATTTTCTTTATTATTTTTATTGAATGACAGCAATTATTGGGTACTTTTTTCAACGATTTCCATACTTATTATAAATATGTTGACAACTTCATCAGTTTTTTTCAGTAGTAACTTATTGTTATGTTTCCAAACAACATTAAGGCCAATTTTGCTTCATTACAGAGACTTTAATTTCATTTAATGATAGTGGTTGAAAAGGCTCCCATTTGATTCTAATAAAACTGTTAATTTATATGAAATTCTGACTTTACATATTAAAAATTTGTTTTGAATAAAAATCGGTTTCATAGTTTTAGGAGTTAAGTTTGATGCATCCAAATAAATAAATTTATATTTTCTAACAATCTATGTGTAATTGTGCGTTGTTTAAATCATATCATGTATATGGTAGAATATACATTGTACATATGGTAGAAGCACTACTCTACTTAAAAAAGAGGCATAGTTCCGTCATTTGCCTTTAAGGTTCAAGGAAAGCCTTGATCAGAGCAGCATACAAAATTAATAACAGTTAAGATTGGAAGACTTAAGTTCTAAAAGGACAACATTAGTATAGGATTGTTTGTGTTATATGAGAGTTAGTTCTGTTATCTTGTATTGGTATTTTTCTGTTATAAATTTTTTTTCAATATTGGTAAATATCATAGATACATGGAGAAATTAAGATTTTTAATTTTATTAAATCATTTACAGCAACTCATTTTTCAATTTAAATGATTCATATGTATATGGTCTCAACAATGAATTGCTTATTTTCTGTATGCTGACTGTGCCCAATGTATTTAAGATTAAATTGTATATGTGTAGATGTATAGTATTAATGATGGCAGACCTATCATTTGGTTAAAATGATTAAATATTATTTAAATATAATAATTAATCATATGTTAAATATGATTTATACGATTTCAAATGATATCTATTTGATTTTCCCATAAAAATGTACCAGAGAGACAAGAAATCTCACAACATAGGTTATGGAAATATTATTTTCACTAGTGCCAACACTGTCCACTGTTATTTAAGTCTATCTGAGATATTGAAAGAGATTAAGTATGTTACCAGAGCAATGGACCAAGGGCACTTCCTTCAGACATCCTACATTTTATTTGAAAACTAACACTTTTTAGTGATTCTATTACCAAAAAATGAAGTTTCAGTTAGCTCCCTTCATCTTCATTAGTAATATGATGCGAAACTAGATTCAGGGCTTGAGAAATTAGAGGATATTTTTTGTATTACTGTTAAGTAGATATTCTTTTTTAAACTGAGAAATAGAATGTTTCAACTGGAATCATGAAAGTAATTTCATCATCACCAACAGAATATTCCTTTTTGGTTTAGTATAAGTTTTAATTTTTTGGATATAAACTGGAAATATATTGAATCAACAAAATTATAAAAATGAAATTGCTTTATTTAAAATATTGGTTAATATTCAGTATAAAGAATATACATTTTTTATTGACTTTTTTCCAGTTATGTGTCAGTTGTGATAGTGAGTTAGTGTTCATTTCTATTTTTTGGTGGAACTGTTTTAATATGATTATTGAGAATTCTCTTTTCAATCCTAGATGTTTCATATTATTTTTATTGAGTTAAACATTAAATTAACAATTTTACAAGCCTTTGCTAATATTACCTTACATTAAGTTTGTTTTTATGTTTAGAAATTATTTTAGTACTTGAAAAAATAAATAAAAAGGTTTTGACATTTCATTAAGAATCCTTTTGATAAGATGGAATATTATCAATTTGCTTAGTACAAGGACTATTTGGAAAGTAACTTCCGATCTGTTATTTAAAAAACACCAGTTTGATAAAAAAACAATTTATTTAGCCCTTAAAAGAATAAAAGAAGTTGATATTTATTGCTTAAACTAATTATTATTTTACATAGATCCCTAAAAAATATATTAATGCATATGGTAGAAGTATGTGTAATTTTGTTTAGTTAGATAACAGAATTACTTTAGTCCTAGTAATAAAAATTGAGTTATTAGCTTATTTATGTTAAGATTGAATCTGATAGAAAATAACATTAGAATTTCAACATGTATGTTAATTTATTAGAACCAAAATTAGATGAAAATAAGGTATTGATTTCATATTATAAAAAATTTTCTTTTGTTATGTTTGAATTTTCAAGACATCCAGATTGACTCAGAAACAACTTGTTTGAAAGATTATATTTAGCATTTGTCATTCTGTGAATGTCATTGTCATTCCCTCCCCATTTAAGTACTGCATGTACTAAGATCATCTTAGTACTGCATGAACATGTAAGTGTAAAAATTAAATAAATTACAGATGTTTATTCTTTCTTTGTTTTAGTATTATAACATAATAATTTAACTTATTGCAATTTATCATGACACAGCAATTTATTACCACAAACAAAAGTATGTGAATTATAATGCTGATTGGTAGATGATTTTTCAAAGTGAATATTGAAGAGTGACCTGTAGGAAGTAGGGGTAAACCTTTTATATGCTAGCTGTATCTGATATACAAAGCACTTTGCTGAAATAGCCTTTATTTCACCTCATTTTGTAAAATAAAAATTCCAGGAATTTAGTCCAGTTGGGTTTGTCTTTAGCTGCAGCAGCTTCTATTAAGATCCTATTAAGAGATGTACCTTTGATAAACTAAAATCTAATTGGATCTCTGACAAGAATACAAAGCATATACTGATAATTATCTGCTTTGCCTTGCAGCCAAATAAGCTAACTTATCTTTTAACTATATTAAGATATTAGTTTTTCCTCACCAAAACTTAAAATATTAGTTATTTCCTGAGTTGGAAAATCCTTTTCAAAGGATATATTACATCACGAAAACTGAAATTAAATCGCAGTATTTTACAATTCACATTTGCGTGGGTCTTCAAAAATTTAAGTATTCTAATCCAGTGAAGAGCTGCCTAACTACTTCAAAATATCAGGACAAAGAAAATCCATATTGCTTTCACATTTCTGTTCCTTTTTTCTATGTTTATTTTTAGTGCTTAATAGTAAACAATTTTAATAACCATCTTGAGGCCAAAATTTTGTACTCCGCAGAGACAGTTTGGAAGGATTTAGATATAAGCCTTCTTAACAATCGATTGTCTGAAATTCATCAGATAGAATAGTGGATAATCGTAATGCATAAAAGTTTTGGAAGACTTTTTATTATGGTATAAATTATACATTGAAAACATTAACTAAGCATGCTAGAGAATAATATTGATGAAATGAGTTAGTAAAATGAGAAAAGTCATTTCATTCAGTCTGATATTAATTTGTATCTCTTTTAATGTGATGCTGAGTTGTACTGGGATTTTGTATTGGTTATATTGTTGCAACTGGTCAACCTGCATTACTTCTGCTATACATTGTTAAAAGTGTGTGAATTCTAATAGAAATTTAATTAAATTCTAACATTAGTTATTTTCTCAAGAGTTTGCTAACGTGTTTATTAACATAACAGAAGCTTGATGTATTTTAAAAAATATATAAAATTTTACATTTATAAAAGTAATTAATAAGTGATATATCCACCTTACCATTAAAGAAGTCCGTGAAATCTTTTGGTTTTTGAACCATCATCAGGAGTAAAAATATTATAATTAAGTTAAAATTTAAAATACGTTTACAGTCATGACTGTTAACATGTAAACAGTTATGACTATATGTATATTGACTTAAATAATATTATCTTGAGGACTTTACACTTATTTGCTGGTAAGGTGGATATATCACTTAATAATTACTTTTAATTGTTTTATTAAAATATACCAGCAAAACCGTGTTCAATAAATTTTTACATTTATGGTGAATGAATAATTTAATGTGCAACAGTTAAATCTGTGCTGTTGGTTTAGTAATATATTTTTGTATAGGTTCAGCATTTATATAAATCTATATATTTATTAAAACCATTTATAAATTTTATTTTTTTTATAAACTCAATATACATAATTACACAGAAATGTTAACTGAAGTGTAGTATCTTAATAACAGATTAATTGATTCTTGAAACCAATGAAATGTATATGGAATCTCTCACTTTCACTAATAAAAAATTGTAATCTTATCATTCAGTCGCAAAATGCTGACAAAAACATGTATATATAGCTTAAAAATACATAAATTAATTACTAACAGAATTGTGTGATATTTGTATGCATGTATGTGTTATATATAATTCATAAATCAATAGCTGAACTTGCAACTGAATAAATCATTTACATTTCCAACAGAATAATAAATAAATACAGGTTTTGATGAGTTAAGGTTTACTGGTTATCTGAAATTTCCAGATTATTATATTATTGTCTCATTTAATACACAGCTTGATAAAAGTTAACAGTTTTTTCATAAAATAGAGATCAAGCATGTAAATGAAAAATTTTTAAGTTCACCAAAATCTTATTTGGTTGGTAAACTACATAAAGTGCGCTTAAATTCGAATACTTTAAGAGGAGAGTAAAAATTTTTAACCTGCTATATCTAGGTACATTTATTATCACAGTCAGTTAGTTTTATTTTTTTAACAATTAAAGATTCAGTTAAGATTATAAGAGAGCAGGGTCACTTTTCAGTTCAAGTTAAAAATACATTAGTATTTTTACTTATATTTTAAAAAAAGCCGCTGTTTACTAATGGATTTAAACAATTTGTAATTGTATACTAGTTTAAATTTTTATTAAGTATTGCTTATTTATGTCCACCGCTTTAGTTTTTGAAAGGCCTCCTTTCATTATTACATATAAGTACTGTTTTAGGTTAGAATGCAAGTATCAAGAACTTTTTATTTCGTTGGAGTTTTATTTTTTAAATATTTAAGTCTTTTTTATTTATTTTTACAAGAATTTTTTGTAAATAAGATATTTATAAAAGTTTATTTATAGATATTTACATTGTTTCAATTTTTATATTGCTAACCAATAAAATTTTAGCAGTTCTAAATCTTAAGTTTTATAACCTAGAAAATTATTAATTATACAGTAAAATAAAAATGGGAGTTCCAAATCTGTTCAAATTTGCAAATAAATATTTTTCCATAAGAGTCAAGCCAATATGGTTATAAACTTGGATAGGTTACAGACATTTGGTAATTATACTCCGTTTTCAGCATTAACAAAGATAGATTAATGCATTTTATTGCATTCATTCATAATTCTTCTTGAACTTAATAAAATATTTTTGTATGGGTTGTTTTTATGCTAATAAAATGGCATGATGTCATTACAAAATGTATTCAACAGAGCCACAGAATAAAAATAAGAAAAATATTTTTTTTTTACTTTTTAAAAGTGGTGAAATAGAATCTTGTTGCTTAGCACTACTGCTATTGGAGCTTTGAATTGTTTATTTATTTGGTAATATGCCCTCTTAGTGATCATATAGAGAACAGACTTTTGAGTATTATCAAATTATTGTGCATAATGTACTGTTATATAGTTTTAAAACCTCTTATGAGTTTAGTTCTTAATAAAGATTAAATGTTATTTTTGCACAATACATGGTTCCCACAGGCAGAAAAAGTTAAGAAATGTCAGGAAGTTTTAGAAAAAACAGGAAAAGTCAGAAAAAATTTCAGAGAATTGCATTTTTGTTAGCAAATTAATATTATGTTAGTTATTTAATAACTAAAGTATTTTTTTAAGTAATGCCAAAATATATTTGATACACTTTCCCAGCATTGGGAAGTGGTGACTCCCATTGCCCAGCACATTGCAACTATGTGCTTCAAGCAACCATTAATAGCATGTCCTGTTCTTATTTACATTACCCAAAATGGCATCTAAAAAGACTGTTTAATGACCAGTGGTTAGATATAAACTTACACCCAGAATTCAGTTGGTTGAGAAGAGGTAGAGAGTGTATCATGCTTTTTGTGAAGTGTGTAAAAAATATTTTGGACTGGGCAATATGGGCCGACAGGCAGTGACTTTGTGCAGTAAAGGAAAGCAGCATGATGGAATAATTAAGATAAGGAACTCTCAGCATTCACTAAAAACCTTTTTATTTCTGTGGTACTTTTTAGTCAGCAGACTAAAACTTTCATCAACAGTTGTAAGAATGGTAGTTCATTCTGTAATGTAATCAATCTTTGTGTTCTTTGCCTAGATCTTCTGATCAGAGTTATAGCATTTCAGCAGCAAATGATAGATTTGAATCCTCGACTTAATTTATGCAAAATGACAATACAATTAGTTCTTTTTATTATAAAAAAAACATAACATACATTTTCTTATAAAACAAGCTATCTTTAAGTTCATGTGAAGATACTGGTGCAACTTTTAAAATTATGTTTCCTGATAATTTTATAGCATCAAAATTTCAGCTTGGAGCTACACTAAATGCTCTTATGTCATTAATCATGGCCTTACACCATACTTTGATGGCATTCTGCAAACATGCTAGAATAATAATAATGACAAAATATTTTTCAAGTAAATGTTAATAATGTTTGTTTTCTTTACAAAATAAGATGTTCTGTTCTAGTTTTCAGTGATTTTATTTTTCCTGTAAGTTTGATGTTACCACCTATATGTTTTGTTAAGTTGAAATCTGTGTTTCTTAGAACTTTTATGCAAACTAAGTTACTAAATATTGTTTTTTGTTTATTTTTCATAATAATGTAGGCTAGTTTTTGTTAAAAACTTTTAGCAATCTTAGGTGCAAACCGGTTATTTCTAAAAATTGCTTTAGTTTCTTTATTTTTATTTAGTTTTATTTTTAGTTACCATGATCATTTTTATGCCAGAAACTTGTTATTTTTTTGTACTTTGCAGTGTAATTTAATAAAACAATTTATAAAAAAAAATAGCCTAATTTTAAATGTATATTGTAAAAAAATCATTAAAAAATAAATGTTAAAAATGAATGTAATAATAAAAACAGGCATGAGTTGGGCAGCTATAGGGATGGTGGAGGTTGCAAAAAATAAAATACCCATAATTTTATGGTATAAATGGTAATAGCATAATATTATGAGTGTCAGGAAATTTTTACTGAATTGGTCAGGAAACATCATTAATAATCAGGAAAAATTAATCTTAAAATTTGTTGAGAACCCTACAATATGAATTTAAAAAATCAGGAATTATTTTAACATAACACATGATGAAATGAATTCAAAAGTTTTCATGAACTAAAGCTATGCAAAAACTCATGTTGTTTAATGAAAACAAAATGATTTTGTTGAGAACCCTACAATATGAATTTAAAAAATCAGGAATTATTTTAACATAACACATGATGAAATGAATTCAAAAGTTTTCATGAACTAAAGCTATGCAAAAACTCATGTTGTTTAATGAAAACAAAATGATATGGCCAGAAAGCACATTTCCAACAGAAAATTTTTTCTTTAAAGGTTATTATAATATTACTAGTACTGATTATTCAGAAGTATCTCATAATAGAACTGATGAGATTGATATCAATCTAGTGAGTATCTGAATTAATGTGAATGATATAAAGTAAATGCATACCATTTCTTGGGTTAATTTTATTTATTATATCTTCATGAGTATTTGGTCCTATTTGATAATAATTTTAATTTTCTTTCTCTCTTTACTTCCTTGTGTGAAGAAATGGAAGTATTGTAATCGTGAAAAATTTCAGATTTTAATAGAAATATCCATTATGACCGTCCCTGGATCCATTTTGACTAGTTTCGGCATGACGTCTGTACATACGTATGTGCGTATGTATCTCGCATATTTCAAAAACAATTAGTCGTAGGATGTTGAAATTTTGGATTTAGGATTGTTGTAATATCTAGTTGTGCACTAGCCCTTTTTATTGCAATCAACAGAACCAAAAGTGTCCAAAAAAGCCCAAACTGCAGTAATAAGCCCTCATTGAGAGCTTTTTAACGTTATTTCATAAGTGGTACTTATTTTCATTCCAGAGTTATAGCCACATAAAATTTTAATGAAATATTTTGATCTTACAAGGGAAAGGCACATCAAATCCAACTTCATCTTCATTTTTTTTTAATTTAAATATATTGATTTATTAATAATTATTAACATCTGATTGTAAAAAATGTTTACCATAAATAATAATTAAATAACAATGAAATAAAATTCTATGTACTTTTAATTTTGTCATGTAATTTAATAGGCGTACAAGGAAATTGTGTGGTGTCCACATCAGATTTTTCTTCTTTTTTTTAAGTAATCATACCTAGAAACTCGTCACTTTCTATTCTGTTAGTCATGCTCATGCAGAATTCATTATCCTTGTCACCATAATTCAATATCTGGAGCACTTATTTGGCTTAAACTTCAATCATAAAATTCTTCATACAGTAAGCTGCTGGAAGTTCATTTCCAAAGTTGTTTGTGTAGGTATTCAAGTTTTCCATGTAAAACTCTCCAGTGTAGTTTCTACAGTATTTCCTCAACCTATTTATCGTTGTGTCACCTTAATAAATTAATGATATCTTTGACAATCATCACTTTAGTTAAAGTTGAAGGTTTGTGGTACTTTGCTCTTAAATTTCAGTTGTATATTATGGAAGAACAAATGCTACATGTGCTCAGCACTGTAATAAGGTTTCCATCTCACCTATTCTGTATCGATAAGAGTAGATTGAAATATAGTATCGATGACTTGAACTTTGTAATACATCATTCGAATTTCAAAGAATATCGAAAGAATTTTATAGACCCTATTTTTATAACTGTTCAATAATATTTTTAGGTGAATGATTTATTATTATCATGTGTACTGGTATTCTGTGTAATTGTTTTATTAATTTTATTAATATGTGGATCTGAATTCATGAAAATCTACCTCGGGCAGATTAAAAAATGTATATGCATTTGACTGTACAATAGGACAGGACACTGATGGTACAAACCTGGTGTATTATCTACAGTCAATGTAAATTTATTATTTTTTTTTCTATAAATATTCTATATTATTTTATAACATATATGATATATTTGATGTTTCCTTTGTTTCAGATGAATCATAAATGCTAATACTAAGCATTATTTAAAAATGAAGTTCCTTTGACAGTAATTGAAAAGACAAAACTGCACATTATTTATTATTATCATTATTATATTACTACCACTGCTGTTATTTAGTTTACTTCATTTCACTTCCACCACCACCACCTCCCTTTCACGCTACCATATAGTGTAGTCTTTTAACCGTAATATTTGTTTTTATATTAAAAATATATTTAAGAAAAAAAGGAAAATAAATTATCTATATCGTGATGACTTAACTAATTTTATTTTATAATTTAGTTGTAAATAAATTTATAGTTATTTAAAAATAAAAATGTCATTTTAAACACGTGTATATCGGTACATAGGATATGTACTTACAATAATGTACAAAATAATGTTTGTGATTTATGTTATTTTTTTAAATTATATTTTATAAATTGAATTGGAATAAAAGGAAAGTTATTGTATAATTAAATGTTTATATTTTTTCATAATATGTAAATAATTTCTTTTTTAATTAAATATTTTATTCATAATTAGGTTATAACGTAACCTAAATTATAAAATAAAAGTAAGTCTTGTTATATATATTTAAACGCAATATATATAACATAATTATTGTATTTGCTTTTACAGTATTATTTTAGGTACTGTATATTGTAATATAATAATTTTAATAATAATAATTATAACATGAAGATGCCTTCCCAAATGATGGATACATCGACAAATACAGTTACAACCTCTAATTCACAAAATAAAATGGTTGTACATTTAATGTTAAGCTTCCGTCAAATGTGTTTAGTTACTGTTTGTTTACCTCTTTGCGGTCTCGTCGTTTGCTTTATTACAGCATACATCTTCCAGCCGGATGAAATTCATGAGACACATTGTAGAGTAAGTATAGTTTATTATTATACATTTTATAAAAAATGTGTATGTGTGTGTTCGCTCATTAAATTCTACATTTTTTGTCACTAAATAACACAACAATAAGCAATGAAGCTGATATTGTTTTACTTAATGATTAATGGAAAGCTGGTTTATTAAATTTAGTTTCAGCTATTGACATCTTATATCTGCTTCAGACATTTCAACTTCTAGGGTTTTTTACAATGTTCCTCAATGGAATCGTTATTTTGTAAGATAATACACATTACCGCTTTGTTATTAGAAAATATTTTAATTTAGTTTTTACGTATTTCTTAGATTACAGTTTCAAATGTATGATCTGACAACACTCGGTATGTATATCAGGTCACTGTCAGAGCCAATAAAATCGGTCAAGTGATTTAATTCAGGCATTAAAAAGCCTAAATATATAGAAGTGCTGTGTCAATTAGTCAAAGTTATGATGCCCACCGCTTAAATTAACTTATTAAATAAATTGTCTGGGAATTTTTAACTGGTTATGTTGGATCCTTGGAAAAATTAAAATTATAAACATTATGAAAATTCTTTTTTCAAAACTTAAAAAAAAAAACAATCAAAAGTAGTTGGCCGTATTAAAATAATCCCATAAAAGTTGGTTATAATGAGATTCAACAGACTGATCAAATATGCTCAGTACTTCTGAGTTGCCACCTCGTAACCATAAATTTTTATGCCGTCATTATCTATTATAATACAAAAAATATATTGTATACCTAAGAAGAAGCTGTTTTAAAATAAAACATTGATGTGTTTTATATTATAGATTAACAATTAAGATTTAGATGTAATTCAATTTTTAGACACTAATCCGTTTTGCATTTTAACCAAAACTGTTAGCGTTCAATGAATTAGAAGGAAAAAACCTAAGTAATAAGTGTGCAGTAAAACTTAACAAAATTGAGGAAAGTAACAAATGAACACCATACAGAAAAGTCTGTCACATTTTTACGTATAAACTATATTTATTAAATCTAAAAAATCATTCTAATCTATTTTCTCTTCATTCTAACAGAATATATCAAAACTTAATTGCGCATACAAACTAATTAGCCTTAAAATAATCATTTATTTTTGTTTGTTTAATAATCTTTTATACCTGTAATCATCAAATCAGTTTTATAGTTTATTTTCAAATACTCAACAAATTCATCACTTACATTATTAGTCTTGCTAAACTCCCTTAATCTTTTAAAACATTCTTTAGCATCAATCATTGATACGACTGGGAGAGTAGTAGATTTCATCTGTTTTTCAGCTTTGCTATTGCCTATGAGTTACCTCAGTAATAATGTCTATCAGTCGGAATTTCTGTAGTGTCGGCATTGTCATCAGCTGTTGCGTAGTTATCTATTGAGTATTCTTGAAAGGCTGATTTTTTTATCAAGTTAAGAGTCTATTCAGAGAGCGATGTCTATTCATCATGGTCATCTTCTCTCAAAATATGGCATGGATTGAGACCTGATTTTTTAAAACTTTATAATTGCAGCTTGCGATATGTTACACCAACCTCTTTTCATAAATCTGATTGAGTCTAAAACCATCATTTGGAATTCTTTTTTTGTCCATGTTCTCATAAAATTTTAATAGCATTAACCGCCTGTAATGAACTTTAAAACTGCTGATCCATTCACTGCAGTTTTGCTGTGGTATTAGGCTGTAAAAACACAAGATTTATATTTTTTAAGTTGTGCAGTGATGGGTGAGCAGGCCAATTATTATCGATCATTAATCAAATTTTTCTGTTATTTTTTGCAATTCCAAATCCTATTTATGAATTTCTTGTTGGAAAATCATTGAAGTCATCTGTGCTTTAGAATTAGACACATAATCGACAGGAAGTTTTTTTACATTCTTAAAATATCTTTGACTTCTTGATTTCACTATTACTAAAAGTTTCTGTTTTTGTGTCCCAGTCGAATTTGAGCATAACAAAATCGTTAGCCTGACTTCTGACTTTTTCACCAATATATTTCTCACCTTTAAATTTAATAGTTTTGTCAGAGTTAAATAAAACAAGCCAGTTTCTTCAGCATTAAAATGTTTTCATTTATTTTTATTTATTTATTTACAATTTAAAACTTACATGGTCATCCGTCAGACCTAAGTCTGTCGACAGATATACTAAAGAGTATTATTACATTATTAAGTGGTTAATGTAATAACCAATTTTATGTAACAACTAAAGATATTATTAGTTTTATAATACTTATAATAGTAGTACAATTATAAAAATGAATTTTACAAAATTAGACTAAATATTTAAAAACTAATGAACAAATTATTTCTTTAATAATTGTAATGTATTAGATTTAGTAACTAAAATTATATTCAAGAAACAAAACTATACTTAATTACAACAACGAATTACACAATTAATATCTTGTTGCAACAATTACATAAAGAAAATAAATAACTAAGCTTTAACCATTCAACAATACATTATTTATTGATTTACAATAATTATCAACATTAAAATAATAACTATAATCATGTTATAATTGTCTGGACTGCCAGTATAAATCCAACATGAATCCTGTTAGTACCTATTACGTTATAATTAATGCCCACTCAATGAGAAGTTTTTTTAAATCATTTTTTTTTTTTTTTTTTTTTTTTAACCTGATTTAATAAGTAGCCAATTATCATTTTCCCAGTTGCTCACAATTGAATTGTATTATGCTGTAGCTTCCCCATTAATTAAAAACAGTCTGATGTCTGTTTTTAAAATGGTCTAACCATCCATTAGCTACACGAAATCTGTGTATCCAAGATTTGTAGCAAATTTTTCTGTCTGCATTTTTAAAACTGGACACTGATACATACATTTTCACTTCTTTTCACTTTAAGCCATGATAATAGGGCACTATCTAACTCGTCTTTGTCACATAGCCTGAGATTTTTTGCTTGTGGTGATTTTTTTTTAAAAGCACTCATAAGTTTCTTGCAACTCTTACATACTGTTGTAACTGTGGATGAAGAAAGTCCATGTTTTTTGTAAACATCTGAATTTGATAGGCCTCATTCCAGTTCTTAGATAATTTGGATTTTATCACTCACGGACAGTTGTTTCCTTTTGACGCCCGACATTACAATCGACCAGAGTTAATAGAGTACACTTTTTAAAAATACTGTACAGTTTTTTTAGCAACTAAAATGAAAAATCCATTCGCTGATGCAACTACAGTATTACTGTACTATACAGTATTTGGCTACTGGGTATCCAATTGATCACTTTAACACAGTACTGTTTGTGTAACTGATTCTCTGGTACAGTACTGTATTTTTAAACTGAAAATTATGACAACTGAATTTACTAATGGGGGTTGGACAGGTAAAATTTAACCACTCCTCTCTTCAGAATTTCACTTACATCGTTTAACATGTGCTATACAGTTCGATGAACCTGTTTGGGCAGTTTTGACGGATCATTGTTTGGTCCCAGGCCTTCCTGGAATTTTGCAAATAGAAAAACTCAAGTAATTAAAATAACTACCAGCCAATGTAATACTACAATGAAACTTGAATTGTACATACTGTACAATGTCCTGTTACAAACCTTTTGTTCACCCTTCACACCTGACCTGAACAAGCCTAAGATAAAACGCCACAATCTTTACATATAAATAATAATCGTATATTGCATAAATGAAGAAATTAAATTTCCCTTCCGTTGAGATTATTTGGTTATTTAACTTTTTTGAATTACAGTATTTCAAAAAATGAAAATGATCGTAATAATCAAGTTTGTGATGCTTAGATACCTCGCTAAAAGCAAGTTAATTTATCATTAATGAGATAGAAAATCAAACTAGTCCTGGAATTTAGCTTGTTATTCACAGGTTCCACTGTACTTTGTATTGGCAAGACATGAACTTCCTGATCGTAGGGTGTTCCTCTGCGGGCTGATTGTTTTTCCATTCTTGAGTAGATATTTAATATTAAAATTATCAAAGCGATGATGGCATCTTTTAGTAGTCGCAGGCCAATCACTTGTTAAACGGGTCTCAGTGGACTAGTAAATCTGTCTGTAGGACCGTACAGCATTCTGTTTCTTTTATCCAGATGTTACACAAAAAGATGAACTAATGGTTGAGATGCCTTGGATAAAAACCCAGCCTCTTAGAGTGGAAGGGGAGAAACGTTCCATTACCATTTACCTAAATATAAACCTGTATTTCAGGAAAACATGTAATAATTATGTAAAACATGTAAAAAACATGTATAATTAATTATTCTGTTCGAGTACTTTATTTTTTCGGTTATTAAAATATAAATATTTTTAGTAGTAAATTCCTTTGAGAAGTTTCTTCATGGTACAGTTGCAAATTAAACTGCAAGAAAGAAGTTCATCAATTTATATTTAACTTAAATAAAAACTTAACGGTTTTACATAATTTATTGCAGCTATTTGTGTGTCGGTATACTTATTGGTATTTATTTTTCACTTGATACTTATTTACTTATTTTTCATTCAATTTTATAAATAATATTTATTATTGTTAAATATAAATGTGCATGTTGCATACATAATTAGTAGTCGGTTGATTTCAGGGCATGCATTCATGTTATTTCATAAATCAAAATCGTTTAAAAACATGCAAAGAGAAATTTTATGTTTAAATAAATATACATTTATTAATAATACAAATAAAATATTGCGTTTAAATGTTATGTGAAAGTTTCTTCTTGTGACTGGAAGTAATAGTTTAATATTATTGGAGTGAAAAATTAATATATACTTTATTATTATAAATTTTGTTATAAAATATAATTTTTATGTTATAGGTAATCTTATATAACAGTAGTCTTAATGTAAAACTAATTTTGTAAAAGCTTTTGCCTTTTCAAAAATTTTGCTTTTTGTTTATTGGATAATAGTTTAAAAAATAAATACTTTGCTATCGTAATAGACATATTTTCAGTTATTTGCTTTTTATATAAAAAGAGAATTTCTACAATAATTTATTGTACATCTATCTATCAATCAGTGAAGTGGATTTACACATTCCTCAGATAGGTATGCCGTACAGCATACTCGAATGCATGGAATGTGATTTACAGCTGGGAATGATATTGTTAAAAAAACAGATTTAAATTTTGATTCTTAGCTTATAATAACATTTGAGTTACATTAGACAGACTTTTATTTACCAAAGTGAAAACTGATGCTACTTTTTCATCAGATTTGGTATCGTTACTATATTGGTTCAAGAGCTCAAAAAAAGGCAGGTAACTTCAGTATAACAATATGGACTCAGTTGTTGGCTCATGATTTGTTTATTTAAGTTCATTATTATCAACGTCAGATTGCAGTTAGAGTGGCATATCATTTTTAAATTGAACAGGTGTTTACATTTATTTACATATCAGCATTATTTATAAAGCTTTAATACTTTGGTATATTTATTATCTCAACAAAGAAGAAATTAAAAAATGTTTTCTTTCTTAAAGCCTATTGACTAACATACATTTATATATATATATATATATATATAAAAATAAAACTACCGATTTCTATAAGTGTTACACTTTCATGCAAACACTACTCCACTGATTGAGCCGAAATTTTGCATGAACGTAGTTTTTATACTTGGAAAGAACATAGGACTAATGCCATTACAAAATGTTTTACCATTTTAGGATGGTGGCCATTTTATTGGCTTGCGGTTAACCAGACTATGTTGCTTGCCAGTGTTCAACTTTGTTATGGCCAAGCCATTGGTCATGTTGATCAGTCGCAGTTGGTTGTTCATTCCGACTGTTTGCAGTATTTGAAATTAAATTTTCTATAAAAAAAGGTCTCTTTGTTTTTTCGATATCATCTGCTATTGAGAAAAATAGCTTTAAAAGTGCATTAGGTACAGCGCAGCACAACCACTGTGTGTGTGTGTTTTCCTTTTATTATTGTTAATTAATGGAAATTAACAACAGCCAAAGATATTTAAAGTGGTTCAATACACTGACCGTTTGTGATTAAATTTGGAATGTGTGCTTGTTTACCAGGATTCATTTTATTTGTCAAATTGAAAGAGAGAGAGAGATCTTAGTCAACAATTCCTTATGTCTTACTCTTTTAATAAATTTATTCAGCAAAGATTTTATGATTACCTTGTTATTTTTAGAAATAAATAGTTCAATATCTATATTGTGCATACGTAATAACTGTAAATTAGCTTTTTAGATTATGTTATATATGTAGACATATTTCAGTTGCAATGTTTGGATTGAAAATTGAGTATATTTTTGTTTAATTTTCAGGTGTATAATATAATTCCATCAATTAGTGCAATAACTGGCGTTAGTCCTCAGCGTTATTTATGGCGTACATGTGTAGCATTTCATATTGGTCCCCGTTTCCTCATCGCTTCTATTTATAGGTCGTATTATTCTAGTTTATTAGAACTATTGCCTACTTCAATAATGCAGTATGCCAGTAAATTATTATTACTGTGCTACTGGTTAAATTTAATTGAAATTGGAGCACTGTGTGGTGTTACTTATATATCTAATAAAGAAAACTATCGTAAGTAGTTTATTATTTTATATATGTTTATGGATGTATATGTTTTGTTTTTGTGTGTGTGTGTTTAGCATTAACCTATTTGTGTTAATTAGTGATTTCATTCAATCTTTTTTTTTATTTGGAGAACACTCATTATTAGACATAACCTATATGTGAGCACCTATTATAAAGGTAAACTTCAGTTGTACCCTTACACTACCTTATATAGCCTGCTTGCCATAATGGTAGTAATTTTTTTCTCAGAATACCTTTTTTTTCTAACATTTAAGCCATTCAGATTGATTACAGATCTCTCCACCCATAACAGATATATGCCTGAAATTCATTGTCATAAGGCTGGAAAGAGTAGATCATTACCAGGATTTTCTATGTGTACCAGCTACAAGAATAAGACACCAGTAGAATAACATAATAAATCTGTTACTTCCTCACAATTATAATTATGTACAGCCCTCCTCCCATTTAAGTACAGTAGCGTTCAAATTAACCCGAACATAGATGTTATTTAATGAAGTGAAACATTATTTAGAAAAAAATCAGACCTGTACAATTTGTGAATATCTAGTAATTAATATGTCCTTCTTTATTCTTAATCACTTCACATACATGATTTGGCATGTTAATCTTTTTCCCATCTCCAATCTATGTCTTTTCTTGTACGCTTCACTTGTAATATCAATATTATCATCACTATCGCCACTACTCTGTTCAGAATCTTCTTCATTTTCATTACGATTTTCTGGCACAATCACTTTCGTCACTATCAAATTCACTACCACTATCAAATATTCTAATGTTACTGTCACACGTCTCATCTAAACATTCAATAATTTGTTCCGATGTAAGATTACACGATGTGCTTGACCCGGCCATTTTCATTTACTCACAGCTGACACAACTGACTGAAAGAAGAGCATTCAGCTTCGTAGAACAAAATCGTATTTCATCACCAATATGCAATCCTACGCAGTTATAAAAACACGGAGGGGAAGAACGAAGCCTTGTGATAACACAGAGCCAGTTGATCAAATAAACATGACGAGATGGCAATGTTATGAAGTTTTGAAGCAAGGACTGCACGCTGCGAGACTGTCACGTCCACCCGCTGATACATACAACTTAACATGTGCGTGACATTCACGTGCTCCCTGCCTGAAGGGTTAAAAGCTGCATTTTAACTAGCAAGAAGTCACATTTGTCACATGTATATTTGATCCACAGGCTGCTAATTCTCAATTTAAGTCCACAGCAGATAATTTTGGATCAAGTTTACCTTTTTCACTAATAAATGATTGTGTGTTGGTGTAGTTTTTCTTTTATGGCTACAATTGCCTTTCCTTTTCTTTGAGGTGAAAAGGAATCGGTTTCTTTAAATTGTTTTTAAATAGCATTCATTGTTTCTAGTCCAATACCACATTCAAAAGCTGTTTGTTGTTGTGTCATCATACTGGTATACTCAGAAAGAGAAACAAATTTCGAATGCTTTCTTAGATTTATGTCCGTTATTATATATTCAAGATGCACAAAACAAAAAATACAAGAATATGATTTTTGTAATAAAAAATTAAGTAAACTTTCATTGAACTCTATAATATAAAAATTGCTAAATAACCAAAGAAAATAATTTTACATTTCACAGGCAATTTAAAGAATGGGTGTGATCAAATAGTGTTGATACAACATAGAAATAAACAAAAACTTCCCTGTGTTCAGATTAATTTGCACGATACTTAGATACTTTACCCAACTATAGAACTGAAGAATTTGCATTGAACATCAGTCGTGCTTGCTTTCAGTTTTCAACCCTATAAAGTTGCACTAGATTTTGAATGTCTACCTACCGTTAAATATTGTTCAGTTCAAACTATACCCCCTATATCTAATTGTTTTCTTACTGAAAATTACCTCGTTTATAAATCAAAATAGTGTGGCAGGAGTGACACTTTTTATGATCCTAACAATCTACATTTAATATCTTCAAATCTCATCTTCCTAACCAATAATTAAATTTTCTATCCTATCAGAAGCTGTATCAGTGAGAAAGTCCATGGCCTCTACTTTTTAGATAAATTTCAAGAAATGAATGGAATAAATAAGCATTTACCATCAAGTACCAAAGGCGATTGTGGGCTACTGTGATGTCATGTTTCTTTGCTACTATTTCCATCATTCTCCTTCTATAAATACTAGTAACTATAAGATTTAATCAGAATTAAATATTGTTTGGCTAATAAAAATAAGTTGACAGTAACTTTGCAAGAGGTCTTATTTTAATACTATATAATTCTATATACCCATAATCTTTATTACAACACAGCCACTAAGAGAATTGATACATTCATTGCACTAATTTGAATACATTTCAAAGAATTCCACTGCCTATCCCATTTCTGAATGTTCTTGTTTCATTATTGCTGCTCTAAGAAATTTGATGACTTGCATCCTTGGATTAAGTCCAGAGTAAATTCACAAAATAGGTTAAGCAGCTTCTGTGTTACACGTGTAGCATACAGTCATTCATTGTCTAATGGTAAACACTGTCCGAGCTCGCTTTACCGCTAGTCACCACTCACTTGCCTTGTCTTGCTGTAATTTTTTCAGTTTGTTGATTGTACAGTTGTGTTTGCCTTGTGACCATTTATTCTACTAACAAAAATTCCTTGATAGTTCCAGGAAATTGTGTGTATGATTTTGCTTACAGAATGAGTTGTCTTAACTTTCAGGAAAGCAGTATGCAATCATTGCAGTGATGTTTGCCGTTTTCTAATATCACTTTGTCAAATTCATGTTCAACTAGTAATAATCTTGTCAAAAAAGAATTCCAAGGCTGCTTTCATGTGTCTGTGTTCTTTTATTATAGTATAGTATTTAGTTATAATTTCATTAAATAGAAACCTTGAAAGTATGGAAGTTGCAGAAACAAATTAGAAATTGTGAATCACGTATCAAAATAAATCTCTTCATCAGTAGTATTGAATAATCCTCTTCTTTTATTAAACATTCTGACCCATTCTTACAGTCAGCTTTACTTTTCGCCTTCAGTGTGTAAACATCACAGATGGTAAATTTCATGTCAATAAAAACTTATTGACATTAAATGGTTTTTGAATATGGTATTTCTCTAATTCAATAATCTATTTTTAATCAGGTTAATTAATATAGGTTATTTCACTACTGGAGGTCAATCAGTTGATTTAAACATGTTATAATGAGTACGTGGTGATCCTCAACACTGCATTTGAACAACAAAATGCTGATTTGTTTCATTCTTGAGTAGAAAAAATTAACTAAACATGTATGATATTGAAATGCCAGGTGCGGATGGTGCTGGCTTTTTTGGATGAACTTTATACTGTATCGTAAATAATCTTGCATTAGAGAGCCTTCAGTTCAGTTAGAGCACATCGAAACGAAACACTTAATTCATCACCGATGCTATGACAGGATTTACAAACTGAAATTACCATTAATTTCACAAACAAAATAAATCTATTTGTAAAATTTATCTTATTTGCTCAAATGGTTTCATCAAATACAGCAGTAAAGGTTCACAAAACCAATAATCACCACCAGAAAATCCAATCAGCAGTTATGGACTCAACATTTTGTTGATCCGAAATACTTTTCTTTTTTTTACCAGTAAACTTTGCAACTATTAATAAACACTTCTGTATCAAATTACAATGCTGTTATTTCAAAAGGAAAATTAATAAATATACTTTCCATGATTTACCAGAATAATATATTTTACTTTTGTACATGTCTTTCAAGATCCATTTAATGAAAAGTGTAAGGTTCTCCATATTAGTAATGCCATAACAGCTGAATCACAATGGTATTATTGATTTATTCACTAATCGATAACATTCTTAACTTCCTTTATAAACAGATGGTGCCAACTAACAAGACTTTATCTTCAACAAAATAAAAATACTTGTTTCTGTGAAAACTCTTAAACTAATCTGACCAGTCAAAATTATTTTTTTTAAATAATAAACGTAATTTATAATAACTGTACTTTATTCATTTTTGAGCAAACTTTTCATTCTTAAGTTATGAAATTTCTTTTGTTTGTAGGCCTTCAGTTAAAAAAACTGGGTAGATTAGATCGAGATCCTCTCTGTCAAAATGCTCTATTGCATTATTATGATGTAGATGCCTCTTGAAAGTTGTAATTTCAAAAATGAATTAAATTTATATGCGTGTTTTGAATTATTTATTTACATATTTAAGTAATTTTTTTTATCTTCAGTTATATAAATATTTATGTATTTTGTTTCTTGGTTTTTAGCTATTCATGAGAAGATATTTATAATCTTCATGTTATGTTCGCTAAGTCATATGTTAGTGACATTAAAATTGTTTAAATTAGTTCATCCTGTAATGAGTGATGATGAAAAGATTTCGTATACAGTAAAGAAGTTTCTTTTTATGACTTCTATCATCAGTACGGTCGGCTTGATGGTATTTTTCGCTAAGCATAGATTATTATGTCATGATATGGGTAAGTTATTTTTTTTTTTACTCTTAATTAATTTTTATTCTTAAGACAGATTAACAGGTTTGTGGCTTAAACAGGGTGTCAAAAAATATTATTTATACAATATTAAGTTCAAATATATGATGAGCATAGAGATGGTTCATCGTTTTCACAGCGATTTTATTTTCAGTCATTGTGGTTATACATAATGTCTAAACATTTATGTACATCCACACCCAGAATGAAGAATTCTTATAATTCTTTCTGTGCTACTACCTATATCTTTTTGTTATCAGTTTTATTGTTTTGTATGTCATCTTGTATCCACATTTGTACAATCATTATAAGATTTAGACTGTTGTTAGTTTTCATTTTGTGTTTGTTTATGTAATTTTATACAATATTACTATACAGTGGTTCCGAAACATTTATTCTCAGAGTCCTTACTGAATTTATTTTTCCCCAAGGCGCCCTATGTCAAATTCCAACAAATACATTTTGCAAAATAACCAATAATGTTTGCAAAGATTAGTTAAAAATAAATAAAACACATTTTAGATCACCAAAAAAATGTAATTGAACAAATATAACTAATTGTAATAATAACTGAGATGGATTTGCATGTTGATTGATTACCACATATTTTCTCAAATCGTCGAATTAAAATGGACACAGCCACCCTCATTTCCTTTTCCACATTCTTAGATTTTATCACAGCAATTGCCAAAAGCCCAGCAAATAAAAAATCGCAAATAAAATAAAAATGTAGTTGTTGTAAAAACTGACATCTAAAATTCAGTTTTTAACAATCTGCTAAATTTTGTTTTCAACTTATGATAAAAAGGCTACGTACTCTTCTTCTGTAGGAGTATATGGATTTTGGATCCATACAGATTTATTTGTACTATCATTTTGAAAATATATCTCAAAGCAGGTGATAAGAGTTCTTAAAAAATGGATTTTATATCTTGAGAGAAATCAACTCCATTGAAGGAAAAAATTGTAACGAGGAGAAACATTCCTTTATTTTTTTTTTATAAAAGCTAGAATTTTCTCAATCGACTTTGAAAGATGCATGTTGCTTCCTTGCAGGAAGAGATTAAGAGCATTCACTTTTTCAGAAACTTTTTTTTTATAAAATGCTAGTTTTACCAAAAATTCTAGGTTCACAAAATTTTTGGTGTACCTGTATTGCAATAAATTTCTTATTGCAATACAGACATAGGAGACAATACATTATCACAAGAAAACCTTTGTGAAGTGCTGTATTACAACAAAGACATGTGTTCAGTTCCCATATTCTCATAATGTTTTGAAACTATCTTTCAAAACAACCTTGCCTTCAACAGACAAGTTTTTATAGTTTACTACGTTCACTACATATTCTAAGATCGAGTTCAATGTATGACTCAGATATTTTGATGCAATTGCTTCCTTGTGAATAATAGTGCACTGGTTCACAAGCTTTGCTTGAAATATAAGCCTTCAATTTTCCATAACACCGGATGTAGAATGAACACCATCGCTACACATTTAGTCCATTCTACACTGTTTTTGAATATAAAAGTAAGCATGAGTCTTTGCATTAGCAGTGATGTTTTTATAGAAGGTCTAATACAATGTTATTGCCATCTATAAACCATGCATAACAAATGATGTGAGCATCATTATTATAATATCTGGCTTCGTCTAACTGCAACCCAAATTCTTTCAGTTTTAATTTTTCAATTGATCATTGAAGTTCTTCGCTATGAGTTGTACTCTGTGGCTGATGATGTTATTTGACAAACTCGCTTTTGAAAGTAGCTTCCCAACAGATTCACTGTTCATAATTTTCACCATATCTACAGTAAGCAATAGAATAATAATAAATTCTCCAATTGTATGGGATTTCCTTACAGTTTGCAATTCTGTGTGCTACCACGTAAGGTGCTAACAAAACATTCCTTGGTATGTCTATTTATAAAAACTATCCTTTTGTTGATGCATAAAACAGTCATGCATATTAAAGATTATCTCCTACCATTCGATTGAACTCTACATGCTTTTTGGTCTTGGTTCTTCAGGAAGCTTTAATCAGAATGATTGGACCTTCGTTTCAATATTATGACTGTACATCCAAATTTTGTCCCTTGATATGAAATATTTGTGTAATTCTGTAGTATTGCTTTTGTTAAAAATTCAAGTTGTGGAATAAATTTTTTCCTCTTGTCAAAATTTTTTCATATGAGCTGCAAGAAATTCCCACCTCTACAGCAATTTCTCTAATAGTGATTCAACAATTATTGATCATATTGTCCTTTATTTTTTTGATATTTTCATCAGTTGTTGATATGTATGTTAGGGCAAAACTTAAAAAATTCTTATTATTTTTTTTTCACATCTTGCACATATTGCAGGCTTAATTTGAAATATAATGAAGTAACAATTACAGTTTATTAGGTATTTTCAACCAATAAACATTTATATCCATTTATAACATTTAACATTTATATATTTAACTATCCCCACATCTGAATTAAATGGTATTGGTTTTTAAAATTATTTAAATATTATATTAATACATATTGATTTCACTCAGCTGGAAATAACTTTTCAATAGCTAAACATTTTTTTTATATTAAAAGAATATAATTGCAGTAGTCTGTCTATTGATAAAAATCAGTATCATGTCTTTTACAAAAGTTTATTTTAATGTAATTGCCACATTTAAAACCTTTCAACACTTTCCTAATCAATATGTATGGACAGTGTAAATGTATTTTAAAGGTGTACAATTTACTTGTTAAAAACAAAACTAATTAAGAATACTATTTTTACCTGTGTTCATCTCTCATTAATATAAATTTCTTAATAAACACTTTTACCAATTTTAGTAAAGTGTGTTCGAAAAATAACTATACCTCTATTGTGCACTAATACAACTATACATAACATCGAGTTAGCTTAGAGTAGTTGGAATAATCCTCATGAACAGCCAATCATAACTGTGTGCATTTCTTCTTGTTCTTGAACACTCTTACAAGTTGTTCATGTGAAATGTTCTCAATGAAATCACAAATAGCAATTTGAAGTTCCTAGTTGCTGTGGGGGTTTTCTCGATAAACATTACTTTTCACATAACCCCAGAAGTAAAAATATGA
Source organism: Lycorma delicatula (assembly GCF_047948215.1). NCBI lineage: Eukaryota > Metazoa > Arthropoda > Insecta > Hemiptera > Fulgoridae > Lycorma > Lycorma delicatula. The sequence goes on from NC_134465.1 coordinate 3,806,733, forward strand.
AAACTCTTTGCAGTAGCTTCATGGATTGCCTGGCTTTATGTTTGGTCACTCAGTCTTTTGAATCCAAGTATTACCAATTTCATCCTCTATTATGAACTGGTGAATAATTTCAAAACAAATTTATATTTCTTTGAAAAAATGGGCCAACTATTGTTCTCCTGTATATACCAAAGCACACCCCTATCTTCCGGTTACGTAGAGGAATGTCACGTTCTGCATGTGGGTTTTTGCAGACCAGAAATGTGAGTTGTTTATAAACTATAGAAACCATTCGAAGTACTGAATTCTGTATGTACAATCTGTGGCCAATTACTTTTGAACCGGTTTTACTTTATATGGGATGATGAGCTTCTTACAAATTGTGTGCAGTTGCAATATTAATGTTTATCTGTCGGGCCAACTTTGTATGAACTTTTTGGGTTTATGTAGTATAGTGGCTAGTATATCTAACATTTTTTCTTCATTGAGAAGTACCAATGATGTACGACTTCGTTCATAGTTCTTTATCAATCCCATCTCCCTAAATTTTTCAATTAGCACTCTTACACTATGATTAGGAACAGGTGTACTGGAAATATAATAGAAAACTGATCTTTCATTGACTGTGTGTACTCACCATGCTCACAGAAAATGTATTCAACGAGAAATGTTTGCTGTTTTAAGTTAACACCATTCAGAAAGAAAGTTAAGAAAGACAACAATCATTTGAAGTCTATGAACATATGAGGTGTGTGAGAAAAGTAATGAGATTGGTAACATTGCGAGCGATCTGGCAATGTTGTGTCTACCGGTCTTTGCTAGACCGGTTTGTTCTTCCCTTCTACATGCTCAGTACGAGTTTCAACTCCGTTCAGCCAACACATTATTTTGACAGCGCCGACAGTGAAGTTGTATGTTATGAAAATGGAGCATCGGAATTTAGAGCAAAGTTGTGCAATCAAGTTTTTTGTTAAACTTGGGGAATCCACGTCTGTAACCTTTGAAAAGTTGAGGCAGGCCTATGGGGAACATTGCTTATCAAGAGCACAAGTTTTCCGCTGGCGCAAATCATTTTTGGAAGGCTAAGAACATGTTGAAGATCAACCTCGCTCAGGGAAACCTTCAACTTCAAAATCTGACAAAAACGTTGAGCATGTAAGGGTTCTTGTGAGTTCAGACCGTCGTTTAATAATAAGGAAGATGAGTGAACAGTTAAATTTAAACACTTTCACCGTACATCAAATTTTAACAGATGATTTGGACGTGCGAAATTGGTGCCGAAAAATCTCGCAACGGAAAAGAAGGACAATCAAAGAAACATGTGCATTGATCTTCTTGAGAAGATTGACAATGACCAAGAATTCTTCAATCGTGTGATCACAGGTGACGAATCCTGGATATTTGAGTACGATCCTGAAACAAAGCGAAGAGTGGTACATCTCCTCGACCGAAAAAATGTCGAATGAACAAATCAAAGATCAAAGCCACGCTGATTTGTTTTTTTGACAGTAGGGGTATCGTGCATAAAGAATTTGTTCCTCCAGGACAAACTGTCAACCAATGTTTTACAAAGGTGTCCTTGAAAGGCTCAGGAAAAGAGTGAGACCAGACATTGCAGACAAGTGGATGCTTCATCATGACAATGCCCCATGTCACACGGTCATTTCCATCAGGGAATTTCTGACCTCAAAACGCATTCCTGCGGTTCCTCAACCCCCCTATTCACCTGATTTGAGTCCTTTTGACTTTTTCCTTTTCCCGAAATTGAAACATGGCTTAAAAGGACGTAATTTTGAAATTCTGAAGAACATTCAAAAGACTGTGACCGACCAGTTAAAAGTCCTACTAGTTGAAGCCTTCAGCGCTGCTACCAGGAGTGGGAACAACGACTCCGCTGATGTATAGCTGCTCAAAGGAACTACTTTGAAGGGGTTAATATTGTTGTTTGAAAAAAATAAAAACTTTGGTATGTAAAAAGTCAGTCTCATTACTTTTCTCACACACCTCGTATAATGAACAACTAAGAACCATACACACCTAAACGTCACCGCCATAACTGGCTCACGAAAGCAAATTGCACACAATGCAGGATTGCCAACCTTTGCATAAAGCATTGTTTGCAGCTCCTGGAATACAATTCCACAGTATATAATCAAGTTTATATATACGTGAATAAGTTACATTGTTTTCAAATAATCAACTGTACGCAGTAGATTATTTACCCTTTGGTTTATCTATTCTTTTCAGATAAATTATTTTAAGAGAATGCTATTACTAACAGTATTTTGTAAATTAACAATAGTTTTATACAGTTGATTAATTTCTCCATTATATATTGAAATTTTCTGAAACTATTACATTTTAAAATAAATTACACTATACTTAAGAACTTAATGCTGCAATGTCATACTTTATGAAAAAAATTTAATTTTTATCATTTTAAAACTTATTCTGTTTTGCATTATTTTTCATTTATTTTTAGAATGCCTATAGGAATTGTAGAAAATGATTTATAAAAATATCCATTTTTTGCCTGTTTCACCAATAAATCCAATTGCTGAGATTCTACAAACATTAAAAAAATTCTCTTGATAAAACTTTTAATTTAAAGCTGTTATGGGTGGGATCTACAGATTAGAGTCACACATTTTCATTTTGATTAACACCCTTTATTAACATCCTGAACCTTTTGGATTAACCTCCAATGATTTTTCAGCATTTCACAAAATAACTTTTCTTCTTATTGGGCCATGTTCCGTGAATGCTGTTAGTAAAATATAGTTGCAATCCCAAAACAGTAGTAATCAGTTCGTCTGTTTGTTAATGTCTGGTTAAGTTTTTTTTCTTGGCAAGTGAATAAATGTATAGCTTCTGCTTAGACTGGTCCTTAATATTCATGTACTAACCCACATATCATGTCTGCAGTTTCATTTCTGTCAAGATATTCATCAACAACATTTTTAATTTTAGTGCACAGGATTCTCTAAACTATGGTCATTCTTTGAACTTAGTCTATATTTATTAGTTGTTTGGCATTAACATCATGCAAACTTTATGGAAACCCCACTACATATTTTGTGATAAAAAACTTCAACTTTTGTTAAGAAAACGTTTTTTACCAAAGTTCCTGGTAAAGATTTGAAATATTATTTCAGCCAAAACACTCCACCCCCTTTTACAGTTTTTAAAAAATTGTAATAAATTCTTTCTCCCCAAACATAGTACCTGTCAACCAAGTTTGAAGAAAATCAGTCAACAAGACCCAGAGTTATAAGATCAAACAAACACAGACCAACCAACATACAGACATAAAACTTTTGTATAAAAGTTGAAGTTTTTTGTATCTATGTTTTCCATGAAAAAATCTTTTTCTAATTTTTAAATGTGTTTATTCTTTATTTAATATTTCTTGCAAAAAAAATTAGCCGAAAGTTTTTTTAGTAAGAGATGACCTACAAAATTCAAATTTTATTTAGAATTATGGCTGTATCTTTATATATTTTTAAACAATTTTGAAAAGTTTTTTTTTAAATCTATTAACACTGAAGGATTGTTTTCTAAAAATTAATATTGCCCAAATGCCGCTTGAGTATGGGAGCCCCCAAAATAAACAATTTTTTTTTCCTCAAAACTTATTCTTTTACATAATGAAGTAATTAAAATAATTTAATACCCTTACCTGATATGGGAGCTTCCAAATTTTTTTTTTAACTTATTTAAAATCAATTTTAGGGAATATTTTAATTATTAAAAAAATCATTAAAAAAGCAATAAAACAATATATTTTGTAAACCCATTAATTTTTTATTTAAGTTGTACATTTCTGAAAATGTTCCCAAAAGATTTCTGAGATGTAGAAAAATGTTTATGACAAAACTGCTTGAACTTAGTTACCCCTGCATTTAAAAAAAAAAAATTAACAATGAGAGTTCAGTGAATCGGTTAGTAAAATATCAAGCTTAAAATATTTAATATAGCTTTTTTATTATTGAGTAGCAGTGAAAATTAAAGTATATCATATCTCTAAATTTATTATTTTCAGTTATACAGAAATGAAAGCATGCTTGACATTTTTTCCTTAAAGAAAAAAATATTGTTTAAAAGGAAATAAAAAAATAAATTTTCTTTACAATTTTTAAGACTTATTTTCTAATAAAATATAATTTGTTTATTTACAAGAAAGTCCAAGAATGTACCAGTGCAATTTTTATTTTACAATATATATATTTTTTTTAATGTTTCAGCATTTAGTTGGTTCGCGTTATGCGAATATATTATCGCATCAGCGAATATGGCATTTCATGTGACTGTTGTACTGGACTTTCCGACGGAACAGTTAATTGTTGCTAAAGGAATTCAGTTACCAGTGATTGCAATGAGTACTACGAAAACTAGTAATGACCAGCAACAAGCTGCTTCAAACAATTATAAATTAAAGTAATCTTAAATTTTTAAATCTTTCCTGGATCTATCAGTATTCAGTATAATTAATTTATTATATTAGTAGTAATTAATTTTTATTGATTGATTAATATTAATTAGTAATTTATTTTATTTATTTTCTTATTTTTTAAGTAATTATAATACGAAGGTTGTAAGTATTATTTTTAGATATTAAGAATGTTTTCCTATAATTAAGTCCTATTTTATGATCAGTATTTCATTAACATTTTTAAACTTTACAAGACACATATATTTTTAATAGATATGTGCACGCTCGCTGTGAAAAAAAGAGAAATGCATAATAAAAATTGAATCTTCAGTAATGAATATGTCTAAATGAATTATTTATTTTATTTTGAGGTTGTACTGTTCTAGTGGTGTTATTGAAATATTTGTCATAACTGTATTTATTTTTTTTTTTTTTTTTACTGTATAAATTTCAAATCTTGTTTTATTAATTTTATACTGTATTTAAATTAAGTATATTAAACATGATATTTATATTTTATGGATTTTTAAGTTGGTAATTGAATGCTTAGGGAAAACCTGCATGTAGTATTGGAGACCATGTTTAAATAATTTCTTCAGCCAAACCTGAAGTAAAATTAGATTCATTTTGGATGCATATCCAGGGATGTATCATTAGCAAGTAATGACAGAGTGATGGATGATATCTTGCCTGCTGGTTGATTGACATCTATTTTAGAAATAATTTCTTAATTGTGTATAATTTATTTTCATTAGTTATTCATGCTAGATTTTCTTTTACTCACTTGTTTAACTGTTAAGATTCAAGATATCCATTTAATCTCTATGAAAATAGTGAACTTTCAGTATTATCATATTATAAAAGTTCATCTATTTCTATTATACTAGAGTTATTCATCATTATTTACAGAAAGAAGTCATCCATCCATTTTTTCATTCCCAAATAATAATCAGGAAAAATTTTTACTGGGGGGAAAAATAGCCAGATATTGGTTATAACCATTATGACTAAATACACATATAAATATACTTAACAATTGTCACTTGTATAAATATTGCTCAAGGTAATATATATTACAGTCAACCACATAACATAAGGGATGAAAATGTAAAATTTTTAATATATTACTAAATGCGTGTAATTAAATAACATAAAATTCCGTATAATTAATATATATATTCCTCATATTTTGTAAATTTTGTTGGTAAAACTTTACAAGACAAATATATATTCTTATTATTCTCCTTTCAAAAAGAAGAAGAATACCTTTGTAAAGATATTCAAAAATTAGTAATGACCAGAGCAACAAGCTGCTTCAAACAATTATAAATTAAAGAAATCTTAAATTTTTAAAAGGTATTGTAAATGAAATATTACTACTACCTTTGTAAAGGTAGTTATGTTTATGTTTCACTGTTTATGAGGTATTTCATTCCTAGAAGAAACTTTTATTGGTGCTCTTCATTTCTCAGCTTATGTTATCAGGAGTTAAAATTGTTATACTGAGTATTTATTTTTCAGTAGAATGCAAATGTTATTCCATCAACATTTCCAACTTTAAAGTTTACCAACAAATTTGGTCAACATGTTTTTTGACTGCGTGACTATCACAAAAACATTTTTTTTCCTAATGTCCAAGCTTCAAGAATTGTAGCTTCCCTTCTAATAACCACTCCATCATTGTATAATTCTTTAAAATAAGGAGCAGCAATTTCTATTTCAGGATTTTTATCTTTCTTTGCTCCAGAAATAGATTTTATTGGAAGAAAATAACTACACTTTCATAATCTTATCAATGATTCATATTTCTTTCACTCACTTTTTTCCTGTTTCATAATTCCTAATTTCAGTAAAGAAGACGATAGAATTAGGCAAACCTACGATATCAGACAAGTATTAGCACAAAAACAAAAAAATTGTTATGAGAAATGTGTAAAATATTAAAGAGAAGAAATGCTTGTATATAGAATTAAAGTAATTTGTGCTACTATTGTTATTATTGCTTTTTTTTTGCAATGTGGTTAAAGTTAAGAATTTTTTAAAAGTATTAAATTATACCAAATTTAAAAATTCTATCTAGTTTTTATGAAATTAAATTTCTTGAATAAAAATGTTTTTAAATTCAGATGCAATTACAACTATTAGAAAACTCATCTTATAATTGCATATTAATGATCACGCATGTCAATAGAATTTAGTTGTAAACCTAATTTTTGGTACATGTTCAGCAATCTGAACATAACTATAACAGTAAACATGTTTTAAGTAAACATTTTTATGTTCAGATATTCTGATTTCATATATAAAAATACAAGATTACTTTCCTGAAGTATATTTTTTATGGCAGTATTTTATCAAAAAAAGTTTTAAATATTTGCAAAAGTATTAATTCAAGAATACTTTGTATTTATTAAATATGATTAATAAAGAAAAAATTATGGATTAATTTATATTTTTATTTTCCGTCTAAATTCTTCATTTAATGTTTAGTCATATTTTTTATTACACATGTATAAATAAAATAAGAATATGTTTATTTTATTTAGAATGGAATAGAAGCACTAGGAAAATTTTGCAATATGACTATTTTTTTTAATAAGTTTTCAAAATAATTTCCGCACACATTATACACTTCCACATCCTTCGACCAGTCTTCAAAGAAACCCAGCCGTGTTTCAATCAAGAGATCTGAGCACACTCATCTTCCCAAGGTCATCATTGCTTGTGAAATGCCGCCCTCCTTTGTCTGTTATTCAGTTGAGGGAGCAGCACAGTCACGTGGAATGAGGTCAGGATTTCAGAAAGGGTGCTCTTACAGCTTTATTTCAATAGTGGTCTAATAAGCAAACTTTAGAGTGTTTTCATCGTGAAGAAACCACATGTCCATCCTTGAGTTTGGGTGCAGCTTCTTAAGAGCTTCAACAACTTTAGCCAAGCATTCCTCGGTACACAACTTCCTTCTGAGTTTCCTACACAACACGCTCTAAAAATCCTCTCTCACTAAAAAAAAGCCACTGTGCTCTTCTTCATTGATCTGGATTTTCAAACAGCCATGGGTGTCTCCTTATCTTTGAACACCCACACTGTTCTGAGCCTTGGTCAGGACGTCATAATAATACAGTCAAGTTTCGTCACCTGTCCACAATATTGATCATATAGGGAGATTTCCCATTTTCAAACCTTTTCAGCATTTCATGGCACCATGAAACACGAATGCCATCTGATCATCGGTCAAGTTACACGGCATCTAAAGGGTGCAAAGCTTTCTAACTTAAAGGTGATTTCACAGAATAGCACAGACTGCTAGGTCACATGTCTGTCTGTCTCAAGAATTTTTCTTTTTCCAGCAGTCTTAAACAAAGACAGTCGACTGACCATGGAGCATCTTCAAAGCCAGAAATTTCTCTTTCGAACTCTTTGTACCACCTAAATATTGTTGTACGATGAGGACAGTCCACTCCAAGCACAGGAGTCATTTCCTCTAAACACTGAGCAACACTTAACCCACCTGCAAAATTGTCTGGTACACAGTTTTCAACCATGACATCATTAATAATTTTCACTAATATTGCTAAAAAAGGCACATGACACTGAGACAATGACTAGAGAGACTACAGCGCAGATTGGGATCTGTCTAAACACGCTCTAGTTTGTAACCACCTGTGATGATTTGTTCCGTGATATTGCAAAACTTTCATAGTACCTTTGTATTTAACTCAGAATACATGTATTTTCTGTTTATTTTGCATAAGATGAAATAGAAACATTATTGTTCATAGTACATACTAAAATCAAGAGGGGAATTGAGTATTTTATTTTGAACAATACAATAAAAAAAATATAAATTCTAATCACACGTGTGTTTGTGCATCCATGACTCTGAATCCATGTTTGTGCATCCATGAGTTTGACAAATTTTAAACAAGAAAATAAGAAAAGAAAAATTGGACCATAGTTCGCTGTGATTGACTAATTGGTTTTTAATATAACTATATTAAACGATAAAATGTATGCTAAAAATTATGTATAAATGCATTTTCAGCAGCCAAAATACCAACAATGTACATTTATCAGTAAATGTGCAAGTTGGAATTTAAGGAAATACAAAACTATTTTTTGCCCTTCACTTTTCTTCACTTTGTATTTCTTGTACTTCATTTAGCATTAAATTGTAGTTAAATAGTAATTATTTTATTACTTTTCATTCAGTTTGCATGAAAGATTATTTGAATTAATTACAAACCATCCTGAAGTAAATTTGTTTATCATTCCAAAGAATTCTTTATTGAAATAAAATTTGCTTCCTAATAATGTGTAAATAAGAAATGATTTTGTTGCTCTTATATGTAGAAATGTTGTATAAAATGTATATACACTTTTAAAGTAGTATCATAGCAGGATAAATAATTTTAAGTTTAATTATTTAAACTTATTATAGCTGTCTCCAGCAGTGGCAAATGATAAAATAAGTAACTGTACATTTGTTTCTGATAATTTATTCAGCTAAATTGTAAATTGATGGTAGTATGTTCTGAAAGGGAATTGTGTTATTATTTAGTTAAGTTTAGTTAAGTCAGTATTTATTTCTAATATTTATTATTATCAATAAAAAGAATTAATTAGTTAGTGTTATTCATTAATTCTTTTTATCGATAATTAAAACAAGTATTCCATAAATCAGTTTACTTATAGTAAATGAAATGTAGTTTTGAACCTTAAAAAGATATAATACATAAAAATCTTCATTAAACAGTTATCTGCTTATGAAAGATGTTCAAACTATTTACACTCATCTATGCCTAGGTAAAATTATTTTATCAGTTTAAGTTGTAGACTTCTTTTTCAATATTTCCTCTTAGATGTTGTAAATTTCTTGAATTTACAGCAAAAACTATATTTTTTATTATATCCCATATGATGAAAGATTACAAGACTGTGATAGTCGATCAACAAACAGTCCTCATCTTCCAATCCATTCTGGCAAGTAACTGTTGAGATTTTCCTACAAATTTAGGCTATAATGTGGTAGAACACCTTGTTATAAAAGTTCAAAGTTTTCCTCGCATAGTTACTGCACAGCAGGTGGTGGGGGGATGCCGACCTCCATGGCACAAGTGGTAGCATCTCGGCCTTTCATCTGGAGGTTCTGGGTTCGAATCCCACTCAGGCATGGCATTTTCACACATGCTACAAATCATTCATCTCATCCTCCTCTGAAGCAATACAACCTGCTAGCTTGTTACCTCGGCTGACTGATCGCAACCTTGCAAGTTCCAGTGACTGCGTTTAAATCGCCAGTGAGAACAACAGGACGCACAGCTCATCTGATGAAATATTTCAACTGGTTCAGTGTTTCTTCTAACAATTCCGTGGTGCAGTTCGGTGAAATATAACAATTCAACAGTATATACTCTATAGCACCACTGCCACATATCCATTTCCCTTAATGACATCAGTTACGGCAAAATGTCCTGAAACATTTATAATCGCCGCATCACCTTTACAGTCAATCAACCAGTCCTCCAATGACACAATTGTGTTATTAGGTTCCACTATATTCAAAAAGTCCACTTCTGTATCTAGTGCTGTTGCCCACACAAGGTCATGGGCCACAACACATCGGTTTGTAATTTAATTGTAAACATCTCATTTTCTATGGTTATTGAACTTCTGACTTCCCATCTAATGGCCCATTTTATTACAAAAAATACATCTAGGTTTTTCTTTACATAATCGCCCTTTTGTGTCCTGTGTCCCCACAATTATAGCAATCATTCCTTCTGTGTCCACACCTTTGCACACGGTGGCAACATGTCCTGTCTCCCAGCACCAATAACATGTTCTACCAGGGCGTCTAACTTCCACTTGGCAAGAGTGCCAGCCAACAATTATTCTTGCCGAAGCCAACATCATACTAACCTCCTTCGTCAGGATTGTTAGATTGGCATTTTGGCAGTTGCCAAATGCAGGTCTTAGACCTCTGCTGCCTTATTCATTGTCTTTATAACAGCCTCCATCACTTCCTCTTTGGTGGTGTCCACATCCAGGTCTTTTATGTGAATTAACAACATCTTTGAAAACAGGATTTTGTCTTTCATAGATACCCCAGATGCTGCTGCAACCATTTTGGCTTTAGATTATCAGAGGCCACATTTCCTTTAAGTCTAAGTTCAACCTCCTCTTCCTTACCCTTCTGACGGATAATATGTCCTTAGCCATGTCACATCCAACAGTTTCTTTGACTTGTTTCAATAAATCGGCATATGATATTCCCTCTTTTTGCAGAACCACTGTTTTGGTTAAGGGGGTTGCTGGCTTGCTAGGTTTCTTTCCTACTTGTGAAAGATGCAGGGTGATATCTACGTTTTCTTGTCTCGCCCATTATTCAATGACCATCCTAGTAGTGGTGCCTAATTTTCCCTTAATGATATCCACAACATGTGGCCCAAGGTCTACCTTACTTATTTTTTCCAGGCCTTGTAGGATATGGTCTATAGCTTCTTTGCCTTCCCCTTCTATGAGTAGGCCGTAATTGAAATCACTTTGTGATTTCAATGTGAAATCACATAGAAATGTGAAGCATCACATTCCTATTTGTGATGCTTCCCAAATTACAGAACCAGGTGTGAGCTTACACTTCTCAAGCCTGTGTTTAACACAAGGCGCATCCTGCAGACAAGTTCTGAAAAAGGATCCCTTGTATTGCTCAGTAGATCTAGGATGTAGATTGTAGCACTCTCTACCTCTTCGCATGGGTAGCCCTCCTCCTCCATAGTCCTTTCAAACGCATGGTGTGGCGATCTCCACACCACAACTTCAAACAGTTCTTGCCCTGTTCCCGACTTTAAGATTTCCTGTAATATCGCAGGATCTGCGCACAAAGTCTGTGTGGGTGTATTTGTCAGCTGTCTTTATCAGAAGTTAAGTCTCTAATCCAAGCTACCACATCCTTGGCCTGATTATTAAGTTGACATACATAGTCTTTTATCTCCTTCTTAGTGTTGCTGTAGGTTTCGCATAGTTCAACAAGTGCCTTTACCTCATGTCAGTAGTATATCAATCTCCGTTGTGTCAGACTCAGTACTTGCCTCTCTAGGCCTCTTTCTCACACTATCAGTAGCCGGAGGTGCTGTTCTCTCCTCCTTTGAGATGTCTACCATGCTGGTAGAGGGAGTCGCTCGTGGAGACTTCAAAGTTTTGTTACTACACTTGAAAATATCTTCCGTATCCATGTCTTGTGATTCCAATGTCTTTGGACAATTATTATCCATCATTATAACCGTCTACAGAAAAATGGTTGGCACAGGTGTGCCGAAAAACATGTTATACATCACTCCACTTGCTGTATTTGGGGGATTTGTGGGGAGATAAAATCCATCCTTCCAAATCCGTGGTCAGAATTGGTGGCAGAGGGAAGAGGTAAAAAGATGGGGGGATGGGATCGATGGAGATCCAAAGGGACTTGGGTAGGAAAGGATCAGGTAAACAGATATTGATGTTGGAAGATTCCCCCTTATATTCTAGTAAAGGACTTAAAGTTCTTGTTTACTACTTTTGGTGACTTTTTTCAACATTGCCTTATCGTCTATGGCAATAAGGTTGAAGTTATAAAACTTAGTATAAAAAAAAGTCTATGTTCCAGTAAATCTAAAAATATGCAAAACTTGTCCATAATAATTCTACCAAACTTTTGTTATCCAAAATCAAAAAAGGTATCACAAAAATGTATCAAAAACTCGAAAAACGTAGAGCAAAAGAAGTGCACGTCTGTACAGCATGAGTTCATCCACTAAACTAATTTACGTTATTATACTTGTAAAACATTTTTTTACAATTGTTTTTTTTTTTTAAAGTTATAATTATTTTAACGACTCAATTCCATTCATGTCTGCATCTTCAGTGGTGTAGCAGCTCTTATTGCACACCTGTACATCCTCTTCATAGTTGTCACTGTCATCAGCCATTGTTATTATTTTCTCCACATGCATGTCCACTACTCTGTCAGCCTTGAGTTAATTGTATTCAAATTGCAGTGAATGATCACAACATTTCTTCCAATATACTCCCAACAGCTCATTAAATTTCTGTTGAACCATTTCTTTGACAACATCAATTTTATTACAGATATAAAAGATACAGCTTTTACAGATGCATAAGATAGTGGCAGCCACATCATTCTTTACTTTTACCCAAATTAATTCAGTTGGGTTTAACTCTGGATGTTAGGTGGCAATCTCAACACACTGTCTGTATTTTCCAGAGTAAACTCTTTCTATCGTGGCTAGTTCAATTTTACGAAGTGATGTAATTCAGAATTGAACATAGTCGCATTACAAGGAATCAAAGACTAATTTTTTTTTGTTTTTCAAAATATTCAGAATTTTTTTTAACTTTGGCAATGTATTGTAATTTTTATGAAAATTATAAATTATGTTCCATAATGCGTTTTTTGAAACATATTTTGTTCTGTTGTTCAGTTTTTTGCATTCATGTACTAGTTTTTATCGGGTTTACTGAAAGTTATGTTTTCTCTTAATTCATTTGATTCTGTCAAAACCTTTTTTAACAAGCCAACTAGTATTCTGCACAGATTGACAACATGAATCTGAACTTCCGGACATGACATTTGAATTTTCTAATAAAATATTTTTTTTTAATACCTTCATTATTAAGCACTTATTCTAACTTCTTAAAGCTATACCTGGCTCTAGTCGGCGAACATATCAGTTGAACTAAATAGTTGAGGCATAACTAAAGTACTGAAAATTATTTTGAATAGTTTTGAAAAATACTGTTAAAGCGCACTATTAAAAAATACTGTTTAAAATGTAGTATTGAAAAATACTATTAAAACTATAGTATTGAAAAGTACTGTTTAATGTAAGAAATATGATACCATTAATTTATATAAAGAGTTGCTTCTTCAACCTAACTGTATTAAACACTAACTGCAGTCAGCTATACTATACGTGATTGTCTCCCCACTACACAGTACACTCCCATTACTCTGCTCTTCTCTCACCAGACGAACGAGTGTATATCCAGTAACTATGCGAGATTAATTTTGTTTTGTACTACCAAATTATAAATTTTATACAAATATTAATATTCCACTCAGGCAGAATGACTTCATGTATTATATAAAGATATTTGTTATCGTTAAAATAATTTAAAACATATAAAGATTTATTATTCCACCATTCCAAATTCCTAAGCATGTATTTAATCCAAGAACATACAATTTTTTTTTTTGTATTATTAAATTCAGATTAGAACCTGTTTAATATTGTTGTGCATTTCATCTTGATCATAAAATTTAATAAAACTTCATCTATTAACTAAATGCAACATACAGTCTTATTTTACCTCACAGCTAATTAAAAACAGTTTGAATAAAAAGTTTGAATAAAATTTGAAAATTCAACTCTTCAATGAAAGTTCTCATCTGTAAGGCTTTGCAAAAGATGAGGATGATATGGTTTCAAGAACAACGTTTATCAAATCTGATATGAAAGCATATCAGATTCTTCAGATGCCTTTCTAAAAGACCTTTCAGGTCTTTGTATGATGCATTTGAACACTGATATTGCATTTTTCTCTGTTAGTAATGATGATTGAGACTTCCAGTTTTTGGCAAATTATGAACACCGTCTGTATCATTTATTTATCTTGCAGCTTGCTCATCAGAACAATACTGGAGTCTCAGGTTATTTTGTTGCAAACATTTCATAAATTGCATCACTACTTTTATTTGTTTTACACCAACACTGAAAAAGAAACACGTGTTGAATTGACAACCTAGGTTACTAATCGAGGCAAAAAACCAAGCATCCAATGTCATCAACCATTACACAAATAATTGTACTTATTAGAAATTATTAATATTTATAATGTTTTACAATTATTTACTGCACTTTTTACATTGGTAAACTGACTTCTGGAACACTGTATTTTTTTATTATGATTATTGAAGAACATAATTTATTTGCAACACTTGATAGAAATATAGTATTGGCATTTGCCTCCTTGTATCGTTAAGTGTAAACTAAAACTGTCAAACAATTGATAGTTTAGTTTATATTTAACATTTTCAGTGTTATTTTTCCCAAAATTTCTACCATTAATTTGTAACTTGCACCACACAACAAAATTCATTGTTATCTTGACATTGTATTTTGTACCTCTATATCTTAATGGTTAGTTCTTGTTTGTTTTTTAGTAATGTATACCTCCGTTAGTTAAAGAGAATAGGATATTGGTAGCTGAAATATGATTTTAGACATGCTGACTAACTTAAAAATAATATTAGGCAGGAATTGAATATGAAAGAATAGATATCTATAAGAATTAAAAGCAACTACATATAGAGAGGTGTACAATAAATGGATCCCCAAACTTCTGCTAGCTTATTAACCAAAAGGAAAGTGAGATTTTGGTAGACCTCAACAGTCACCAGACCAGGTCATATTACCTAATACTTGTTTAATGATGGTTATGATTAAACAAAAAAATTGATTTGATTTTTAATTATTAATTTGGTAAATAATAACATTCAATTTAAAAAAAAATAAAAGGAAATAAAAATCTTTCTAATTAACAAAGATTAAATATGTTTAAAATTTATTTTTTCAGGAAGTAGGTTTAACAATTAAAAATAAGTATATTTAACATACCAGTTGGAAAATTTTCTTACTGTTTGTATTAATTTAAATAAATTTTGTTCATAAATATGTAATAGTACATCACTTTAAGTTGAATTAATTTTCTTATTAAGATGGTAGAAATAAGAACTTGAAATTATTTGAAGGACTTATTGTTTTTGAGGCAAAGAAGGTATCATTTAATGACTTAATTCAGGATATCCTAGAGTATAGAAACAGATAATGAAGAAAATTGTTTTAAGATAATATTTTTATTATTGTTCAATAATCTCATGTACTCTATATTTCTTATTCTGTTTCTCATGTACTGAAATTGGTCTTTAAAGTATTTAAATACATATCTGTCATCAAAACGTTGTTCTATTATTCTATTGTATGATTCATTTATTAAAAATTGACATTGATTATCAATTAAATAGTGCGGGTACTATGTTAAAATCATATTTAAAAATAAATATATTTACACACATACATACACTCACAATACATTTTTTCTAAATGTTTACATTTTAAAAGAAAACTGATAAAGAAATTTTTTGTTTGTCGTAAAATTTTTCATTTTTTATTAGTCAGTTTGTGTTCATGTGCTTATAATTTATATATTGAGATGTATTTGTGTTTTTGTGGTGTATCGTTACCCTAAATTATTATTTTATTTTAGGTTTGTTTATTTGTTTAAAGATGTATGTAGAAAAGGTTTTGTATAATTCTTTTATTGTTTGTAGATCTATAGATTTTTTTAGTATTTAAGACTATTCTTGTTAAGTTTCCTTGTGTATTTATTTCCTTTTACAAAATATAGCACAGGAGTATATCAAGTGATTAGTTAAATATATAATTTTTTTAATTAGAAATTAATAATCAGGAATATTTTTTTTATTTTAATGCTCTGATTTTTCTCCTAGTTTTTACTATGTGATATTTTTTAATTATTTTAGTACTTATTTTAGATAATTATACATTTGTAAATTTTACTTTGTAAGTATTGTAAAGTACTTCTAATAATATGCTTTAATTAATTGTTTCACAATTCATGAATTTTATTTTTTAAGTTTTAAAAAAAATTATAGATCTCTTAACCCTTTCCAGTCTACTATTGGATTTATTGTGAACAATGTAATTCCACCTTTCACGTAGCTTTTCATATCGACATTTTTTTTCTGCGTTTTGAATTTGGCATAGCTTTTGTAACAAAACTCTTGTGCTTTGTAATGGGTTATATTTTGTTAATGTATTTCTACTTACAGCAACTATGAAACATTACAATTATAGAGGCTGTTTTCAACATAAAGCAGTGTTTATTTTGATTATGTTAAAATGACAGCACAACCAGGTTATTTAGGTTACCTGATTTTGAATCTTACATTTAGATAATTTTTTTATTAAAATAGTTTAATTTTACTTGGAATCAGTGTAAAATGGAGTTTTGCAGAAAAAATGTAATTGTAATTGATTTAAATGTTATTTTCTTCCCTTCCTAATATCGTAACTAACTTTGTAGTTGATGCGTTTTGGAGTACTTCCATTCACAAAACTAATAGTTTTAGCACACTGTATTTTATTTTAGCATGTGTGCTAAAAATAGTTCTTAGAATGGAGGTACTCTGAAATCACCCATCTACTGTGAAGTTAGTGTGACAATGCTAGAAAGGGTAGAAAATAACACCCAAATCAATTACAATAAGCCTAGCTTAAATAAGAAATATTGTGAAAATTTTGAGGTAATTGTACTTTTTCTTTTAAGTTTAAATTTTACTGTTATGAAATTAATTTTTTGCCAAAATTTCCAACTTCTGTTTTTATTGATAAACGTAGTACTATAATGTAAGACTTGAACGTGTTTGCCTAAGAACATCTCTTCAGCAAAGGTTTTCTGGTATTGTTGGACGATTGTAACTGTGTCAGAACTGAAGACATATAAAGATATATAAATTATAGACCTGCATCTTAAAATTGGTTTCACTTTTTATTTTTTAAGTATTGGCTTCATAAATTTTTTTACTCTTCAAGTCTGTATTTAATCATACATTTATTTTGTGAGAAGTAGTTATGTCTGACCATAATACATATAGAAAAAATATATAACATATAAAATGCAGTATTTAAAATGAAAAATTGCTATACATTATTAATTAAAATAAGAAAAACATTAAATCTTAAAAAAAGTATTAGGAGTGCATAACAACATTTCTCATCTAGTAAAAGTTATTCCTTAACTAGTTAATTTGTTGGGTGTAGTATTTTGACTGGAAAGGGTTAACATGATGAAATTAAATAAAAACGTATTATTTTTATATTGGAATTATGTGAATCGTGTTTATTTATTTTTCAAATTGGGATGTTATCGTTAACTACAAATATCAATAATACAGAAATTTTCTGATTACTATTTTGAAATTTTTTACATTTTTTTTTTTTAAGAAACTAATGTTCGAAATCATCAGCTATATTTTTATATAGATTTATTGATTTTAAAATCAAAAAGTGTACACAGTAGCAAAGAATAAAGTGTATTTTACGATTCTTCAATTATATCGTGAATTCTTCCAAATCTTAATATTCTCCTTTTTTTCAGCCAAATTCCTTAATAATAGAATTAATTTTTAGTTTTGTTTCAAAGTCAGTTTTTTTAGTATGCCATAATTTGCGTATTGGTATATTCTTAATTAGTTCAGTTTATAGTACTTTCAGATGATAAATATATACAAGATTTTTAAATATATACATTTTGTACATGTAAGTTACACTTTTTATTTATCATGTATATTTTTATCTATACGTATTGACTTTTATTATTAAACTCTGTCAGAATCAGTTTTTTGTTTTGTTTTTTTTATATATGAATTTCTGTATAATGTTGTGCAGGTCATGGATTTAGAGAAAAACTGTTTATTTACATAGTGAGGTAGAAGTTTTAATAAGATTTTTTGTACCAGAAAACAATAGTTCTACAGAAATTATTATCTTTATTCAATTTGGTATTTTATTATATTTTAATGTTATGCTATTTGTTTTGTTCTTTAATTTTTGTTAGGTTTCTTTTATTTAAAAATTTTCCTCCATCCTTGTGCTTTTTTTTTAATTTTGATTTATATATAACATATAATATTGGTTTGATTTTTTTTCATCCTTTATAATCAATTTTTTTTTTTTGTTGTTACTATCCATCCCTGTATGTATGGTTTTTTATTCTCTATGCTTATCCAAAAAACTCCACTGTGAACTGTGGATATTGGATGATAAAGCCTTCTTTTTTCCTGCATTAAATTTTTTTATAGTAATCTTGTTATTTATAATTGTACTCATTTTTTTAATAACTTACAACAGATTTATGTAGACAATTGAATTTTTTCTGTTATATAGTTTCCACAATTGTAATATTTCTAATCTAACAACTGTTATAAAATTACATGATAAATTCTGGGGAAAATACAGCGAATAATGTTTAATGTAAACATTAATAATACTTACTTGTTTAAATTAAGGAGTAGATATCATTTTTTAGTTTTTAATTAGTAGATTTTCTTTTTGTAAAAAAATGTAATGTGGAAAAACTGTTATCAGATTTCAGATTTATTGTAATCATTAGTTTTTATCAGTTAATTTTAAAAGTATATCAATTAATTTTCACTTTATAAAAGCTTTACCATAATTTATACATTGGATTTAAACAAATTTGTTTTGATAAACAATTTTTTGAGCAAAGTATGCAAGTTTTTTTTTATTGAAAGTGGTTAAATTTGTGTTTGTGCATGCAGTTTGCATATTATTTATTGGTTTAAGATATAGATATTTAATTTCATATACTGTGTTTGTTGTATAGCAAGCTGATCGTTTAAGCCAGATATAGCACAGTTATGTTCAGATGATAGAAAGCTATAGTGACATATACTTTTTATTAACTCATGAAAGTTGTCTGGACTCAGCTGAATAGTTTTTCATGCGTGGCCTACTCCTGATTATCCATTTTTTGACCACAATACTTCTTGAAAAGAATGTCATTGAAAATTTTAAGACGGTATTCAATATTATTTACATAAAATTTGTGTTGCATTTTAACATCTCGTGGATCAGAAATTTTATTTTTATTATATAACTTTGCCATTTGTAGGTTTTATCATAATATATTAGTTTAGTTTGTCATCAAAAGTTATTTGGGTAGTAACCACAATTTTGCTAATTTTGGTTTGTCTGCAGTCATTCTTTTAGCCATTATGGGTAATCAGAAGTTGATGTATTGTTATATATAATCTACTCCCATATATTTCATAAGTTATTAATCTTTTGTTAGTTACTAAAGGAAAAAACAGAATTTTTTTTTTCAGTTGATTTTTTAGTGCTACACAGTGTTTGCGCTGTGGTTATGAATTCATTTTAAAATTAGTACATCAGTTATGAATAGTTTCCTTATTTTTGTGTTCAGCATTGTAATCGAGGTATGTATGATAATCTTGTATTTTAAAAGTATATTTAAATGAGATAGTTTGATAAATTAGCCCGCACTATGAACCATTTGTGCGGCCACATGATAGATACAAGTGTGTATTAATGTTCTATTGGTAAAAAAATATTATTGTTCAACTATTAATATTAGTGGTTTTTATTAGAAAGAAGCTTAACATGACTGGTTGTATGATGTAATTATTATATTTGTAGTTATCAAGAGTTTTCCATCTTACAGTATGAATTTACTTTTGTTAAAGTCATCCCTCTGCATAATTGTCTCCCATTTTATGATTGAACTTTCACTACCTAAATTTCTTCCTAAATCAAATGACAATTTTATTATTATATTTTTTTCTATGTTATTTATATTCATGGAATATTATTATTACTAACAATGCAATTTTATTTTATGTAATTATATATGGTAATTTAATTTTTATGATTAAATTACTCTGAATTATGAATTATTTGTGAACATAATGTAATAAAATAATAAAAGAAAACTTAATGCTAGTCTACATAAAATTGTTCTTTCATTTAATGTTGTTAATGATCTCTATCGATTTTGAATACACTTAACCCTAGAGGTTGCAATTAAAGAATTAAAATGTTTTTAACAACATAATAATTTGACTGATTTTATACTTTATATTTCTAAATATTAGGATATTCTAAAGGTATTAAATATACATTATGTTTGTGTGAAGTTCAAAAGTATAAAAATACAATAAAATTAATGAATTACTTAATATTTCATGATGATTGCTGTAGTGTATTTCTCCATGTTGTAGCGGTAGCATTTCAGCCTTTCATTCGTAATTCCTGGTTTCAAATCCCGGTTAGGCATGGCATTATTTATGAGAATCAGCAGTAAGTAAAAATCATTTTTATTTTATAAAAAATTTATAGTATATATTTTAAGCCAATTTTCCACATCTTAAGTTCAAGCATTTGTCATTGCGGCACTAATTTTTGCATACCATTGACAAAGAAGTAAAAGAGACCATGAACACATAGGAAATTTATCGCTAAGTTCATCTAATAACTTCTGTTCTCTTTAACATGTCTGTCAATCTGCTCTGTTAGTTGTTCAGTAATGTGAGTAGAGAATACTGAGCATTGCTCGTCATGAACAGATGTTCTCCTTGCCGTAAATAAACCATTTATTTCTTTCTTTCATTGCACTTACCATATACAGTAGATAGATGTAGAATTTCAGAAAGATATTATAAAGAATTAAGATGTACAACATATGTCTGAAAATAAAGCAGTTGTATTTAAAGATTGTGTAACATGAGATACAAATTGATTAGCACATAAATCAGGACTAACAAAATGATGCATCTGATGACTAGCCAAAAATCTCTAATCATTATTTGTGGTTTTAAGGATACTTGTACATTCTTAAAACCACATGATTCTGATGACTAGGCAGAAACCTCCAATTACTATTTATGGTTTTAAGAATGCTTCTGTATTCTAAAGCTAATAAAATTATATTTGAAAAATGAAACAAACATTTTTTCTGTATTAAATTAGCGCTTGAAGAAGAAAATTTCAAATCGACTTTTATCATAAAAAAAATTTTGCTAAGTAAAAAATACAATTTTTATATACTTTTTAACAGTGTTTTTTTTTTTTTTTTTATTAGTATATTTTATACAAATATTTGAAACTTAATAAAAACAGTAATTCAACAAATTTTATGAATAATTTTTTTTAAACTCATTTTTATCAGACTAAAAAGTAGGTAGTTTTCAGATCAACCCATTTTTTTATTTGTTAATTTATGCTTATATGTAAATTTTTACCGGTTGACCAATTTAAATGATTTTGATGTCGTTTGATAGAGGATGAACCCAAGTATGTCAAAAAAAAAATCTCGTTAGGATCAAGCCAATATTCATATTAGGCAAATTAAAAACAACTTTCATATATATATATCTGTATTTCCACACAGTCAATTTCTCTGAAAAAATTAATTCTCATGTTTCTTTTTTGATTCAGTTTTCATATTTTAGTGTTTTTCTTTGTCTAAAGACATTAAACATATATTTTTAATAAGTTTCATCAAGTGCAGTTATATTGGCCCATTACTGTAGGTTATGAAGACAGAATATTCTTCTTCTTCACTTTATGGGTTAAGCAGATCTGTCCCAAAACCATCTCCTCAGGTAAATTACATACCTTTGGCCTTTGGATTTGTAATCATGGGCTAAGTAGGGCAAAGTTCATCTTCCATTCTAGATGACTGCATCAGTTCCTTTTGTATGTCTTCATTTTTCCTTCCAAACTAATTATATGAAGCTCATTTCTTATATCTTCACTTCTTATTCTGTCATTCAATGTGCATCCCTTGATGACTGCTTTTAGAAACTTCATTTCAGCTGCATTTACGGTCTCAGGATTCATGTCTCACTTCTATACAGCACCACAGGTACCGCTATTTTTTATAAAATTTTAATGTAGTATCTCTCCTTCTCCCATGTTTATACACTTTCTGAATCATCCTACAAATATTCCCAAACCTATTCCGCTTATTCGTTACGTCAGTATTATCCACTTGATATCCTAAGTAGTTAAAATAAAATACTTGTTCCAGGATGTCCCTATTCTCCTGAATTTTTGTCCTCACTGGATATTTGCCATAAAAAGCCATTACCTTTTTCTTCCCGGCAGAAATCTTCAAACTGCATCCATTGTAGATGTTTTGCAGTCTGAACATTCCTTTCTACAGCTCGTCCCCAGACTCTTTTTTTTCAATCATGGCAACATCATCGGCATAAGCTATGATATTTATATAAGGACTGAGTAAATAACTACTTAGTGAATGTTTGATGGAAAAATAGGATGACAATGTTTTGGTTCCATAAATCAAGATTGAAAGTATACATTATCCTCTTATACTTTTGCCGATTAAAGCGTTAAAATGTATTAAATAAAAAAGAAACGTATCAAAATACATGAAGTAATTTAATCTGTAGTTAGGTTATTTTCTATTTATATTTAATCGTTAAAATTTGAAGTCGTGTATATAACATAATGCTTTTGAACTTTATAAAAATCAGCATTAAACAGAGATGAAGTTTGGAAATTGTTTCAAAGTACTCTAAAGATCTTGAAAAAGCCTATTTATTTATTTATTTAAGTACTTAATTGTTTTTATTATATTATTGCATTTATTTATTAAAAGTATTATTATATGTTATCTTCCTTTTTCTAATGAAAAATAAAAATGTGATTGTTATATGTAATTTTAGACAAAAATTGTTCAATTAAAATCTCCTTTCTAGTCATTACAAGAAATTTTATTGTATTATTTTGAAGTTTGTATTATATTTATTGTGTTCCATAAATACTATTATACTGTTTTTTATCTATATTCTTAAATAATTTAATTTTATTATTAGGTCTCAAATATTGTATCATAAATGTGTAGCATGTCAGCTCGAATAAATATGTATGTAGCTGTTGTATTTGTTTACTATTCATTACTATGATTTTCTAATTATTTTACTGTATTGTCATTATTTTTTTATTAATAAAATGTACAGTTTACATTTAAGAAAATTTAAATTTGTGTGAATAACTTTATTTTTATTATTAATTTTTTATGTAATTGTTTATAGGTTATTGTATGTTACCTGTCAGATTAATTACTCACAAGCCCTTAGATACAAAAATTGGCAAAAATCCATCTAATTTGAACATGCATGCCTCTCTTCCAATTTTCAAAATAGAAGCAGTTGAAAGGTATATAGTAGAGTTGAAATAATTTGATAAAAAAATGATTTGTTGAATTTTTTGCCAGAAAAATAGCTTTATTTTTATAAAAATTTTGTAAAATACCTATGCGTAACATTTATACTGACATTTAATGTTTAAATGACATTTGAACTCTCTCTAGCTACTTTAGCCTACATTTATGATTGCTCTCTACAGTGACTTAATTTGTTAGCACAGCTGTATATATAAAACAAAATTAGAATTGATGTAAAATTTTTTACGATATTTAGGATCAGGTAAGAAAAAAGTAAAAAAGTTGTGTAGTTGCTAAAAGAGCGATGTCTTTTCCGGTCTCATTGACGGTATGAATTATTCAGTTGCTTGATATTATATATGTTGAATATACTGATATTTAAAACGGATTCTAACCCAAACGAAGCTGAAACATATGCTGTCTACTGGTGAAAGTTTAGTTTTAATATACTTTTTATACAGACTTTCACGGTGTATGTACTTATTTCAACCATTTTTTTAAGTATTTATTGAACTGAATTGAAGTATATATTTTAAGTTACTTACCAAAAAGCATTCTAGGTAACCTGACATAAGACAGTACTGAAATTAACATAGCCAGTGTCAAGATAACAAACATCCTACGCTAAGCTTTACTGAGAAAAGTAAGATGTGAAGTGATTTCATCAAACTTTCTTCTCTGAGCCAAACTTACTGTTGTACAGTTGTGAATAATAAAAACCTGTGAATATAAAATTAATGTATTTTTCGAAATAAATCTGAGTGTAGTTGTATTGATTAATGAAAATTACTTTGTGTACTTATTTGAAAAATATTCTATTAGCAAAGATTTACCACCCAACTTGTACAGAAGTACAACAAATATGAATAGATCAGCAACTTAAGAATTATGATTTTTTAATTTTAAGATTTCGTAACCGAGGATTTTTTTTTATCTTTCACCTATTTAAATTCTTCAGACATAAGTTTTAGATTAAATGTATCATTTTAATATTTCTCGTTTATATGTCGGTATGTGAACTGATTCTGAAGTATTTATTTTATTTACTGTTTAATGCTTGTTTTGAGTATTTTACATTTTTTTTAAATGTTTGACCTTTTATGTAAATTAATACGGTAATTAAATGCAATGAAGTAATACATATATGTAGTTTTCCTTTGGGAATTGCCTTTAATTCAAAATTCAATTAAAATTTGTAAAAATTTAAACTTTATAATTAGCAATATGTGTGTGTGTGTGTGTGTGTGTGTATATATATATATATATATATATATATATATATATATATATATATATATATATATATATATAATTTATTTATTTATTTGATAAACAGATTATTTTAAAATAATCTGATTTGAGGTATAATTTTGATGAGGTATTTTACAAAGTCTTTTCTAATTATTGTAAATGGTAATACCAGGTGATTCAAAATGTCGCAGTAAAAAATCAAATAAGAGGTCATTCTGTATTCTATATTTTCTTGTATTTTATACCTTCTCTATTTTATTTTTTGGAAGTGCTGAATATGTTTAAGCTATAATTTGATATTTTTACTAAATATTTATAAATAACCATCTTTGTTTTTTTGTATAACTGGTTATAATGTAAAAGATTTTGAATCGTTTAGTAAAAAGAAGCTCTCCATTTTGAAATCAATAATTTCTTTGTAGTATGTGCTGCCCTTTTGATGATAATACTTTCTGAAGATACTTGAAATCTTATGGTTCGTACATTATTCATTAAAAATGTTTAAACGTTCCGTGCTAGTTTTTATTTATATTTTTTTTTACCCATTTAATGTTGTATATTTCATAGTTGAATTTAATCATCAATTTAGATTGTAATTTAAAAGAAACATCAAAAGATTTGTTTAGATGGTATGTAATTTAAATTTAATTCATTGCATATGTCTTCATAAAATGAAATTTTAGGTTATTATATTACTACTTGATACAGAAGTCCCGATCTAGTCAATTAACATGAAGAAGAGGTAGGTTTGGGAATAATAAATAAATTTTTTTTAAATATTCTTTGTTTGTTCTTATATTTTTAAAATTATTTCTTGTATTTTATTTAAATTTTTTATGAGAAAATAAGGTAAGTTTAGAAATATAAACTAGTGTGTTAATAATAAATCAAGTTTCTGTTGGAATTATTATTTTTTAATACAATAAAGATTTTTATGAGACATATTTATTACTATTGTATTATATTAAAAAAAAAAGTGTAATAAGTAAAAAGAACAGTTAATATTCTCAGGAAAAATGTATTTGCTTTGTTGCCTAAAAACATAACTTATTGTTAATTATTATACTTCGTAGCTACAGTAAAATTAAAAAAAATAAATGAAAGATTTTTAATTAAATTTGAATTATAATTCTTCTAGTTATTAATTCTAGTCGTTAACAAATATAGTAATAATAATAATGATAATAATTTATTTTTAAAAATATATCTACTCTATATATATATTTTTTTTTTTTAAATTAACCAGGTACATTATCTACAATAAATCTTTGAATTTATTTGTAAAATTAAAGTTACTGATCGATCATTCATTCATTGTGAAAAATCTTAACAAAAAGAACAAATGTGTTAAGATGTTGAAGATGTGTTTATATGTATCTATAATGTGTATATTAAATGAAAAAAGGACTTTTGAGGTTGATGTGTAAATAAAAAATAATATACTCATTACTCATTATATATAATGTGTTATATACTGTCAAGTTAAGATCTTAAGTCTAAAAAAAAATATATATATATATATATATAAATTATAATGTTAATTTATAATAAAAATATTATTATATTACGCAGTGATTTAATATATTTTTAAAAATAATTTAGAAATTATTTAATTTAAATAAAAGTGCCTCTTAATTTTTTATTTTATTTATTAATTATTTTTTGTTTCATCAGATATACTGTATTTACTTGTATATAAATCCTCCTCATTTTTCAAAATTCTATGTGAAAAGATTGAGGAGTACAAGAGTATTACAGTAAACATGGTACCCCCTGCTTCTGCAAATTCTGATTACCATCATTTAAGTCGTATTCAAAACCGTAATAATTAAGAAAATTAAGCAGCTGTGATGATCTTATTACAGTTACTAAGCTTCATTCCATTTGTTTGTAAGTGATATAAACAAATATTCATTTATTGGCAGGCTGCATTTTTGAGCTAACTAAAAACGTTTTGCTCAGGACATCCCAATATTAATAAATTGTATATATAATATGATTTTGTTTAATTACAAGTTGATTATTTTTATTCTTTTCACTGCTATGCCTGGTTGTTTGGGAAACAAATTATAAAAAAATTTTCTGTTCCCTGTAAGGATGGTTTTACAATAAAAACTGACACTAGAATTGTTAATTCACATCAATTCTAAGCATAATTGAAATGGATTTTAGTTTTATGTCATGATTTTAATTAATTTATTAATTATTAAATACAAAGATTACATAGTGGCTTTGCCAAGTGACGGTGGACAACCACATCTCCTATTTTGTTACTCATCTTGGATCTGGTGTAGTTTTTTATGTTACTTAAAGTCATCAAATAATATTTAGTTTACATATATAGCACAACATTTCAATTGTACTTTTATAAACAAAGTTTTTTTTCATGTTGTGAACATGTATGTGTTTTTCGTACAGTTTTAATTATTTATTTAACACTAACAAATATTCATTTTTGTACATTTATTCTTTAAGGAAGGTAAAAATCAACACATTATAAAATTAAGGTTTTGGTTTTTACATGTACATATATCTTTGTTTAATAATTTACCAGTATATTGAGTTTAACATATTTTACTTCTGTTATTTAAGATTCTGTGAATAGTAGACATATTTTGTATTGAATTTAATAAATTGCATTCTGCTGTAAAATAGAACTAAGTGAAATTGAAACGACATACAAATTGATTGTGAAAGTTTACTCAACGCTAAAAAAATAATTTTACTGTACTTAGGAATATCATAAACTTTGTTTTCAAGTTAATATTTACAAATTCGTATGAACAAACATCTGCCAAGTAGTGACTTTGTAAGTGAAGGCTAATTGTCAGTGCTGAAAATGTTATAAAAAATCATTCCACATGTGTTGATCTGTCTAATAGCAAGTAAACTTTACTATAATTTGTCTAAAAATTGGAAAATATGTTCGGTTTGTAATTGTATCATAACACAAACTGATAAAGCAGTCAGCATGTTGATTTAAAATAGGACCTTATTTTACTTAATTAATGGCTTAATTGTTATTATTATTTGGTTATGGACAATTATGTGTGGCCATTTATAAAAAAATAATTTTTTTATAAATTTATAAACCTATAGGTTAATTTGAAAAATATTAACTTTTGTAAAAAAAAAATTTAAATAACTGATTTTTTAAATTAGGTTTTAAAGATAAAAAATTAGTAAACAGTTTATTAGTTCATCATTAAGCATTATTATTATTATTAGTTAGGCATCATTATGCCTCATTTATGGACAACCTTTGTAATCAAGCATTAAAATTATTTGAATATACTTTATAGTTTAATATGGCTCTGTACTTCTCATAACTGTGATTTTTACTGGCAAGATATTTGGTAGAAATTGATAAATTATAAAGGTTTTACACAAGCGTATCAGTTTCTTCTGAAGAAAAACCTGAAACTAAATAAGTTTGATGAGAATTATAATTTTAATTATATCTTATCTGAACACACAATGTTTAAGAGATTTTTATCTGATTTTCGATAGGGAATGTCAAGAAATAGCAACTTAAGCACAAATTATTTTTATTTTATATACATTTTTTTAAGGGAAGTAGTTTTGTTCAGATTTTGCAAGCTTAACTGATTTATTAGTGTATATATAATAAACAAAAAAATTCCAATTTTCATTCATTTTTCCAAAAAATTCCAACTGTCATTTCTTCTGTAACAGTTCACGTATATATTTATTTTTTAGATTTAGCTGGTTTATTTCAAAATATTGCAAATTACCTTCTTACTAGAAAAGTAGCCAAATGGAAATGGTTATTGGAGTTCTTAGTTCATATTGAAAAACTTTATGTATTCTTTTTTACACATATTTTTATCTCCTTTTTTTATTCTCCACTGTATGTGGTTTTCCATTCAAGATGTCTAAATGAATAATATTATTAAAATGAAATCACCTTATATAAAACTTTAGATTAATATTATTTTAGTGAAATTTTTAAATTTTATATTAAGATTTGTTCCTAGTTCTTTATAATTTTCTTTTTTAACATCTTAATAACGGTTAAATTTCAAAATCTTTTCTTTAAAATACTAAAAATTAGAAGGATGTTACATATGTATATATAAATAAATACAGTATTAGTCATTAGTAAAAATTATATTCTTAAAATATTTTTTCATGAAAGCCTTCCAGTGTATTCTTATATATATATATATATATATATAAATATGTATGTATAGATTAAATTATATGTGCTTCTTCTATTGTAGTTTTTATTATGTATTGTTATAATATTTATAGTCATAAATCTTGGTGTTGAATGGAGATATATTAAAAATATATTTCGAGAAAGTTGGAAAAAAATAATAAGCGTACTTGCGCATTAACAAAAAATCACTTTGTTTTTTTCTTAAAATATATTGTATGAATTATTTCATAAAAATTATAAGCATAATTGAATTATTTTCTGATATTTAATAAAAACATTATTGGTCAATCAACGATGGCCAATAGCGCAGAGAATGTGTATGAAACTTTACAGTAAAGTTTACTTTTACGCTAAAGCTTCATTATATACAAATCAAAATGGTTACTTGTTATACTTAAATGTTGCTGTTTAATTACTTACCTACTGGTGAAGAAAGACACCAATGTTATCTTTGCAAAACTAGATAATTTATCTAGTTTTGCAGTATATTCTCATCATTAATTTGAATATATGTAATATACCTCTGAAATTGATTTTAATTGTTACATTTATTATACATAATAATTAGCAAGGACCTTTTCTTTGCAACCAGACTTATGTAGACTTCCACATTATGTAAAACCTTCACTGCAAATTTTTTGAAAGGGTTGTTAATCTCTGATTATGTAGTTTATCAGCTTCTGGCTGCTATTATTCAACCAGTATTGTTTATAGAAATCAGAAAAGAATTACATTTTATATATATAAATTATAGAAGAAATTGTAATAAATACTTTAGTAAAAGCAAGTGGCTTTCTGTTAATGCACAAAACCTTTCATAGATGAGTTGATAAACCAGAACACAATAATGCTATAATTATTTTGAATAAACAATTTTTTTTTTGTATAATTTTTACAGACAACTATTTTATTTAAAATAGTAATAGTAGTCCTTAACTGTACGTATAAGTTTTGAAGATGTAAATAAAATTCTAAAATAATTTCCCTAATATTAAAATATTGTAATTTAAAAAAAAGAAGAAATTTCTAAAAGAAAATAAAGAGGAAGGCACAATTTTTTTTAATGTTTTTTTTTAAATTTATTTTACAAAATTTATCAACCAGAAAATTTCTAATACCATCTAGTATGTTAGTGTATGTGACATATAAAAGCCACCCACAACATTTAATTCCTCCGTTAAAAAAATATGATACGTATTAAACTCATATTAATTCAAATAATTATAGAGGAAACCTGCACAATCGATCTTCCAACAACAGTGAACATGTCTAAAATATAATTGTATAATAAATAATAATAACAACAATAAAAACTTTAGTGTTTTGTAATTAAGATAATAGGATACAAGTAATACATAATTTTTGTTCCGTGGAAATTAAAAAGTAATGAAAGTTATAAAACAAATAATTTGGTGAATCTCTGATTGTCGAAGGTTACTTCTAATACATAAAAAATACTCAGAATTTTCGACACACTAAGAGCCGAGGAAATCTGTAATTCAAGTTTCGTACGACTAGGCTGATTTTAATATTTATAACGTTTGTGAAATATATCAAAGGGTTCAGTAAATGTAAGGTTTGTAAGCATTTTGATTGATGCACAGTAGTTCATTTTGCCTGCCTATTGTCTTGTCGAGTGGCAGGTATGAAGGATGAGGAGGGGAATAAATTTTATGTAAAATAAGACATTGTTGTCTTTGTCAATCACATGAGTGTGTTTCATTCCACACACATTGCAATAGTGTAATTTTCTCACTTGTGTGTAAAATATCTTTTCCAATATGTATGAAAACTATGCTTACAGAACTTTGACTTTTGGAATATCTCACAAAAATTATTTCTTTTAATTCATAGAACATTAACATAAAAAAAATTTTATTGAGGCATATGATTATATAGTAATAATCCCAGATACATTTATAAATTAAGATGCAAATTTTGAAAAATTATAAGACTTAATTATTTTTTATTGAAAAATTAATAATTACTTTCTTTATTTTTCTAATCTGATAAAATTTATATTTAAAGTAATTTTAAAGATTTTTACAATTTTTATTGTTATGTTTTAAAAAACATAAGTATAATTTTTCAATGTAATAGTATTTACATGTAACATATATTGAAATATTTTTCTCCCCAGTATGGTGTAACAACAGAAATATAAATAAAAAATGAAATCATTCATTTTGGCTTATATATCTAATATATTAATGTGAAATTTTGTGGTAATTCTGTCCGTTTGCAACAGCAACTCACGAGAACCAACTGATTGGTTCAAATTATCAGGATTTATTTGTGTTATCTCAGGGAAGGTTTTAAGCTATATGTCAAGACATTTTGGGGTGAAGTTGAAAATTTTCCTAATGGATGATTACCTAATACCATTTTTTATTTTGTTTTTTGACATAAAAAAAAATTGATTATGCGTTTTATAATATACCCGATTATCAGCTCTACCTTGTCCCTTACCAATATATAGAGTATTCTAGTTTAATGGAAAGGGGAACCAAAAGGGATATGTTCGTTTACAGCATGACCGTATCAGAGCTTTTATGTGAACAAAGGAAGTGTTGAAGGAATGAGAGCTTTTCAGACTTTAATTGTTATTTATCAGTATTACTTTCGTGACCATGATAATGAACACAGCAAGGAAGGGGACCAGGGCTAGACCGGATAGTATATTTGTATGATATTGAAACCAAAGCATTGTTGTTAAATAAACATTGTTAATTTTTTTTTGTCAAAGAACCATATTTTATACTAAGATTCATTTTCATGGTATTTATCATCAAATACTGAAACATTTTATTTAAAATATTTATTCCTACTAGAAAACAATAAGCAACCCCCCCCCCCTTCCCATGCCCCAAAGATATATATTACATGTAAATGAGGTGTCTTATGCAGACTCAAGACAACCATTCCCGTGATTTGTTTTAATTGAACCCATTCACCAAAGTACATTGATATTCACTGTCAAGAATTCAAATCTGTGTAAAAGCAATCAACTTTTACTAGAATTTGAATCCCAGAACTTTCAACTTTGAAAATCAGCTGTTAAGCAACTGATTTGCAACAATAACTACATTATCAGTCTAAATAAATTATATTTATTTACTTACGTAAAAAAAGTAAGGTCAAATTCTAAAGGCATAATGAGTTTAGTGTATTAAAATACATTTTTGAAAGCTAAAATTTTTAAAAATAACAGTATTTTTCTTAGTTGCTCATAAATTTAAATTCCAGATAATGAATATTTTTTAAAAATTCTGGCCACTTTTATTTAGAAATTACTTTTAAAAAATAGATTTTCATTTTCGTTCAGTTTTCTTTGAAATTTTTTTTTTTTGTTTCTTGAGATTTCAAGACTTTCAACCATCCTCATTTAGTTAAATTATAGCCTATAGACAGCTACATTTGTTGTTAATGTAGTGAATATTATTACGTAGTTATGCTTGTAGTTTATAACAAGCATAACTTTTAGTGAAAGAAAATAATTCAATTATGCTTATAAAACTTTTAGTGTTTTCAGATCACCAGATAAATTTGCCGATCTCTGTGGCAGAGTGATAGCACCTCAGCCTTTCATCCTGAGGTCCTGGATTCAAATCCTGATTAGGCAAGGCATTTTTCATATGCTACAAATTTCATCTGGGC
This sequence comes from Lycorma delicatula, assembly GCF_047948215.1. Taxonomy (NCBI): domain Eukaryota; kingdom Metazoa; phylum Arthropoda; class Insecta; order Hemiptera; family Fulgoridae; genus Lycorma; species Lycorma delicatula. Next base: position 3,839,102 of record NC_134465.1, read on the forward strand.
TAATGATTAACTATAGCAGTTAAGCCTGTAATTTAAAAAAAAAAACCAGATATTTTTTCACACTTGTAATATGTAAATTTATATAATAGTCACCAAAATTGATTGTCTGCTTCAAGAGTAATTTAGTTAGAAGATAGACAATCGTAGACATTTCCAATTATGATTTGACTTAATTTTCTCATTAAAATATGTATAGTTAAGGTCTAAGATTATAATAACAAAATAAAAATCTTGCATCTGGTCATTGAGTAATAATAATTTTTGTTGCAATGTAAATTAAACTGTCAGTGAAAAAATATTGATCAATCTGTATGTATGTTGCTCATTTACTTGAGAATTTTCCAATTCCTGAGGAATTTTGGGCAGAATAGTCACCCATTGCCTGGAAGGAGCCTAGAGCAGAGCTTTCCTGCGAGTAAGTTTGTTCAGCTTTTATTTTGTTTTTAATTAGCTTCAAAAGGTCCAATGGAAGAGTAATTTCCAATACTTTTAAAATTTATTCTTTTAAAGTAATCCTTTATTTTAAATGATGTCAACTATTACTGTTAGCAGCCAATAATAAATCCAACAGCATACTGTGTAAATTACACCCAACATTATTTAATTTAGCCAAATTTTCACGACTGGTTTATTATATGTGGTTTTTGCTGTTTGGCATTTTATCTTTCTTCTTTAACACTATGTTAGAGATCAATCAGTTAATAAAAGAATGCAGTTTACGATCTTACCCAGGACATGTAACTGTTTTTATCATTTTTAATGATTTTTTTTTTTTTAACAACTTATCTACAAACTTTTCTCAGAACAATGAATAGTATTGATGTTTATACTTGAAATGGAGAGACAGCTGTACAGCAGTAAATTTGTTTCTGGCTGGCACCCTGTTAATAGCTGTCAATGGGATAGTAATGAAATTAAATTTTGTTGTATGGAAAAATTCCATGCTTGACCAGGACTTAAACCTAGAACCTCCAGTTAAAAGGGAAAGATCCTATCACTCTGCCAAAGAAGTCAGCAAAAAAATTTAAATTTACTTTTTGTGGTTTTGATTAATAATTTCACGTTATGTATTATAAATGGATCATTTCAAAATGTAAATTTGTCTTCATTCTATACTTACTTCCATTGAACATTTGTCTTCATAAACAAAAAAAAAATATTGTCTTCCAACATATTAAATTTTCAGTAAAACTTAAAAAATTGTTTCATATTATTAAAAACTACTTTGAACTGTTAATTAAGAGAATTATTATATACATAAAACAGAGTCATACAATACAACCTCTAAACCATAACCACTTAAACACTTGGATTTATGACATGTATTTTTAATGTATATTTATTATTGTATAAAACATATCTTCTGTGTTGTGCAAAATTTATTTATTTATGTTTTATTTATATTAAAATAAGTAAATAGTATGTGCATATTTAAATAGATAATAAAAAGGTATATATATATATATATATATATATACTAATTAATATATAACAATAAAAAGAACTGTAATTTAATATTTTTAAAAATTTCTCTTGTATAATTATTTAAATTGTAACTTTGTTGTTATTATTATAATGGGGAGATAAAAAAAGTTAATTAATTTTTAAACATTAATTTGGTTGAACCAAATTGTAATAATAATGATCATACTGTAATAATAATTTTAGAGAAATAAATAATGTTCCAAAATTTTTTTTGTGTTTTTTTATCTCCTGCATTATATTTTCATTACGTTTATTCATAATACTGTAGTGTTTTTTCATCTCTCTCCTCTCCATTCATTTTTCTCCTTTATTTTTTTCTTCATTATATGTAAAAATGTTTCTTCTTGACTGAATATTTTTAAAAAATAGGTTGAATGTAGTTATGTTTATAAATAAATATTTATTCCAGATCATAACATAATTATATGGTATATAGATCATCATGAATGTTAGGTTTACTATTCCATGGACTGTAAAAAAAACTACTCCAGCATTTGCCTGAAAGAATCAAAGAAAACCTAGATTAAAACAGTAATATAAAACTGATAAATAAAAAATATATTTTTAGTTGATATTAATTATCAAATGAAATCAGCATAAAATAAAAGTAACAATTTTAAAGGCAATAATTAAGTATTAATAAAAATTTGAGTAAATGTTTAACAAGTAGAAAGTTCAGTTTCTACAAAATTGCCATTTCATCTCATCCTCTGAAGCAATATCAGTAGTCCCAGAGCCAAAAAAAAAAAGTTCAGTTTAATATAAAACACTATTATTCAAAACTAAGTAATAAATTTTGTTAAAGGAAGAAAAATAGGTACCTTCATTCTATACCAAAATGTTACATTATATAACACGAAAATAGTTATGTCTGATTTTATATAACCAGGCAGAAGAACTATCTCTATATGAAAATTAGAATTTCTAATAAATCAAATATCAGTCAATGCGATTCATGTTTGTGGGTTCTAAAACTGACATCTGTTTTTACATACTGAAAGCAGTCTTAACTTAGATAAATAAATTACTGTACAAAGTATGCATACCAATTTTAAAATGTAAAAGTGCCTTTTTTCATAACCAATTTTGTTAATCACCCTCATTGTTAATATTTATAATTAATAAAAATAATACCAAAATTAAAAAAATTTGATAAGTTTTATTGTGTCTTCTAAATGTTTTACAAATTTTCTGATTAATTTTTTTATTTAACAAAGGATCATACTCTCGTTTGAAAAATATTTCCATATTGTTATAAGAAATATAGTTCTTTATCTGCAATTTTAACTAATAATAACGTATCTTAGTCTTAAAATATTGTTTTGTACTACAATCAGAACAATTCATTTATTTTCTGAATAGACATTAATGGTATTTTCTGAAATCCCCTATAGATAGCGTTACTACCCAACACTAATGTATTCTAAATCACATCTTCGGGTTTATATTCGATACGTACAGGTGCTTGTCATTTGAATTATGAAAAGCTTGGTAAGTGAAAAACTTATTTTACCTCTTTAAATTAAATTTCTTGGTTATTATGAGAATATTTGTGTTGCTTATTAAAATTCAACTGTATTGTAAATTTTATTTGTTAACAAAACAATTCTTTGATTTTAAAAATGTATGCTATGTTGCAAAGCATAACTTATCAAATTTATGCACCGAATGGAAACAACCAAACGTCTTGTTAAAATCTTTTTCCACCTCTGTTGTTAATTTAGTTAAATGTTCATCTATTTTTAATATAAAAAAAAGTTTTTCGTAAAGTTAACATTATATAATCTATTTATTTCATGCACTAAAAATTTAGCTGTATTATCTTCAATTATAGAAATTAAAACTACCCAAAAGCCACATTAATAATAAAATAAGTAGTCGTATCGTGCATGGAACCACCTTGCTCTGATTGTGTCAAATTAAAAAATAACTGCTGCCGCAGCTGTATAAAAAATGACTGCAGGAAATTGGACATCAGAGAAAGAGGGAGGAACTGGGCTCAAAAATTAATCAATATATAATTCATATACTATGTTAACATATTTTTCCATATATGTAAAATTATTACTACAAAATGTTTAGGTAATATAAAATTAGATTAAGAAACAAATAAATGATATCTCATTTTTTGAGATATTAACTAATCTGTTAACAATGTGAAACAAATATATTGGTACTTACGTATTAACACCACCATAGCTACAGCTTTATTTAAAAACAAAGTAGTCAATCATATTTCCATGGAAAATGGACAGTCTCTTTATTAATTTTAATAAATGGTTATTTATATTTATTTGTTTTATAAATATAATTTAACCAAACTTAACCTACACTCGCTTCACTCGCTAACCTTGACTAATTAACACCGTAATTTTTTGAGTATTTATTTAATAAATTCAGTAATTATTGCAATTATTTATTATTTAAATAATCAAAACACTCCTGTTAATTAGTCAAGGTTAGCGAGCGTAGGTTAAGTTTGGTTAAATTATATTTATAAAATAAATAAATATAAATAACCATTTATTAAAATTAATAAAGAGACTGTTTTGAATCTATGTTAAACTCTATATCGGCCCATTTTCCACCGAAATCCGATTGACTACTTTGTTTTTAAATAAAGCTGTAGCTGCGGTGGCGTTAATATGTAAGTACCAATATTTGACCAGGTAATGATTTCATCCAAAAAGAAAGAGAAAAAAGGAACGAAAAAGGATTCTTTTCTTAGAGTAATGGGTTTGTTCAACAATTTTTTTCTTTGTAATGGAAACAATCGCACATCCAAAAGCTTGTGTTCGACCATAAGGGTTACCAAACCAGAAATGAATTTGTTGAAAAATGTAAAGGCCTGGACAATGAAAATTATTATGTTTCAGCAATTAAAGGGAGAAATCTGGTATTAATTTTGCAGGCCAGGGACCAGCAGTTCAGCGTAATCATGATAACAAGCAATAACAGTAGTTCAGTGCATTTGTGATAACAGCAATAGCAGAAAGCATATAGTAACTATGAGTGAAGAGTATGTCATGAGTATATCATTGTGGACAATGGGTGAATACAAGAATTTGTTTGGTGATTTATTGATAAACAGTAGTGAAAATGACAGTTTATATTCAATCATAAAGTGTACGGTAGTTCTTTTACAAACAGTAAAAGTAATACTTCTAATAATTGAATTTTATGAAGCTTTATACTTTTAGTGCTATCTTGTTAATGCAGTTAGGTTCTATTGGTCATTATAACATTATTAATAAATTGGACTGTATTCTGATTTTTATCATTTAATTGTCATTAAACAAATCTTGTCCTTGTTATTTGGACTACTATTTTGTATATTATGTATATGAATTGTCATTATTATTTATTTTGTTTATATGTCTTTAGAGTAATAAATTGTATTTATAAGAAATTTTTACGTCAGTTAGTCTCTCAATATTGTTGTTGAACCACGAACACGTGACAATATAATATAAATTTATTCAGTACCATACCAGTTGAAGATTGGTGAGAATGAAAAATGTAATGAAGATTTACAGACTACGCAGATGCTGAATTCTTAAATAATAGCACATAACTTACTTGATGTACCACACGATTGTTAACAGACATAGCGATAGTCACTGATTGAAATTCATTATTATAGATTTCCTTTTAAAATGTAGTTTACAAACACTCTACTTTAACTTGAAGGTCAATCAAACTTCCTGTTGTTTCAAAGATAACGCTTCTAACGCTGAACTACTCTGTGTTGAGTGTGCACCTTGAAATTTGTGTAAACTTAATTTTTTAAAAAAGCTACTGGAGATGTTAAATAAAAGTAGAATCTTTCCAGGTATAAAAATAAATTTCTTTTATACTGAATAAAATTTATTTGTATGCGGTTACCTGGTTACTAAAATTGGACATGATAGTTGCAAATTGGATTACCGGTTTCCCAAATGAGATTAACAGAACACAAATATTTTTATTTTGCCACACATTCACATGTATTAAAAGTATTATAATTTCACGCTAGTTTCTAAAATAGGGTTCAGTTGTAAATATTATATCACTATAGAAAATCATACCTATAAATATTGAATTGTGATCATTGTAAATTAGATTTTTGAATGATAGGACAGCTTTCAAAATGTCTGTTTATAAGCATCTACTTTAAAAATTGTATTTTTTCACTTAAAATTTTAATTTGCTAATTAAAATTTATTTTTTTTATAATTGGTACCAATTTAAATAACTCTTCTATCCAATCATAAAAACGTTTGAAAATTAACAAAAAAGTTTATTTTTTTAAATTGTGCAATGTAATAAAAAATTTTGTAATAAATTGTATTTTGTAGAAACTTTAATATTGAAAGTATACACTTAAGGCAAGTTCCAGAAAATAGTTTTTAAAATTAAAAACATTTTAGCAGTAAAAAGTTTTTGAATCCCCTATAAAAACAGGAGTTACATTTTTTATATATGAGAAGTTTTGCTTTGATGAACACGAAGACTTGTTTTATTATTATTATTTTTACAGTTTGACTATATCTTAGTGTAAATTATTCCAATCATTTCTGTTAAAAAATGTTTTTCCTGGCTAATTCTAATTATTTTTGTTAATGAAACATCTTTACTTATTCCTTTTTTTACAGTAATAATATAGCAAAATGTTATCATTATTAAAATAATTACCGCTTTTAATTAATTAAATCATTTGTTATGTTTAATATTTCTTAAATAATTTAATGCTAATTCATTGAAAAATGATTAAAATTTACTAAAAATGATAAAATTTTATTTATAGCACATATTAAAATAAAAAGGTTTTTCATGTATTAAAAATATATTCCTTAAAATAATCTTCCTGAAATTTCAATAATAAAAACAATCTTGATTTCAGCCATTTAAATTTTGTCTTGCATCACATCTTTCAATTTATAGATATAGTAAATTTACAAGATACAATTCTTGAGATATTAGAATTTTTGTAAAACCGTCAAGTTATAACGAAAGCAATCTATGTCTTATTTTTATTTTGATATTATGACCTTTGACATGATTCTACATGTATTTAAACTATGAAAATGAGATGGATGAAATGATTACTCAAAAAATGTCAACAATTAAACTCAAGACTAACTGAGCTAGATGCTAGCATGTTAATCATTAGATCAATCAGTTAGCTATATCCTACCCTAATTATCAGTTATTTTCCTAACTACTTCTATTTAGGTTAAAATTAATCTGGATGAAATGACCTCATACACTTTTTCTGTCTTTAATATGATAAAGTAAATCTCTGATTCATATATACAACAGGTTAAAATATGATAATTTTAATAAATACCAGTTTTTGCTTTCTTGTTAATTATTTAATTTATTAAAGGAATGATGTGTATTGTAGTTTAAGGGAAAGAAGGTTGCATGTCTAGAATGTGAGAAACGGCTTGAAAGAGTGAGAGAAGTATATATGGGGGAGAATGTTTATTCTGGTAGTAATAAAGAGGGAAAGGGAGTTAGCAAAAGATGGAAAATAAAATATCTATTCCTTTCTAACATATTAAATTTTAGAAGCTAAATTCTTAATAAGTCTTGGAATTTACCTTTATTCTAGATTCGTGAATATTTCAAATTTTATGTATTTAATATATATATATACACACACACACACACATCGTATATTCCTCCTTTTTTCTTATAAATCTTGTGCATTATTATGTAAGCTCTATTTTTCTCCTTCTCTCTCTTTTCCCCCTTATCCCCTTGTATATACATTCGCTATACTAAATCTCAATGTATGTAATATTAAATGTTTATTTACATATGCCAGCTTCTTTCTGGAATTCACTGTATAAACGGTGTATTGTGTTCCTCATATGTCTCATCTCAATAATTCAGTAATATTTTGTCATTGAAAATCTTATAAAAATATCTCTTATTATGTTTGAGAATTATAAAATATGTATATTTAATAATACGTTAAATCTCGTTTGTGTTTAATAATACGGTACCGAATTCAGATTATAAATTATTAATTATTTTAAAGTTATTAATGTCGGATTAAATCATTTCTAAAGAAACTTATTTTCCTCTAACTTTTATTGTCTATATCAACTTTATAAAAGTTAAATAATGAGGAAAAGTAATTTTCATTGTGAACTTCACCCCTGGGAAACTCCACCTGCTTTGTTAGACAGTTCCCATAACCCTCCAAAATTTCAGAATAATATTTTTAATTATTAAAGGATGTTAAATGAGGATTAAATGGCAGTTATTAAAACAGTTTATTTAATAAATTGGTTTGTCACATATATATATGTATGTGTGTATTCAACAAATTATATATATAATTTGTTGAATAAAAACTTTTGGAACAAAAGTGTAATACAAGAGTTATTTATTAGAATTCTCAGAAACGTACAACTAATACAAAACATACCTGTTAAAAAAAAGAAAGCCACTAAAAACTTTGTTTTTCAGGCAGAGTGCTGCATCTACTGTGGCAAAGAAAATTTTAAGCAGTTATTTAATTGTAAATTGGTTTTATTGTCTTTGTTAATATTTGTTATTTTTGTAAAATATTTAATTTTTTTTTGTTTTGTAGTATTGAAAATTTTGTTTCATTTAATACCTAGTTAAAATCTGCTACATTTTGACTGTTTTGTTTTTAATAAAATTCAGTATTTAAAAAATTGTTTGTTTCTGTTTTTATTCATACCATTTTACTCAGAATCAAGGTCTCTACAAGATTTTTTAAAACTTTCATGTGTTTATTACTCATTTAACAAATTTATTTTATGCCAAACATAAAATAAATGTTTTTCAATCCAAATCTTTTGTCTTTTATCCCAGACTTTAAAAAAAAATTTTTTTTAATACTATTTAAAAACCACAAAATTGACTTCTTAATTTGGCTCACAAGAATTATTACAGTATGGCCTAATTTTACCAGAAATCAGGACGAAATCATTCACTAGCCAACACCCAGTAAAGAAGCATTTCCGAACCTCTTTATAAGAACTTTCTTCTTCTTTTTTCACCAGTAGAACATGTCATGAAAGTTTGTTACATTCTTTGTGAATCACTCTGTATATAAATGTTAATGAAAAAGCCCTCACCAAGGTGAAATTTGGCATAGATATCCGTAAATGAATCTACAGGAAAGATGAGCAAAAGTTGTTTTGATTAACAACCCTTTTACAACTAAATTTATAGTTATTGAGAGGTGGTCCAAGGATTAACATTGAACTCTTAAAATCGAACGGGTATGCTCCTCGTGGTAAGTAAATTACCTTGCTTAAAAGGATTTTTTTTAGTTGCCTCTAAAGGTAGAGAAAAGGTTATAAATAAATGTTTAAAAATCAGATATTTTACTTCATTTGAGATGTAACAGCTGAAATTGTCAGGAATATTTATCCCAATAATACTCTGAGTAATAGTGATGACTCTTAAGTTCAGAAATATTTTATAAATTCTTTCAAAAAGGAATAAATAGTATTAAAGTTATACTTCTAGATCTAAGCTTATCTTCTGAATCTGTTGTTAGAACCTTGAAATTCAGAAAAAATAACCTAGTTTTTTTCTTTAAACCACAATTAAAAGAGTGAAAAGTAGATGTAGATTCCATTATTTTCATATAATGTGCAATTCATTTTGTGATAGAAGATAGAATTCAATTCTGATTGAAATGTAACATAAAAAAGAATATTGGGCCATCTCTTTTAACTATATCTAAAAGGACGAAACAATGTAAGAATGGATTCCCTAATACCAACAGGTATTTCTAACAAATGAATAGTACAGACAAAGAATTTGGTATAGATTAATTTAAAAAAAAAGAAAGTATTTTAAGACTTTCCTTTGAATCTGTTTTTATGTAAAACTCATTTGCATTAACGGATGTTAAATCATCATATATGTTGTTCATACTCTTCTGTGAACAGATGTGAGATTACTATCCTTCTCCTTCATTTAATAAAGTTAATATGTTTTTGAAAAAACCTATTACTTTTGAAAATGTAACATAACCCTTTGTCTTCACCCAATGCATGTATGATAGATGTAGTTTCAATTTCTTTACTGTAAAAAATTCTAGTTATTATACATATCTAAGTAGGATTGGTGTTATACATCTCTTAATTCCATTTGTTGTTTGCATTATACAGAGAGTACAAAAAAGAATAATAAGGCTCTTAAAGCTATTTAATATATCTTAAATTTGATAGTAATAAACACAAACAGTGACTCTTAGAGTTTTATACTACAAGTGTTCAGTATGAGAGCACTTTTCATCACATGGCACACATCCAACTGTTAGGAGAGTTCAAGCCATTCTTTAACCAGTATGCCTGAAATAATGGAAGTGATAGCTGCTTCAATCCTATGCCTCAAATCAAAACACTTGTACAAAATCCTTTATAAATACTCCAAAAAAAAAAAAATTTGGTGACCTTGGAGGTCACTGCAAACAAGTTTTTATCAGGTCCATGCCGCCAAATTAGCAACTGGAGAAAATGCCATTCAGCTGATACCATGCAGAATTTTGACAATCACGAAGCACACCCTCTTGTTGCCAGATTAAGTTCTTTGATTCATCTTGTAGTTGAGGAAAGAGCTGTGTACCTAACGTATCCAAATAAGCACTTAAAGTAATAAAGAATGGGCCTGAAACTTGGCTGTCAATATTGTACACATTTAATTTTTGGGAATCTCTTTCAATTTGTAATAGTTAATTTTCTGGTTCCATTATATGATTAAATTTTCCATTAAGATGAAATGTTGACTCATCACTAAAACACAATATTGTCAACAAAACATCTTCATGCTGCAAAATTTTGATCACAAAGTCTGCATGTAGCGTAGTCAGAAGACATCAAAGCCTGTAACAACTGTAATCAAGATATAGATGCATATATAAGGATTTCCTTAAACATTCTGTACTTTCAACATCAGCATTGCTAGTTCACAGCTGGACTTCCTAACAGATTTTTTAGGACTATGCAGGAAAGACCTGATACATTCAACATTTTGCCAGACATCGTTTGAAAAACTCTTTCTTTCACACAGATATGTGGTTGTTTTCAACTGAATATCCCATCTATGAATGTTATTGTCACATAGGGGATTTTTTACTGTAACTAAATGTAAATCTATAGATACAGATTAACGGAGTTAACTGTTACAGCTGTAACAGATTGTGTAGATTAACAGTTACAGCTGTAACTGTTATGCTATACTTACAGCAAACTGCAAAATGTAGCAGGCTTTATGTTCAGGAGTCACCATCTGTACTAGTGGTGCTCTCAAGCAGAAACATAGGAAATCAATCTACACCATCCAGCGCAACTGCTAATATTCTTTTCTGTATACAGTATTTGTTTTACAATAGTTCGTTCAAATTTTTTAAAAAATAATATAAATGAGAGGTTTTCAAATGGAACATAATTATATGATTCAGAATAACAAAATAAATACTAAATGAACGATAATTTGACAGTTATACAAGTTTCATAAAAACTGTGATGATTCAAGTGATTCAGAAAGTATTAGTACAATGCAAAATTTTGTTATAATATTTTAACAGAAAAGATTAAATACAATTATCAAATAAAGAGTTGTAAATAATAATATTCTAATATAATTAGGCTGTTAATCTAAACCAGCCATCAACCTCCATTATTTCTTGTCAAGTTTCATTAAACTTGTCAGATTTAAAAGTAAAAAAAGAAATTAATTCGTTATGTACATCAGGAGGTAAAAAAATATTGATTTTAAGAGGTGAAACTGGATAAAAGATTTTATATTGTGATAGTATTGAAACATTTCAACAATGACTTATTTCTAAGGTTATAAATAATGTTAAAATATTAATAAGGAGGGAGCTCTTCATTGATTTATTTCAGTTGATGTTCAATTTTTTTTTTTTTTCTTTAAAACTCGTCCAATAACACTGGGAGTTATATGAAGTTTTTTTTTTTTTTAAGTAAACTTACCTTCTTTTGGGTGCTTGGTGAAAGCTGTACTAAAAATATAAATTATTTTTTTCTATACTTTAAATTTCAAGAATATGAAAAATATTATCATGTGTTACATTAGAATACATGAGAACTTCTAGTAAGGGGGAACTAATGAACCCAATTAAAGAATTTAAAAGTTTTTATAATTTCTGATGCTTTATGTGTTTTTCAAGTTGTGGCTGTTATTAAAAATTATAAGAGGTACCTTGAGTTCGTATAGATAAGATAATCTGGATTCGATAAATTTTTTAAAATGCGTAATTTTAAAATTAGTAAAGACTGATTCTTGTTTTTAATTACATGATGATACAAAAAATTACATATATTTTAAAAACAATAAGGTTACCAACTTAATTTTATAGTAATATTGTAACAAATAACACTCCCCAGTCAAAATGAGTTTTTTTCTACGATGGGTGATTTCTATATAAACACTTTTTTATATTTCAAGAAAAAAAATTATTAACCAATGAAAAAAGTTTCAAACAAAAATGGAAATGAATTTTGTAAATAAATCAGTTATCTAAAACTGTTTATGCATATTAGAAATTATAAAATTATTTTTATGAGTGCTACATTCCCTTATTGTGTGATTCGTAAATATATTATTTCCTACAGAAATCATTGAAATAAAAATAAGTTAGAAGTTTTTATTTGTTTATTGGTTTCGGTTATCTATGTAATTCTTTATTATAACTATGATCTATGCTGTGAATCTGTGTAAAACATTTGATATACAGTGAGCTGTAATCAGAGTTTTTTGAAGTGTAAGAATGTTTATTATGCAGCCTAACCCTATGATAAGCAGATTGAAGTTGTCACTTGTAGGTTTTTATAAATTACCTATGTTTCAATTGGCTTGGCATCTCATGTGGAACAGTAAATTCAATTCTCTGAAGAAGGCAATGGAAATGAGTCTACTTCTTACTTTCTTTGGTAAAGCTATCATGAGATTCTTGAGAATTTGAGTGCAATTTTTAGGAGTAATTTATGGCACATGGCAGATTATTTTGTTAAAAGTATATTGCCGACTAAGAAACTTGAATCTAGTTGTTAATAAAATTAAATACCGGTCTAAAACTGTAAAGAAAAAAATTGAATTCTAGCTTTCTTAATTTGGTTTCGGTTACTAACTAGACGATTAACTGTGAGAAGGTAAAAGTCAAATGATGTGTTGTCTACCAAGAGTTTTGAACCTACTTACACTGATGAATTTTCCTACTCACTTATATTTAAATATTTTATATTTTGCACAACAATGTTATTTATAAGTATGTGTGTGTCTTGAGCAAAACTGGAATCTTATTAAGACAATATTTACATAACAGTCTGGGGATAAAAGAAACTCTGATGTAGTGACCTAAAAAAATGTTTAAAACTAAAATTATCTTATAAATTATTAGCTTCAGCCAAAAATATTTTGGAGTTTAAGTAAAATTGTTAAGTTACCAAAATTAGCTTGGTAGATAATGTTATTTTTTAAACATTAAAAAGAGTTGCCTGAAGAAAGGCTGGTAATCTTATTATTTTTAAAATATTTTTTTTTTAGTACCATCATGTAATTTAATAAGCTTTATTTAATGAACAGAAGGGAGTCGTTTCTGAAAAATTTTAAAATTACCGCATTTTAAAAAAGTTGTTGAATCCATGTTATCATTGATTTGTTTGGTGCTGCAACCTAAGGCGCTTTATAGAACTATTTGGTGTTTTTAACAGTTATGTGCTGCTACCTACAGGTAATAATTGCTAACCAGGTTGGTTTTGGTCAGGTGAAGTACACCAAAACGCTCAATTCATTCAACGTTCATTTTGTATATAAAGTGGCTTCTCAATTAATGACGATTAATAGTAATGTTATTTCAGGAATTTTTATTGTTTTATTATGTATTTTTCGTATAAAATTCTTCCGTTGTATAATTAAATAAACTGGTTTAACAATAAGACAGTTTAAAAGAGTTTAATTCGAGACAGTTTAAAGAGTTTTATTCGTAAATTGATTTAACTTGGCTCAATTTTATGATAGTATTGTTTATAATGTTTCAGTTTTTTAACACTGAAGAAAAGCGTATATCAAGTTAAACTAATGTAGTATATTAAACAAATTCAAAATGTAATCGCCGATTTATTGACCTTCTTTAATATCTATTAATGCCATCTTATACTAGAAATGTATTTTTAAAGATTTATATCCAATAAACACTATTATTTATAAAAATAATATTGTAATAACTTGTTGGTAGATTAAACAAAAGAAATTAAATTTTAAATATCGTAACGTTTGGCGGATAAAACTTGTTTGTGACGTAACGTTAATGGGAGGGAGAATGCAAGTGATCACAACATATTCTCCTACAAAAGCTTGTGTCACCGCCTGCGCATAGCGAGTGCGCAGTAGATCTGTGCGTTGTCTGGATTCTTTGTGCCATTCTTGGCATACCAAAATCAGACTTAGTCCTTATATTTACGGACCAAATACCGTCCTAAATTTCATCAAACTCGCCGAGAAGGCGCTCAAATTTCTCTTTGGTGAGTACAAAACATGTTGATTACCATTTACGTTGAGTATTATCTAGTGTTTTAGAGGAATAAGGCGCTAGAATGCCAGCAATGTGATCGCAATCCTCCAATACTTTACATACTTGTCATGTTTGCCACTATGAACTTCCGGCGAAGGGGCGGTGGGAACTTCGTTTGGTCTTCATGCTGGCTTCGTTATTGAGACGTGTGTTAAGTTAATTTAAAGTATGGTGTTTGTGATTTTAATATTTATTTTTATATGTGTACTCAGTATTAATAGTAGATCAAACTGCCCTTCAGTTAAGCCGTAGCGTTTAACAGTTTACATTCAGCCGTTGGCAGTTGCAAAGTATAATTGGTTAGCTTATGTTTGTCTTTGTTTATATCAATTTTCTTCTGAAAGATACGTCGTGTTACGATAATATATTATTAAATTACGTCGAATACACAATGTTATGAATCGGTTAAGTGATAATTTCAAAAGGTTATATTTTTTGATGTTATTTATGTGGCAGGTTTAAATTTATTTGGTGTTTGTGATGTATTGTGATTGTGTGTATGGTCCATCATCCGGGTTATCTTTAATTAAAACGGTTTCCACATGCAAAGTAAGTGTTGTTTTGGTTGTAATATTAAATGATACATAATTACGTTGTCGGTTAATACTTGGTTATGAATTCTAGTTTTGAATTTCATTATTATTCATGCTTGTAATCATAACTTTTTTTTGAACAAACGTAAAGTATAGATAACAAAAATATTCGTCTATTTAATTATGTGTTAATTTTCTGAGTAAAATAGAAATGTTCATATAACCTTTTACAAGCTATTTATATCTATTAGCTTATGTAACATTTTGTGGGGCCACATTATAATTTTAATTACTGTTTCTATTAATCGTACATGTTTCTGATTTTTTTTTAAAAAAAAGATTATTTATAAATTAAAAATATTCATCAAATATTATTTAAATAGTGATGTTAACAATAAAAAAAAAAAAATTGCATAATAAAATGCTTATTTGTTTGATTTAAAAATTGTTTGCAATAATTTATTTAACTGGTAAATAGTATTGTAAAGCCTTACAAAATTTAATGAACTGTGGTGTATGTATACATTCATGACAGTTTATCCAAATATTATTGTATAGGTTATGTTTAATTAAATTGTTTTATTGCTTAACTTTTATTGAAATATATATATATAGAAAATTTTATGATCCGTTTAATACAGTTTATATTGTAATAACATATGAATACTACGTTTGTATATTTGTTTGTATTACAATATGAAATGAGGAATAGGCTCGCAGTTACTATTTGTGTATATATATATATATATATATATATATATATATATATATATATATATATATATATAATTGATTCGTGTACTATTATTAAAAATAAATTTTATATCTTTTGATTAAATTTTGACTATAATATTTTTGATCAAATAAATGTGTATTATTTCCCCCCATAATATTGGATTTTTTTCTCTTTTTTCTTACAAATGTTAGGTGTGGATATTATTGAAGTTGTTTTCAATCGTTGTCTTTAATGTAGGTTCCTGCATTTAACTTTTTAAAATCATTAGATTGTATACAGATTCCTGTGATTAAATTAATTCTGATCTTAGCATGTCCTTTAAAAAAAGATATATTAATTTTAAATTATTTGAAGATGCTATTTGAAAAGATTGTTTTTTGTAATTTTTGTGTGTAAATATTGTAAAATATATATAAGTATTTTATTAATTGAAGAATATGGGTTTTTTTATATAATGCCTTGATGTATAATACTTACAACTGCCATGATGAAGGAGCTTAGTAATACTTCAGAAAATATATTCTGGATATATAATGCCTCATTTGTATTGAAAGCAAATTATTTCATTTTACCTTATTATTATAGGTTATGAATTAATTTCAAAAAAGTAAAATGAAATAATTTGCTTCCAATACAAATGTGTATTATATATCAAGAATGTAATCTCTGAGATATTACAGAGCTCTTTCATCATTGCAGTTTTAGATATATTTCAAGGTACACATAGTAGATAAATAAAATGTATTCTTCATTTAATAATGCGAATAAATAGTTTTAGGTAATATATATATTAGATTATTTTGTTAATTCATTAACAGAAAGTATTTTTTTATACATTCAGAAATGTTACAAAAAAAAACATTCTTTCCTAAGGGTAAATTAAATAATTTAAAATTAATACACTTTTTTTCATAGGAACAAGCTTTACAATTTTTTATGCTGATCAAATTTATTTTTAGTTTCTATATTATTAGTTAGGTTATGAATTAAATGATGATTTAATTTTTTTTTCGTTTCATTTATTCAGTATATTAGTGTTTATTTTTTATATGAGTAGACTGTTTCATAGGTTTGTTTTTATTATTGGTGTTATGTCCTTAATTATAGAAAGTATTATCTGATTTTTCATTATAATGAAAGAAAGATTTGTCATATTTCTTTTTAATTAATAAGCGATTAAATTAGTTTGATTAATTTTCATTATTTTTTTATTAACTGTTACATTTATTTAATTTTGTTGTATTTGATTTTTTAATTACTTATGTTATGAGTAGTTGATTTTAAATTCAATTTCTAATTATAAATTTATGATAAATAGATAAGAATTCTGCGTATTAAATTATAATATTATAACAATCATTAATTTTTTTAAACATAAATTTAATGTGCAAGTTAAGAGAAATATTAATTTAATACTGTGTACTAGTTATTACAAATTTTTATGTAATTTATTTATAGGTTTTTATAAATTTTAATTACCACAATATGTATGAATTATAAAACTCTACATAAATTAAAATGGGTTTAAAAATAAATATTTTAATAACTTTTTTCTTTTTTTTTAACAAATAGGCTTATATTTTGATTAACTATTCTATTATTACTACTATTCTATCTGCTATTACTATTATTCTATTATTATCTTGATTAACTATTACTGTTATTATTTTGATTTAAATATTCAAAAATAATCTTTTTGTTGGTGGGTTTATATATTTTTTTAATATGTATCAGAATAAACACAGATAATTAGTTCTTACCTTCGAATAATTTGAAATCCATCTGAATATGTTAAATATTAATATCATACCAACTTGGTTACCATTCTGTTGTTCTAATTAACAACATATATTCTGAGAATTCATGGATATTACAAGCAATCTGTATTAACAGTATAAATACATCTGTCTATCGATCCAAGATTAGAACTCCTGAATTAGATAACTAGCAACTTAAATTATATAAATCTATAAAAAAAATTTTTATTTATAAAAATATTTATAATATTTTATTTATTACAGACTATTTTATTGTTTATAAACATGTTTTATAATTGTATAAATTTTTAGTTGCAAAATTATGAGTTTGTTGATGGGGGGGCATGCAAATGCAACGGGGGTTGCATTTATGAAAGATGTGTAAAACTTTTAATTTTAATGACAAATTGAATCAAATGTTAAGATTAACAGAAATCTTTTATTTTGTAACTAATTAAAGTTTTTTGAAAAGTAGTTAAGAAATTTTTGAATGTAAATAAAATATTATTTATCATTTAACAAATTTTTATTATACGATCAGTAAAATATTAGCTTTTTTTTATCCCATTAATTTTCTATTGAGGTTTTTTTTATAATTTTAAGAAACCTTTCTTAAAACAAAAAAAAAATAAGATTTTCCATAGAAAATTAGAACTGTGTAATAAATTGTAAACATATATCGTCTGCACTTGAATATATTTTAGTCATTTTATATATAAATCAAACTTCATTTTGTTGTTTTATATATATGTATATGTTTTTACATTATAAAGCTTATTATTTATGCGAGGTATAAAATTTCATCCTTAGCTTTAAATTTAATTTGTATATATTAAAAAAAAAATACCTTTCCTACTGTTATTTTATATTTGCATCTATTGTTTTTAGTGTTTAGCTTTAAAGTTACAAATGCCTTAATGTTTTAAAAGAAGGAAAGTTTTATTATCAGCGGTAATAAAAGTTGCAATTAAACAAAAAGATTAAAAGTACGATCATTGTTATTGCAGTCTTATATAATTATTTGAATTATAATTTTTATTGTGTGTTACTGATGATAAAGGAGTAATCTTTGAAAATATTAACATATATATTATTGCACAAAAAGAAATATCATAAATTGAGGAAATATTTATTTTATATATTAATATATTTTTAAACTGCATAGAAAATGTGCTTCCAAAGAATTTTTTTTTTTAAAAAAAGCTAATTTTATAGGTCCTTCATCAGTGGATTTACTAGTAATGGTACCCAAGTTAAATCGATAAGAAAATCCCTTTGCTGTCAAATAATAAGTTATTAAATTGTATCATTTGTTTAATTTTTTGTCAAAGCAATATATAAATAAGCCGGTTCATTCAATACATTATTCAGGGAGATTTTATAGAGATTTTCATATCGTGTAAGGACAGATAAAAATAACATCCGATATATTCTCTAATGAAGAACTATTTTGGAGGAAAAAGATTTGACATAAATTTAAAGATTGGTTATTTAATTTTGAATATTTAAAACCCTACCGTTTTACTGATTAATGAAGTGATTTTTTTTTCTGATCTTTAGAAATATTTTTAATGATTTCATATTTTCTTTTCTTTTTTAAAATGTGAATAAAGAAATATAAAATTTATTTTATATATTTTTTTTCTATGATTATTATATAAATAAAATTAAAAAAGGTTTTACCTGCCATAAAAAAACTGTTATTTTCTTTTGATTTTTAATTTTATAATTTATATGTGGTAGAAATATAAGAGAATAAACAGTGTTAAAGATTTCTTGAATAAGAATTGAATTGTTTGGAAACTTTTTTAAGGATTTATAATGACAGACAATTCATCATTAATTTAAAGGAGATTTGACTCATAACGAATAAATGAAACATGTAGGTTTATGAAGTTCTATAAAATAATATTATTTGAATGTTAGTCACCTTATGTAAGGAACATCATATTACAAAGTATCTTAAATTTCTTGAGACTTTAAGAAGAAAGATTTAGCAGAATCAGTTACAATTTGAATTGAAAATTAGGAGGGAAAATAACTCAGGAAGATGTTTGTTTTTTATTGGATAGTTCTTCACCGTATCATAGTTTTGTGATTTTTATTGACTTAATGAAATTTGATAAATTGAAATTTTTATTAGTTATTAATTTTTTATGAAATATACTTTACGGTAGTAATTAAATTTAGGGTACTTACGTATTAACGCCACCGCAGCTACAGCTTTATTTAAAAACAAAGTAGTCAATCGGATTTCGGTGGAAAATGGGCCGATATACAGTAACATAAATAAATAAATATTTATTTTATAAACATAATTTAACCAAACTTAACCTACGCTCGCTTCGGTCGCTAACCTTGACTGATTAACACCGTAATTTTTTGAGTATTTATTTAATAAATTAAGTAATTATTGCAATATTTTAAAATTGAATAAATACTGAATTTACCAAATAAATAAATACTCAAAAAATTACGGTGTTAATTAGTCGAGGTTAGCGACCGAAGCGAGCGTAGGTTAAGTTTATTTTAATTATAGTTATAAATATAAATAACCATTTATATTCTGTTTTGGCCCACCGAATCCGATTGACTACTTAGTTTTTAAATAAAGCTGTAGCTGCGGTGGCGCTAATACGTAAGTACCAAATTTAGTTATATGTAACCCCCATACCCTGTATAAACTATCTATAACATGCATATAAAGCAGAGATTTATTAAAATACAGAAATCTCTTTAAAAAATATACTTTTTTAATGGTTAAGGGTTAAATATTATTTAAAATCTCCATAAATTTATTAAAAATGTATATATAATAAAAGAAAAATATGTTAATTCATTTATCTACTTTGCTGAAATTAAAAAAAAAAAATTGTAAAATATACTGTCTTTGTAAAGGTTATGTTTATTTACAGTAATAATAAAATTACTATGTAAATATGTATGTTATAGAAATCACAAAAAGTGCATCTGGTATGAAATATAATATAAATAAAAAAATAATACACTTGCTTACCTACATGGCAAAGTGGTAATGTTTCAAACTTTTATCCACATGATCGTGGGTTCGTAACCTTATCAGGCGTGGAATCTTTCATACGTAACAAAATTCTTTCTTACGCACAAGTTTATACGATGAATTAATCATAAATATAAATAAAATTCTTCATGTTTTCAATACAACTGAGATGATAAATCAGTATTAGTAATTAACGAAAATTAACCCGCCGGGTTGGTCTAGTGGTGAACGCGTTTTCCCAAATCAGTTGATTTGGAAGTCGAGAGTTCTAGCGTTCAAGTCCTAGTAAAGTCGGTTATTGTTACACGGATTTGAATACTAGATTGTGGATACCGGTGTTCTTTGATGATTGGGTTTCAATTAACCACACATCTCAGGAACAAGACTACACACACTTCATTTACACTCGTGCATATCACCCTCTGAAGTATTATCTGAAAGGTAGTTACCGGAGGCTAAACAGGAAAAAGAAAAGAAATACATTAAAGAAAAAAATGTTCGTTTTAAGTGTGTAGATGAATGTCAAATTTGCATGTCTATTTAGTGGATGGATGTATCTTTAATTAAAGTTGATCTACATGCTGTATAAATTAATTTTATATCCGCTAATGTTTGATCCAACATAAAGAAAGATTGCTTTATTTTTATCTTCATTAATAAAATTTTCTAAATTCATCCGGCCTGACCGTTAATAGTTTTTAGAGCACTTTTAAAATATTGTAATTTAACAAAATAATTTTTTAAATCGATTAAAGTTATATTTTCATTGCAATAAAAATATTACTTAAAATTAAATTACATAATTTTATGTAACACAATATGGTTTCATGTGATTTAGAATCACATTGATTTATTCATTAGTGAAACTATTACAGTTTAATGTTGTAACTTAGTTGTGTTAGTTGTGATTTTAGCAATGTAGTTGTACGTGGTTTGTGAAATTTTTTAAATCAAAATACTAGAAATTGTAATTGTTTAACGAATAATCTCGTTAAAAGGAAATCACTTAAGCAAATTATCAGCTCTATTTTAACTAATGAAAACTAATTGTTAAGATAGTCAGGGGAAAATATGATGAAATTAATTAAAAATTAATGGAAGAAATTTTGATAAATAAGGGAATTTTCTTTGTGTGTGTGTATATATATATATATATATAAACACACATGCATACACACAGATAGGGATGATTTTCTTTGTGTGTGTATATATATATATATATATATATATATATACAAACACACATATGAATTAGGGACAGCATTTTTAATTTTTTCGTTATTAGTGATTTATATTTGTTTTTAAAAAAATTATTTAATAAATTTATTTGTTGTTTAGCATTTAAAACTACCTAGCTCGATCAAATAATATTATGAAAACACCTTTATCTGTGTAACATTTCAGAGTAAAAGATTGATTAATAAAAAAATAGAATTCATATTAATAACTAATAATTTCTTATGAAAAGATTAAAATGATGGCTATAGATCCTTTAGTTATTAATTCTGTGAATATTAATGGAAACAAAGTAGAACTTGTAGATAAATTTAAATATCTTTGAGAGATCATTACTTGTAATTGCAACGAAAAACAAAATTGGACTGAAAGACTTAATAAATTATTTAGTGCTACAAGTAAACAAAAATACTTACAACAAAAAATCGCTCTCGATTAACACTAAAATTAGACGTTACAAAACTGCGGTTAAACCGGTAATTACTTACGCGAGCGAGACTTTATTTAGATTAAATCAGAAAAATAGGACTGAACCTTTGCTTAAAGTCGAACGCAGGATTCTTAGAACCTGCGTAAACAAAAAATATAAACGCGAAAATCAGTACAAATTATCGCCTAATAAATTTCTGTACGAAAACTTTGAATCCTTAATTGATACTATGAAAAAGAAGCGAATTTCTTTCAGCGCACACTTATTAAGATTACCGCAGGATAGGATTACTAAGAGAATTATCGATCGATTTTGGTCTTTAAAAAATCCGCCATTATGGTTCAAAGAAATTAAAGAAGACAAGCAACAATTAAATTTGACTTACGAAGATTTACTTAATAAATCCGAAAAATTAAAATTTGTTATTAAAGATCCGAATAGCAATTTTAAACTAACAACTTTTAATTGTACAAAAGAGGTTTATTCAGAAGAGGATCGTAAAGCAAGATCATTAAGAATGACTAAATATTGGGAGAAAGTAAAAGCTAATAACTTAAAGGCCAAAAGATCGGAAAAAATACTAATTATTCTAACTAAAGTGGTCCTTTTTTGAAACACCAAAAAAAAAACTAATAATTATATGAAATAACATTGATACAAATATCTGTAGATATAAATAAAATTTATAAAGAATAAATTACAATTTCACAGCTTTAATGGATAAATATTTCTGTAAATTTTCGATCTCATATTAAATAAATGAACGTTTGGAAAATTCGCCATTATCAAGTTAGTATTATTAAAAAAAATATAACAGAGGAATATTATTTTTGTAAAATAAACTGGTAATTAAAAGAGTTACGACTGATTTTAATTAACTTTATAAGATTCCCAATTAATTTTTAATTAATCGGTCAGAAGGTAATATAATTTATTAAATTAGTTACAGAAACATATAATTAGGTGTTTTCTGAATGACTGAAATATTATTTCAACGTAAAGGTAGCTCTTTTTTTCTGCTTTGATGGAAATGGAGTTTTTTTTACACATTTGTAATATTTAGCTAGGCGATTTATTTAACTAAAAGCTTTGTTGCGGACACTACATGACTTTCTTGTACGCCTATTAAATTACATATACACATTTTTTTTAAATGGAAAGTACATAAAATTTTATTTAATTAATAACTTCTGATAAATTTTTTTTATTGTTATTATTGAAATATTATTTATCGTAAATTTTTTTTTACAATTATTACAGAGATTAATAATTATTAAATAATATATTTAAATTTAAAAAAAAAAGTTAAAAAAAAATGTATATGAAGTCGAATGTGGATTCGAACCGCTGTGCTTTCCTATTGTAAGATCCAAATATTTTATTAATTAAAATTTTATTTGACTTTAAATCTGGAACCAATGAAAATAAGTACCACTTATGATACATCGTGGAAAAGGTCTTAACGAGAGCTTATTACTGCAGTTAAGAAAACGTCAAAAATATATTTTTTTTATTTTGAGCTTTTTTAGACACTTTTTGTCCAGTTGATTACAGTCAAACGGGGAGGTGCACAACTAGATTTTACAACAGTACTAAATCCAAAATGTCATCATCCTTTCGTTTTTGAGTTATGTGAGATACATACGTACGTACGTAGAGACGTCACGCCGAAAATAGTCAAAATGGATTCAGGGATGGTCAAAATAGATATTTCCGTTGAAATTTGAAAAACGAAATTTTTCGCGATCACAATACTTTACTTCGTACAAGGAAGTAAAAATGAATTGACTATAGAAATTTGAATAGTACAAGCGACATAAAAAATTACATTGCGGATGGAAAAGTCGATCAAAGTTTGAAATATCGATTTTTTGAATTTTTCAAAATATTTTTCTTAAATTTTACTAAAATTAGATTTCATAATAATTCACTACCACCCCCCCTTCCCCTAAAAAAAATCTTAGGTACCTTTTTATTGTTTGTTAATTTTTTTTAGTTGTTTTCTTTATTTTGCTTTCTTTCATTTAACACAGTAAACGTAGAAAAATAAAAAAAAATTCCTTTAAAAGTGATTTTGGAGATAGGTGAGAAGAAAATAAGTTTTGAAAAATACAATTTTTGAAACGTTTTGGTTTATTTTAACATAAAATGATAATTTTACAGTAAAACTTCATCTGAACTTACCCCTCTCCCCATTAAAGAGATCTTTCGTAACTTTTGTCGTGTATAATTATTTTTCCACTGTTTAAGAAATAAAAGTACTACGACTTCGTTGAGAGTTTTTTTTTACGATGTATTAAATGATTTCTAATAAGTTTTATTTACTCTCTATCTCTCTCTTTAATCTTATTTTATATGTACGATTTATATAATTTCTTTTAATATTTCAGACCAAGGTTGATATTAAGTAAATACAGATAAGTTTTTTTTTTTTTTTTTTTTTTAATGAAATTGTAGTGTATGTTCGTTTAAATATTTATTTAAGAGAATTATTAGTTATGTTCTTAAAAGATTTTATAAAAATACGTTCGCTGTAATCATTGTTATAAAAGAAAGAAATAAAAAATTCAAGGAAATGCTAAAAGTTAATTTCGTTGTTTATTTTATTTTTATCGTGTTAAATAAAGCGATATATTTTAATTTTATCTAATACGTCTCATTCCCGTTTTGACTTATCTTATATAGTTTAAAAAAAATTGTATTGCAAACCTATTTCCAAGTTCGTCTGGGCGTTGTACTGGCAGATCGGGCTGATTTTAATTCTGCTCGAAATGCTCCACAGATATGTCATCAAATCCCAAACTTGAATTTCCTGTAAGACTAGTTTATTACTTCTTATTTATTACATAATTGAGGGACTTTTCGAGGTAATTATCATAGGAAAATCACTTTGAAGATCTATTGATTATTGATATATCTGCGGACAGATAAAAAAAACGGTATAAAAAAAAATCAGCCCGATCAGTCCATTTGAACGTCTGGACGTACTGGAAATTAGGTTTTGAGCAAGCATTTTATCTGTGGTAGAAAAAGAAAAAGAGAAACAAACGGTCAGGGGTGAGACGTTGTTATAAATAGAATAGGGTTTTAGCCGATTTAAAAAAATATATACCGGGTGTCCATAAAGTCTTTCCATGATTAAAAAAAAAAAATATATTACAGTTACAGCCGTGCGGTTTTTGGAAAAAAATGAAAAATTATAAATTTTTTTTTCCATCAGCCTCGCCTGTAGATTTTTTTAGACGTTGTATGCTTGTTATTCTTTAGATTGATGTAATTTTTAAGTGTGACTGGTAAGTCATGTGCGATCACCTACAACGTAATCTTGGGATTATAAAGAAATGTAACTTGCTGAAAATGGCATACTAGAAAAAATAGCTTTAGATAATGTGGAAATTTCAAATGTAGTACGTTTTAATCGTGCAGATTTTTTTTTTCTTTTTAATATAAACTCAGTATTTTTAAAATAAACTTCGAAAAAGAGGTATATAAATTTATAAAGTAATCTTTAAACTATGATTCTTTCTTGGAATGGGAAGTGATTGTTTTCAGATATTAAAAATTATCTGAAAAATTTAGTTGTCATGCACAATTGAACAGGCAATATTTTATTAGAAATTAATTAAATACTTTTATTTTCCCGGCGATACAGATAGAATAGCTGTATTAAAAGGGAAAGTGTGATGATAATGTCAGAAATGTGGTTTCGGGTTTATTTTGCAAATCTTTACATTATAGAATTCAAAAGTTCATATTGGTCAAAAACCATACGTATGTATGTATGTGTATCGCATTGGTTTGGCTTTATAAAATATTTCTATATATATTGGGCATTGATCGTATTAATTTTTTTCAAGATTCGTGGCGAAAAAACTAATTTCGATTTTCTTCAAACGTATTTTAGAGAAAACTTTATTAAAACAAATTTTTTACTTTCAATACACGTATAAATAATCCAAATTTTTTTTCAAAAGATTAGCCCCTATCTCAATAAAATTGAAATATATTATATTGAAGTAATACGTATATTACTTTGTTCTTTTTCTGTATCTCTCTTCGGTTTAAACATTTTTCAAAAGAAACTTTTTGAAAGTGTTTTTTTGGTTCTTTTAATATTCATTAGTTATAGCCGGGAAAGTCATGTAATACTTTGCTAGATTTAAAAAAAAAAATTCTTGTATGATTATTACTTATGATTGCTAAATTATTTGATATATTATATATCAAACATATATTATATATATTAACATTTTTATAACAAAGGGTCTTTGCTTTCAGTGTATTTCCCGTAATTCACGAAAAGAAACGACTCTCAAGATTAATTTACTAAAAAAAGAAAACGTAAAAATGGATGCCTATTTCAAAAACAATTATGATCAGTTGTAGAGGATTAGTTTAATTAATATTAAAAATAAATTAATAAAATATTATTACTTTCCTGTCTAACGTTACAGCAGAGCTATTGCTTTAGAAGGGAAAGTATTGTAATCGGTCCAATTTGGGCATATGCGGTTTTCTTGACGTCTTAACACCTAAGGAACACAAAAAACCAGATGGAAATTTTCCGGTTATTCATATGTATGTGTGTATGTTCGGTGTCTCACTTTATATTTTCAAAACTGTTGAACCGATTTTGACAAAACTTGCTCAGATTATTTCTATATTTGGGACAGTGATGCCATTAAATTTTCAATTTAAAAAGTCAAGGGGAGGAGGCTGTACAGCAAGGTCACCACCCCCCCAGTATTTCGAAATTTCTCCTAAGATTTTATTTTTCTTAGCCACATTTGTTAATTAAAAAATAATATTTCCAAAAAAAAGGTTTTGCATAATTGCACTCCCACATCAAAAATGTTCTAAATAATCTAGTGATTGAGCTGGTACAGTGTATCATTAGTACCTTCCTCGCCACAAGGAGCGCTAGTGTAGTAATGACGTACAGTGTAGTCGGCTACTATGTTGTGACGTCACAGGTGACCGGTAGAATTAAATAAATGAATGCTATTTAAAGTGTAATAAAGTATTTAAAATGGCCGTTAGTACTGCCTTCCCCGCGCGAATTAAATAAACAAAAAATATTATATTTAAATAAAATTTTAAATTAAGTTGTATGTGGATTGGTAAGTAAGCCGTGCATCAGAAAAAAGACGCGTGACAGGAAAGTCCTACAACTGTGTTGGCAGCATTTTCTTTACAGCTATTCCAACTTAATCACTAATTTATAGCTTAGTCTTTAAGAAAGATGCCAGAGTTGTTCTGTTTTACGCGTTACAAATACGGGTGCAGTCTTTTCCCCTATCAGTATTGATTTAAGTTATTATTTTGTATTTATGTTTACATTCCCTCTATACATACTGATGCTGATCGTTTAAGAATCGAAATGTGCATTCGTATTTGTGTATTATTTTTTGTGAACAAGTTTTGGTCATTTACTTCAGTAATTTTATTGTTATATTATTTGTATTATATTAACCAACCGGGTTAGCCTAATGGTTCGAAGTCGAGAGTTCTAAGGTTGGAGTCCTGGTAAAGGCAGTTTCTTTTATATGGATTTAAATACTAGGCAATGGAAACCGATGTTCTTTGGTACTTGGGTTTCAATTAACCACACGTCTCAAGAGCGGTGTCAACCTTGTTTTTTTTTTAGCTTCTGGGATCACCGTTAAGGTATTTCTTCAAATAGGATGGGATGAAATGGACATTTTTGTAGCGTGTGAAAATATTCCTGACCGGGATTCGAACCCGGGACCTCGTAGTGAAAGTCCGAGACGCTGCCACGGAGGCCGGAAGGAGCGGTAAACCTGAGTCTGTTCCAGATTACGTGTTTATTTACACTAACATTGCGCAGCTACGTCAGGCCTGGTAAGCCGGTAGCATTAATTGCATTTGTCTACACACACATAATGGTTGTTGGAAAACTGGTTGTAGAAAACAACATTGTTTTTATTTAATTTTTCATATAACATTTGTTTAAAAGTTGAAAATGAAAAATTCGAAATTATATCTTTTGTATAATTATCTTATGGCTAAATTAGGAACCTTCAGATTATTTTTCATGAATCAATTTTTTTTTTTTAATATTTTGTAAGGAAGATTTATATAAATATATATATACACACACACACACACACACATATATATATATATATATATATATATATATATATATATATAATAAATTTTGTATATTTTTCTTTTACCGGTATTAGTAATTCTGTTTTTTTGTCTTTTCTTCCTTTAACAATTACTTTATTTTACTTTTCCATGTAAAAAAACAGGAAATAGTTAGTTTTTTTACCAGAATAGAACTGGTTCAAACATTAAGTAAAAACAAAAAAATTATTAAAAAATTGTTTTCTCCATAAAAGCACCAGTTTGTAGATTTTAAATTAGTTTAGTATTTTTTAAAATTATATGGTATCTTTACCGTGGTATATAGTTTATTGTTAGAGAAAATTTTTTTTTAATATATAAAATTTTCCTCTTTAGTTTAGGAGTTTTTCCTCTTTAGTTTGATTTTATTGACCCATTATTTATTGATTTTCGTTTTTTTTTTAACTGGAATAAATTTGAAATTATTAATTTTTAAGTTTAAAACGTAGCTACACGATCAAAAAATTGTTCACTATAATTTAAGTAAGAGTGCTAACATAATTTTTTTTTGCAGTAAAAGCAGTGCCAACTACTCTATACCATTCTATTTTCCAGAATTTTAATTCCGTCTGATGTTTCAGGATGTAATTAAATCATCAGGTTGTAAGGGACGTAGTTTATTATTTGTATGATATTATAATAATAAATCTTTTACATTTGAAATAAAGTTCCTTTTTTTTCTACGCGGGTAAGCCTTCAAGGACCACACAAATATCATTTCATGTAGTTTCTATCTCTTTCTTCCGGAAGTTCTTCATTCTTTTGGACCGCTTAGTTCTTCTTTGTTTAGTCCCTTCTCCCCTGTTAATTTTTTTCTTTTCACGTACAGGAACCTTTAGATTAAAAATTTTCTTATTTATTTTATTCGATCTAGATTGTAATTTTCTTTAATGTTGAACTTTTTGAGCTCTTCTTTCATCTGTTTAACTCGCCTTGACCTTTATAATTCTAGTTGAAAATCTGTTTGTTTTGTCTTGCGATCGGTTTCTTCAGACCGTGTGTCTATAGAATTTTAGTTTTCGTTTTCTTAATATTACTTCCAGGTCTTCAATTTTATTGTACTTCTCTTTATTTGATCTCGATCTGTGAGCTTCTTAGATAATAAATCCTTAAAATTATTTTTTTCAATTGTTTTTTATAATTTCGATGCCGTACAAGATACTGGTTTTACAGTTGTACTGTAGTGCCTTAATTTTACATGTATAAAAAAGTTCTTTTTATTGTAAATACTAGCTACAGGGCGTGCCTATGGCACGTTTCCGCAGCTAGGCCCCCTGAGCGGGTTGCCCTGGCTGGCGGCGTCTCGGAATGGGATTATTAGGTGTCCCGAATTGATTGCCTCTTGTGTAAAAATTTTATTTTTGAATGATGAAAATTAATACTAACGAATCGGAATTTTTCGCTAGTGATGATACTTTTTTTCTTTTTCCTGTTTAGCCTCCGGTAACTACCTTTCAGATAATACTTCAGAGGATGATATGTATGAGTGGAAATGAAGTGTGGTCTTGTACAGTCTCAGTTCGACCGTTCCTGAGATGTGTGGTTAATTGAAACCCAACCACCAAAGAACACCGGTATCCACGGTATTCAAATCCGTGTAAAAATAACGCTTTACTAGGACTTGAACGCTATAATTCCCGCCTTCCAAATCAGCTGATTTGGGAAGACGCGTTCATCGCTAGACCAACCCGACCGTACGAGAAATCTTGTTTATAAAACCATACTTTTGGTTCTACGTGACAAGAGAAAAATATTTGGCTGGAAAGAAAGATCACTATCGATAACGGTAATTGATTATTAGATACGGCAGGCGTATTCAGGATGTAAGGCTGGAATTATCTCTTAAAATGGGCGTTTCTTCCTTCACCTTTGAATTGTGGGTGCACAGTATTAATTTTATTATATCTGAAAAGTGTATCAACAAACTTTTTGGGGGAAATGAGATTCGTACATAAAAATAATTTTAAGAATGGTCCTGTGTTCGGAAATGGATCTGTTTTTTTCATGTTTTGATAAATTTTTTTTTTTTTAATTTCAATATATTTGGAATAATATTGCATTGTAATTGTACACCATATACAAATTGAATCAAAGTCGGCGTCTGTTTTGTGTCAAAATTGACATATATTTCACGCCAGGCTAATTTGGGAATGTAAATTGGAAGTTATGCGTTTCGTTACCCTAGACATTAAGCTACGTATTCTGCTAAATATCGACATGCCAAGTCCACGAAATTAAATGAAGGTCATTTATAGAGATCTTTACCACCTGTGCTTAAAAATTAAAAAGTAAACTGTCAAAGAACATTTTTGTAAGAAAAAAAAAATGTTATGTTTATCATCGATTCTTGTATATATGAATTTTATTATTTAGAAATTTTTTTATGGTTTTACTGAAATTTATTTATTTCTAACACGATCGTGTTTTTTTGTTTTCAATTATTTATTTTGGGAAAAACTTTATTTTTTTATTACATTATTTCTAATTACGGACCGTCTCTATAATCTGTTATATTCTGGTTTCAGAGAAGTTTATATTAAAAAGTTTTCGGATTACTAGAATTGTATTGTATTCATTTTACATTTAAATAGTTTAATGCGTTATTTATATTTGTTATTGTCACTTAATCTGCTGTTTATTTAACGCCTTTTACTGTACTCCTTAAACTATACGTGACGTTATCTATTTACTGTTTATTATATACGATGCATATATGTTACATTTTGTATTATATTAATAAGTATTTTTATTTGTATGTGTGTATGTATATATATATATTTATTTATTTTAGTTGAATTTATCTTTCTAGTTAAGAGTTTATTGAGTAAACAGATTTGGGGGCCATTGATAAAGATTGTTCATATTATTATTATTATTATTATTAATACAAATTTTCTTCGCATTTATGTTACCGTTTAAAATTATAATTTTTGTTTATGTAAAATAGTAACGAACGTTTTTTTATGTATTACTTTTTTAAGAAATAGTTGGATGCTAATATTTCATATTTTCATGTAATCTTTAATATATCAAGTCTAGGTGCAAATCTCGGTTAAGTGTATAATTTTTGACTTCTCGATATTTTTAACTATTTCATTCAGTTACGGATCTAATAATTAATTTTTCCTGTATAGAGAAGATATATTTTTATATTAAATTAAGAAAAAAATTATACCTCTTAATTTTTTCATTTAATTTATGTTTTGTATATTCCTTGTTCAATATATTATACAAAAAGAATACATTTAAAATAAATTAACGAAAAATCGACTTTTTTGTGCAGAGAACTGCGCAAGAATTAAAAAAAAAAATCGTTATTAATGTTTGGTTTTTTTATAGTTTAATTATTCATAGCCAGTTGTCAATCTAACAGGGTTTTCACATGATTTTGTTAAAGAAATTTCTTGAGGTAATTTTATACACATTCCATACCAGTCTACATCGTATCATTACGTACGTATCTTGCGAACGGCTCTTTTTATCATTGGGACGTTGTGTATTGTGGTCGCATTTGTATTTTAAATAAAAATTACAGTGAAAAATTTTTAATAAATAAATTTAAAAAAACATTGTATAATTTTTAAAATAAAATAAAAAATATCCAAATTTTCTTAAAATTTCGACTTTTTGAAACTGGCGCTAACTTAAAAAAGAATAAAAATATTGGAAAAGTTTTAAAAAACAACTTTTTTTTTTCAGTTTGGTTTTTCCTACCATCGATAATTTTGTTATAAAGAAATTCATATTTTAAGAATGGTATGAAATTTTCCCGAAATAAATAAATTTCGCATTTTTTTTTTTTTTTTTTTAACTGCGACCATTTTTTTTTTCAACCGTTAATAATTTTAAGGTATGTAATCTTGAAGAAATCTGGACGTACCGGGTTCGAATCCTCCGGTCAGGCATGGCATTTTTCATACGTTACAAATTTTGATACTCATATTCCCACGTGCAAGCTTCTTTGTAAAGGTTCTTTGGTTATTTAATTCATTAGTAAAAAAAGAAAGAATTTAATAACTTTAACCATGTCGCATTATTGAAATACGGTTCAGTTTTAAGCCAGTTTTCGTTTCCTGTATTTCTGTTATAATTTTTAATATCATAAATTACCAAGATTAGATTCAAAAGATTTTCCCCAGTTATTTCTTTTTAAATTTTTCTAAATATATTCTATTGGAAAAATTTATTATCCTACCCTGCTCAAGGTCATTTGTATGGGGGTCTGTGTGTGTGTCCCTTAGCTTAGCACCGGAAT
The DNA here is from genome assembly GCF_047948215.1 of Lycorma delicatula. NCBI lineage: Eukaryota > Metazoa > Arthropoda > Insecta > Hemiptera > Fulgoridae > Lycorma > Lycorma delicatula. The sequence goes on from NC_134465.1 coordinate 3,871,280, forward strand.
GTGCCGATCACTAGCGGAAAATCCCGATTCGCTGGTGCATATCTCGTAGTGGTCAATTGTATAATATATATCGTAAAACGCCTGTATATCGATATATCTTCTAAATATATCGATATTGGAAATATCCATTTTGACCATCCCTGAATCCATTATACTAGTTTCGGCGTGACGTTTGTACGTACGTATGTATCTCGCATAACTAAAAAAACGATTAGCCATAGGATTCAAATTTTGGATTTAGGACTGTTGTAACATCTAATTGTGCACTTCCCCTTTTGACTGCAATCGATTGGATCAAAAGTGTCCAAAAAAGCCCAAAATCCAAAACAGTTAGGATTTTCGACTTTTTCTTAACTTCAGTAATAAGCTGTCATTAAGGGCTTTTCAACGATATATCATAAGTGGTATTTATTTTCATCGGTTCCAGAGTTATAGCAAAGAAATTTTAATTAATGAAATATTTGGATCTTACATGGGGTAGACACATTGGTTCGAATCAGACTTAATCTCCTTTTTCTTTATATATTTTTTTAAATTTAAATATATTATTTATTAATAATTATTAACCTCTCATTTTAAAAAACAATACGATAAATAATAAATCAGTAATAACAATAAAAAAATATGAAAAAATGAAGTTATTAATGAAATAAAATTTTCGTACTTTTCATTAAAAAAAAAAAATGTGCGTATGTAATTTAATAGGCGTACAAGGAAGTCATGTGTCGTCCACAACAGATTTTTTATTTGTGTGATTGTTTTTCTTCATAAAATAATAAACTATAACGAAAAAGTAGGCACCGGAATATAATAATCACTAGCGGAAAATCCTGAATCGTTAGTATCAATTAAAATTTTTAATTTAACTTTCGTTATATCAATTTTCATCATTCAAAAAACGATTTTTACACAATAGGTTATCAAGTTTGGTCCCTTAATATTCCCATTCCCAGACGCCGTCCGTCAGGGCAACCTGCCCGGAAGGTGTTTCTACTACACGCCTCTGCAGCTATTTTTTAAAATAAAATCGATATCTTTATTTTTAACAAATTCATACTAATATTATGACATTTTGAGAAGTAGCATTTTTATCATGATGGTTAAACCTATTAAATTTTCTAATCCTGTTTTTGAAAAAATGAGGATTTTTTGATGAGATATTTTATTTAGAGTTTTTTTTAGCTCATTACAGAATAATATCGAAAATTTGTTTGGAAAATTAATGTAAATAAAACATTACTTATGAAAGGCATCCCCACCTGTAAAAATAAGATTTTAAGTAGAGATTTATAACTTTTTTATCCCTTTAATAAAAGAAGCATTATCAGTGCGGAATATTACAAACGGGAGAGGATTAGTTTTAATAATAAAGCCCGTGTAACTAAAGTCAGGAATTCTGTGGCCTTCTCGTATGACCGCAGTACTAAAACTGTGTTACACTAGTTAAATGTAATAGTCTGTTTGTTTACTTCAAGGTTTTGCTTTTCAAATTGTAGCGAAGAATCAAATTATATCACATGTTCATTCGGGTTCTAGATTTTTGCTTATTACCCGATAGAAAAGTCTGTAAAATATTGAAAAAAAATAAATATTTCAAATTTTATTTCTATTTCATATTTTACTGTTTCCGAATTTTTTTTCCATAATTCAAACGCAGCATATAGAATGTAAAATAACAAACCGTAATTCAATTAGTGTTGTAGACAGCAATCTTGTTTGAATGTATCGAAAAAAGCAATATCGATATAAACTTCAAAGAAAAGTTTATTAAAGCAAATTTTTTACCTACGTATACAAATAATCCAGAAGTTTTTCTTTCTTTCAAACATCAACGCCATCTTTTAAAATTAATATATATATATTTTTTGTTCTTTTGCTCTATGTCCGTTCCGTTAAAATGTCTTTGAAAGTTTTTACTTTATATATAGTTATCATTTTTACTTCCTTGTATGAAGTATTGTGATCGCGAAAAAATTAGGTTTTCAGATTTCAACGGAAATATGTATTTTGACCTTTCCTTGAAACATTTTGGATTTAGAACTATTGTAATATCTAGTTGTGCACCTCTCCTTTTGATCGCAATCGACTGGATAAAGCGTCCAAAAAAGCCAAAAATAGAAAAAAAATCAGGATTTTGGACTTTTTCTAAACTGCAGTAATAAGCCCTAATTGAACGTTTTTCAATTATATAACATAAGTGGAACTTATTTTTATTGGTTCCAGAATTATAGCCAAATAAAATTTTAATTAATGAAAAATTTGGATCTTACAAGGGGAAGGCACATCGGTTCGAATATGACTTCAAATACATATATATATATATTTTATAATTAAAATATATTGATTTATTAACCTCTGATTGTAAAAAAAAATTACAATAAATGTTAATTCAATAACAATAAAAACAAAAAAATTAAAAAAATCAGAAGTTATTAGTGAAATAAAATTTTGTGTACTTTTCATTTTAATTCAAAAGTTTTTACAGAGGTTAATAATTATTACTTCATCAATGCATTTAAATAAAAATAAAACAAATTTAAAAAAATGTATATGAAGTCGGATTCGAACCGATGTACGCATGGTTACGGAAACGACACGTTCTCACGTACATCATATAACTACTTGAGCCACGTGAAACAATGTTGTGTCCACCACAATGAAATTGTGTAACTGTCTACTTTATTAAAGAATTGGACGATCGTATCTCGCTTTCAAATGAAATAAGTTTAATTGAAGTGCAGCAAAAATGTGTATATGTAATTTAATAGGCGTACAAGGAAGTCATGTGGTGTCCACATTGGATTTTTTTTTGGGTTATAGGCATACACATTACTCTTCAAATATCATAAAAATCGATCTCAAAAGTTCGGGAGAACTTTCTAGCCAGTTCTGATCTCCAAAACGAGAGTTTACGTGACCCAGAAATCTGGTCTGCAATAATTCGATGGTTTTATTTACTGTGTAGTAGGTTGCTCCATTCTGTTAACATCGTACGTATATTTTATAATTGTGACAAAAAAACAATTCTCGAGAATCGCACAATAACGAACAGCATTAAACGTAATCTAGTAACGCGACGTTTATAAAACTTAAATTCACCGACCTTCCTTCTTTCCTCTAACCTACTATTTTGGCCTATCGTTAGCACAAGCGGCGAAGAGAGTGCATTGTATCCTCTAGTTTCTAGGGTCCCATCGAGGAACCCTTTTTTCTATTATTTTAAGTTACATATAATAAAAGGTTAGATTCGTTACATCTTGATTCATGTTAATAGGCTGCATACAATGGAGTTTTAAATTATTTTTTGTAAGCTCGAAAGGCAATAACATTGATATGCCTTCAGTGAACGGACTGAGAGACACAAATATACTTTGCGAATCTCTGGATAGCCCGAATAATGACGTTTCAGATTTGTAAGGATCGGACGGAACACAAGCACAGTTCGTCCATAAAAAAAAAAACAAATTTATAATCGACACTAAATAAACAAATACCCGCCTGATAATAAGTATCCAGCAGCAAGAGATTGTTGTCCAGTTTCTGTGTGGAATAGGTATGTTTCTATTTATCCCCCGTTATCCTTGCGTTCCGTAACGCCAGTTTCTCGTTGAAATAGAGCTCAATGACTTCACCATTCCAAATTGTACATCATAATGTCGCTTATTAAAGATGCGTGGAATGAGTGTGAACTACCCTTGGCTTTCACCGCTTTATATTCGACAATTTTGTTTAATCAAGAAGCCGTTAAAGCGGAAATGAGCATCGTCACTAAAGATTATTTTGCTTTAAAATTCATCATCCAATTCCGTATGTTCGAACGCCCGATTGACGATATCTAGAAAGCAGATTTTGCGTCAGTTGAATTTTGTATGCCAAATTCTAGGAGGTCTTTTGATGAAAATTCGTTGTACAGTGTGGGCGAAAAGTCCCTTTACATGGTAATAGCACGGTACAGTTAGACGTGTAGATAAACATTGTTATGAGTACAAGATAGTACAAAAAACGGTATATTGTTTTACTATTGTCGAGCAAATTGACTTTTTATTTTTACCCGCCATAAGCCGAGTCCTGCGCATGTCACTGCGGTCAGTATAGGAAGGACGTGACAGACTCGAGTTAAAGCACGGCGGATACAAGTGCTTTCACTGTTGAGAAACGTTTGTCGGCTTACGTGTGGGTTCACGAACGTCAGAACACAAAGAAGACAATGACAGACATTTTGGAGGGACTTCGCTGTACGGTCGGGAAAACCACCGCCATCACGACCAACGTTATTCGCACGGGAGAAGAAAACCTATACGGCGGGAAGTGTTCTCGATTTACCACGTAACGGAAGATCTACGATTCGCACCGAAATTTGTGTTGCTTTGGCAGAATCAATTGAACGATCGCCGATGCAGTCAACCCGTAAGCGGTCTGAAGAATTAAGCATCTCGCGATCGACTATGCGAGACAATATGCGAACGACTTGAATGTTTCATGTTTTCGGTCGTCCTCAGTGAATGAGTTGAGTGAACGTGACTTGGAACAACGTGTGCGTGCATGTGAAATACTGCTCGCAAGCTTCCCGCATGCAAATGATAAAAAAAACGTTATGTTCTCTGACGAGTGTGCGATTTATCGTAGTTAACGAAATCGTAACGACTTTTTTTGGGCAAAAGACAATCCGCACTTTTATAAGGAAATCGAGTGCAATTCTCCGCACGTTATGATTTGGGCAGGGATAACGGAAGACCATCTGCTTGGACCGTTTTTCTTCGATGGTTCTGTGAACCAGCACAGCTATCTTCACGTGATTGCTTCCAGAATTAACGGCTAGAAGAATAGCTGACATAGTTACAGTTCAATAAAACGGCGCTCCATTACATTTTGCTGTGTGTCCCCACACGGCCGAATGAACTGTTTCCAAACCGATAAATGAACCTTTGTAACAACGTTATTATATGTTAATGTTAACCAGACAAAAATGTTGAAATATGCTGTTTTTTGGTAATCATAACAATGTTTATTTACATATTTAAATGTACTTTGCTATTAACATATAAAGGGACTTTTCGCTCACACTGTACTGTAGCTCGTGAAATGTTTAATTGTTGTCGATGGCGTATTGATGTTTTAGGATTAATTGTTAAATTTTATCACTCGCTACAGTAATGTTTTGTGCTGATCGACCGACTTTGATGCAAACGTGGTGTATAACCTTTCAGGGAATACATATATTCAAATTTTTAATCGCCTTTTCAACAGTTAATCGAAATGTGTCTATCGAAAAAAGTATTTAATTTTCTCATTGTTAACGCCAAACACTCTTGATTTTTGTAACGAGTTTTTACTACAAATAAACGTTTATCTAACGTATTACATGATATTTCCAATAACCCTTTCGTCTCATCAAAATAGATATCAAATATGGGGGCTTAGAATTTTTTAGTTCGTAAATGGCGCGTATTTTAAAATGCCGGTTGTTATTGAGAAATCTTTTACTTTTTGGTGGATATATATATCAATATATTGTTCAAAAAGGCAAAGTAAAAATAGTTTAGTTTTTGTTATTACATACAAAAGAAATCAGAATTGTCCCACGAGAATTTTGTCGTCTTATAACACTTAAAAAAAAATTATTATGAGAATATTCTAATTAGAAATTCTTTTTTGAAAAAAAAAACTTTTTATTAGATTGTATTAAAAGGTAAATCTTGTACATATTTACCGTTTATGGTAAATATATTTTTATTTGGATATATTAATCTAATCTGATTTTACACCTTTCTCTCTTAAATATTGCTAAATTATGTTTTATATTTTAAGGTTTTTTTTTTAATACTTATATTATTTTATTCATTAGCGATAACAATCGAGATTTAATTTTTTTCTAAGTATTAAGTTTTTGTTGCTTTTTTATTTAGTTTTTATGAAGATAATTATATTTTATTTTAGTTTATAAATAATATTACTATTGATTTATCGATTCATTATCTTATAAAATTAAATAACCGTAAAAGATTAAAAAAAAAAGCAAAAAACACTGAAACAAAGAGTTTATTATTATTTGGTTTTCTAAAACGGTAATATTTATTTATATATGCCATATATACTGTTTTTATTTTGTTAGGACAGTTATTTTAATATGCTGAACTTTTAGTTTTAAAAATTATATGTAATTTAAATAATGTTAATTTTAAATATTAATTAATTACTGCTGATTAAGTTTTTTTTATAGTTTTAAATGTGGGTTACAATGTTGTCCTCAGATTATGTGTTAGTATTTTATTATTATTATTATTATTAGATGATAATAAAAATTAAGTGTCAGTCGTACTTGTTTTATTATTTTTAAGTTATGATAGGATGTCCCCCAGTGGTATCCCTCTCTCTGCGGGTACGCGCATTTTAATCATAAGTTACAGTCGATAAACGCGAGCTGGAATTTCAGTTCTTAATGTTAGATATAAAAATATCTATTAAATGATAAAATCGAAATTTTGTATTATTTATATATACGTGAAAGTAACAGAAAACAAAATATTAGATTTTTAAAGTAATTTTTAACACTTTGGGAATGTACTCGTATTTGATCAACACTTGATATAAGTTACGTTATTTGCATGAAATGGAAGATAGAGATATATAGCCCGAACAGTAATCCAATAAAACTTTTGTTAAACATTTGTTCTGTTAACTATTTAGAGAAACTGTTGGAACAGTTAATAACTATCTTTGTTCCGTTTCTTGAGGATTATTTTATTTTTAATATTTTTCACTTCTATTCTTAAAATTTCTTTTTCTAAATCCCCCAATGTTTATTAATGATAATTTTTTTAACAGTTGAAATGCGCATTTAAAATGTTTTTCAGTAAATCTTTTCTTTTCGTTTTTTTATTTTCAATTTTACTTTGTTTCAAATTATTTATTTGTCATCCATCTTGAATGTACGGTTTGCTTGGCATTTCTCCCGCTACCACCCTATTCGGTCGCCCTAAAACATAAGTCCGAATGTCTCTCCCAAAACGGCTACTGAGCCACGAAACAGTTGAATGTATGTGAAATTTAAAACAAAAAATCTGATGTGGACATCACATGACTTCCTTGTACGTCTATTAAATTACTTATACACATTTTTTGCTGCACTTCATTTAAATTTATTTGATTTGAAAGCGAGGTATTATTCTCAAGTTTTTTATTAATAAAGTGGACAGTTACACAATTGCATTGTGGTGGATACCACATTGCATCTAATTTTTTTGTGGTGTCCGTATCAGCATTTTATATTAGTTTATATAGTAATTTTACCACACGTCGCTCAAGTAGTTATGTAGTGTAAGCGAGAACGTGTCGGATCCGTAACCGTACACACTTCGGTTCGAATTCGACTTTCATACGCATATATTTTTTTTAATTTAAATATATTGATTTATTAATAATTATTAACTTTTTATTGTAAAAAATTTTCAATTAAAATGAAACGTATATAAAATTTTATTTCAATAATAACTTCTGATTTTTTTTTCATATTTTTTTGTGTAGGTATTATTGCATTATTATCTATTGTTAAAAGTTTTTTTTTTTTACAATCAGAGGTTAATAATTATTAATAAATCAATATATTTAAGTTAAAAAAAGGAGATGAAGTATGATTCGAACTGATGTGCGTTTCCCTTGTAAGATCCAAAAATTTCATTAATTAAATATTTTGTTGGCTATAACTCTGGAACCGATTAAAATAAGTACCGCTTATGATATTTCGTTGTAAAGTTCTAAATTAGCGCTTATTATTTCAATTAAGAAAAAGTTAAAAATCAAAATTTTGTTTGGATTTTGGCCTTTTTTGAACACTTGGTTCAGTCGATTACAATCAAAAGGGGAGGTGCACAACTGCTTGTTACAATAGTTCTAAATCCAAAATTTTAACTTCTACGGCTGATAGGTTTTGAGTTACACAGACGTCACGCCGAAACCAGTCAAAATGGATTCAGAGATGGTCAAAATGGATATTTCTGTTGAAATCTGAAAATCTAATTTTTTCGCGATCACAATACTTTATTTCGTACAAGGAAGTAAAAAAGGAAAGAAATTCTGTTAAAAAGCTTTATTATTTTTTAAAAGAAATACAGCTTTCTTTTTTTTCAGTTTTATTAAAATAACCGTTTAGCGTGTACTTCATATATTTTATAATAGTTTTTATTTTTTATACCGAGTATATTTCAAATTTGAAGTACTAATTAAAGTCGTTAACAAACTTTTAAACCATTTACGTATGTGGCCAAATAAACATTAAAGGGAGAAATATAAAATCTTAAATTACATGATAGGGTATTGGTATCTGAAATATTCTTATGTAAGATTCGCGGTAGAATTTGTAGATTATACGTCTTTTTTTTTAATTGAAATAAAACGACTTTTAACAGTTTTAAATCAGTTATTTTTTGTTTGAAGTTAAAATATTATAAAAAATAAATGTACAAATTCGTTTATAATCGTTTTCTTTTGTTTCGATGTTTATCTGTTAAAAGGTAGATAATGTAATCGATTTATATGTTGTTAGAAATTGTAACCTTGTATATGAGGTGGGGGGAAAACAAAATTTCAATAAAGCAAAAAAAACCAGTTATCAATGAAAAGTTTAGTTAAAGATTTCCCGAACATTCTTTTTATTATTAATATTCTCTCAATTATTAATTCATTTGTAACAACAATGTTGTTATCTCTTAACGATTACTTAACTCAGATTATTGCTTATTAAATGTTTGTATAATATATATATGTAGTATTATTGTTTGATTTAACATATATTAATCGTAATTTATAGTTTATGTGACGGTTCCTTTTCAGAATCTGTTACAATTAAAAAGTTATACAGTTTTCTAATTAAATTATTTTTTTTTTAAGCTGTTCGTGGCGCATTTAGTTTGTTACAGTTTTAATAAAAGGTTTTACATACGCTAAGTTAATATAATTTACTTATTTCTGTTTTGGCGGTTGTACGACATATTTATTTTTTTAATTATTAAAAAATTAGTTTTTTCCGCTATTTGGGGGGGGGGGGGGGTCTTACACTTAATTTACAAAATTGATATTTATATATTTTATGCATTTGCGTTATGATTAATACCATATTTTAATTTTGGTGACCATTTGATGAACCGAACGGCCGATCGCGGTCATTCTCGTATTTTTGTAATCGTCTAACAATGCTTAATGTGAATAGAAATCAAAATCCGAGACAAAAAGAGTTCAAATGTACATATTGAATTCAATCAATAAAAAAACTCTTCGTTGAATTTTGTTATTTAAGGATTCCTTATTTTTTAACGTTTTAAAATTAATATGTATTTGGGTCAGAAGTATATATTAAAATATATATACGTTGAGAAAAATTAATTTACTGAAACTTTTTACAGGTATAACCTCTTTCTTTTTCCTGTTTAGCCTCCGGTAACTACCGTTTAGATAATTCTTCAGAGGATGATATGTATGAGTGTAAATGAAGTGTAGTCTTGTACATTCTCAGTTCGACCGTTCCTGAGATGTGTGGTTAATTGTAACCCAACCACCAAAGAACACCTGTATCCACTATCTAGTATTCAAATCCGTATAAAAAATAACTTACTGCAAAATAAAAACACTTAAAACGAGTAAGTTCCTGTAAAAAATATATTGTTAAATTAAAATAATTGTAATTTTTTCTGCAAAATTGTTAAAAAGAAAGGAATCTTCTAAAATTTTTACGGATTCTAATGCAAAAATCATAATTTTAGGCTTACGTAGTTTTTTGAATAGCTCGTAAATTAAGAAAAGTTGCATGTTACCCAGGTAGTTATGCGGACTACCAACGCATTAGATGTTAAATTGTAGGTAAATTTTTATCACTACTTTTGGAGAATTTCTATAGATCCTTAATATATATACAAAGGGGGTTACAATTTTACTAAATGATATGATGAGTTCACGATCGTTTTTCATTGCTAGGTTTTTAAAAAACGTTATCGCGGAATTCTTTTCCATCCGGTGTCCTTTATAGCGGGTTTTCAAAAATGAGGATTAATTTAAGTAATATTTATTAAATATTACGAACCTATATACAACTTTTGTCTAAAAATAACAGGTGAAATTAGAAAAAGATGAGTTATTTTTTAATTATGATCCCCTTCAGAAAATGGGCAAAGAAAGATTAATTAAAACAAAAAAAAAAAATACATAATATTTTTTTTTTTTGAAATAAGAAAACCGATCAAAGGTTGGGGAAATAAAGTAGAAGAAATAGGCATTAAGTAGTACCGAATATTTGACAGAAACAATTTTAGAAAGAAAATGAAAAACAATTAAAGGTAGCCAAGAAAAACAATTTCTAAGAATATCTAAAGGTAATAAATGGATAGGAGAAGAGAGTAAGACCGCCGAACGTTTGAAAGATCGTTGAAGAAAAAATAAAAGAACACAAAAAATTTATCTTTTACTGATCCACTAGCTGCAGAGGCGTGCCGTAGGCACGTTCTCCGCATTTAGGTCCTCCGGGGTTGACATGGCGGGCGGCTTCTCGGAATGGGATTATTATGTGTCCAAAATTTACCTCTTGTTTAAAAAAAATTTTTTTAAATGATGAAAATTGATGTAATGAGAGTTAAATTAGAAATTTAACTGTAGAAATTGATACTAACGAATGGGATTTTCCGCTAGTGATCGGTACATTCCGTAGCTAAGCTAAGTGAGACGCACACACAGATTTACATACAAATGCCGTTTAGTAGGGTAGGATAACTGGCCGGCAATAAAAATATATATATATATTTTAATGTAAATATTAAATTTTTTAATCTCTTCAAAGGGTTTTCTACAAATTGAGTTCCCTTGTCCTTAATGTACAAACAGTCTCCTAAAATCCTCTAACGTCCCTTAGCGGGTTGAAGTAACCACTTTGGGAATCGCGTTGGTTTTTTGCTGACAAAAAACAGATCCCTAAAAAGAACTTATTCCTTTGTCGATATTAAAATTCGCCAAGTTAAATCTATACTATAAAAAATTATACGAGAATTTACACAATATTCATTATAAATATATAATTAATGAACAAAATTAAATGATATTTATCAATGGAATAATAGTATTGAAAAATAATTGACGTGCATTTCTTCTTTTTTATTACAATAATAATAATAATAATAAAAACAATTAAATTATCATAAAAAGGTAATAAATTAATTTTATACAAATATCTAGCTCTTATATATACACAATTAAAAAATAAAATTAATATAAAAAAATTAAAAACAAGATTAATAATAATTAAATATCATTTAGACGATTTACAAATTGCATTGAAAATCGTATTTAAATATATAACCTGTTCTTATTTATTCTTAAACGTAAAAGATGCGTATTAAAAAGAAACAAAAATAAATTTAAAAAAAATATATATATGCAAGAAAAAAAGGGTTCATAAATACATGCACATGAGTACATTAATAATAAAAGCTATATAAAAAGAGAAAGGTACTTTTTGACAGTCGGACAAAAAATTACATGGAACTACTGTTAATTAGCGTCTAATGAACAGGGATTAAGGCGGGAGTAATGAACTTTAAGTAAGGATTTAAATAATAATAATAATGAGTGTATTTATAAAACGTTTCCAGGCCTTTTCATCTAGTTAATATAAAACCTTTTAGTGTAAACCTTTTGTGTCTAATATAGGCACTAGATTTAATTAATATTTATTTAAAAGAGTTTTATTTTCGCCCCGAGAATAATTTATACGTCGGTATTAATATTCTGTAATAATTTTGCAGCTTTAAAAAAAAAGCACAACTTATATTAGTAATTTTGCCGGTATTTTATCTTAGTACATCTTTGCCGGCGAAGTTTAAATTCATTAATTTGCTTCGTAATTACAGTAAAAAAATGCGGGGAGATTTATTATATTTTCCATTTATTTTAAATGTTAATTTTTATAATTTCAGTTCTTACTTAAATTTATCTTTTAAAAGAAACTATAGAAAAATACATTTCACGATTTTTTCTCTTTAATGTAGCACGAATTTAACCCCCTATAAAATACAAAAGAAAAAAAAATTTATGGAAAAAGTTAAGTTTTTTAAGCACTTACGTTCCATCTATGTAACATTAGGCGATTCCAGGCGATGAAAAGATCTATCCGGCGGGCTGACCTGTCGGACTAGACGTGGCGGGTGCACGAGGAGGTCCGTTTGAGTAAACAACCTCCTGAGCTGTGCTGCTTTGCTTTGTTGTGTTGTGGATCCCGCCCGGGGGGTAGGGTGAAAAAAAAAAACTAGGCGATACGAGATGTGCTGTATATCATCCCTAAAAAAAAACAAAAAAAAAACTATTTACCCATCTCCAAAAATAATAAGTATTCCACGCTTCGATTTACTGGGTAAAATGAGGAATGAAGTGGTTTCTCGTTGCCTTAATAAAATATGAACGGCCCCAAATTGCGCACCAATTGTACCCGTTTATAAAAATTATTACACTAACAACGCATTACATACTAAATTATGACATTTTATAACAGATGAACTGCATATAGATTTGAGTTAAATAAATCGGTAGTAATAATGTAGATAATATTGTAATAATTCGAAAAGATCAATTAAAAAATCTTATGTGGACACCATATGACTTCCTTGTATGCCTATTAAATTATATATACACACTTTTTGCTGCACTTCATTTAAACTTATTTGATTTGAAAGTGAGATACGATCCTCCAATTTTTTAATAAAATAGACAGTTACACAATTGTATTACACGGTGTCCACACACCACATTGCATCACATTTTTTTTGTGGTGTCCGTATCAGCATTTTATTTATTAATGTTGTTTCATGTCGTTCAAGTAATTACGTGGTGTAAGTGAGAACGTGTCGGATCTGAAATCGTGGACGCATCGGTTTGAATGCGACTTCAAGTACATGTATTTTTGTTAACTTTTATTTATTAATAAATATTAACCTTTGTAAAGAATTTTGAATTAAAATGAAAGTACATAAAATTTTATTTCATTAATAACTTCTGATCGTTTTTCTTATAATTATTATTATTTTTTTTTGTTATTGAATTATGATTTACCGTTAAAGTGTTTTTACAATCGGAGGTTAATAATTATTAATAAATCAATATATTTAAATTAAAAAAAAAAAAAAGTTAAAAACATGTATATTTAGTCTGATATCGAACTGATATTTATCTTGTAAGATCCAAATATTTCATTAATCAAACTATAACCCTGGAACAGATGAAAATAAGTAACACTTATGATTATATCGTTGAAAGCTCTCAAAGAGGCGTTATTACTGCAGTTAAGAAAAGGTCCAAAATCAATTTTTTTCGATTTCGGGCTTTTTTTTGAACACTCTTTGTTCAGTCGATTGCAATCAAAAGGGAGGGGCATAACTAGTTCTTACAACAGTCCTAAATCCAAAATTTCAACATCCTACGGCTGATCGTTTTTGAGTTATGCGAGATACATACGTACGTACAGACGTCACGCCGAAACTAGTCAAAATGGATATTTCCATCGAAACCTGAAAACCGAAATTTTTCGCGATCACAATACTTCCTTTACTTCATACAAGGAAGTAAAAATGAACGCAAATTTAGTACCGAATTATATGGATACATATGATTTTTAAATAAGATTAAAATTTAAATCACACCTTTAAAAGATATTGTTTATTAAAATACCCCGTTAGTTTCACATCTTATAATTTGCTCATATTATGATATTTACTTTTTTTTGTGTTTAAAAAGTCATTTCGACGTCCAGTTATCGGATTTTACCAGGTTCCTTTACACTTTTCAATTTGATAAGCATCAATATAAATATGTAAATATTTTTCAGGTAATAATGGGTTATTGACCGGTTATAGGTTAGCTTAGAGCACTATTCCGGTTGTTCTTAGTGAACCCGGTTGGAAATAAAAAAGGATTAAGCTAATGCGCAGGTAGAGAACGTCCCCAAAAATATGGTTGCGGTATCAGCGTACCAAGCCACAACAAAATGCCACGTTATCGCTTCAACTAATAGCTTCGTTTTTTAATCGCGGATATAGGCTCTTTCGTAAATATTTATAAAAATTAATGTTTTTGTCCCGTATGCGTTCCTATGCTATTCATCCGATTGCGATGAAACTTTGGTGAGTTGTTGTGCGCACGCCCGGGAATGTTTTTGAATTAATTTAGACCCGCTAGGTGGCGTTGGGGTTGAGATATTTGGATAAATTACATTTATCGTTCGATTTGACTCGTATTCAGAATATAAGTTACGCGAAAAGAAATAATTTTGCGATAATGGACCCGCTAGGTGGCGCTTGGTATGAGATATTTAGAAAAGTTGTACTTACCGACTGATTTGGCTCATATTCAAAATGTATATTAGTTAAATGAAAAGAAAAAATCTTTCCAAAAGCTATACCCGCTAGGTGGCGCCGGTGTCGATGTCGAGATATTTATGAAAGAAACAAACAAATATACAAATAGACTTTCTTCTTTATATATATATATATATATATATAAAAGGCAATTCGTATGTGTGTTCGTTATATATTAAAAAAACTATTGGACCGATTTACGCGCGGGGAAAAAGGGATAAAGTGAAAGGTTAAATTTTATGAAGTTCCGTATTGTTCAGTGTTTTAATGTTTTATCAAACTTTCAATTGTGTTCATTTCATTTGAGTATATATATATATATACTCAAATGTAGCAATATAGAAGCATTGCCGATTCTGCTAGTATTGAATAAATATTGTAGAAAAGTCATTGCTTATATTTATGATTTTTCTTGGTTGTAATTATTGATTATAATTTTTCTTAAAACGACTTTTAATTATATCTGTAGAATAAAAGTTCAAGATGTTTCACTTTAAGATTTCGTGATATTGATCGCTTGATAAGAATTATTTATTTGTAGCAGTTTTGTTTTTGGGGGATAATCATCCAAAAAAAAAATTAGTAATATGGTTTTTTATCATCGATTAAAATTTTTAATTGGAAAATGTTTTTCACTATTCTTTTTTAAACGAGCAAAAACATATTAAGACAGTAAAAACGTATAATATAATTGGTGGTTTGTGGTTCTTGCATCAAAATAACAAGTTATCTTACTTAAAGAAAGAAAATATATCTTTAGGCGTAAGCCTGAGGAAGCGAGACCGATCACAATATCGGTAAAAGATTACAACATTAAATGCATATTAATTAAACGTGGTCATTAAACTGTACCAGAATACAATAATAACGAACAGAAATATCTACAATCTTTCTTGAGAACACTGAATAGATGTGGTAAGTGATTTTTAATCGACTTAAAGGAGAGAAAGCCGATTAATTAGCATCCGTTAATTCTAGTTGGCACCCTGTAATTGTTACAGATGGGTGATAACGATGTAATTTTATTCTTTTTGTAGCGTGTTAAAAAGTTTCCACGCCTGACAGAGAGACGAACCGAGAATCTTCGAATAAAAGGCAGACACGCTATTGCACCCCTACAAAGATGGGAGAACAAAAGTTAAAAAGGGATTGTGACCTTATCCAGAATTCATTATGTGTTTTTAAATTCTAATTACGTGTAAATTTTCATTTTCTAAAATCGAATCTATATTTAATTTTAAAAATCAGTAAATAATCCAACATACAGCTCCTCCTACACTCCCCTTTATTTTCTATTCTTTTGGGCCCCCCTCCCGAGTAGACTTTGATGCCTCATATATCGAAGCCACCTTGCCGATATTTTGGTCCAAGCAATCCCGAGTTTTTAATTGAATTAAATTAATTTAATTAATAACACACATTCATATGAAAGAATAGAATTATTTTTTTTGTATATTTTCCACGTTTCATTGCGTTTCTGAGTCCAAACATTAAAAAAAAAGAAAAGTAACGTTTTTTTTTAATATGAATATCATATCTTTCTCAGTTTAAAAAAACTGCCGGGATATTTAAATTGAGTTTTCTGGAGGATGGGAATCATTTTTAATTTAAAAAATGTGATATGTACACCACATGACTTCTTTGTACGCCTATAAAATTACATACACACGTTATAAAAGTACATAAACTATTATTTCATTAATAACTTCTGATATTTGTTCTTTTTTTAATTATTATTTAACATAAAGTTTTTTTTTACTATTAGAGGTTAATAATCATTAATAAATCAGTATATTAAATGAAAAAAAAATGAGTTGAAGTCTGATTCGAACCGATTTCCTTCCCCTTCATCCGAATATTTGATTAATTGACCCGTCGGGTTGGTTACTGGTGAACGCGTCTTCCCAAATCAACTGATTTGGAATTCGATAGTTCCATTGTTTCAAGTCCTAGTTACTTTTATACGGATTTGAATACTAGATCGTGGATACCGGTATTCTTTGGCGGTTAGGTTCCATTAACTACACATCTCAGGAAAGGTCGACCTGAGACTATAGAAGACTACCCTTCATTTACATTCATACATATCATCCTCTGAAGTCATACCTTACCGTGGTTCCGGAGACTAAACAGAAAAAATAAAAATATTTCATTAATTAAAATTTTATTCGGCTATAATTCTGGAACCGATGAAAATAAGTACCATTTATGATGTATCGTTGAAAAGCTCTCGATGAGGGCTTATTACTGCAGTTAAGATTAAGTCCGAAATTCCATTTTTGTTTTCGATTTTGAGTTTTTTTTATACTTTTTGAATCGATTGCACTCAAAAGGGCAGGTGCACAACTAGATGTTACAACAGTCCTAAATCCAAAATTTCGACATCTTACGGCTAATCGTTTTTGAGTTATGCGTGATGCATGCATATGTACATACAGACGTCACGTCGAAACTAGTCAAAATGGATATTTCCGTTGTAATCTGAAAACCGAAATTTTTAGCGGTCACAATACTTTATTTACTTTGTTCAAGGATGTACAAATCAGCTGGGTTATGAAAATTTATCTTTTATACTTTTTTTAATTAATGATTTTGAAAATTATATATATGTAGGATGCAGCTAAATAATCTCTCAGATTTTGCTTGGCGACTGCACTGGCTGGCGTCATTGTAATGCAGAGGACCACAGTGTGCATTATGAGGAATGTGTATTTTGCGGTTTTTAGTTGCGTTAATGAATTGGACGGGTGATCATCTTGCATTTGTTGTTAAAACATTGATAAAAAGTAATGATTCTGTTATCGCGACACAAAGAACTTTCCGTTACCATTTAGCGCTTGGTCTAAATTTCAGACCTTAAAAAATATTTTAAACGTTTATTTTACGTTTATAAAGACTAACGATGACGAGAATTTTTCGTGCATTCTTAAAGTATTATCCAAGAAATTAGTGAACGCGACTGGGAAAACCTGAGAGCATATTCTTTAAAATTTCCGGTAAACGCCATTTTGATAACAAATGACGAAACTTATTTATGATTGTCCGACTAAGGTATAACAAACAGAATTTTCGTTATCGAATATAAGAAAATCCTCGATAACTTTATAAAAGCTGTCAGTCAGTCATCGTCTTACTATTGGGTATGCTCTTGGATCGTTTGTAGTTTGTGTGTACTTTTTGAGAAGAGAAGCGTTTGGTTACAGTAACTGCCGATCGATGTATTGATATGCCCCCCCCCCAATCACTGGGTCCAAAACTCAGAGAATTTGAAAATCCGAATGTGTTTCAAAAGGATGAGGCCACGGCTCGTACTATGAAAACAGCAACGAATGTTAAGAGAAATATTTCAAGGGTACTTAATCTCGTTACGCGGAGACGACAGATGTACGATCGCCAGATCTCGCACAATGTGAATTTTTTCTTTCGACTTTCTCTGAAAGTTTTGAAACATCGACTAAGAACTACTGATGAATTGACAGTTGCTATACGCCAAGAGATTTAAAAGATATCGCCTCGTAACAAATGAATACTCCAGTGATGCAAACCCCAGAACTCAATTCTAATTGAGTATCGGAAAAAAATGGTCCTCATCGGTCGTTGTAGTTTTTAAAACCGCTTGAAAAAAAGTTTTGTTTTATACATTATCTTTAAAAAAAATCTTTATAGTATTTACCGTAGCTTTTCATAACACTGAAATATGGGAGGTTATTTTACACCAGAGATAGTTTTTATATACTAAAAACTGGAAAAAACACAATTTAAATAATTATTTTTTAAATTTTATTTTCGTGTCTTGAATTGTCTAAAAATAAATACTTATTTTTGATAAGAGTTCAGAAAAAACTTTGATATTGCCGGATTGAAAACATCGTAAATTTTTAAAAAAACTTGTTTTCTGTACGAAGTTTTGCAAATTTTACGGGCTTGTTACTCGTTTAATAATACATTTTAAAATATATGCTTATTAAATTAATTGAAATCCTTTAAGTAAGATAAAATATATAAGTATATAATATATATATATGTATGTTAAGAAGTAATAATATCAAAAACTTTAAAAATATATTTTTTTTATTATTTATTTTACGTTATTAATAGAATTATTATTTTGTTCCGTTATACTTAATAATTAGATAATTATATATATATATATATTTTTTTTTTAATTAACTTATAACAAAATGATGACGCATAAAACGGTAATCTGTAGATTAGTAGGTGCAGTTAGTTTTTGCTCGATCATAAAATAATGTGTATTGTGTTGACCTTGAAAACAGTATCTTACACCTCAAAGGCTCAAAGTAACTTTAATAAGTAATTTTAAATTTTTAGTTACTTAAATTTATAATTAAATTTGATTTGATTTTTTTTTTTAACTCTATTTGTATTTTAATGTGTTGTTAACGTCGGACGAATAAGAAATACATTAAATGAAATTGTAACACATGTTTAGGTGGATATTTTTTCATCTGTTATTAGTAATAGTCTTTTTATAGAACAAGATACGTGGTAAATCTCCGTCGTATCAACGCTATCGATTAATATTCGATTATAATCGAAAATTCAAAGATTACTGGTTACGTCATAATTTTTTTATTTGTACGTATAACTTCATTAAAATTTCTTTACGTCGGAATTAAAATGTAATGAATTAATTATTTTGATATCTCTTTTCATTATTGCATTCTCAGCAGTAAAAATATATAAAAAGACTTATTTTGTCTTATTTTATATTAAAATAAATAATTTTTCAGATTAAATAGGTTAATCTGTAAACAATCTGGAAAATTGGATTTGAAATCTCTGAATTTACCTAATTTGATTAATAGCAAAGATATTTGAAAAATTCTTGCGCAGTTCTCCGCATGAAGATCGACTTTTCGTTATCTTATTTCGTATAATATTTTGATCAAGAAATATATAAAATATAAATTAAAGAGATAACCAAAAGAGGTATAATTTTTTTTCTTATTTAATAGTAAAATATATTTTCTGTTTACAAGACAATTAAATGATTATAACCGTAATTTGATGAAATAATTAAAAGTAACGAGTAGACCGTACATAAAATCATCGAGTTTAAACTCCCTTTACACTGATTCGCTTTATGAAAAATACACCGATACAAAGTATTTCAAGACTGCACTTCATTTCCATTCATACATACCATCCTCTGAAGTAATACCTGACGGTGATTCAAGGAGGCTAAACAGGGAAAAAAGGAGGAGGCTCCCTACCGCACTCTACGAAAATTACGTTGACTGCAGTTGCTGACTAAATCATGAGACCAAAACAGACATCGAGCACGTTCCGCACCGGTAAATCTATCTGTTACGGTAAACCCCGAATACCGGTAAATGCTAAGTTTTACCGGTAAATTCTAACATTTACCAAGTCACTTGATAAAAGTCCGAAAAAATCTTGAAAAAACGTTTATTTCGGACTTTACTAAATACTTTTGGTCATTATTGACATTTACCATAGACTGTTGGTAAAAGTTGACAATTCTGTAATGGAATCACTCAAAAGTATGAATTTAAAAATGCTGTTCCCAATTTCGGAATTTCAGTGCACTGCGGGTGAAAAATGAACCAGGTTATTTTAAAAGATTCAAAACATTAGTTGTAATCAAAAGATTACAACAAAATATTCAAAAGATTATAAAATCAACGTATAAAGTGAAGAATAAATATGAAATAATGATTTTGAAAGAGTAAATCCTTTTCAGAGGGTAAAGCCTGTAGAATAAAATTATTACCATTAAGAATAATCGATTAACTTTTTTGTGTAAAAATTATTCTTAATAATATTAAATAAAATTTAGTCACATTTTCTTAGCAGCATGTTTTTTTAGTCATGGTGTTTTAAAAAAGGAAAGACGAATTTTACGATTAACAGAAAACTGGAAGGCTATATTTTAAAAAACAGAATTTTTATTTATATTTTTTAGGTTTTTATATCTTTCTTTAAGTTTTAGAAGGGTTTGAACGAACAAAATGACTGTATTTAATTAAAAACGTTCAGTTTGGATTCAAAACTTTTTTCCCGCAGCAAAAATTGAAAATAAATTGGGTTAAAAAACAATTCGGGTGTTAGACCCAGACTGTGTATTTAAGAGTTAACTATTAATTGATTATTCTCACGTTTGAAAATGATTAATTTTAATGCAATTTTTGAACTGAAATCCCGAAATTGAGAAGAGCATTTTTAAATTCATGCTCTTTCCTATTTAGAAGTGATTTCGTTACAGAATTGTCAACTTATACCAACCGAATATGGTAATTGTCAACAATGACCAAAACGATTTGGTAAAAGTCCGAATTAAATGTGTTTTCAAGATTTTTTCGGACTTTTACCAAGCGACTTGGTAAATGTTTGAATTTACCGGTAAAACTTAAGATTTAGCGCTGGTGGCCAAATTCGGTACTAATGAACTGCGTGAATCAAAACTTGATGTGTTTTTCTATGAAATGAGACCTCAACCGAATGTATAAGTTATCTCAATAAATTTTTATAGTTAATTTTAAAAGTTGTTAAGTCCTTTTTGAATCACACGATTTTACTGGAGGTTGCGTTTACTTTTTACTTATTTGATATATTAATCATCATTTTATTTTTCATCTGAATTTACCTTATTATTACTATTGTCAGTTTCAGTGCCATCTAAATTATTTGGTAAGTCGACCTTTACAAAATCCAACGATTATATACTTTAGTTAGAGTTTTTAAAATATATAGTATAATAAGGTTAGGGTACGAACCTTTTTCAAGTACTATTTTTTGTCTTCTTGTATATCCCTTGGGATTTGAAAATCACAAACTTTTTTACTTTTAAGTTCTATTCGGTCATACTGCCATATACACCTTTTAGACAGTTCTCAGTAATTTGATTCCAATCCCGTTCTTTTGCCTTTTTGATTGTAATCGTTGTAAAAATACGTAACCTGTAAATAGAGAATAATAATTTTAATTTTTCATTTGCTCTTCATCCTTTAATTAGTACTGATTTCTCTATTTCTTTTTTTTATATTAATTATTAAATAAGGAATATAAAATCAAAGAGGGAATTGTCAGACTTTTAAAACGTGTAAATAATTTGTTTTTATTTTCCTTTTCATAATATGTATCAGCAGTTTTTATTTAAATGCATCGGGAAATTTTTGCACCGATATATATTCGAATACTAAAAATTGTTAAGAGGGCAAGTATCTTATAGCCAACCAACATCGATTTCTAGCAACATCTAACTACTCAATCCCAACCAAATTTTTATCCATGTTTCTTGCCATAAATGAGAAGGTTTTTTAGATATATTTCATCTCAAAAAATTTCGATAAAAAATTATTTGTAGTGGTGTAGATTTGCCGGTTGAAGCACAAACTTTAATGAAATAAATTATTGAACTGTGAGCCTCTTTATCAGCGCATGAGCTGGGTTTGAATCGAATGATTCGAATCAATCGAATGAATAATATTACAAAAATAGTAAAATTAAATTTACGTTAAAAACATTAACATTAATGAGATTCCCGTCGGGACTGCGTTTGAGGCTAGATTGGGTGAGGTATGTGAGCACCTCGTGGGAGGCTACACCAGTCGTCACCATCAACTGGTAATAAACGGAGTCCCCCTGGGCGCAGTTTTTGGAATTTCAGTGGGGTACTCTTATAATATCTCTGCAAACAATCGTCCGATTTTCAAAATTGAGACGGGATATTTGTTAGTAGGTTGAAGGCTAACTTTTTCATGCATCAGGTACACTCTCTGAGGTTTTCTCATCACTGTTCGGAAATTGTGTTTGCGTGTGTGTATATATATGTATGAATAAAGTTTGTTTCCTTATGGTATCAGGCGAGAACCGACCTACCGATTACTTTCAAAATTGTAGGATACATTCGTTTTCCCCAGGGAAGGTTTTAGGCTATCGACTGAGACGATAACCTCCCTTGAAGGTTAAGATATTCCCTCAAGGTTGGTAAATTAAAGATATTTATTAACGGAAAAATAGATTAATCCTTTTACTTCATTATTATATTTCTGCCACTATGACAAAGAAATAAGTTATGAATTTTTCGTCGTCAAAGATGTTTGTACTTTATTTACCATTGTAATTTAGTTTCTTTTTCAGTTTTCTATAAAGCTATAATTATTTATCAGTATTATTCTCACAACCATGAGGATAACGTACATTGCGGGGTTCAGCGGGTGGAGCCCTCTTAGTATATGGGAATGGCGACCGAAGAAAGTTCTACGGTGTCCATGATGCCGGTTTCCCTGGTGGCGAGCTCTGAGGCCGTGGGATAGACCCCGAGGAGCTCGTGAGTCGGATCCGTAATTCGTCTGGGCTGTTGAGCCCCAAGGACCCAGCTTGTGGCTAGAAGGGCCCCGGCTAGTAGATCTATAACCCAAAATCCGAGGTGACGCCTATCGCATAATTACGATGACAATTTCAAATATCTCCGGACTGCCCGTACTGTTACCTGCCCGTTGATTATAACAGTTATAGGCCGGTTATAAATACACCGTTCAGGTAGTAACCGAATACACACGTGAATGTCATTGTTATAACACAAAAAGAACAAAAATAGATCCGATAGACGAAATCAATTGAATTTCCAAACCTGTAACTATAACAGTAGAATGAAAACAATAAACGTCAATTAATTCCTCTACGGTGTTTCCCTAACATTGATTTGAGTTATTTTTTGCCATTTCAAGCATTGTCATTCGCGTTTCGAAGTACCTTCATTCTCAGAATTTTTAGCACTCCACAGAATGTAGGTACTCTGACACGCGCTAACTATGAATGTTATTAGTAGACGATGTTAGGAAGGGGCAGAAAATAACATTCAAATCAATTATGATAATCCTAGTGCTTAAATATGAAATATTTTCGAAAAAATTCCGTAATTTTTCTTAAAATTAATTTTTATTGAATATACCTTGCGCGTTTTAACACTTTATTTATGAAATTACGCTAAATTTCTTTTTGAGACTATGAAATATTAATCTGTTAGTTTTTTTTTAACTTTTATTTTAAAATAATTGTGCATAGTCTGTTTTTTGTTTTACAAAAAAAAACACAGTAATAGTCAAAATATATTCAACTATACTCAATGCGGTTGAGTATGAGAATAATTTTTTAAGCTCTTAGTGTTTTTTCTAATGTTCAATTCATTCTTTATATCTGTGGGTATTAAGTTTTTTTTAAACGTCAATATTTTTCATGTAGCGTGAATTATATGTAATTAAAATTATTTAACTTTTTTTTTTTTACTTAGCCGATCGTTCGTTACGCGCATTGTTAAGATAATTTTAATAAGATTGTAAAATTTGTATACGTTTATTCTAAAAGGTAAAATATGTTGTTAAATTATTAATAAAATAAAAATAAAAAAATATTATAAGATTATTTTTTATAGCGTTAGTTATTTAGTAGTTAGATAATAATGCAATAACCCACCGGGTGGTCTAGTGGTTAACGCGCCTTCCCAAATCAGCAGATTTGGAAATCGACAGTTCCAACGTTAAAGTCATAGTAAAGTCAGTTACTTTTACACAGTTTTGAATACTAGATCGTGGACACCGGTGTTCTTTAGTGGTTGGGTTTCAATTAACCTCACATCTCAGCAACGGTCGAACTGAGACTGTACAAGACTACACTTCATTTACACTCATATATATCATCCTCTGAAGTATTATCTGAAAGGTAGTTACCGGAGGCTAAACAGGAAAAAGAAAGAAGATAATAATGTAATGTACCTGATGATGTAGTTCAACCGGAAAACGGTCTTCTGTTTCTTATTATTAATAAAATAAACAATTAATGTATTTTAATGAGCTGTTTTTTTATAAATTGTTATTTACTTAACTCTTTTTAACGTTCAGATGATGTTATTTACGTGTATCTTTTTTTCAACGAACGAACAGTTCTTTATAGAATTCAGTATTTATGTATGTGTGTGCGCGCGTGTGTGAACACTTTTTGTCTTTGATTTTTATTTTTTATTCGGATTAAGCATCGTTAGAGGATTACAAAAATACACGAGTGGCCGCAATCGGCTGTCGGGTTCACCCACAAATTGGCTGCTAAAATTAAAATTTTGTTATTCCGCAATAACGGTGTAACATTTCTTGTTGGTTAACTAGTGTAAAATTTACTTAAATGAATAAAAAATATACATTTTTTAAAACAATTGTAAGGCCCCAAAATGGGAGTAAAAACTTTTTAATAATTGAAAAAATTACGATGTGGACACCACATGACTTCCTTGTACGCCTATTTAATTTCATATAAACATCTTTTAAAAGTATATAAAATTTTATTTCATTAATGAAGTTATTTTTTTTATTTTTTACTGTTTTTGAATTATTATTTACTTTAAAACGATTTTTTACAATCAGATGTTAATAATTATTAATAAATCAATATATTTAAGTTAAAAGACAAAAAATTAAAAAAAAAAAGGAGGTGAAGTCCGATTCGAACTGATGTGCCTTCCCCTTCAAATAACCAAATATTTCATTAATTAAAATTTAATTTGGCTATCTGGAACCGATGAAAATTAGTATAATTTATGATATATCGTTGAAAAGCTCTCGACGAGAGCTTATTACTGTAGTTAAAAAAAATTCCAAAATACAATTTTTTTTGGATTTAGGGCTTTTTTTGGACACTTTCGGTTCAGTAGATGCATAACTAGAAGTTAGAGCAGTCCTAAATCCAAAATTTGAACAACCTACGGCTAATTGCTTTTGAGTTATGCGAGATACAAACGTACGTACAGACGTCACGTCGAAACTAGTCAAAATGGATTTAGGGATGGTCAAAATTGATATTTCCGTTGAAATCTGAAAACCGAAAATTTACGCATATAACTTTCCTTTACTTTGTATAAGAAAGTAAAATTAAATATACCGTAAAACCATCAAAACACGATATAAATAAATTATATTAAACTTAGCATAATATGTACGACCGCAATAGAAATTTTTTAAGATCATATTTAACTCGTTTGTGCCAACTGCAGATAAAAAAAAAATTAAAATAATAATTAGAAAAATGTTAACTTTTTAATAGTAACAGATGCTGAAAAGGAATCAACGTCATGTAAGACTATAAATTACGATTAATATAATACGTTAAATCATATAATAATAAACAAAAATATATTTATATTATATACAAACATGTAATAGTATGAGTGTAATTAAAAGTTAGACATAATAACTTTATTAGAAATGGATTAATAATAATTATCTTTATTCCACAAAATAAACAGATTACAAATGAAAATAAAATTATTTACAGTTATAAATTCTTAATACATAGTAGACATACAATCATACAATATAAAATAATAAAAGTACACAATTGTTACATAATCTTGTGGAACTAGGTACCGCCTACAGTAATAACTGTATTGGAGGTTTCCATACATTATTTTTCAGCGAGTAAAGTAATAAACTAACCGTTTATTGAATATTGGTTGTGTGGATTTCTAAATGGATATAAAAAATAATTACACGATGCAAGTCTTGCAGTATTAAAATTTCAGCTAGTGACAGGATTATATATACATACGTACAGATTAAATAAATACAATACAAGAATACAGTGATAAAATTGAAAATGAAATTAATCCTAGATAAAAAAAATTGAAGAAAAATAATAAAAATTAATAAAAATATAAAAATTTTAGACTCATCGATTCCACCCACAATTACAGGGCAATCAATTTAAAAAAATAAAACTCTCTACATCTTCAGTTGATAACAACCAATCATAAATTAATAGTAAAAAGCTTTTAGAGTGTTCTATAGATTTAAATTCCCTTGGTAAGCGATTAAATATTTTTGAACCTAAATACGAATAAAAACGTTTAAATAATTCAATTTTTGGCCTAGGAGGAACTACTCTTCCCGTTTGCCGCAAAGGCCTCGTAGCCAAAGTTCCAAGGATCCTATCCTGTTTACAGCTTTCATAATAAGTCATTAGTATTCTATAGAAATACATATA
Organism: Lycorma delicatula; assembly: GCF_047948215.1. Classification (NCBI taxonomy): domain Eukaryota; kingdom Metazoa; phylum Arthropoda; class Insecta; order Hemiptera; family Fulgoridae; genus Lycorma; species Lycorma delicatula. The sequence continues at coordinate 3,897,682 of NC_134465.1, forward strand.
AAGCAGTGGCAAGATCTTAAGGCCTCTAAATAACGGGAAGGAATCATGTCGTCTACTTTTACCCAATATTATACGTTCTACATCCTTCTGAGAAATATAAACAGATCTAAAAATTGTGGAAGTCGTAATAATAATAATAACATTCGGTCGGGAAAATGTGACTAAACTCTTTATTGATAAAAAGGTTTAAGATTAGATAAATAAGGATACGTTACCTGGTTGTGGTGTGAAAACAAATTATTTATGTTAAATTCATTTAAATAAAAGTTTTTTTTTGTTGATATCGAAAAATTGAAATATATGAGTACTTTTAATATTAGTAATGTAAATTATACTGTACGGTTATATTTTTGTATAACAGAAGAAGAAAATACGAATTTATTGTAATAAATGAAAGTGTAATGAGTGAATAAATCAATGTATTTAACTTGACTTTTTTCCGACCGGATTTCTTATTTATTTAAGAAAACTATTTGAATTAATAAATAATTTATTTATTACTCTGTTATTTCCATATTGAAAAATATTTTAACAAATAATGTTTTATTTATTATATAATTCTATTATATATACTGCTATATCAGATTAAACGTTTTTTCAAGCTAATGCCTATTCTTTATTAATATTATTAAAAAAAAAAAGGAATTTTTGTATTATTAACTTTTCCAGTTCGTTTTATTATTTTTATATATTTATATTCTTTTTTCTTCCTAAAATTTATTTTAATACTTAAATTTTTCTTTTAAATTTTAATGTTCTTCACTCTCTACGTAGATTAATAAATTTGCCAGTTAAGTAAAAATCTTGCTTGTTTGTATACAAGTGTTTATAAAATGGTGGGTTGGCTTTTTCGAATTCTACTTGTAAAACTAAACAAAAAATATCCTTAGAAAAAAATGGCAATTTCTCCTTTGTTCTCCCCCTGTCCGCCATTTTATTATTTTTATATAAAACTTTATATCTCAAGTTCGGGTTGAGGAATCGCATTAATATTTTTGGTAGGCGTCTTTGTAATAAGGTTTTAAAATTAGCAAAAAATCAGGACTTAAATACCTTTGCAAATTACAAAATGATGGCCATGTTTATTTTTCAATCCGTTATATCTCCATAATAAATTTTATCAAAATGTATGTTATATGCTAAAATATTAAGCCTTTTATTTTGAACAAAATGAGATTTTATTTTTGAAAATCGGTTTACAAATAACCGAGTTATGGCAGCAAATTGGTGTTGTAATTTTGTGTCTGTTTTCATCTCCTCCACTTTACGTTCAATTCGATTAAATATTAATTGTTTTTATTTATTGTTAATTCTAGTATTGTAAATTACTATCAAATTAAGTAATCATTTTCTCACAATAATAGACCTAATAATTAAAATAATAAAATAACTACCTGTGATATGTTAATATTTGTAGAACATTAGGTATACCAATTATTAAAAGTTATAAGAGATGTTCAGAGTGTTCACCTTTAGAGATTACACAAGTCTCCAGACTTTTATGAGAGATTGTCTTAACCGTTCGTAAAATTCCGTTAGTATTCCTAATATCTTGAAACCCAGTTTGGATCCTTTGTTGAAGATCCTCAATGTTGAGTATTGGAGTTGAATAAACAATATGCTTCAAACGGCCCCACAGGTAGAAGTCAAGAGGTTTTAAGTCAGGTGATCGGGCAGGTCAGGGCACTGGCCCTCTTCGGTCTATCCATTTTTTTCATGGAAAATTTCATGCAGGAAATCTGATACCGACTGACTGAAATGTGCTGGAGTTCCATTTTGGTGAAACCATATATTTTTTCTTAATTTTAGAGAATCTAAAAAATGTGGAAGATTTTCGGCAAATGAGCAAGATAATTTTTACCATTTAAATGATTTGGTAGAATGACAAAACCCAAAAGATAGTCATTAAAAATACCTTCTCGTATGTTCAGGAAAACTCTTTGTTGATGGCTACGTTGGAAGGTACCATGATGATTCTCGTCGTTCCAGATACGCTGGTTTTGATACTTCTGAACACCATTCCTGTTGAAAGAAGCTTTATTTTTACATTTTTAACATGATCAGCAGTAACAGTGGCTGTGTAAAATTATTCAAAAGTATAAAATTATTCAAAAACAATTAATATCAATTGTTTTGTTATTATGCAATATTAAATTTTATTGGGAGTAAATTATTACTTAATTTGATATTAATTTACAATATTAGAATTAACAATAATTAAAAACAAGTAATATTTAATCGAATTGAACGTAAAGTGGAGGAGATGAAAACGGACACAAAATTACAGCATCAATTTTCTGTCATAATTCGGCTATTTGTTACCCGATTTAAAAAAATAAAAAGTCATTTTGTTCAAAATAAAAGGCCAGTATTTTAGCAATAATATACATTTTGATAAAAATTATATTTATGGAGAAATAACCAATTTTAAAATAAAAATGGCCGCCATTTTGTAATTTTTGTTGTATTTAAGCCCTGATTTTTTGCTAATTTTAAAACCTTACTACTAAGACTGTTACAAAATATTTATGTGATTCCTCTATCCGAACTTGAGATATATAGTTTTATATAAAATATGAAAATGGCGGACAGGAGGAGAATGCAGGAGAGATTGCCATTTTTTCTAAGGATATTTTTTGCTTAGTTTTACATGTAGAATTCGAAAATGTATAGCCCACCATTTTAGAAACAATCTTTATATATATATATATATACATGCACACATGATATTAAAGTATGGAAACAGGTTCATATTTCACAACTGTGGGGTGCAAGGAGATAGAAACATAGTTTCAAAATTAGTATATTAGTGTGTTTTTTCTACCATCCGCCATATTGAATCAAACTTCTTTTTACTTCCTTGTACGAAGTAAGTATTGTGATCGCGAAAAATTTCGGTTTTCAGATTTCAACGGAAATATCCATTTTGACCATCCCTAAATCCATTTTGACTAGTTTCGGTGTGACTTCAATACGTACGTATGTATCTCATTAAATTAGACCTTTGAAAAATTAAAGTAGTTCTAATTTAATTTGCAAAAAAATACTCACTTTGATTTATGTTTTAATTTACAATAAATGTTCGAAAATTCCGCCAACGACATCGATGCACTTTTCAACTTGTTTCCGTAAATTTTCTATCGCCAACTTAATGATAGCTTCGTTTTTCTTTTCTTGATGAAAGAATTTTCTCAAAATTAAATTTTCTACAACTTTTAATAATAAAATTTACATACTTGTTTGTAATTTAATAATGTTATTGTGATTTAAACCTAAAAAAAACCCTGTTTTTCGTCACCAAATTTTTCTGTTTTATTTTGGATATCATGAAAAATTCTTGAGATAGAGTTCTATCTCAATAAAAGAGATCTCTTTTATTCGATTTTTCAGGCCAAAAAAACAAGAAATCATCAAATTTTTACCTTATATAACGTCTTAAACATTTCAATATGACATTTAACCGAGGGGGGGGACTGAAATCCAGGCGAATTTTTCTCTTGCCGTAACTCTATAACAAAGCCTTTTCGGACATATGTTTTTATGAACGTTTTTACTTATTTCAAGCTCTAGAATCAGTTTCTAAATTATTTCCCGTACCTCCTGAATCACTCTGTATGTATACTGTTTATATTTTTAAACGAACTGTTTAGAAAGTTTTACGGAATTTCTTCATAGAGTTTATACTGCGTCAGATCATTCAAATTAGTTAATTTAAATTCAATTCTTTACATCTGAATTTTATTTTATGTAAAATACTCAAAATTATATCTTGTATATTATAATTCGTTTTTTGTTATCGGTTTATATTCCAAGGTTATATAGTTTTAACCTCATTCATCTGCCGAACTAGATCGATTTGAACCGGATTCAGTATTGTTGATTGAAAACTTAAAATATAAATTTACTGTTTATCTATTGGTTTATTTCGAATTAATTTTATTTATTAACAAAGTGTCGTGATTGACTGACTCATCAATCTACAGCTCAGACCGTTTAACTTAGGTAGATGAATATTTGGAGAATACAATGTTTCTTATAAAATAGAGACAAATAAGAAACAATTTTGGAAAACTCCATTTGTAAAGAGGGGTTTTTTACTTCCTTATACCAAGTAAAGGAAGTATTATGATCGCGAAAAAGTTCGGTTTTCAGATTTCAACGAAAATATCCATTTTGACCATTCTTGAATCCTTTAGTTTCGGCGTGACGTCTATACGTACATACTTATGTATGTATGCATATACATACATACATAATGTATACTTATACATGTATGTATAAGGAGATCAATCACGGTTGGTTCCAACAAGATGACTCCACAGCTAACAGGTCAATGACTTTTTACGACATGTGATTAAACGAATCATTTCGAGGAGTTTGTGGCCTGCACGATCGCCCGATCTGATTTCCCAAATTCCTTTCAATGTGGGGTTCCGAACATCCCAACCCCGTAGGGGAAGACACCCGCCTAGTAACGTTCCGGTCGCCACCCCCCCCCCCCCCACCCCACGGTCCTTACCCTGTGGGGCTTTAACGGGATTCGTCTATCGCCCTCTGACTTTTTACTTCTTCTAGTAATAAGCCTAGCCTCGTTGCGAGGGGGGGGGGGGTTCCGAACAGGCAATGTATCGCAACAGACCACGCACGATTGACGAAATAAAAACCGCAATAACGGTATACGTATGAAACATTTCAGTAGATCAGCCGGTTAAAGTGTTTAAAAACAGATCGGAACGTGTGCAATTATTGTATTGATGTTGGAGGAGTTCATTTTCAGCACCTTTTTACTTCTTTGTACGAAGTACGAAAGTATTGTAATCGCGACAGATTTCAGTTTTCAGGCTGTTGAAACTTTGGATTTAGGACTCTTGTAACATCTAGGTGTGCACCTGCTTTTTTTATTGCAATCGACTGAACCAAAAGTGTCCAAAAAAGCCTAAAATCCAAAAAAATATTTGGATTTTGGACTTTTTCTTAACTGCAGTAATAAGCTCTCGTTGAGAGCTTTTCAACGGTATCATAAGTGGTACTAATTTTCACGGTTCCATAGTTATAACCAAATGAAATTTTAATTAATGAAAATTTTGGATCTTTGAAGGGGAAGGCTCGGTTCGAGTCAGACTTCATCTTTTTTTTTTTAACTTTTTTTTTAATTTGAATATATTTGTTCATTAATAATTATTAACCTGTGGTTGTAAAAAAAATTACGATAAATAATAATTCAATAATCCATTAAAAAAATATATCAGAAGTTATTAATGAAATAAAATTGTATGTACTTTCATTTAAAAAGAGAATGTATATGTAATTTAATAGCCGTCCAAGGAAGTCATGTAGTATCCAAATCAGATTTTTTTTTTTTACTTCTCGGTAACAAATGAAGATATCAACCTGATTTTTGGTGTGTGATTTTCATGTAAATATCTAAATACAAACTTGTAGGTTTTTTCGTAATTCAACCTTGAAAAATATGAAGAAAGGTAAAATGATTAGAACAATGCTTATAAATTTTCCTGATTACATTAAACGAGATATTCATTAGATTCGGGCTAGTATATATGCTTCAGATAAATATCTAAAAACCGTTTTCGGTTATATTTTTAATTATTTTTTTTTTTAAGTGCTACAGTCTACGGCGCAGTGGCTCAAACAACATATCCACTGCCATTATTACTATATGTGCGACGCGTCTGGCTGCACCTGCTTCCGATTACTTGATTAAAAAATATAAAAGTAATTAAAAAAAAAAAAAATTAAAAACGAAGTATGGTCATTTTCTAGTGGTATTTGCCGTGTTTTAAGACACCTCTCTTAAATTAAACGCACTAAAATGTAAAAAATAATTTTAGGGCGGTATGTTGGAATGGATTTGACAAGCTTTGATGATGACATGTAAGATTATGTGAAATTCATAGCTTCGAATTAAAAATTTGATGTTTTTAATTCAAAACTATGACTTTCACATAATCTTACGTCACCATCAATGCTGTAGTTAATCCATTCTGAAATACCGTACTAAAATAACTTTTTACATATTAGTGCGTTTAATTTAATAATGGTGTTTTAAAACAATTTTTTACAAATTTTTTATTTCTACTTTTTAGTGCGTTTAATATAAGAGTGGTTTTTAAAAGGTTTTTTCTTTTGGACTTTTTAGTCTTCATAAGTTTAAACTTTACAGTTGCGCTAGCGCACTGGTTTGAGCGTATTTAGCGAAAGATCCAGTTGGTACGTTTTACGGTGGGTGAATGCAATCAAAATATAGGACTAAACCATTTAAATTCCGGATAACCAAGTACCTTTCTTTTTCCTGTTTAGCCTCCGGTAACTACAGTTTAGATAATTCTTCAGAGGATGAATGAGGATGATATGTATGAGTGTAAATGAAGTGTAGTCTTGTACATTCTCAGTTCGACCGTTCCTGAGATGTGTGGTTAATTGAAACCCAACCACCAAAGAACACCGGTATCCACGATCTAGTATTCAAATCCGTGTAAAAATAACTGGCTTTACTAGGACTTGAACGCTGGAACTCTCGACTTCCAAATCAGCTGATTTGGGAAGACGCGTTAACCACTAGACCAACCCGGTGGGTTGGATAACCACCAAGTACCGGTTGATCCAGAGTTTACCCGATGCGTTAAACAATTAGCGCTCGATCTGCTGATGCATACGCCGTTTGAATAGTGAAAATCGGACGAGTGGTTGCTGTGATATTACGGTGGCACCCAATCGCACCCCTTCTCCAGTTTCCGAACGGTGACCCGGGGGCACTTGAAAATATTATCATCCGCTAGGACCGACCGTTTTCGAGATATTTGCGATTTTTGTCCGAAAATTTGGATCTTGTTAAAAAGTACTAAATTTTCCCGAAACTTCCATGTATATTTCGCATCTATATATATCGATATATAATAATGTAACAAGTATACACGAGTCATGTACTAACGAATCGGGGTTTTCCGCTAGTGATCGATACATTCCGGTCCAAAGCTAAGGGGGACACGCTACAAATGCCGTTTAATAGGGTAGGATAATTCTTAAGTCTGGCGGGTTAGTTTTACGTAACGGTTAACGGTATACTAAGTTTGTTACATTTATTGTAGTAACTTTTATAGGCTTATTTATTTAATACAACTATTATTATTATCTATAGAACAATAATGTGCGTTTTATCAATGAATTAAATGTGTAATTTAATAATTAGGTGCCGTGAAAAATTAATTAATTTTAAGATTTATTTTTTAATTTACAAGATGAATTATGGAATGTTCTAGTTATTTCATGAAATGAACCCTCGATCAGAATTTCAAAAAAAATATTTTATATAATTCTTCATATTTTATTTGCTGAAACAGTTGTTCCCTGAATTATGTATCATATTTAAAAATATCCTTTGTTACTAAAAGGATAAAATATTTAAAAAAAGTTTTTTTTTTATATAAATCATTTCTGTTACCTAATGTGGAGAGAAATTTACTTTAAACAGGTAAACATATTACATATAGTGGATCGTCGTCCGTAAAACCATATACCGGTTAGTCAATTCCGTGCGATTGTTGTCACCTATTCTGGTACGAACTATTGTAAATAGTCGATAATTAATCATGAAAGGCATTTACAATGATGCCTTAACTTGGTGAAAATCCGTATATGAGAAATTGGAAAATTAATTTTTTTGTTTTATTTTATCACAGAAGTTATTTAAAATATGACACCTGTTTCGGTACACAGTATCTTCTCTGCAAGTGTACTTCAATATTCTGTACTTAACATCTGAAGTATTATTGTAAAGTAATGTTATACATTTAAAAATAAATCGGCTAAAAATTTACATTTATATTTTGGTATCCAAGATTGAGAATGAAAATATATTTCTAATTAAGGCTTTATTGTTCAAATGAATAATAAATGGCTTACTAAATATAAAAAGACCTAAAAATTTGATCTGACACCACATCTTGTACGCCTATTAAATTACATATAAACCTTTCCTTTTTTTTTAATTGAAAAGTATAACATTTTATTTCAGTAATAACTTCTGATTATTTTTCATATCTCTTTTTTTTATTGTTATTATTGAATTATTATTTATCGTAATTTTTCTTTTTACTCTTAGAGGTAAAAATTATTAATAAATCAGTATATTTGAATTAAAAAAAAGGAGATGAACTCTGATTCGAACCTGATGTGCTTCTGGAACATCCAAATATTTCATTAATTAAAATTTTATTTGGCTATAAATCTAGAACCAATAAAAATAAGTACCGCTTGTTATATCGTTAAAAATCTCTCAATGAGGGCTTATTACTACAGTTAAGAAAAAAGTCCAAAATCCAGATTTTTTGGACTTTGGGCTTGAACTTTTGGTTCAGTCGATTGCAATCAAAAGGGGAAGTGCACAACTAGATGTTATAAGAGTCCTAAACCCAATATTTCAACATCCTACAGTTAATAGTTTTTTAGTTATGCGAGATACATACGTATGTACGTACAGTTGTCACGCCGAAACTAGTGAAAATGAATATTTCCGTTGAAATCTGAAACCGAAATTTTAATATATATATATATATATATATAGTAGTAGCGAAGCATTACCGGGTCTGCTCGTCTTATATATAAATAAAAATGAATGTTTGTTTGTCCCGTATGTGTTCATATACCATTCATCCGATTTCGATGAAACTTTGGTGAGTTGTGCGCACGCCCGCGAAGGTTTCTGGAGTAGTTTGGACCCGCTAGGTGTCGCTGGAGTCGAAATAGTTAAAAAAATTTTATCTATGGTCCGATTTGGCTCGTATTCAGCATAGATATTAGTTAACGTGAAAAGAAATATTTTTGTAAAAAATGGACCCGCTAGGTGGCGCTGAGGTAGATATATTTCGAAAAATTGTAGTTATGGTCTAATTTGGCTGATCTTCAGAATATGTTGTACGGAAAGAAATTTCTCTGCAAAAAGTGGACCCGCCAGATGATGCTGGGGTTGAGTTATTTGGAAAAATTGCATTTACGGTCCGATTTGACTCGTATTCAGAATATGAATATTAGTTACGTGAAAAGAACATTTTTTTCAAAAACTATCCCCGCTAGGTAGCGCCGGTGTCGAAATATTTACGAAAAAAAAACAAACAGACCGCTGTAGACTATTTTTCCGCTATAGACTAAAGGGAAAAGTAAATGGTTAAATTTGTGAAGTGCCATTATGTTCAGTTTTTTAATATTTTATCAAACTTTCAATTGTGTTCATTTAATCTATATATATATATATATACTCAAATCTAGCAATAGCGAAGCATTGCCGGATCTGCTAGTTAAACAATAAAAAACTTTTACTTTAATAGAATTTATATTTTTGATTTAAAATACTTTACATATTTTAATTTTATGAAATTCTAATAAGATTTAATATTAAATATTAAATCGTTTGATTTATTTATACACTTTTATTTTTATTAATAAAATGTTAATTTTATTAAAAAGTGTAAACGAGAAATTTATATTCCCGGTTAGTAATTTGTATTGTTAAGAAAACAAGCGTATGTACGTTATAGTAATAGTAATAATAACAACGGTCTTTAGTGAATATCATGTCGTATTAATTCGCTCTTAACTCTTCTCTGTAGCAAAAGACTGAATTGTCTGATATAATTTAATTGATTTGGTAGCTATGGCAACCATTTGAAATTGTATGTAGGTAGTTTAGTTCCCTTATCATCCATCCTCATTTTAATGATGATGATTGCTACCCCCCTTCTTCGTTGTTATCATTATAATCATTCTCATTATTCTCTCGCTGTTGCCCCGTTTAACCTACCGTATATTTCATTCATCGGATTGAAGCATGCGCCATCGCATGTTAATATACACTAAGAAACGCAACAAGGTTGTCTTTATTACATACTTAACCTTATAAGTTAGTACCTCAGACTTCGGTATCCGTCCTACTCTCTCCTTTTTGGTTGCCACTTATTAACACGCTGAATAAATTACTTAATATTGGTATCTCCGTTTCAGTTACTTCTGTTGTTGCTCAACAGCGCTTGCTTTTATTGTGTTTATTTAAACACGTTTTATTGTGTTGTTTATATATGACATTTTTTGTCGGTGGTGGCAGGAACGGTGTCGTGTTATTCATTTTTGTTTTATCAAGTTCTGCTTTTGATTTTGTATTATTTTTATTATTACTATTCAGTTTATTATTTTTTGGATGTAGCGTGAAGGTCACAAAAATGAAATAAATAAAAAATATGATGTAGACACCACATAACTTCCTTGTTCGCCTGTTATGTTACAAATACACATCTTTTTAAAATAAAAAGTACATAAAATTTTATTTCATTAACTTCTTATATATTTTTTTTTAATTGTTATTATTGAATTATTATTTACCGTAAAACCTTTTTTACGATATATCATAAGTTGTACTTATTTTCATTGGTTTCAGAGTTATAGCCAAATAATATTTTAATTAATGAAATATTTGGATTTTACAAGGGGAAGACACATCGGTTCAAATCCGACTTCATTTCCTTTTTTTTTTAATTTAAATATATTGATTTATTAATAATTTAACCTCAAATTTATTGATTTAAAAATTATAAGTAATTAGCCTCCCATTGTAAAAAAACATCTTTACAATAATAATAAAAAACCGTATCAGAAGTGATTAATGAAATAAAATTTTATCTAATTTTCATTTTCTTTTTCTTTTTCCTGTTTAGCTTCCGGTAATTACCGTTTAGATAATACTTCAGAGGATGATATGATGTATGAGTGTAGTCTTGTACGGTCTCAGGTCGACCATTCTTGAGATATGTGATTAATCGAAACCCGACCACCAAAGAGCTGGCCTCCGTGACGCGAGTGATAGCGTCTCGGCCTTTCACTCGGAGGTCCTGGGTTCGAATCCCGGTCAGGAATGGCATTTTTCACACACGCTACAAAATATTTATCTCATCCTCTGCTGAAAAAAAAATATTAAAAAATCCACCAAAGAACAACACCGGTATCCACGATCTAGTTTATTCAAATCCGTGTAAAAATAATTGATTTTATTAGGACTTAAACGCTGGACTTTCAAATCAGCTGATATGGGAAGATGCGTTCACCACTAGACCAATCCGGTGCGTTATGTACTTCTTATTTGAAAATATATATATATGTAATGTAATAGAGTACAATGGATTTCATGTGGTGTCCAAATTAGATTTTTCAATATTATTACATTATACACTTTTAGTTTTCTGCTTTAAATAAAATATGTGGATTTCATTTTTGAGAATCATTTATCCTTACAGTGTGGTCTATGAACCAATTTTCTCTCATCTGGTATTTCTTTAAATTTCTTAATGTACCATTTTATGTGCGGCGAAGTTTATATATGCATATATTTTCTTTTTAAGCGTATCGTCTCTTTTATAGGATATTTTCCTAAAAAATCCTTTTTCTTTCTCCTGAATTTTTCTCTTAATTTTTCTGAATTTTTTTTCTTTTTCTTTTAAGAGGCTTGCGTTGATTTATTGTCTAATATTGTGCAGAATGCAAAGCTTCTGGACGAATCACCACCATTGTATTTATATGCTCTAATTTTGTATTTATTGGTAGATTTCTTGTTATTACATGTTTTTTGTTAAATGATGTACAACTCCATTTTGTTTATCTGATTTAATAGGACCATAATTTTTTTTGGCCGTTCCATGTAGATTAATTTGGAGTTATTTAAACGGCTTTATTTTTTACATACCTGGTTCTAAACGCGATATATTCTTGATATTTAACATTTATTGGTATTTTTTTTTAGAGGGCTTATTCTGTATTATTATTTGATTTATATGATTAACGAATTTCCTTTTTTCTACAAAGAAAGTTCGGAAAATAAGTACTCTCACACTTTTTAAAAAAAATGAATTTTTTTTTTTTTTTTTACAATTTCTATTAGAAGAAAGGCGAGACCTTAGCTGGATTTCAGCGTAGTTTCCTTCAGTATTAAGATTTATTTGACGTAGTCCTGGAACCGATCTCTGAAAACCTTTCGTTCAATGGTGCCGCTTGGGAAGATAGCCGAGAAGGTAACTCTTTTTCATTGTCGTCATCAATGTGTTAGTTGTTACAAGAACAAGTTCTTGAAATTTATGATAAATTAAAACAAATTAACAAAATCGAAAAGCATCTGTTCTCACCAATTTTTTTTTTATAAGTGCACTAAATTCTTCAGTAACGATAGTTGGCTGCATGCTCCGGATATCGTTACGTACTTTCCTCGTCCTTCGTTTAATTGTGTAATTTCTTTTCTCAGTATTATACATATAATTTATTACATTTTTACTTTTCTTCCCTAAGATGCCGATAAATCTTAACTGATATCATGTTTCATAAATTTGAAAAATAGACAACACCGTATTTTTACAATTTCTGAATTTTTCGATTGTCTTAACATTAAAATACAAAACATTAAACAACTCGCTTCTGGGCGTTTTGTTATATATATAAATATACGAGGGTAAGTCAATTATTATCCGCAATGTAGTTATAACTTTTATTGCAATACAAATAGGAAACGTACATCATTTTTCAACATAGTCCCCCTGCATTTCAACGCACGTGGTTCATCGTTGCACACGCTTCCTGATGCCTTCATAAAAGAAGGTTTTCGGTTGAGCTGCGAGCTAGAAATGCACAGCTTCTTTCACTGTAGGCGGATTGTCCTGATTGAAAATCACTTTCTTCTTCTTCAAATATGGTGGTTTTTTTTTTGCAATTTCTTCCTTCAGCTTGTCAAGTAATGATGGCATAATGCTATCTCGTTATTGTTTTATCTTTTTCAACAAAATTGATAAACAAAATTCAGTTGTTATCACAAAAACAGTCGCCATCATCTTCCCGGCCGGTGAAACTGTCTTCGCCTTTTTCGGAGCAGGTTCACCCTTTGCAGTTCACTGTTTTACACCTGTCTGAGGAGTATAGTGGTGGATCCACGTTTCATCTACAGTTATGAATCGACGCAAAAAATCTGACTTGTTTTGTCTAAACTGCTCCAGCAGGACCTTGGAAATGTTCATTCGAATGAGTTTTTCGTCCAAAGTGAGCAAACGCGGTACCCAACGCGCGGATTGTTTACGCATATCCAATTCTTCAGTTAATATATGACAAACACGTTTGTTCGATATGCTCATAGCCTCTGCTATCTCTAACCTTAATTCATCGGTCGTCCAGTACCATTTGGTGAACTTTTTCGATGATGTTTCTGATGGTTGCAGTTTTTGGCCGTCCCGTACGTCATCATCAACCAAGCTTGTACGACTGTGTTTAAATTCAGCTGTCTATCTTTTCACGGTGGCAAATGATGGGACAGAGTCCCCGTAAACAGCATCCAACTCGGTTTTTATTTGCGTGGGCGTGTTGCCTTTCAAATGCAAGTATTTAATCGCGGCACGATATTCGATTTTTTTCCAGTTGCACAAAAACACTGTCAATGACTTATTCAAACGATTATCAAACAATAACTGAGCGTTCAGAATGACTGAAAGTTTAGTGAGTGTCTTTCAGCGCATGCGCGAATACACCGTTAACTTGACGAGTGCTGCCACTTTCATGTTGAGGCTCGAAACCTTTCAGACAACCCATATATATATATATATATATAATATATGTTTATATATTGTTTAATCTTGTTTCACTTTATGCGATCATGCAAAGCGACTTATATCCTATTTAGAGTACTATACAGTCAAATACACGTATGTTTTTTTGTCTTCAGTCATTTGACTGGTTTGATGCAGCTCTCCAAGATTCCCTATGTAGTGCAAGTCGTTTCATTTCAGTATACCCTCTACATCCTACATCCCTAACAATTAGTTTTACGTATTCCAAACGTGGCCTGCCTACACAATTTTTTCCTTCTACCTGTCCTTCCAATATTAAAGCGACTATTCCAGGATGCCTTAGTATGTGGCCTGTAAGTCTGTCTCTTCTTCTAACTATATTTTTCCAAATGCTTCTTTCTTCATCTATTTGTCGCAATACCTCTTCATTTGTCACTTTATCCACCCGTCTGATTTTTAACATTCTCCTATAGCACCGCATTTCAAAAGCTTCTAATCTTTTCTTCTCGGATACTCCGATCGTCCAAGTTTCACTTCCATATAAAGCGACACTCCAAACATACACTTTCAAAAATCTTTTCCTGACATTTAAATTAATTTTTGATGTAAACAAATTATATTTCTTACTGAAGGCTCGTTTAGCTTGTGCTATTCGGCATTTTATATCGCTCCTGCTTCGTCCATCTTTAGTAATTCTACTTCCCAAATAACAAAATTCTTCTACCTCCATAATCTTTTCTCCTCCTATTTTCACGTTCAGCGGTCCATCTTTGTTATTTCTACTACATTTCATTACTTTTGTTTGGTTCTTGTTTATTTTCACGCGATAGTTCTTGCGTAGGACTTCATCTATGCCGTTCATTGTTTCTTCTAAATCCTTTTTACTCTCGGCTAGAATTACTATATCATCAGCACACGTATGTAGTATATCAAAATCGACCGATGAAATAATTTAACATTATAAAAACGTTTCTTTTAGAATTCTGAAAAGCTTGGTTCTGAGTAAACCATTGTTTCGCGTAGATTCATCGGTGTATGCATTTCACTTATACTCTTTATTGTTTATATGTAAACGTAGTACTTATTCAGGTACTGACGTCCTCAGTATAAATCGCAGAATCCAATGTACATTCACAGAACCCGGAGCAGGGAAAAAGACTGATCATAGAAATGCAGGTGAACGGGGAATTACAAAAGGTAGATTTTATCCTTCTAGGAACCGGTGCAGATGCAAAACATCTATTCAACGAAAAAAGCTGGTGACTTCTATATATCACGCAACCATTCCGCTTACAATCCCCCGGAAATCTGGGTATTTTTATTTATATGGTTATAGCACTTTATTGTTTAACGACTTTGAATTAACGAGCTTAAAAAATTCGTACGCTGAAATTATTTTCTTCCAGAAATAGACCGAGGAGCATCTTAAAAACAGGTGTAGGATATCGAAAAGAAAACTCTTTTTCCTTTAGGAACCCTACACAAATCCCTGGAAACGTGCGACATTTAGAAGTATCTAAGCGAATTATAAAACCTCAATTCTAGTACCTCTCTGTATATATACTGAGCGACTAACATTTGCAGGTTATTCTTGGGTAAATAAACTTTATGAAAATATCGAGTGTTCAATTAGTCAAAAATTCTGTTTCGATAAAAAAATTTCCTTTTTTTATCATAATATTTGAAACAAAATATTTCATTTGAAAATTCGTACGGTGTGCGGCCTCTGTGTGTGTTTTGTTATCAATTTGTTTTATATATTCGCTACCATGTTATGTAATATAGCACAATGGTAATTCAATCACAAGTAATTTGTAAGCGTACATCAGTTGGCGAGCAGAATGGACTCCGGAATGCCTTTGACACGGTTGCTATCTAACTAACTTAATAAAGTGACTGACTATATCCAAAACAGTTCAACATTTCTGTAATGCACTTGCATTTTGTCTCTTTCTCTATCTATCTTCCCCTCCCCTCCACACAACCCTTTTTTTATATTTTCCCTCGCTATTCATATCATTCTTTGTTAATTACCATAATAAATGCTCTTCACTCTTTTGTAATTTTATTTTCTTTTTTAATGAAGTGTCCTTTTAGTTTTAGATTTTTTTTTCGTTTTCTGTTTAATAATTCTATATATTAAATATATCTTACTTCCTATGGGGAAGACATCCGCGTTGTGACGATCCCGGTCGCCGCACCATTTCCTCCGTTCCTAGCCCGGATGGACCTCACCAGGGATTGTCTGATTAACTCTCAGACGCTAATTACTTACTGCGGTCATCAGCCGCGCTTCTGTATCGGATGCCATCGATGCAGATGCTTCGGAAGACTTTACAGTCGGCTTTTATCTTCGCTTTTAGGCTTCTTCGGTCATCTTCATTCTGTCCTGCTTCGTAGCCCTCACAACTATTTAACTGTGTCCGTGGAAGCGTGAACTATTTAACCGGCTCCTAATTTTACCGAAGAAGAATTACTTTAAAGTTTAAATACAAACTTATATTAACTAGATCGCTATAATAAATTATTCATTATTGAATCTCAATTACTAAAACACCAAATGTCCTTAATCTGATGCCACGTAAATACTCTTAAACGGAACGACGAATTTTTACCTATAACTTTCCTGAGGTTCACTCCATATGTGGGAACGTCTTCCCACATATATACATTCGTTCCAACGAGATTCCCCGCTGACTTTAATTATTCAATTGAATCTCCGATCTTGTCCGTATGCGGGACCGAGATGAATATTTTCACCCTTCCACTAATAGCTCTACCGCGGGTGTAAAATTGAATCGATAATATCTAATCTAATCGGGGCTCGATGCCAGTTACGCCTACTTCGGCCAATAAGCGCCCATCCCTAAGTATCCGGGCTGCTATATTTAAAAGAACATTCGATCCCTTAAGCAGCCCTTCGCAGGCCAGGAACTTGAGAAAGGTAGCAATTATAAGCTGTTTTCTGACAGTCTCTCATCGATTCGCAAATCCAGAAAGGAATTAATTCTAACAAGCGCTGTAACATTTCGGGTACGTTCAGCTTCGTACCTAGAACAAACAAAGGATATTGTCAACGGTGTTCTCAACTCTACAGTCCGGACAAAGGTCCGACTGTATACGTATATATGTTTCATCTCTATATAAATCCTTAAATCTACCGCTATTATCTGATCGATTAAGTTCAGTTTGCTCATGCTTACAATGGTTTTAATTTATATTTATAAATCGGGATGACATCGCACTTAAGTTCTCAAACGTTTGTGCGTGTTTGAATTTTAGGAGATAGTAGATGGCACGGTTCATCCGGATAGGCATCTCAGTCGTTATGTGTTATTATATTGCTACCCGGACAAAAAACAATCATTGGGTCGAAGTACATGAAGCCTCATTTTCCTTATTTCCCGTTAGATTACACCGTGGATGAAATGGATCTATACAGCTACGTATCTTTATCCTGGTTCTGGTAGGATCTGACCGACTACGATCCGCCGTTATCTCTGAATCTATGATGGGATTAAGAATTGAGATGGAAAAGTGTGATCTACACTTGGAAGAATTTTAATAAAAGATCTCACACAAAGGAAAGCTCGAAGGCTCTCCTATCCAGGAAACTGATGTTCATTCCATCTATAATCTATCGGGTATTTTTATTTAGTATCGACGCGGCACATGATTCATTAATAATTTTGGGGTGATTAATTTAAATACATGCTGAAACAGAAAATGTTTCCCTTAGGTATTAAAAGTAAAAGAGTCATCCTAGAACACGTACCGATTTCTTTAAGAAAAAAGCTTGGATACGTAAAAAATCTTCCAAATTTTGATGTATCCATCAGATATATATTTAACCAAATCAACTCTCCCTTTTTCAGTTTAGCCTCCGGAATCACCATAAGGTATTACTAAAGAGGATGATGTGTGTGATTGTAAATGAAGTGTAGTTTTACACAGTCTTAGGGCATCCGTTCCTGAGATGTGTGAATGTGTGGTTAATTGAAACCCAACCATCAAAAAACACAGGTATCCGTGATCTGGTATTCAAATCCGAATAATATTAACTGCCTTTATTAGGATTTGAACCTTAAAATTCTCGACTTCGAAATCACCTGATTTGCGATGACGAGTTTACCACTAGACCAACCCGGTGGGTTAACTGAATCAACTCTAGAAATATCTAATATTAAGAGATTGGGTATTTTTTTCCAATTAGAATATATGTTGTAAATTCTTATTTTTAATTTGAATAACAAATATATTAAATTGCTTCAGTACGGATTAACAGAACCAAAAAAAAAAAAAAAAAAAAAATAGGAAAAAAGAACATCCAATGAAAATAAAATTTTCGAAGAATAGGGTACAAAAATGTGAGTAAAAATCGGTAAGAGGCTGATAAAAAAACACCCGCCGAATCGAAAATAGTAGATGATAATTTGTTTGAATGATGTATTATTGGAATAATTCGATAAAGAGAAACAAAATAGTATTCGTATGTTATCTTGACCTCGCTTCCTACTGTTACTGGATGTACGAGTCTGTTTTATTTCATTTCCATATGATTAGTAATAACCGAAAATATTTTATGATACAGTTGAGTTTACTTGTTGGTTTGCGTTAATATTCATAAGTTGCATTTTTTAATGGCGTACGCTTGTGAAGTTTTCGTAGATTTTACAAATTTTAATTAACAATTAATTGTGGGATTGTACAGGTTGGCGCACAATAAGTTGACACATTTAAATTTTGTATTGCATATTTATTTTTAAATTTAACTTGTTTACATACCAAATACCGAATTTGTGGAAAGTTCTTTTATTGCATGACATGTTCAATATAGCCGCAATTACGCCTAATAGTTTCTCCAAGGCGAGTGTGTACGTTTTTGATGATTGTGTGACACAAGTCCTTTTCAATCTCTTCATACAACTGAATTATCCGTCCACGCATTTCTATAAGATTTACAGATCTTAATGGGAAAAATATCTCTTTTAAATATCCCCATAAAAAATAGTTACAAAGATTTAAATTCAAGCTCAACGGTGGCCAGAAGAAACCTCCATTGTGGCGGCCCGGATAGCGATTTGAAATTACGCGATCATTAAAAACCGAATTTAAAAAATCCAATGCAACATTACCGGTGTAAGAGGTTGAGTATCTGTAGACGACTCAGTCCCAAGCGGTTTGGGCAGAAAATTATTCCTTAACATATCAAAATAGAGTTGAGAATTAACTATATCGACGAAAAACAGCGGCCCTATCCATAAATGACTGGGTAAATCTACCCAAACTTATTTTAGGCTTATATTGTTTTTTTATGCACGATTTGTGGTGCTGCTGTCGCCCGATTGCAGTCATTTTGTTTGTTAACAGTCCCATCAATATGAAAATAAACCTCGTATGAAAACCAAGTGTTGAACAGAACATCATCTTACACTTCCGACCGCTGTGCAATCCTCAGTTTTTTTTGCTTGTTAATTTGTGTTAACTTACGCAAGACAGTCAATTGATAAGGAAACAGCTTGAAATCACTGTTTAATATTCTTTGTACTGTACGATGAAATAATCCCATTTCTCATAAATAATGGTGGCTCGCGTATAGGCGTTGTGGAACTGCAGCATCCCGTATTTCCACTTCATATTATCGATAACATTTAATACAATGAGTCCTTTATTCTTTAATTCTTTCTTTATACTTTTACAATATATATAATCCGTAACTTAATATCCGTAGTCATCTTCCAGTTTATGAAAAATATTAAAAATCTTTGTATGGAACTATGCGCTTCACAGTTCAAGCGGCGTAGTGTTCGGCTGTTGTGCGCATGCGCACATAGAAAGGTGCACGTGAGGTTGCGAGGGGAGAGCACTGTTGCTCACGCAGTGCCGACCCTGGCGTGCTGGTGGAAGGTAGTTTTTTTTTAATCCGCGTCGGTATGGAACGTTCCTTGTTCGTTCTGTTTTCTAGTTTAGTCGGTGGAAGGGATATGAAAGGGTTTTGTTGGTTTTTTTCAGTAGCGATTAGAAGATGGTGGAAAGCAAGGTCGCTTTGATTCCCAAATCTGTCCAAAAACATATTGGAAGAGCGAAAAAAAATGTAATTAGTAAAAACTAATTATGTATTTGTTTCTGTGTACATAGAGATTTAAATTAAACACCGTTGAAGTATAGTGTTTTTAAGCGGATATTTTATTAAGTTATTATCTAATAATACTAAAAAATATTATCTGTATTGACATTTAATTTATGCGGTTAAACCGAATATACGGTGTATCATATTCTCGAATGTGGTAAAGTGTAGAATTATATTTTTATCCTTTTTCCAGCTATTCTCTTTGGTTCATTTTTCCGGTTCTTTTATTTTACAGAAAACTTTAACCACAGACTTGAAAAAGCCCAGAAAAAATTTTCTGGAGCAACATCCCCACTAATTTTAGCTACGAGCCGCCACTGGTCGTGAAGCTCGTCGAGTAGACCTTCGTTGCTTGGCTACGGAGAACTGTGTTTCTTGTTGGAGCCCATCGGTTGTTAAATGAACTCAAAATTTCTCGCTGAGTCACTGTAACGCATTTTGATTCAGCATAAAGAAGCAGAATTTTAGCGCGTTGTAAATTCGATAAACATCCGCGATCGGCCATAGCTCTACAATAAATGATGCGTTGCGGAATCAGAAACGAATACAAAGACTAGGCGTCATCTTCTGGTATTTCCAAGATATAGGGATTTCGCAAGTAATATGAAACGCCAGGAAAAAAAATTATTTAGATTCGACTTTAAAAAATGTATCAATTTATCATTTGCCACTCTGTAGGTCCTTCCTAAACAGAGGATTAATTTCTTTCCATTATGAACAAGATGTTTTACTAAAAACTCGCAAATTTAAAAATAAACACGCTATGAAATTGTACTTTGGCATATTGACATTTTGGGTGTTCAATGTGAAATTATGTCTCGATTAAAAAGTGTTTATTTGTTTGTAATTGCAGTAAAAGATTTTAGATAACTTTCGTAATAATTTATCTTTATTTAATCCGCCGATTATCAGAAATCTGTACAAGTAATATACGGTGTTTTTTTTTTGCAATATCAGAAAAATCCGGGATGGATTTTGCTGTGAAAAATAAGGATTTTTTTTTTAGCATGGCCTACAGTTAAAAAAAAAAAAGCTTACCAATAAATGAATTTGACGCGTTCAAGCGCTTTCGGAATTTCCATCCTCAGGAACTCACATTATTCGTCATATTTTGTAACAATAAGTAAAACTTCACATGTAAATTGTATGATAGTTGTGATATTTATGTAGTTGTAACAGTTGATCGTAGTATATTTTAAAATTATGTCGACGTAAACGTCCTGTCAATTTGGTGTTCTCAACTGTCCACCAGAATAGTTCAACAGTTGAGACCACCTAATTGACAGGACGTTTACATTGACAATTTTAAAATATACGTCTACCAACTGTTATAATTAGGGTAATATCACAAATATCATACAATTAATATGTGAAGTTTTAATTATTGTTACAAATATAACGAATAATGCGAGTTTCTGAGGACGGAAATTAATTTCGAAAGCGCTTGAACGTGTCAAATTCATTAGTTGGTAAGCGCTTCTTTGTATATTAAAATAAGGAAACTCTTCTATTTTTACCATCAGCCCTTTTCAATTAATTTTTATAACATCGTCTTTGCATTTATTTCGGGAAGTAAATTCTTCTGTTTGGTCGAAGAAAAAATAATATTTTGAATTAAAATTTATATTTTAGTTTAAGGGCTTTTAAAAAATATGTTAACCGGGTAATTTATATTTTCGTCTAAATAATACATCTATTATGATGAACTGTTTTACATTTCAGTATATATTACCCCGATTGGTACAGTCGATGGCGGAAAATAATAATAATACTAAATTTGGTTAAATGTAATAAATAAAAATTATCATACAGGTTTAGAAAATATATGTGTATTTTAATCCTAATTGCTTGCTGTGTTATTTATATTTATCATTCCTCGAAATTCAACAAATAAATAGTTAAATATAGCCTTTTATAAGCTTGTAATTCTATTTATGTATCTACAATACGGTAGTATTACTTTCTATTACAGTCAGAGTGAAACCGAACGAGTTACTCTACGTTGAAAACCGGTTTGGTTTGAGTTTATTCACGCGTGAGCAGATTAACACACGCGTACATGCACGCACATTTATTATTACCGACCGGATGACAAAACTGTTTGATAATGTTTAGATCATTCAGTAATTTGAAAAGGTGAACCGTATTTAGTTTTACTGGATTATATTTATTATTCAGAAAGAAACCTTCAGTCAAAAAATATTACTAAAACATTTTTTTTGTACGTAAATAGATCAGATTTTTTTTTTAAATTTTGCCCATGAATGAAATGTTTTATTATTTATAAACAAGTTGAGAATAAAAAAAAAAAACATCCCCACAAATTAATTGATAAAAGGTATCTCCGTTTGAAATTTTAATAATATATCTGTGAAATTTATATCTATTCATTCCTACATTTATTTTATTCTCATCGCTTGAAATTTTTTAATGAAATGTTTACTGTGCGTCGTGAATTAAAATCAGTTTATCAAAAAAAAGAGCTGTTTTTTTCGTAAAGTGCATATATATAAAAATAAATTCTGTTCAAAATCACAATGATAAATATTTCTGGAGAAAAATTGATCACAATTAACAAAAAGAAAAACAATTTCATTGTAAAAGTTTTAGAGAATAATCTTATCACAAAAACAGAATTATATTTAAAAAAATCCCTTTCGGCACACCGGAAGATGGAGGTATATTTTACAGGTGCTAAGTAGGGGATAAAAAAGATTTCCACCTTAAAGTTAAGAAAAACTTCAAATTTACTCAATACGACATTGGTTGCATGTGAAAAAAATATCACATGTTTAGCATTCGACAAGCCCCATCTTCTTACAATTCTACCAACATTTTACGTCATCCCTTGCCGTAAGAGTTGGTTATATCAAAAATTGTTTCAAATAAAACTTTAAGGTATTGTTCGGAGGACTAACGACCACTTTAAACCGATTCAATATTGTGCCTATTGAGAGGGGTATGATTTTTTGTTTTGTTTTCACAGCCTCATTTTTTACATCCCCCTGGGCCGATGTTTGGTGATATCAAAAGACTTTACTTAGATAAGTTTTAGGCCCTTATCCAATGAATAATAAGAACTTTAAACGAGTTCGATATTTTACTTAATAAATAAGTTATAGCGATATTTTTTTTTCGAAAAGTCCACCCCCATTTCCACCCCGATGGTCCGGTTTTGCCCATTAATGAACTCGACCGAAATATTGAGTCGTTATATTTTATGTATCAATTTGAAAGTAATCGGCGCAAAATTACGGCAGTTATGTTGTCCACAAAAAAGTGAAATATATTTATAAACTTTTGAACTGACGGTGGTTATGGGGTCTGGGGGATGTGAAACGCGAAGATATGTCGAAATTTTCCGGAAGTCGAATCCCATTATACATTAGGTACCTTATAAGATCTACCTAAAAAACGTTGAATAATACAAACCTCCGATAGCTGTGATGGTATCCCTCAAAAAACATCTGTTTACCCCGAATCCGCAAAAAAAATTATATACAAAGAAACTAAATATTCTTTCCTATTCTCAAACTTTTCTAGATCACATTTCTTTGAGTCAAACGTAGAGAAAAAATATTTAATTTAAATCGTGCGTAACCTTGAAAAAATTACAAAAATTCACTCACCATGACTGTTACACTTACAAAATAATAAAAAACAAAATAATTTTTTTTAAAAATGGATGCTCTTAACCATTGAATATAGACAGTCTTTAACGGATGAACAAAGAAAAAATAACCAAATGGAAAGTGAATTTTTTCAAGTTTTTGCACGACTAGTTTATTTAATATTATTTCTCTGCGTTTGATGTAAAGAACTGTGTTTTAGAAAAGTTTGAGATAGCAAATAGTATTCAGTTTCTTTGTATATCATTTTTTTTTTTGGAAGAGTTCGAGGCAGACAATTGTTTTTTGAAATACTTCACACTGTAAGTATTTTTGGGAGATTTGTTCATTTTTTTAATATCATTCTGATTTTGTTGGTATTCAGGACGAACAATAGTTTTTTGGGCCGCTTTTCAAGTAAAAATGTTATTTTTTGGGAGGGAAGACAGGAGATTCATTAATACTTTTACAATTAAATTTGTTTTTTTTTGTGGTTGGGAGATAAGTTATTTCTCTTAATTAATGAATATTTAACGGTGAAAATAGCTTTCATATAAAGAAAGTACATAACAAAGCGGTATTACTGATGGTTTCTTGTTAGTATTTGTTTTTTTGGTGAACAAAAAGTGCGACCTTTCATAATAATCAAGTCAATGAGGGGAGAAAAGGTCGATTTTTTTAGAAAATTTATTTAATATAGGGAAGTGCAATAGGTTTAAGATAAGGGTAAATATAACTAATTTATATGCGACTGGACAAAATGGCGGCCGTTCAAAGGTGGTGAAAATCGGTTTTTCAATTTTTTAGGCCAAAGTAAATTTCCTATGCGAAAAGGTTCTAAATAAATGTTGTGGGCATTTGCAGTACCTATAATTTAAGAATTTAAACGTTGAATTTCGTTACTTAGTTACTCCAAAAAACCGACCGTTAAGAATGACCGTTTTTTTGCAAAGCCAATACTTTTTACAAAAACATATTTTTTACTATTTTTATTTTTTTTTAATGTTAGATGAATACGGTACCAGACTATATCTGAAATATGAAAAAGCTGTAGCGTAATAGTTATTGTTTCGAGTTACCTCGGTTTAAAAAAAAAAAAAATCTCGAAGCGTCCAAAATTCGTGAGATAGAACGATTTTTTTCGCCCTCCGCCGATTTGAAGTTTCACATTCAACTGTATTCACATACCGTTTCCTGTTCTACGACTGCCGCGCGAGCATTCTCTATTTTTTGATCATTTTTCGAAGAAATTTAAACAAGTTTTACATTACTTTTTGGTCTAAAACTTTTCAATATTTGAAAGTTCAAGTCTTACAAAATAGATTGTAGTTAAAATGGACAAGAAAAAAGTTCTTAGAAGCTAAAATAATTACAGTTGTCTGAAAAGTCTTTTTATAAACAAATTATAATATCTCAGCAACGAATAAACCATTTTCTTGTGTAACCACTCATTGAATTCAGAATTCCAAGAGCGAACTTTTAAAACAATAAAAATGTTATTTTTTTAAATAAATATTGGATATCAAAAAACTACCAATTTTAACGGTTTTTCAGCTTTTTTTGCAGTAACTAATTAACGAAATTCAACTTTTAAGGACTTAAATTATAGGTACTGCAAATGTTCACAATTTTTATTAAAAACATTTTGGCCTAAGAAGTTTACCTTGGCCTACAAAATTGAAAAATCTATTTTCATCACCTTTGAACGGCCGCCATTTAGTCCAGTCGCATATAAACAAATTATATTTACCGTAATCTACAATCACGTGTTATTCCCTAAACTCTGCTAATTTTCTAGTAAAAAAAATCCTTATTGACCGGACTATAAAAATTTTTATTTTATAAAAATTTCGGTAAATATTCCCCGTTCGTCGTTTTCTTGGATTTTTTTTTTTATCTTTTGTGTTTGAGTTTTTAGCGGAGATTCTCACTGGACACCCAAACGGGCAGTCTTGATACAATTTTAATTCATTTGGTATTTCTAAATCAAATAAATTTGTTGTTTAAAAATTTCTTTAAACTCGATTATGTTGTTTTTGTATATGCTCAAAAATCTACTTTTCGTCAAGAGAAGGCGGACGACCTAAATATTTTAAATTAAATTAAATTTCAGTCATGCAGATTTTGTTATGTATATTAGTTATTAAAAAATGTTCAAATTTCTTTAAGATTTATTGTTCTTATGTAATACCGTAAAGATACAAATAAAACAGAAATAAATTTAAATTTCTGCAAAAAAGCCATTAAAGCAAAATCCCAATCGCTTTGGTATTTTACTAGCTGCAGAGGCGTGCCATAGGCACGCCCTTCGTAGATAGGTCCTCCGGGCGGGTTGCTTTGACGGGCGGCGTCTCGGAATGGGATTATTAGGTGTCCAAAATTTATTACCTCTTGTGTAAAATATTTTTTCTTGAATGATAAAAATTGATATAACGAAAGTTAAATTAGAAATTTAACTCTACAAATTGGTACTAACGAATCGGAATTTTCCGCTAGTGATCGGTACATTCCGGTGCTAAGCTAAAAGGGAACGGACAAACACACAGATCCACATACAAATGTCTTTTAGTAGGGTAGGATGAAAGGCCGTGATGAAATGAGGTTAGAAAATATCTTTTCAGTTATTTACAGATGTAACATTAATTATAAATATGGTACGCAGATAGCGCTTGCTCTGAATACATTTCATTCTAATAAATTAAATACCAAAATAAAATTAAATTTTTTTTTTTTATTTCATCCTTGGGAATTTTTGAGTTATTAATTATAAAATGAGATTTTAGTTAACGTTTACACGATATGTTGTTCTTCTTTATATAAGCTTCATTGCTTACCTAATAATATATTTATTCCGATAAATTTACTTCTGTAACTATCCTCAAATTGCAATAAAAGTTCATTCGTCGGTTCAGCGGTTTTTTTTGTTTTTATTTAAGCGAAAATCGTTTTACTCGGTCAACATTATTCAGATTATTTATTAGATTTAACATGTGGTGTTATTTCTTTGGTTTTTTTGTGTAGATTTTTGGAGTATTTTATTAAAAAATTATTTTAAGTTTTATTTTAAATTATTTGTTCATAAATTATCATAATTTGTGTATGTTATTATTATTATTATTATTATTATTATTATTATTATTATTATTATTAGAAGGACTTCGTTTATAAATTGTCTAATATACACACACACACATTAATTTATATATATGTATATATATTATATTTATTCTATAAAAAGCATGGCATTTGCCTGATATCGAAACATTTAATATCTACATTTAAACCAAACGGAACAAGATAAAAATAAGTCATTACTTAAAATCAGTTGTGTAATTTTCATTATATATTTTTTTAATAAAGCACAAAAATAACAATTATATAAATGATTCTAATGGTAATGTTGTGGATGTTTAGATAATGAATCGACCGGGTTCGAATCCCGGTCAGGCATGGCATTTTCACACTTTACTTGTCTTGTCATCTCAGCTTTAAAGCGATATCTAACGGTGGTCCGGGAGGTTAATGTTGATGAATCGTGAAATCAATTTTTTAGTTGAATATTATACAGAGTTATTCAGGAGGAAACGGAAATAAATAATTTGGGAAGAAATACCTTGAATTAAGGAAAAAGTTTCATACGAAAATATGTTCGAATAAGTTTTGTTATTGAGTTACGGCTAGGGAAAACTTACGCCCGGATTTCAATCCCTACGGTGAAATGAGGTCATACTGAGACATTTTAAGGCGTTTAAAAGGGAGTGAACTTGATTTTTTCTTATGTTAATGACGTGAAAAATCGAATAACACAAGTTTCAGAACTGTATTTCCCGTAGTTTTCATGACATTCAACGTGAAACAGAAAAATTCTGTGTCGAAAAATGTTTTTTTTTTACCCGACACCACTGAGTATAGTTGAGGCCGTTATTGCCTGGCCTCTAACCTCCCGGGACCCCACAGGAACCGGCGATGCCGTCCCCTGCGGGGGTCGCTCCTAGTAGGCCGGGACTCGGTCTTTTCTTTGTGCCGTGCCTCAAACCAGTTCTCCTCCAAGGAGGGGATTTAGCAGGGTCTCCGGTATTTTCATATTCCCCCCAAACTCAAGGGGTCCCCGGTCACTCAACGAGAGCGGCCCACCTCGCGAACCGCCCTCTCATGAGCAGGGCTGCCCTTGTATTTCCCTACCTCCAGTATCAGTTCCCATCCCGCTCTCTATCGTCTCTCTCCTTGATTTGTATTATTCTGGTTACCGTAAAGGTCTGTTATTCCATTCGTGTTTTCCGGATGTAATTTACGTATCCCAAATAAGTGCCTAATCTCATTCCATCTATTATATCTGTATATCGAGTGCTCTACCGAATCAGTTTCCTTAAAATATTGGCAGTCTGGAATCATCCGCCTACCAAAGTTTCCTCCATACTGTACTCGTAATATGTTGAGTCGTGTAGAAATTCTTCGCGTGCTGTTGTAGGATTAAGCTGAACTAACTGAAGAATTAATACAGTATAAATCGCAGTGAGCATTTTTTTTTTAACTAAATTAACAGTATTTTAATTTTGCGAAGGTCTAAATTTATTTTATTAAAAACATTTGATTTCAATTTTTTTTTAAATTTAAAAAAGATTTAAAAAAAAAAATTTTTTTATAATTTTTCTGGTTCACATTGGATATCATGAAAACTACGGGTAATACAGTTCTGGGACATCTTTTATTAGATTTTTCAGGTAAAAAAACATATATAATCATCAAGTTTATATAACGCGTTACAAATTTTAATATAATCTAATTTCACCTGGGCGAAATGTTTCGCTAGCCGTAACTCTATAACCAAACTTTTTCGGATATATGTTTGTGTGAACGTTTTTCTTTCTTTTTTTTCATACTTTAGAATCAGTTCCCAATTATTTCCCTTTCTTCGTGAATCGCTTCACATAAAGAAAGGTTTTGTTCCAAATTATTATTTTTTTTTCAAATTGTGAAATGAAATGATATCTCAAACGAGTTTACCATTCAGTATGAGTAATTTTCTTATGCGTTTACATATGGGTTATAAAAAGATTTGTTTTGCGAATAAAATAGATTATATTTGATATTTTGCCAAATTTTTTAATCGCTTTCTTATGTTATGAATAAAAGGTGTATTATATACATATATTTTTTTATCTTATGTCAGTCGTGTTATTTATGACGTTTTAAATACATAAAAATAACGTGTGGTCTCTGCCCACGTTTTTTGTTATCATTAGCCCATTATGAATTACAAAAAAAAAGAAGTGATTTTTAGATTGAAGCTGTGACGTATTTGATTATTTTCACATTTTTGCTAGCGTTTTAAATAATATTAATTGATCGTTTCGTTAGTAAACTACAACATACGCAATTTTAATTCTGGATACTAGATAAACAGTTCTGAATGAAGGCCAACATTTTTATTTATTTATTTAATGTTTAATTTAATAAGTTGTATCTTTTTCGGGATTCCCCCCACAAAAAAAATACACTTAATTTTTTAATTAATAACAATAATCAATAATCGATATAATTTTAATATCTAATAGGATATTAACAATAACCAAGTCAGAGAAATAATTAAATAACAAGAAATAACCACTTATTTTACCATTCTTATCGCCATTTATGTATATTTTATAAATATAATCTAACCAAACTTTACCTACGCTCGCTAACCTTATTAATTAACAGTAATCTTTTGAATATTTAAATTAAAAATTCAGTAATTATTACTGCAATTTTTTTTTAAATGCCATTCCTGACCGGGGTTCGAACTTGGGACTTCCGGATAAAAGATTTATTAGATTAAAAGGATTTTAGGGGAAGGCACATCGATTCGAATCAGACTTCATATTTTTTTTTTTTTTTTTTATTTAAATTATTGTTTTATTAGTAATTATTCTGATTGTAAAAAAAAATTTCGATGAATAATAATTCAATAATAACAAAAAAAATCTGAAGTTATTAATGAAATAATTTTTTATGTACTTTTAATTAAAAAAATATGTGTATTTGTAATTTAATAGGCGTAGAAGGAAGTCATACGGTGTCTACATCAGATATTTAAAAACCATTTTCGGGTTGTTGTTTTTTAATTTCGATTTTTTTATGGGGTGCGGCGATGCATAGCATGGCGGCTCAACCAACACAATCACTACCACTGTTATTGTAAGTACGATGCGACTTAGCTGCACCTGCCTCCGGTTACTTGACTGAAAGACATAATTTTAAAATAACTAAAAACGTTAAAAAAATGAGAAACCAGCTACACTCACTTCCTAATGGTGTTTGTTGGGTAACGCTAAGAAACGGACAAAATACATTTTACTTGCGTAGCACGAGTAACCAGCTATAACTACTATTTTTAAGATGGAGTCCGTTTGTTTTGAATTTCGCATTCTTCTGATTATTCAAAGTTTCGGGTCCTGTACTGACCAAATTGTTGCTCTGAAGAAGTTACAATACACTGATATTTTTTATAAATTAAACATGCTTTAATGTTTATGTATCATTATTCTCACAAGCATGAGTTTAGAAAAAACAGAGGGGTCAAGGGAAGCAGAGCCCCTAACCGTCCGGTATATATGTATATTATTGTGAAAGACCAAAATTAAAGAATGCCAGTATTCTCCGGTTAATTTCGACACGTACCAAATATGTCGGCGAGACGAAAATATTTGCTTATATTATTAAATATTCGGACCTTCACCGGTATATGTCGATAAAAACAGATCAGCTCTTTTTGTTGGGTTCGAAAAGATAACTAGAAATTAAAAAGAAAATTACCCTATACCGATCTCTACGGTAAATAGATTACGAGAAACCCTCGTAAAAAAAATGAAATTTAAATTTAAGCCAAACATAACCTACGCTCGCTAACAGTGATGGCTCGTAGCTAAAATCAGCGGGGTGTTTCTGCAGAAATTTTTTTATGGGCCTTTTCGAGGCCATGATTAAAGTTTTCTGTAAAATTAAGAACCGAAAAAAATGGATCGAGGATAATAATCTAATTCTACACTTTATCACATTTAAGAATATGGTACACGGTTTAACCGAATAAATAATAAAATGTCAATACAGATAATATTTTTTAATATTATTACATAATAACATAACAAAATGTCCGCCTAGAACACTGCAATCCAACGGTGCTTAATTTAAATTTCTATGTACACAGAAACATACCTAATTAGTTTTTACTAATTACC
Source organism: Lycorma delicatula (assembly GCF_047948215.1). Taxonomy (NCBI): domain Eukaryota; kingdom Metazoa; phylum Arthropoda; class Insecta; order Hemiptera; family Fulgoridae; genus Lycorma; species Lycorma delicatula. The sequence continues at coordinate 3,928,238 of NC_134465.1, forward strand.
TTCTCTTTCGCCCTCCCAGCGTATTTTTGGACAGATTTGGCAGTCAAAGAGCCCTTGCTTTCCGCCATCTTCTGATCGCTACTGAAAAAAACGACTAAACCTCTTTCACATTTCTTCCACCGACTGAACTAGAAAACGGAACGAACAAGGAGTTAAAATAAAAAACTACCTTCCATCAGCACACCAGGGTCGGCACTGCGGGAGCGACAGTGCCCTCCCCCCTCGGAACCTCCCGTGCACCTTTCTATATGCGCATGCGCACAACAGCCAAATACCACGCCGCTCGAACTGTGAAGCGCTCAGTTCCATACAAAGATTTTTTTTTATTTTTCATAAACTGGAGGATGGCTACTGACATTAAGTTTAAGGATTATACGTTGAACAAATATAAAGAAAGAATTACAGAAAAAATGTTATCGATAATATAAAGTGGAAATATAGGGTGCTGCAGTTCCACAGTGCCTATACGCGAGCCGCCACTGCTCGCTAATTTCGTTGAATTAACTTTAAATATACAAATGATATATGTTATTCTCCAACTTTGGAGGCGATTAATCAAATTTACGACATTTCGCATGCACCGATGGTGAATTTGAATGAAAATATTTGTATAAAAAATTGACCAAAGGGCAAACTAACTGACCATTTATTTGTGTGGTTATCGTTTATCCATGCAGTGAAAATATTCTGTATATTCTGACCGGCCCTTTCAGTTTATAAAATGCTGAAATTTGCTTATTTTTTTTATAAATTTGGTGGATTTGATTATTTGTCTGCAGTGTTGGAAAATAACATAATTATAATTTGAATATTTAACGTTAATTAGACAAGGTTAGCGAGCGTGGGTTGTGTTTGACTTAAATTTAAATTTTGTGTTTTACAAGGATCTCTCATAATCTATTTACCTTAGTGATTGGTACTGGGTTTTTTTTTTCTAGTTATCATTTCGACCCCCACCAGAGCTTATCTTTGTTGTCGACTTATACCGGCAAAGGTCCGAATAACTAAATATTTCGGTGATTCACCGACATTTTTTGTATGTATCGACATTATCCAAATATCAGTTGTTCAACATATATATATATATATATATATATATATATTTATATTTGTATAAAATAAATCTCCACTTACCAACAATTTTTGAAGCCATTACTTCATCATCAGGGATTCCCAAAAGATATTAATTTAAATTCAAATTTGTAATTGTATTTAAATTAAAATTGTTACGTTCATAAAAGTCGGTCGTCAAGAAATAAAATAAGAAATCAATAAGACCGTAATGTCATGTTCGAAAGATGTTTACGACTATTATGTAATAGATATTATATAATATGTAATAGATAATAGTCGCAAAAATCTTACGGACATGACTTACGGTCTTATTGACGTACAGTTTAATTTTATTTCTTGACGTCAGACTATTATGAATGTAACAATTTTAATTTAAATACAATTATACGTTTTAATTTAAATTAACATCTTATGGAATAACGGCTCCGAAAGTACTCGGATATATACTTTTAAAATTTTTTGTATGTGGAAATTTGTTTTATACAGTTGTATTAATACCAACGGTGTCAAATCTTAGTAAAATAAATAAATATATTGTCGCCAAATGGCTTCGACGGCTCGTAATTTATAACCTTGAAAAAGGCCGATTTTGCGTTAGCTATGAGAAGAGCTGTTGGGTCCGGAAGCTAGTCTCCGGCGAAGTGGGGGAGTTGCGGCTCGTCCATCGAAGTCATACCGGGCTTTCCCTCAGTGGCAGTTGGGTCCCCACTACAGCGTGGCAGTGGTGGCCCCCAGAGCCCCACAATGTCGGGTCGGCGTCGGTCGTCCTTCGCCGGTGCGGCCGAGGCGGTTCTCCCCGAGCGATCCCACCCTGGGCCGGCTACTGCTGCCGAGTCCGCCGGCCAGGGCGATTGAAGCCCGACGAGCTGGAGCGGGAAGGTAGCGCTCCCTCGGCGGGCCGGCCAGGTCTGCTGACGCCTGGCGTCAAGAATGGACCGCAAAGCAGAATAAACAAATCCCATGTTATTACTCAAAGGCCGCCGGGTTTTGACTTGCCACGTAAGACATGGTCAACGCTAAACAGAATACGAACTCAGCATGGTAGGTGCGCCTGTTTCCTGTATAAATGGGGTAAAACACCGACGCCCCTTTGTGAGTATGGTGAAAATCAAACTGTTAAACACAGAACTTCGCCCTAGGACAACTTATGAAGTGAATCCTGAAGATTTCCTGATGGCGACTACAGAATCAGTAGCTTGTATTAATTTGTTAAATCTTTGTTTGTAATTTTTGACTGTAATTGGTTTTGTGTTTTGGTGCCATTCGCTAAATAAATAAATCTAGCGGGGGAGTTGTATTACGTCTACAGCTGCTCGTGTTGCACAATAAAATCATATGATTTTTCTTGTTCAGTCAGTTTAGGTATTTATATTTTTGGCTTTTAAAATCGACTCGGATCTTTAATTTGATTGAGGTCGGTTCTAACTTTCAATAAATAACTTTAATCTTCTTTTTTAAGAATGAAAAAAATGAATCGGTAGTAGATTTTTGTAATAACAGAAAAAAAAGGTAATAAAAGTACACAGATTCAGTTAAACTGCGCAGTTAACTAATAAAAGTTAAATCGATCGAAGACGTGTAGATTTCGCTACGCTGTTATAATTAAATTTATTTTTTATGTATTACGACGTATTCTTTACGATGTTAAAATAGTTCAAAAGAATATTTCTTTTTTTATTACTATTATTAATATATTACGAATTAATTATTAAATAAATGATATTTTTCTGCGTAATTTGATTTATTGCTCGTTTACGTATTCATCACATTTCCAAACGATGTACTTTTACCTTTTGAACACTGTTATGTATTCATTTTTACAGAATTATGAAGAGAACACTACAAACAGGGTTAGTGTAAATGTTCAATCTTAATTCATTAATTGTTACAAGTGTCAATAAATTGATGTAATTGTTTTACATTTAATACGGATAAAACTTGTTTAATATCCTTTAATAGATACCGGTGATTTAGGAAAATGTGGATATAAATGTTTGTAAGAGATTTGACTTTTTTTTTTATATTACAAAAATTGAAAGTCTGATGAAAACTGTTTTCCCCTGTATAGTACTTCAACTAACAAAATGTAAGCTTATTTTACTTCCGTTTTCGTTATTTAATTAATTAATTTTTTTACCAATATTTCGAAAAAAAATACGGTATTTTGGTTGCACGGTGTGAGTAGGGGGTGAAAATGGATTCTTTTTGACGTTGTAAAATACTTTTTTTTCTTTTTTTTGTCTTCAGTCATTTGACTGGTTTGACGCAGTTCTCCAAGATTACCTATCTAGTGCTAGTCGTTTCATTTCGGTATACCCTCTACATCCTAGATCCCTAACAATTTGTTTTACATATTCCAAACGTGGCCTGCCTACACAATTATTTCCTTCTACCTGTCCTTCCAATATTAAAGTGTCTATTCCAGGATGCCTTAGTATGTGGCCCATAAGTCTGTCTCTTCTTTTAGCTATATTTTTCCAAATGCTTCTTTCTTTATCTATTTGCCGCAACACCTCTTCATTTGTCACTTTATCCACCCATCTGATTTTTAACATTCTCCTGTAGCACCGCATTTCAAAAGCTTCTAATCTTTTCTTCTCAGATATTCCGATTGTCCAAGTTTCCACTTCCTTTAAATTAATTTTTGATGCAAACAAATTATATTTCTGACTGAAGGCTCGTTTCACTTGTGCTATTCGGCATTTTATATCGATCCTGCTTCGTCCATCTTTAGTAATTCTACTTCCCAAATAACAAAATTCTTCTACCTCCATAATCTTTTCTCCTCTTATTTTCACATTCAGCGGTCCATCTTTGTTATTTCCACTACATTTCATTACTTTCGTTTTGTTCTTGTTTATTTTCACGCGATAGTTCTTGCGTAGGACTTCATCTATGCCATTGTAAAATACAGGAGTACGAAAATACCATTTACTTAAATTACGGTTTACTTATTTATACAGGTGTCCTATGAAGAAATGAAGTAACTTTCAGGGTATGTTCTACCGGTAAAAATAATTATAAACGTTCATATAAACTTAGTTCTCGAAACTCTTCGTTTTTGAATTACGGCCAGCGAAAGATTTCTCTCGGGATTTCAACTCTTAGAAGCCCTACTGTAATGTTTGGGACCCAAATTAAGGAATAAGGTTACTTGTTTCGCGTATAATTTTAGCTGGTAAATAGGATTAAAAAAATTCCAGAACTGTAATTCCAGTAGTTTTCAAGATATTCAACGTAAAACAGAAAATCGGTGACAAAAACTAATTATTTTTAGGTTTGTAATACAGTAGCTATTTTAAATGACTAATAAATGCTGAAAATTTAGTGAAAAGACCTTTAGAGAATTTAATTCTGAAAAAATTAATTTAAATACAGCCAATAAACAGTAAATAAAGACTTTCAAAAATAGGTTTTTACTTCCTTGTACCAAGTAAAGGAAGTATTGCGTTCGCAAAAAATTTCGGTTTTCAGATTTCAAAGGAAATATCCATTTTGACCATCCCTGAATCCATTTTGATTAGTTTCGGCGTGAGGTCTGTACGTATGGATCTCGCATAACTGAAAAAAAAAATTAGCCGTAGAATGTTGAAATTTTTTATTTAGGACTGTTGTAAAATCTAGTAGTGCACCTCCCTTTTTGATTGCAATCGACTGGACCAAAACAGCCCAAAATACAAAAAAAATTGGATTTTGCTTGGACTATTTTTTAACTGCAGTAATAATCTCTCATCGAGAGCTTTTCAACGATATATCATAAGCGATACTTATTTTCATCGGTTCCAGATTTATAGCCTAATTAAATATTAATTAATGAAATTTTTGGATCTTACAAAGGGAAGGCACATCGATTCGAATCAAAACTTCAAATATATATATTCTTTTTTAACTTTTTTTTTTCAACCTAATCTTGTATTAATGTATTAATAATTATCCTCTGATTGTAAAAAAATTAACAATTAATAACAATTCAATAATAATAATTAAAAAGAAAAAAATCAGAAGTTATTAGTGGAATAAAATTTTATGTACATTTTCAAAAATTCAAAAAATTTTAATTCAAAAATATTTACAATTGGAGGTTAATTATTATTAGTAAATCATTATAATTAAGTTAAAAAAGTCGGATTAAACCGATGTGTGTATGGTTACGGATCCGACACGTTCTCACTAATACAAAATGCTGATACGGACACCACAAAAAAAAAGTGATGCAATGTGGTGTCCAGCACAATGCAACTGTGTAACTGTCCACTTTATTAAAGAATTGGAGGATCGTATCTCACTTTGAAATGAAATAAGTTTATATCATTTTCATCAAAAAAATGTGTATATGTATTATAATAGGCGTACAAGGACGTCATGTGGTGTCCACATAACATTTTTTTTTTTTTAATTAGTAATGTAATGTTACCGTTAACTGTTAGGGTTATTGAACCAATCGCTCCCGAACATCCAGTTTTTTTAAGTGATCGGTGTCTCGTCTCTGATCGCTTAAAATTGTTTGGTTATGGTCAACACATATATATTAATATTATAACGTACATTGCTTCTGAATAATACACGAATTGCTTATTATAAAAATATTCTGTTATGTTTAACCTCTCATAATTACAAACATTCTTCATGGGGTTTTACAAATTTACTGGTTTTGTGGTTTTAACTTATATATATATATATTAAAACCTTTTGTTAGGAATGTTATATTTCGGCAATTCGTAATATCACGGATAAAATGTTAAAATTATTTGCACATTTTATTACTGTTTGAATTTCTATACAAATGATTTTGTTATTTTATTAGGCGGCATTTATATATAAACTCAACGTTTATGTAATTTATTTGGATTACCATAAATATAATTTCTATCATATTTTTGGTATATTATAAAATTTGGTGCGGTTTTTAAATTATTTAATATTAGATCTGTTTTATTATTATTACACATCATTATTTTTTATAATTTAATTTGATAGTTAATATGAATAAAGTTAAGAAAAAGTAGTGTAGTTTTAAAAAAAAATTAGTTTTTTTAACATCTACCTGTATGGTTTTTTTTTAATTTGATATTTCATTGTGATGTTTTGAAAAATTTTATTCACGTTTTTAATGCTTGATAATCAAACCAAGGATTTCCAAGTTCAAGGGTCAAGTTATGTGTTACAATTAAAATTATTATAATTTTTTTTTTTTGTTACTATAATTCAGTCTTGGTTTAAAGTAATATCGCTTACGACTGAATATATCTGCATAATTTAGACGTTTTGCTCTGACTAAATGTTATCTTACGACTGAATGTCTAAAGAAACTAGAAGTTATGCAAAATCAGGTCATTACCAACAATTTTTTTTTTATTATAATTTAAATTATCTACCGCTTTAAAATCGCTTTAAAAATTTGGACTACGGTGAATTCCGGTTGATAAAACCACCGGTTATTCGGGGCAGTTTTATAACAAAACAGAAAGATATTGGTATAATTTTTGTAAAATTACGTCGGTGTAAGGGCTCAACATGCCGCTCATAAGGCTCACTAGTTCGTTTATTTCTTTATTTTACTCTAAAATAACAACACAATTTTATAATTTTTGTATGTAATTTAACCTTTATTTGAACGCTACTTTCTTTTTCTTGTTTAGCCTCCCGTAATTACCGTTCATATAATATTTCAGAGGATGAATGAGGATGATATGTATGAGTGTAGTCTTGTACAGTCTCATTTCGACCGTTCCTGAGATGTGTGGTTTTTTAAACGGTACTGGGAGAGAAATTTTTAACCGCTATGAAATAAACTGTTGTACTTACAAGTCTGTCTGCACAGACCCACCTGGTTGGTCTAGTGGTAAACGCGTCTTCCCAAATCAGCTGATTTGGAAGTCGAGAGTTCCAGCGTTCGAGTCCTACTAAAGGCGATTACTTTTATACGGATTTGAATATTAGATCGTACATACCGTTGTTTTTTGGTGGTTGGGTTTCAATTACCACATATCTCAGGAACGGTCGAACTGAGACTGTACAAGACTTACACTTCATTTACACTCATGCATATCATCCTCTGAGATAATACCTGAACGGCAATTGCCGGAGGTTAAACTGGAAAAAAAAAGATCTGTCTGCACAGTACGTCGTAATTATTTCAAGCTGTCTGGGAGTGATGACGAAATAATCAAAAAGATTACTCAAAACTTGGACGAAGTTGAAGATGATGAAGACCAACCCTATGTGAAACGTATCTACAGAAGATGCAAAAAAATTAATTGACCGACCTTTACAGTATTTTATTCAATAAAGTAGTTAAAAAATCCACTAGCAGAACTGCGAGTTTGGGCCAAATTTTTGAACGTCAGGTAATGAAAAGAGAAGGAGGGGTTAGAGTAAAATTAAGAATTTTTCAAAAAGTATTTTTTTTCTTCTCCCCGGGCCGGATCCTGCAGTTAAATATTACACAGCCCAAGGGAGTGTCTTGTATTCTAACGGGCCTCCACGTCTCGGCTCGCCGGTCGGATCTCACTTTGTGCCTGCCTCAAACCCCCAGAGTAAGAACTACCAGGCCCGGCTATGCCCTCTCTGGGCCCCCACTTTGGGAGCCGGGACTCGGTCTTTATGCCAACGGGGACATCCTGAGTGGGGCATCCCCGCCGGGACTCGGTCTTTTTCGCTCTGGCACGTGCGAACGGCAGCTCCGCAGAGGGCTGTCCCTCATCCCCGAGCCACCGATCCTTCTGAAGAACCCTCACCATGAACCCTGCGCTTGTGTCAAAGCTCTTGGAGCTTTGAAACATGGCGATGATGTTTTCCCCGCTGAGCGGTCCGGTAATCGCCGAGCAAGATAGGCGGTAATCAATCCACTTCGGGCACAAGAACACCACGTGTTCCGGGATATCCGGGTCGCCGCAGAAAGGGGTAAAAAGTATTTTACTTATCATAAAAGGCACCATTTTTATTTACCTCTGTTTTGTTTATCAAGCTTTGTTTTTTATTAATGATGTTAGGTTACAAAAAATTCATTTGGTAATTTAATATTGTTGTTTAACATTATAGAATTTATAATAATAAGAGTTAACCGTATTTAATAATTGGCGTGTACTGCATTGTATTAGCTATATCTCCTAATTTTTCGAAAATATCCCTTAATAGAGCCACACGGTTCCGGTCCCTAAGTGCTCAGATTATTCGTAATCTACTGAATTGAATTTAGCTTTTTTTTTGTCTCGACAAAAAAGAAAATCGACTAGATCTGGTAATCTGACAATAATTTGTTGATCTGGTGAAGACGTTTAGATAAATGTAAAATGAAACAACGTTTAAACAAAAATTGAATTGAAATGTAAAAAATTTGTATAAAATCTTTACAAAAATTATTTAGTAGAAAATAAGAGAAAAACTAACGAATGATAAAGGAAAAAAATTGGAAAAAATTAAGAGAAACGGATCTAGGTTATGCCTGTTTCTTTTTAGCTTGAATGAAGTAAAAAACAGTACAGGTATTGATGAAAGATAAATTTGAAAATTAAAATATTTATCGAATGAAAAATAAACATATTAAATTTCTCTAATTTTTTTTTTGGTGGGAGCAGAAACCAAAAAATAGACATATTAAATTGCTTAGATTTACTGGTGGGAAAGAAATTTACGTTTATAATAAAAGCAAACGTTATGAAACGTAACAGAAAGACATGCAATCAGATAAATTAAAACAGGATAATAAATATTTGGGAAAGGAGAATTTTTTTATGTACTATAATTATAAAGGTTGGACGAGTTGTCAGAAGTTGATGACACAAACAAGAATAACTTTCAGAAAGAAAGAAGTGCTAGTAACAAATCCTACCCTACTAAAGGGGATATGTGTGTGTGTTTGTCCGTCCTCGTTAGCTTAGCACCGGAATGTACCGATCACTAGCGGAAAATCCCGATTCGTTAGTACATGTCTCCTGGTGATCAGGTGTATACTTGTAATTTTTTTATATATCGATATATATATATATATATATGTGTGAGATATATATATGAATATTTTTTTATTTTTTATTTATGTGATTATTTTTCTTCATAAAAAAAATTAACTATAACCAAAAAGTAGGCACTGGAATTTACCGATCACTAGCGGAAAATCCCGATTCGTTAGTATCAATTTCTAGACTTAAATTTCTATATTAAATAATTCGAAATTTAAAAAAAATGTGGTGTTAAATAACTATTTTTTTTTTTAAATAATAAAAATGTATCGGAATTTTTTATTATTATCAGAATTAGGTTTACATAAAACCACAAACTTAATCAAAATATTAACACTTACTATAAAATAAAATATTATCTGAAATATTAGGTTAGAGTAAAAGTCCCTTTATTACTCTTTAAATAAATGTAAGTCTTATATCTTTCTTTTTCCTCTTTAGCCTCCGGTAATTACCGTTCGGATAATGCTTCAGAAGGTGAATGAGGATGATATGTATGAGTGTAAATGAATTGTCTTGTACAGTATCATTTCGACCATTCCTGAGTTGTGTGGTTAATTGAAACCCAACCACCAAACAACAACTGTATCCACGATCTATTATTCAGATCCGTGTAAAAGTCTTATATCTATTTAATAGTATGTTTTTTAAATTATGATTTAACCATCAACAAAATAAAAACAAAAACGAAACAGGAGAAGGGTACTAAATTTTATAGCTATATTTATTATCAACTAGACTGAAACAAATGCATAAATAAAAATAATAGGATTATAAATTATAATTTTCAATTAATATTAATCAGATGTTTCACTAGATCTGTGATATGGACGCCACATGACTTCCTTGTATGCCTATCAAATTTACATTTACTCATTTTTACAATTACATAAAATTTTATTTCACTAATAACTTTTTATATTTTTTTATTACTTTTATTGAATTATTATTGTAATTTTTTTTACAATCGGAGGTTAATAATTATTCGTAAATCAATGTATCTAAATTAAAAAAAAAGTTAAAAAAAGGAAATGATGTCAGATGCGAACTGATATACCTTCTTGTAAAATCCAAATATTTCATTAAAATAAATTTTATTAAGCTGTAACTCTAGAACCAATAAAAATAAGTACCACTTATGTATGATACATCGTTAAAAAGCTCTAAATGAGGGCTTATTACTGCAGTTAAGAAAAAGGCCAAAATCCAAATTGTTTTGGTTTTTTGGCTTTTTTGGACATTTTTAGTCCAGTATAGTCAAAAGGGGATGCGCACAGCACAAGTAGATGTTACAGCAGTCGTAAATCCAAAATTTCAACATCCTATGACTAATCGTTTTTTATATATGCGAGACATATACGTACAGACGTCACGCCGGAACTAGACAAAAAGAATATTTCTGTTGAAATTAGAAAACCGAAATTTTTCGTAATCACAATACTTCCTTTATTTCGTACAAGGAAGTAAATATTAAATGTTTTATCCTATTTTATATATATATATATATATATATAAAATAAACAGTAAATTATCTTTATTTATTTAATTATTTCTACGTGTTAATTTACGGAGCAATTATTTTTTTCAGTTATTTTAAAATGAATATTATGTTATTTACATTATTATATTACACATTAGAACATGATTGTTAATGGTTTATGTAGAGTGTTATTGTGTATTTATGTGTATATATATATATATATATATATATATAATACGTCATTATTGTTTAAACTTAACTAACAGAAATAAAGACGGGCCTGGTGACCTTGAATCTACTTCTGCTGTACTTTCTTCTCTACAGATATAGTGTCTACCCGCTTCATTACTCCCTAATGTATATATATATATATATACTGTATTAAAACAGCCCCACCCGTTCTGAATATCTATGAGTTCACTGTTAGTAGAACTTTTAAAATTAACGTATTTTATTTATTATTACAAATAAAATTATACTTTATTTCACTTAACATGCAAAAGTGCTTTTATTTCATCATTAATTAATTTATTTCTGTACTCTTAATGTATTCTTGGGTTTTGTAAATATATATTGTTTGTTTGTTTTTTCCTGATTTTTAGCCAAAAAAACAAGAATATATATTTTTTACAGGCGGGGCTTAGATTTGAAGAAAAATCTTTCTAAAACTGTTCATACGTAGGTTAAATTTAACAAAATTAGTAAAGTTTTCTCTAAATGTAACACCTCCTTCAATAGAGGCTAAAATAAGGAAAAAATAATTTTTTTTTTTTTTTTAATTTTTGTTGCATTTTAGGTCCGTGGTTTATAATTTAAAAAACGAATCTGATATGGGCACCACATGACTTCCTTGTAGGACTATTAATTTACATATACATACATAACATTTTATTTCGCTAATAACTTCTTATTTTTTCATATTTTTTTTTTATTGTTATTGAATTATTATTTATTGTATTTTTTTTTTTACAATCAGAGGTTAATAATTAGTAATAAATCAATATATTTAAATTAAAAAAAAAGGGAGATGGAGCTGATTCGAACCAATTTCTAAACTTTTGAAATTCGATCTTGAAAGAGGTTGAAGAAAGGTAAAAAACATTTTGAGCAATGATTGTAAATTTTTCCAATCCCGACTTCACTAAACGAGATATTTAGTAGATTTGGGCTTTCAAACACTGTTCAGATAAATATTAAAAATTTTTTTTTTTTTTAATTCCGATGTTTTTAATGGCGATATTCGGCGCTGTAGATCAACCAACACAGCCACTGCCACCGTTACTGTATTTGTGACTGGTTGCACCTCCCTCCATTACTTGACTAAAAAACATAAAATAAAAAGATTGAACGGTACGGGAAACGCAAGAAACCATATAGCGCAGGCGAAGCTGCGACGGGATGCTAGTAATTTATATTTTGGTGGATCTGACGTGGTAATTTTAAACTTTATATTCTCAATGAAAAAGTCACGAGGAAACCACTTCGCTCCTAATTTTAATTAGTGAACCTAAATGGGCTATGGGAAACGGTACAAAATTTTATTTTTGTAAGGGAGTTGTAAAAACCGTGATATGTTTTAGCGTATTATGTGTTGTTTACGCATATTTCAATTGAATTTGATAAAAATATCAATATTAATATTAATTTAATCCTTACTTTCCTGAGCTTACCTTTATTGCTGTTCCAATAGCATAGCTATAAAAGGAAATATAGCGATCGGCAAAGAATTGTGAGTATCGGAATTTTTTTGCAAACGTCGATGTTTTAAGATAACCTGAAACATTAAAGCGCAAAAAATTTTATAACAATTTCGAGAAGATATATGTACGTACCGATTCAAAAAAAATAAAATATTTATCGGGCATTAATGGCGTTAAAATTTGGACACAGCTTAAAAAAAACTGAACAAATTTTTAATCTATTCCTGGCATTAGTTATTTATTCTTATGTAGTTGAAAAATAATAATAAATGAAAAAAGATACCAAAGATCTCTTTTTTGGGATGGGAGTAATTTATGATGAAGTTTTATTATAAAATTTGTTTATGTTTAAATAAACAAACAAAAAATTTCAATTCCAAAAATCTGTATTTTTTGTTCACCCAACTTTAAAATCGCTTTTCAAGAAAGCGTTTAGATTTTTCGTAGTTTCCAATGTTAAGCAGAAAAAATTTTAAAAAATTCCAATGAAAAATGTACAACTGATAAAACGCTATGAATATTTCTTCTTTTTTTTTGATGAATTATGATAATTTTTTTGATTATGATGAAATTTTAATGTAATATTAATATTAAAACTTTAAATAAACGAAAAAAGTTTTAGAAAATTCCAAAAATTGATATATTTTAAATTTGATGGGTCCCCTCACCCACAATATTGCCCCCAAAATATTTTATATGTCACTTGCACTACTAGTATGCCCAGGAAACAAAAAGTTCGGTTAAAAAATTTATTTTATCTTTATTTTTGGGTAGATAAAATATTGGAGAATTTTTTTTAAATGATGAGACATGCACGTATGTACTGAATTTAATACAATGTGGGATTATTGAGAAAAAAAAGTTACTCCCAAAGACTACCTACCCCACCTCCTGAAGATATTGACCCCAAAATTTTATCAACAAATTGTTTCATATACATGAGATTACTAAATTAATAAAATTAAAAAATTCACTTTCAATTGGTTTTTTTTTATAACTTTCTACCGAATTGTTGTTTTTCGTTCTAAATTGGCATACTTGCTTACATATGTAAGGTATATTTGGCGTCTATAATTAATTATATCCGATACTAAATAAGGATGTTTTGAACCCAAAAAATTTTCAAAATGTAAAAACGGCGTCAAAATTGTTTTTGATTAGAAGCTGAAACACTTTAAGTTCAAAGAATAAATTTAGCAATACCGAATTTTTTGTTTTGTTTTATAGGAGACTCAGTCATTCTCTCTCTCTCTCTCTGTCTCTGCGCGTGCGTGTGTTAATTTCTCTCTCTTTCTTTTTGTTGGGCTTTAATCAAATTTCAGGGAAGAAAATATGTGTAGTAAGAGTTAAAGTGAGTAGGTGGGAGCAGAAAATCGAGAGATTCATTGATTTAAGTATTTTCTTTTGAAAAAATTATGAAATATCGACTGAATTTCTTAATAAATGCTTAGTTTTCTGAATATCTAATTCCGATTCATTTTCTTATATAATTGATTCGGTTCTTTAAATAAATTTTCAACGAAATTCAGTTACAGTTATTTATATAATAACTGTTTATAACTAATGTATTATTCCTTTATCTTACTTGCTGATCGGCAATTAGTAATAGAGGTCGTTTATTTTAGGAAGAAGCTCGAGTTATATGATTTGTCTTGTTAGCGTGAATGAACCAGACAAGGAGAGAAAATGTTACTATGAAATAAAGTACTTTTGTAATATAAACTTGGAATAAGTTTATTTATTTTATAAATTCACACAGTAAGTTATAATAGTCGTACTATACTTCTAATAGAGTAATTACGTCACTTAACTATTTAAATCAAACTTCTTGGAGTAATAATCAAGTTTTATGTGATTGTAATGTAGTAAAAACATTTCAAATAACTGCGCAGTAAAGTGTAATAAAATCAAATTAATTAATTCTTACCTTTATTGCATTATTAAGCTGATAAAATTGTATGTAGATACGACGTTAGTTATGTGAAAAAAATCTTAGAAGTAATTATGACGCGGACTGTAAATATGCAAATAGTCTTGATAAAAAATTTTTTTAACTTTATTACGGTATAAGAATTTTTTTTTAATGATTTCTGTTCAGATCTAAAGTTTTATTAAAAATAAAAAGTTGTTTTGTAATTAAGTACGAAGAGTATTTTGTTCGTATAACGTATTTTTGTACTTCAATCATTTGGTTACTTCTGAAAAAGGTTTTTAATAATGTTTTACGGATAGATCTTAAATTTTTGGTATTACGAAGTAATATAGAGAAAAACTCTCGAGATCTAAAATTCGTAAAAAATTAAACTTTATGCGAATTTTCATTTTAAAATGATCATCAGTATGTATAAACTAATTATTAACAATTAATAGAAGGAAAAGAATGTTATTTCTTGTAATTAAAAGTTAAATAAAATGTTATTTGTGAGAAACACATCTATTGTGAAATTTTAATCAAAGGTTTTTTATACACAAAAATTATACTGAAATAGACCATTCCTTTTCATTAGATGATTTTGAAAAAAATCGGATGTGGACACCACATGACTTCCTTGTACGTAAATTAAATTACATATACACATTTTAAAAAAAACGAAAAGTTAATAAAATTTTATTTCTTTAATAACTTCTGATATTTTTTTCATATTTTATTTTTTTATTGTTATTATTGAATTATTATTTATCGTAAATTTTTTTTTATAATCAGAGGTTAATAATTATTAATAAATCAATATATTTCAATTAAAAACAGAAGTTACAAAAATAAAGGAGATGGTTGGATTTGAACCGATGTGCCTTCTGTAAGACCCAAATATTTCATTAATTAAAATTTCAGTTGGCTACAACTCTGGAACCAATGAAAATAAGTATTTTACACCTTATAAGTTTTATTATTTTGGAGTTATTTTACCCTTTTATTAATAAAATTCCGGGCGATGATAACGCTGACGCGTTTTTCGCCCCCAACACACACAAAAAAAAAAAAAAAATGAAAATGAGTACCACTTATGATATATCGTTGAAAAGCAGCTCTCAATGAGGGCTTATTACTGCAGTTAAGAAAAAGTCCAAAATCCAAATTTTTTAAATTTTAAGCTTTTTTGGATACTTCTTATCGATAATTTTAAACTTTTGATAACTTTAAACGAATTCGATATTTTGTTTTTTCGAAAATCCCCCCTCCCTCATTTCCGCGCCAATGCTCCGATTTTGCTAATTAACGAACTCGACCGAGATTTTGGGGCGTTATATTTTATTTATCAATTTGAAAGTGATTGGCGCAAAATTACGGCCGATATTGTGTCCACAAGAAAGTGATATATATATATATATATATATACTTTTGAGCTGACGGTTGTTTTGGGGTCTGGGGGATGTGAAACCCGAAGATATGTCGAAATCATTTCCGGAAGTCGAATCATGGCACCCATTACAATAGGTAGCTTCCTTATGAAATTACCTAAAAACATTGTGAGTTAAAGAAAAGCAAGTAGGATTCCCCACCGGGTTGGTCTAGTAGTGAACGCGTCTTCCATAATCAGCTGATTTGGAAGTCGAGAGTTCCAGCGGTCAAGTACTAGTAAAGTCAGTTTTATTTTTACAGATCGTGGATACCGGTGTTCTTTGGTGGTTGGGTTACAATTAATCACACATCGCAGGAATGATCGACCTGAGACTGTACAAGATTATAATTCATTTTTACTCATACATATCATCCTCTGAAGTATTATTTGAACTGTAATTACCGGAGGTTAAACAGGAAAAAAAAACAAGTAATTAGGATTGGTTGCTAGAGGATTCATCTGAGATTAATATTAAAAAACACAAAGAATAAGTGATATGTAGATTTAAGTGTAAAACTTACTGTTTGTTATTGTTAGCTTTTATTTGTATAAATACAGGGTGAATACAGAATAATCTATTTTATTTGTTATAAGCAATCATTTGTAATTTAACATGATAAACATACGGGAAGTACGGTTGAATAACACATACTATAACAATATAGTAATTTAGTAAAAGGAGGTCTGTTGAAATTATCTTTAGTTAAGTATAGTAGTACTAAAAAAACAAAATTTTAGCTTTGTTTTCAAATCTTATCTTTATGTGGTAGATAGGATGCACGTACACACACACACACACACACACACACACTCTGTGTGTGTGTGCGTGTGTGTGTGTGTGTGTGTGTGTTTTCAGTCTAGACAAGTAGACAAATTCTGCCTAATCATTTATCAAGGAATACAGTGTAAGCAACTGTTATGATATATGATACGTAACACTAAAATGAAATGAAAGGGAGAAACTGTTCACTCGTGCTTATAGCGGTGCGTGCGTGCGTGTGTGTGTGTGTGTATGTGTTTTAACACATCATTTCACTAGCTGTGTACATTATCTCCACACAGTGATGATCACCTACGCGAGGGAACTGTTCATTTTTTCTTTCACCTACACACATTTTACTAACTTATTCGTCCGTAACTTGTATTTTACTTATATTTATTCCCTATTCTCTCTCTCTTTCTCTCACTTATCTTTTTCTACCTTTATTATACCTCTTTCCTTCTTCCTTAATACTAAGTAACCACCATTTATGGTATACTAAACTAATATTACACCGATATTTTTAGAATGTATTATACATTAATAAATGTAAGACTGTAAAATGGTTATTATACTAATTATTATTACAGCACTTGATTCATTGCAACAGGAAATCATCTGTTTTCTTGTCCTATCTTTCTTTCTATTTTTTTTTCTGTTTCATCTCGTGCATCATTTATTTTTTGTTTTGTTTTTGTTCTTCGCAGTATTTTGTTACTTCTTTTTTTTTATCTTCTTTTAATCTTTTATCACGTCTCCTC
This sequence comes from Lycorma delicatula, assembly GCF_047948215.1. Classification (NCBI taxonomy): domain Eukaryota; kingdom Metazoa; phylum Arthropoda; class Insecta; order Hemiptera; family Fulgoridae; genus Lycorma; species Lycorma delicatula. Next base: position 3,945,312 of record NC_134465.1, read on the forward strand.
CTACTTCCTCTTTTATTATTTATTTTATTTTTTAATCGGTTCTATAACTTGTTCATTGAAGGTTGATAACTAACGTATTATAATTTTAATAAATCCTACATACTGCTGTATATGTATTAGTTCATTCGATTGTAATTTTTTTCCATTTTTAATTCCTTTTACGAAGTAAAGGAAGTATTGTCATTCCGCAAAATTTCGGTTTCAGATTTCAACGAAAATATCCATTTTGACCTTCCTTGAATCCATTTTGACTAGTTTCGGCGCTTGTAAGTACGTATGTATCTCGCATAACTCAAAAACGATTAGCCGTTGGATGTTGAAATTTTGGATTTAGGACTGTTATAACATGTAATTGTGTACTTCCCCTTTTGATTGCAGTCGACTGGACCAATAGTGTCCAAAAAAAAGCCCAGAATCCAAAAAAATGGATTTTGGACTTTTACTTAACTGCAGCCCTCATTGAGATCTTTTCGACGATATATCATAATAAGTGGTACTTATTTTCATCGGTTCCAGAGTTACAGTCAAATTAAATTTTAATTAATGAAATATTTTGGTCTTGCTATGGGAAGGCAGATCGGTTTGAATCGGACTTCATCTCCTTTTTTTGTAATTTAAATATATTCATTTTTTAATAATTAACTTCTTGTTGTAAAAAATATTTTACAATAAATAATAATTCAATAATAACAAAAAAAAGGAAAAAATATCAGAAGTTACTAATTAAATAAAATTTTATGTTCTTTTAAAAAAATTTGTATGTAATTTAATGGGCGTTCAGGAAGTCATGTGATGTCCACATCAGATTTTTAATTTATTCTTTAACGGTAATATTTAAAAAAATAATTTTCTTTATTTCGATGAAGATAATATATATATTTTAGGGTTACGAAATGGTTTGAGGGAAAATCATTTTTTATTTTAAACTTTTTATTTTTAGCTAATTGATTTTTTATTAGAAAAGAAATGTAACTTGTTTGGTTTTTTACTGTAATATAATTTTGCGGTAACATCTAATATAAGAAAAAAAAACCATGAAATATAGATTTTAAATATAAAAATACGAGTATTAATAATAAAAATCTTTCACTTCTTATAAAATAAACAAATAGAAATTGTACATCGAGCGCTTTCGTCTTTAATAATCATCCGAAGTTATACAATTTTTTTTTTTTGTGGGTGCGGGGTTCCACATGTAGTATGTTTACAATCGACTCCTTAAGTGGAATCATAATTAAGTCATTTGATAATAGGCTCACCATGGTAGCTGGTTTTTAAGGAACTCCCATAATAAATTAATCCATAACAAAAGTATTCAATAAACAAATAGTCAATAAAAAAACAATAAACCGAAAGCTATTCAAAGAACAAAACAGCTTGTAGCTATAAACAAAAATAACATCAGTAGATTTGGCGATAATAACTGCAGATTGTCATTCAGTAGTCCTTAAATCAGACGTTTCAACCTTTGGACGTCCCTATTGTTATCAAGCAGATTGATGGCTAAGTGGTTGACGTGATTTTCTAAACGTTGTTGGTATTTAACGCTGTGCTATCTTACAACCTCACGAACCGTCCGTGAATCTCATCGTTCCGTGTGAACTATGGCGCCTGTGCAATCGTTCTAGTTATATTGTTTTGGAAGCGTATGATGTCTACGTTACTATTACTCGCTTTTCCCTACAACTCCACACCATAAGAACAGATTGGTCTTAGGATAACTTTATAAATGAGAACTTTACTTGACAAAGTGAGGTGTGTTTCTCCGCAGCAGCCGATGCAGTTCCCTATACTTCGCGTTCGATTGTTTTCTCTTCATCCTCATGTGACACTTATAGGTCAAACGCCGATCTAGATGCAGTCATAGATACCGCTTACTATGTGGAATCAAGACACCGTTCATGTTCGCACTGGGACGGTCACCCCTTCTCATGGCGAATATGACGTGCTTCGATTTATACTGATTAACTTTAACCCTCCATTTTTTCTGCTGTGCGAAATAGTCCAATCCCCTATAGAATTCTTAGATATCCAACAAACTTTTGACAAGGAACGATTGCCTGGCTCGCTCTATAAATTAAAATTAAAACTTCCTCAACTCTATTACCTTGTGTTACGGAAATTTCTTGAGGGATGTTTCTCTCAGGTAGTATGTAATGATGAGTTATTAAGATTCATTAGGTCGGGTATTCCTCAGGGCTCTGTACTAGGTCCTTTGCTGTATTCAATATTCACTGCGGACCTTCCAACCCTGGAATGTTGCATCGTCGCCACATTTACCGATGACAATGCCGTTAAGGAAGATCCTGAACTAGCCTCGCGGGTGCTGCAAACGGCATTGGACATTGGCCATTTTTTTGGTAATTCGGATGTTATTATCTTCAATAATTTTTTTTTATTAATTACACGGACTAATTATATAACTATCTGATAAAATATTTTGGCATATTAACACGCGGATTTAAAAACAGGATTCTTACAACATTTCAATAATTATTTCTTTCAGCGTATAAATTATTTAATTTGAAGATAACATTTATTAAAAAGATTCTTTAAAGATAAATTATTGTACTTAATAATCTGTTATATTATAAAAATGTATTTGAAAAAAATGATTAACGTAAGTGTTTTTTTTATTTTTGAAGGAATTAATTTTTTTCGGAAACTAGGTTCTTCTTCTTCTTCATCTTTTTCCTGTTTAGCCTCCGGCAATTAACTTTTTAGATAATACTTCACAGGATGATATGTATGAGTGTAAATGATGTCTAGTCTTGTACAGTGTCTCGGTTCGACCGTTCCTGAGATGTGTGCTTAATTGAAATCCAACCACCAAAGAACACCGGTATCCTCGATTTAGTATTTAAATCCGTGTAAAAATAAGTAAATTTATAGGACTTGAACGCTGGAACTCTCGACTTCCATATCAGCTGATTTGGGAAGACGCGTTCACCATTAGACCGACTCGGTGGGTCTCTGAAACTAAGCTCTACCAGATAAGTACTTCGCACGTTAAGTTAATTACACAGAAATCAAACTACCTCGGTCTCTATCCATACGCAGCCTATCCATAAGAGAATAAAATAAGGATGTATATATTGGTTTTCTAATGGAGCTGGGATCTGATATCTTCAAGATGTAATAGATTACGATCATAGAATTGAAGAAAGGGAAAAGGGTTATGGATAATGGTGAGAAAGATAAAATCTTTGTTTTTTATAAACAGGCTTGTAATATATATATATATATATATATATTTGAATTTGTATTTCTTTCGTATGAGCAGCGGTTTTCTTTTTTTTATCTGACCATATTTTAAATAAAAATCATCAGATTTCATATATAGTAAACTGTTTTTTTTTTTAAATAATAAAAAAAAAACTTATCGCTTATTACTGTTTAGAATAAAAATAAACTACTCCTAACTTACTGTCCGTTAATTTGGTTTCAATCTTTTTAATATGTCGAAAATAAAAAATAATTTAAGATATATATTATATCCCCCCAACTTTTTACTGTGTTTTTTCCAGGTTGATACTGTTATTTACTATTATTTTTTCTCTTAAATTCAACTAAGTAATGAGTAATTGGACTTAAATTACTTCGAGGTTTATTAATTAATTACACAAATTATCTACTCTTTCTTTCTTTCTTCCTCTCCTTCCCTCTTCCGTCCATATCTCTGCCCATTTCGTTTTCTCTGAGTAATTTAGAAATAGTTTATATTGTTAAAAGTGGGGATAGAAATCACGTATATTTATCACGTTTTTCATGATATACTTTTTATCTTGCTCCTGTTTTTTTCTATTCCTCTTCCTCTATATCATCCAGTTCAAATTGCTACTGTTCGTTTTATTATTATTATTATTATTATCCTCAAATATATATTTTTTTTCGCCTTTCTTGTTACTTTATTTTTTAAATAAACCTTTTAATTTTAATTTTTATCTATATTTAATTTTTTTCATGTTTTGTTTTTCATTCACGAGATACGGGGTTTCATTCTTATACTTATATAATAATAATAATTTACAAACGCTAATTAGCATCTGTTTACTGCTCTATATTATTCTCTCTGTCCTTCATGTTTGACGCGTATGCTGAGATTTACGGTTCGTCAAAACGAATGATATATATATAAAATGAATTCCATTATTGAGATTTCCTGGTGAAAGCGTTCCCTGTACCCGTCACTGTCAGCGTAGGAGTTTTCCAGCACGAAATCTAGGTATGAAACCAAGAAATTAATTTTTAGGGAATATTACATCCTTTTTGTATACGACTAATAATTCACACACAATGTCACGGTAGTCGAGCAATTTATGATTTTGTAAAAGGTTTGGGGAAGTGCTTTAAATGACCTCCAAGCTGACAGTTCTTTGAATTGTCCATCTCTAATCAAAGTTCTTATTTGGGAATCCAAAAATCTTTCCTTGATTTTAACGTCACAAACGCAAGGAATGTTTTCTTTCGACTAATGAAATCCTGTACCGTTTTAATTCATTATAGTTTAACGTAGATTTTTTATAACCCTAATTTTATTTGTAGTGGCGAGTGAAAAATACTTTTCAAATTAAATAGTGGGGGATAAACAACATTTTTCTTTGTCAGGGCGTAAGTGCTTCACACTTTGGCATTCCTTCGTAATCTAATTATGTTTTTTTGTCTATGTTGTACCATTTGCAAAAAAAAAACAACAAAATTAAGTATTGCTTAGCTACACTACTACTTCTATCGGGAAGGGCTCTCCCAATCGGTTTAGTGGTGAGAGTTCGGGTGATCATGTGGAAATTGCGAAGAGTCAGGGAGGCCGAGATATCTGGGATGCGGTTTCGAGCCGGGCCAGTACCGGAGCGGAACGGTGATCTCAATGTACCGGTTCTAAATTTCGAACAGTTTCCCATCTCTCACCTTCGGAGGAGGCTTTACAGCTTCGCGAAGGAAGCATGACAGGAAAAATGGCACGCCACAACTAGGGAAGGTCCTTGTAGGATAACGGGAGCTTGAGTGCTCTCCAATCGTGTAAATTTAAACCGATATTTGGTTCACTAATTTTAGCTACGAGCCGCCACTGGTTATTACTTTAAAGTTTTCTAATTATATATTAAGACCATTTATGAATATTTTGTCGTTTTCTATGTATAAAAAATATTCACGTATTTTTTTTTAACAGTAAATTTATTTTATTATCTTTCCTTTTATTATTCTCGTGTTTCGTAATTATAATAATACGTATCAGTAATACACTTTAGACCGTACTACAACTGATAAAAATATGGGAAACTACTTATGTCATATCACATCATCCAGTGATACTTCATATTCCTAATAATTCTTTAGTAATATTATGTTCCGATTACACTTGTTATCTTTCTTATCGTCTTACAACAGATTTATTGCAAAGCCTGCATAATTTTTGTTTTTTAATTAATTTAGAGATATAAAAAATAAATTTACAATATTTTTATATGCGTATGTGTGTGTACATATATATATATATATATATATATATATATATATATAGGCGTGACAAAAAATATATATACATATATAAGAAGTGTTAGGAGAAGACCAATTTAGTTTCAGGAAAAATATAGGGACAAGGGAAGCAATTTTAGGGCTCAGATTAATAGTAGAAGGAAGATTAAAGAAAAACAAACCGACATACTTGGCATTTATAGACCTAGAAAAGGCATTCGATAACGTAGACTGGAATAAAATGTTCAGCATTTTAAAAAAATTAGGGTTCAAATACAGAGGTAGAAGAACAATTGCTAACATTTACAGGAACCAAACAGCAACAGTAATAATTGAAGAACATAAGAAAGCAGCCGTAATAAGAAAGAGAGTGCGACAAGGATGTTCACTATCACCGTTACTTTTTATTCTTTACAAAGAATTAGCAGTTAATGATGATATAAAAATAATTTATATTCGGAGTAACAGTACAAGGTGAAAAGATAAAGATGCTACGATTTGCTGATGATATAGTAATTCTAGCCGAGAGTAAAAAGGATTTAGAAGAAACAACGAACGGCATAGATGAAGTCCTACGCAAGAACTATCGCGTGAAAATAACCAAGAACAAAACAAAAGTAATGAAATTAGTAGAAATAACAAAGATGGACCACTGAATGTGAAAATAGGAGGAGAAAAGATTATGGAGGTAGTAGAATTTTGTTATTTGGGAAGTATAATTACTAAAGGTAGACGAAGCAGGAGCGATATAAAATGCCGAGTAGCACAGGAAAAACAATTCTTCAGTCAGAAGTATGATTTTTTACATCAAAAATTAATTTAAACGGCAGGAAAAGATTTTTGAAAGTATATGTTTGAAGCGTAGCTTTAGCTGGAAGTGTAACTTGGACGATATGAGTATCTGAGAAGAAAAGATTAGAAGCTTTTGAAATGCGGTGCTATAAGAGAATGTTAAAAATCAGATGGGTGGATAAAGTGACAAATCGATGAACAGAGAAGCATTTAGAAAAATATAGTTAAAAAAAGAGAAAGACTTATAGGCCACATATTAAGGCATCCTAGAATAGTCGTTTAAATATTGGAGGGAAAGGTAGAAGGAAAAAATTGTGCAAGCAGGCAACGTTTGGAGTATGAAAACAAATTGTTAGGGATGTAGGATGTAAGGGGTATACCGAAATGAAACGACTAGAACTAGATAGGGAAATTTGGAGAGCTGCATCAAACCAGTCAGCTGACTGAAGACAAAAAAAATTATAAGCATACAGAAAGAAATGAGAAAACTTTCAAGACCTGTTCTACTGGTTAAAATAATGAAAAACTTTCGTATAAACATAGATTTGGAAACTTTGTTTTTGTGTTACGACTAGAAAAAAAATTTCGACCGGTTTTCAGTTCTTCTATTAATAAGAAGTCCTACTACAATTTTTGGGATCCAAATTAAGGAGTAAACTATGTGGTTTCTTGCGTAATTTGAGCTGAAAAATAGGATAAAATAGGTCCGAGAACTGTAATTCCAGTAGTTTTTTAAAATATTTATCAAAAGATTTCATATATAGTAAACCGTTTTTTTTTTAAAACAATAAAATAATTTTATCACTTATTTAAAAAAATTACATTTTTTAGAATAAAAATAAACTACTCATAACTTACTTTCCTTTAATTTGGCGTCAATTTTTTAAGATGTAGAAAATAAAAAAGAGTTGAATATAATATATATATATTTTTTTCTCCCAACTTTTTACTGCGTTTTTTCCAGGTTGATTCTGTTATTACTATTATTTTTTCTTTTAAATTCACCTCCGTTAATGAGTAATTTGATTTAAATTACTTCGAGGTTTATTAATTAATTACACAAATTATCTACTCTTTCTTTCTCCCTCTTCTTTTCTCATCCGCCTATACCTCCGCCCATTTATTTTTCCGAATTTTTTGTTTTATACAAAATTCGGTGTCGAAAAACAATTTTTTTTTTTTTTTACATCTGTAGTACAGTAGCTTTGTGAAATGAGTAATAAATGCGGATGATTTAGTAATAAAACTTGTAGAGAATTTTTATTCTGAGAAAATTAATGTAAATATAGCCAATAAAAAACAATTTTTTTTTTGTCTTCACTCATTTGATTGGTTTGATGGAGCTCTCCCAAGATTCCCTATCTACTGCTAGTCGTTTCATTTCGGTATACTCATTACATGCTATATCCCTAACAATTTGTTTTATATCCAAACGTTGTCTGTCTGCACAACTTTTCCCATCTACCTATCTTTTCGTGTTTAGCCTCCGGTAACTACCTTTCAAATAATACTTCAGAGGATGAATGAGGATGATTTGTATGAATGCGAATGAAGTGTAGTCTTGTACAGTCTGAGTTCGACCATACCTGAGATGTGTGGTTAATTGAAACCCGACCACCAAAGAACACCGGTATCCACGATCTAGTATTCAAATCCGTGTAAAAATAGTTGGCTTTTCTAGGACATAAACGCTGGAACTCTCGACTTCCAAATCAGCTGATTTGGTAAGACGCATTCACCACTAGACCAACCCGGTGAGTTTATTTCCCATCTACCTGTCTTTCCAATATCAAAGCGACTATTTCAGAATGCTTTAAGATATGGCCCATAAGTCTGTCTCTTCTGTTAGCTATATTTTTCCAAATGCTTCTTTCTTCATCTGTTTGCCGCAATACCTGTTAGCACACATTTCAAAAGCTTCTAATTTTTTCTTCTCAGATACTCCGATCGTCCAAGTTTCACTTCCATATAAAGCGACACTCCAAACATCTACTTTCAAAAATGTTTTCCTGACGTTTAAATTAATTTTTGATGTAAGCAAATTATATTTTTGACTGAAAGCTCGTTTCACCTGTGCTATTCGGCAATTCATACTGCTTCTGCTGCGTCCATCTTTAGTAATTTTACTTCTCAAAATATGGAAGTAGAAGAATTTTATTATTTGGAAAGTAGAAAAAGTAAATTAAAACTTTTAAGAATCGTTTTTTATTAAAGCAATACAGACGAAAAATAAATAAAATTTATAATGAAAATTTTTTTAAAAATCTGTAACATATTTTATGGGAAGATAATTACGATAGTAATGAAAAAGTTAGCATTAATGTAAAAATGTTTGCATATTTTATAGTTAAGCATAACCATAAGGTCTAATTTCGTGTTCAGATCATTCGCAAGCCCCTTGTGTCGCGTTATTTTACCGGAGCCAATATTTATTAAGTATTGTTGCTTTATCAATAGGATGGTATTTCTACAACACCCTATACCATAAAATGGATATAAATTGACGTTGCATTAATTAATTAGTTGAGTAGTATTTTTTCCGACGAGTTTTTGAAGCTTATTGAATCGTTTCGTTACAATAATAATAGTAATAATGTAAAGAATTACAGAATTAACCTCAAAATGAACGTAGATTTCACCTAGTTTTTCTTCTTTTTTTTTAATATAAATATATATAACAAATTTTGCTTTGAAGCGTTTTGCTAACTGCCTGGGATAAGAAAATGTTTTTTTTTAAAGTCTTAAATTGCATTAAAAAGGGCTAAAATTTTCTAAAAGAAAAGTATACGAGGATTACAATTTAAATATAAAATTTTATATTTTTCGTTATAAATTAGATAACTTATGTAACTTTATGTAAAAATTGACTTGTAATGAAAAATTTATAAAAATACATCCATTTTCTTCCTCATCAACTCATCTTATTTTGAACTAACTGATTAGCATACCATATACACCTGTCGTCGAACGTAAATCGAACCAAGAAATCTCATTAGATGAAATCCTAGTACCGAAATTGCTTTTATAAAATGGACTGAAAATCAACAGCGCTAAAAAAGTTACGGTGATTTGACATTAATTCTCGTGAAAACCATTTTGTTTTTAAAAAAATTAAAAATCAGAGCAAATCTTTCTTTTCATTCGATAGTTTTTAATGACGAATGATTTAAGCGGTGAAGATCCATACTTTAAACTCTGCAGCACATAGCTGTAAAATACATAAGAGCAAATTTAGATTTAAACAAAATAGATAACATAATTAAAATATTTTCAGTTTTAATCGACTCGTATTTAAGCTTTTTAACCAATAATTTCATATTTAAATAAGTAAAGATGTCTGGATGTTGCATCTCGTATTTGTTTTCACAATATTTTTTTTTAACATCCAGATAACGAATTCCCCAAGATTCAAACCACGAGACCTTTTCTGATTTTGACGTGAAAGATCTATAAAATCACACCGAAACTTACGGGTAACAGATCTTTCTTTTTTCCTGTTTAGCCTCCGGGAATTACCGTTCAGATAATACTTCAGAGGATGATATGTATCAGTGTAAATGAAGTGTAATCTTGTACAGTCTCATTCGACCGTTCGTGAGATGTGTGGTTAATTGACCACCAAAAATACACTGGTATCCACGATGTAGTGTTCAAATCCGTGTAAAAATAACTGACTTTACTTGAACGCTGGAACTTTCGACTTCCAAATCAGCTGATTTGGGAGGACGCGTTCACCACTAGACCGACCCGGTGGGTTACGGGTAACAGATCAAATATAGCGTAACGAAAAGGTCTATATTTTCTTGCTGTAATAACTCCCTAACTATTAGTCTCAGAACGTAAATGCGGTGTAATTTTATAACTTACACGGTCAGCTCGCCGATACGAGTTGGCATCACTGGTGAGCGGTTTGACTAGGAGGTGCCACAGCGCATATCGGCGAAAACTGACGCTCTCGCTCATTTCCATTTAGCTCTCGACTTAGACGTGATATCGCGGTGATTATTGTGTTTGTGTTTAGAGTTTGTCGAGATACATCGATTTAAGTAATAATAAATGTATTTCGGACAATATTTACGTGTAAAAAATTAAAGTAAAGTGTAAAAAAGTATAAAAATTCCATTTTGTCAGCCTCAGCCCGTGCAAAAGCCAGCCGGAAATATAAATTACGCATATCGTTGGAAAGGGGAGGTTATAAGCTCCGCACAGGTACCCCAATGTCCGGTACCTTGAGAGCGAAACCGTTTAGGGAGCGTCGCAAAGCTGACACGGCGAGCTCGGTGAACGACGTGGACGCCGCGAATACCTCTACCGCTGCTTATTATGCTTTATTTCTTATATGACAGACCATGTTGAACAAAATTGTCGTCGAATATTAGTCGAAATAAATATCATTTATTATTTAGTGTATTTTATATTAAAATTAAATTTAATACGCAGTCAATGTCTCGTTTTGATTTCAATACGATACACTAAACGTGATTCGTTGACATAAAAACCGACCAATTTATCTGTAGAGTTGGCCCAATGAAGGAACTAAAATTTTCCATCGGAGATTTTTAGTTTTGTTAAAAAAAATATGATGGTGGCTGTCCCATTCAATTTTACAGATAATTTGGTCGGTCTGTAGTTCAGAGGAACTTCATCCAAGCTCTTTAACGGTTTCACGTTAACCAATGGCCGTGCGCCTCGACACAGCCCCACCTGATTTTTTTACTAAGCAAATTATCAGCACGCACTGCAGTTTTCTTTATTAACTTTAAAGAGCCTCCCATTTCTGTTAATTAAGTACTAATATAATTATTATTGGTCCTGAAAGATATCATCTTAAATTTTTGTATTTTGCTTCGAGTACTCGTCTATATATATATTCCTACCGGTGAATTAACTTGACGTATAATTTGACAACGGACATGAATCTCTTCCAAAAGTAGGAAAAATTTAAACATTCCCTTTAATCGTAGAAGTCATCTGAAGAAAAGAATACCTTAAAAAAATGTTTACTTTAAAAATCCCTTCAAAAAAAATTTCACAGAGATCCTTGCTTGCTGCTAACGATTTACTATTTTTAATTTATGCGCTTTTGCCTCATAGATTTACGGGTTTGACTTAATATAAAATCAAGATCTACGATTTCCTTTGGTCCTAATAGTTAATTATAACCCGTATTCTCCGCCGAAATCTTTGCGTTGCGTTCAGTTTGCATTCTCTTTCAAAGTTTTTTTTTTTTTAATCAAACTCCTATTTTACTTCGGTTAGCTTCACATCTATTTATGTATCTCGCGTAAATAAAACTATCATCTATATCCTTACAGATTATGTTTTATTTATAATCGTATGAGTTTTATCACGCGTTTATTTTTATCAATAATAAATCAGATTTATTAATTCGATTATATATCGTGTTCTACAATCAAAATTATTGTGAACAACTGTTTTTCATGTTAGACTAGATGTTTCCCTTTGATATACCAAATTTTCTTCTGATTCGTCACGCATTAATATAAATTTATAACCGATAGATTATGTGTAAAACAACCTATTTAGGAATAGTAGATTTTATAATCGATTCCCGATGTTTCGATTGTCACCGTAAGATAAAATCGATGCGTGTTTTCAAGTGATGGATATCATCTGCTCCTATGTAACGTAAACGTAAATAAATAAAACTTATTATTTAACTTCGAGTTAAATCGAGTGATTTTTAAAATTATTCGAGATATACAGTATAAATTTTATTTGATATTACTATTTTAAAGTATGAATCATAATATGTTGCCTTTTATATAAATAACAAGTTATTTCACATTAATGTGATGTAATAATATTAATAAGTTATCAGTTGGATAATGCACACTTGTCAATCAGTAAATTAACTCTTTTCCTTATCAGTGTTAATATGTTGATAATAAATTGTATACAATAAATCTAATGTTATCGTTTAAATGATGTATGTGTTATAAAAAAATATATATATGTAATTATAAAATGCTAAATTTATACATTTATTATATTTATTTATAAATTAAAGGCGCTTTTATTTATTACCATCATATTAGCAATGTGTACAAGCCAAATTATCTTTTTTCCCCATATATTATCAAAGTTTATTTATTATTTAAAAAGAAGCACACTAAAAATTCAAAAATATATTTCATGTGAAAACTGTTCAAAATTTTATTGTTGAAAACTTTTAAGGAAATTCATTCGTAGCGTTTAATCGTAGTAAACTCACGAGACCGGTAATGGAGATAACTTCCAATTTAAAAATTATATTTATAATGTGCGCATATATATGTAATATTGCGGCTTCGCCCGCGCTCTATGTGGTTACTTGCGTTTCCCGTTACGGTCAGGGGATGGTTGCCCGGTCAAGGCTGTCGTAGCCCTTCCCGTATACCCAGGGGGCTCTGCCCTCAGGACATCCTGTGTTCCTTAAACTCACGCCTGCGGGAATAATAATGATAAAAAAAAATAAAAGTTTGTTCAATTTATAAAACCTATCGGTGGTGTATTGTAATTTCTTAAAAGCAATTGTTTGCTCGGTACTGGAGCCACTAATTGGTTCGTAGATTATCTGTCACGGATTTACCCGCAGAATACTTAATCAGGATTACAAACGTAAATTACCACCGTAATCTTACGAATTCTCATTAAAATTGATTTAATAGCGGTAGCATAAAACAGCAAAAATGTTAACTACAATTATAACTACAAATTATTGTTTTTTTACCCCTTAAAATATTAATTTTATAAATATAATATTAATAATTTAATATTTTATATATTAATTAATATTTTTTTAATATTATTTTCGAAAAATAAAATATCGCGATAACTTTCATATTAAGTAAAATATAGAATTCGTTTTAAATTTCTACTGTTTTTTGGATGAAGGCCTAAAACTTATCTAAATAATGTTTTCTGATATCACCAACCATTGTGGAAAAAGTGTGGAAAAAATCATACATTCCTTAATAGGCACAATATCGAATCGGTTTAAAGTGGTCATTCCTCTAAACATTTCCTAAAACTTTTGTCTAAAACTATTTTTAATATGACCAATATGTAAAACTTTACCGACATGTATTAAACATGTAACACTTTTTTCACATGCATCCATTGTCGTATTTAGTAAATTCGAAGTTTTTTTTAACTTTAAGGTGGAAATCTTTTTTATCCCCTACTTATCTCCAGTGAAATCTGCCTCCGCCTTCCGGCGTGCCGAAAGGGATTTTTTGTAAAAAAAATTTGTGAAAATTAAAATACATATTTGTTTATTTTTTACTTCCTTGTACGAACTAAAGGTTAGTATTATTATCGCGTAAATTTTCGGTTTTCAGATTTCAACGGAAATATCCATTTTGTCTAGTTTCGGTGTGACGTCTGTTCTTATGTGCATATGTCACGCATAACTCAAAAACGATTAGCCGTAGGATGTTGACAGTTTTTATTGAGGATTGTTGTAACATCTAGTAGTGCACCTTCCCTTTTGATTGCAATCAACTGGACCGAAAGCGTCCAAAGAAACCTAAAATCCAAAACTATTTCGATTTTGTACTTTTTTCTTTACTGCAGTAATGAGTAATGAGCTTTTCTACGATTTAGTATACATAAGAGGTACTTATTTTCACGGGTTCCAGAGTTATAGCCAAATAAAATTTTTATTAATGAAATATTTGGATCTTACAAGGGGAAGGCACATCAGTTCGAATCAGACTTTATCTCTTTTTTTAACTTTTTTTTTAATCTAAATATATTGATTTATCCAAAATAATTAACCTCTGATTGTACAAACATTTTTTTCGTAAATAATAATTCCATAATAACAATAAATAAAAAATTAAAAAATATAAGAAATTTTTAATGAAATAAAATTTGATGTACTTTTCATTTTAAAAATATGTGTATTTGTAACTTAATTAAAGGCGTACAAGGAAGTTATGTGATGTCCAAATCAGATTTTTTTTTTCTAAATATGGATTTTCATCAAGTAAACGCTTCTCATTCACATCGATTATTTAAATAAAAAAAAAGTTTTACCCTTAAGGAAACCTGTTAAACTTTGCTGCTGCTATATTATACGTTTTTTTACGGCTATATTATAAAGGAAAGCGTGGGATCAATAAAATCTTGAGTCTTTGGGGATGTTTGGAAATTGCGTCCTTTCATGAGTCCTTCTAACCGAAAAAAATCATGGAAAATTCCGAAAAGTATGCTTCTTAGGCCTGGTATTTCGATAAATATCTCTGGATTGCTTCAAATTAGGTTGAATATTTCTATATATGTATGTCACTGATTATATTAATGTTTAAACTTTATCATAGAAGAGGATAAGCTAGGGTATTTACCGCTATTTTAAAATTTTAATTTTTGCAGGGTTAATTTAGGAATTTGAATTACGGTACAGTGGTTTGGTTTACTTTTAATTTAATCGGACTTAGGGTTCGTATATAATGTATTTCATTTGTTTTGGAGCTTTTTATAATATTTTAAATATGCATAACCAAAAAAATTAAGAAACTTAGAAAAAATATTCGTTTACGTAAGTTCTAATTCTGTTAAATTTTAGCCCCGGTCTGACAAGGTGAGTACAGTCTTACCCAGAATAATTTTATTTGGTATTTCCAAAATAGTTAAACCGTTATGCACAAAATTAGACCAAAATATTAGTATATATGAGATCTTAATTATATTAAGTTATAGACCCCTAAACAAAACTTACATGCTACTTTGTTAAATTCGGCGTCCTTTATTACCTTGGGAAATATTTTTCCAAACCTTTAGAAACACTCTGTAGAAATAGTCGTTTTTTCTACAGAAACGGCATTTGGATGTGTGTCTGTGTGTGCGTCCCACTCAGCTTAGCACGTAATATACTGATCACTAGCGGAAAATTTCGATTCATTAGTACGTGTCTCGTGTATAATTGTTATATTATTATATATCGATATAAGGTATATATATATATATATCGATACGTATGCGAAATATATATCGATATGTATTCGAAGTTTTGGGAAAAATTAGTACTTTTTAACCGGATACGAATTTTCGGACGAAAATCGCAAATATCTCGAAAACGGTCGGTTCTAGCGCTCTGAAAAATTTTTTGACCCCTCGTAGAAAATTTATTCGCTCCCAGTGGTACCTGTCGGTTGATAATATTTTCAAGTGCCCCCGAGGAATTTGTTCGGAAATTGTTGTGGGAGTGCGACGGGGTACCACCGTAATATTTCGGCAACCGGTCGTCCGATTTTCAACATTCAAACGGCGTATATATCAGTAATTGGAACGGTAACTGTTTAACGCATCGGATATACTCTTGATCGACCGGATCTTAGTTATCCGGAAATTACATCGTTTAGCCCTACGTTGTGATTGCATTCACCCACCGTAAAACGTACCGATTCAATCTTTCGCTAAATACGCTTAAACTTGTGCACTAGCGCAGCTATAAAGTATAAACTTATGACGACTAAAATGTAGAAAATAATATATTAAAAATACTTTTTAAAAACCATTCGTATAATAAACGCACTAAACTGGAACGAAAGAATAAATAAACTCATCAAGGCCACAATAAAAGCACAAAACATCTATAACAAAAAATGCATGTCCATAAACACAAAAATAAGACATTATAACTCGGTTATCCGACCAGAAATACTTTACGGATGCGAAACAGTATTTGGACCGTACCACACAAGGTTTACCGACAAACTGGAAATGATTCAAAGACGATGCATCGGGAAAAACATTAAAAAAGACGGAATTTGGAGAATTATTCCAAACGAAGAGATTTAAAAAACTATAATCCCGATAACTAATAAATTTATAAAGAAACTTTCCTTTCTAGGACATATTTTCAGAACGGAAGAGACCAGACTTATCAGACGGATAATCGAAAGCAGACCGAACTGGTTATACGAAGTACAGAAAGACGTGGAGGAATTTGACATAACCCGTGTAAACCTAAAAACGAAAACCGGAAGCTATGAAAAATAAAAAAATAAAGAAACAAGATTCCTATCAAAACCCAAGAAGACAATAAGCCGGGGGTGTACTCTGAACAAGAAAGGGCAAGATCTGAAACCCTTCGAAATTACTGGCAAAAAAGACAAGTTGAAAAACAACAAATCAGCAAGAAAAGAAAGTACTTGCCAAAAAAAATAAACTAAAGTGATTCATTATGGTCTTAAAAGTAAAAAGGAATAAAAAGTAGGAAATAAAAAATAAGTAAAAAAACTTTTTAAAACACGACTTAAATTAAAAATGCGCTAAAATTAATTTATACCTTTTAGTGCATTTAATTTAACAGCGTTGTTTAAAAAATATTTTTTTACATACCCAATACAAATTTTTACATGCAAATTTCTGGGAATGGCTTTTTGTCATACAGGAGAATTTTTATTTTGGCTATCGATTATTAAAAACGATTTAAATAAAAAATAAATTAATCTCATAAAAGTACAGTTTCGTTTAATTGGAAAACAAGATTAAACTAAAAAACATTTACAAATTTTTAGCTTAAAATTTATTCCGATTGTTAAGCAGTTATCATCAGTAGACTGAGGTGAAATTATATATAAGAAAATAAATAAATGAATGAAAATTGTATAGTAAAATAACAATAAATTATAATTTACACGTAATGAGTATTTATTTAACATTTCCTTATTCTTTTTTTTTTTCAAATAATACTTCCACATGTACGTTTATGCTCGCTGTTTAATGATGATGATTGTTTAACAATCGAAATGAGTATTAATTATATTTTAAATAAACGGTTTGTTAAAGTAATATTGTTTTCCAATTTATTTCACAACCCGTTATTCAGGATAACTGGTTTTATTTTTAATAATTTTTTTTAAATTTTTAAGGCTTCGGCTTTCTGAAGTCTGTACCAGATTAAGGGGATTTTATATTTCTTTGAATTTTTTTTTTATTATTATTTAAATTTCTTTTTTATTAATTTCTATAAATAAGATATTAAAGTAATATTTTTTTTATGCTCGTCGTCTTCAGCCGCAAAACGGTTTACTCCGTCTCTCCTACTGTACATAATTAAACATTTACTGTATTTTACTATGTAATATTTACTCAGAAACACATAGACTCGTTCCTTATTCTCTTTACATTTTTACCCCAATTCTGTCCTTCTTTTTTATAATTTATTGTTATTTTATTTTTTTGAAAAAAAATATTTTGTAATGATTTTCTTTGATATTTTGTTATTGATGTTTGATTATTGGAATGGCGTTCTTTGTGTTATATGTTTAGGATGAATTGTCTGATGTGTGTGTGTGTGTGTTGTGCGCGCCTGCGTCCCATGGGAATTTCTATAACTAAGAGTGGATGTTTTTTTTTATTAGCTTTTAGTGTTTTTTTTTCCTCTTTTTAAGCGGACTATTATATACGATATATATATATATATATATTTATTTATTTATCTTGCACATTCATCTTTTGCTTGTAACTAACCAGAGGAATTCTACTGTTATGTGGAATCAGTATTTTTAAAATTATAAACTAGTTTTGTCTTGGTATTTATTAACAATGACTCTTATTCTATTCCTATATATATTTTTTTTAAATTCGATATTTTACCTTTTAATATACATTTCATTTTATTTTTTTATTCCTCTCTCCAATTAATTATATATATATATATATGGTTTTTTGTTAAATCCACTGATTATGTTTTATAAAGTAAAAAATTTATTGGTTTATTTTTTTAAAAATAGTTTAAGGCAGGTTATTCGTATTTGATCGACTAAAGCTGTATATATTTGTTGTCTTATTTCTTTTTTTGTTTTAAGTTAACGATGATGTTAATTGAACCATCTTAATCGAACCATAATAATTTATTAAAAAAAAAAAAAAATTGAGTTTAGCATTTCCGATACTGTTTTCTTTTATCTATGTAGTTAAGATGGTTCACGAAGTATGTAAAATCTTTCAGAACATGTTCTACAGGTGAAAATAAAGAAGAAAGTTCATAAGACGTAGTTTCGGAAACGCTTCGTTAGCGAGTGTCGATTAGCAAAAGATTTCATTCTGATTTTTGCGCTTTCAGTAAAATTGAGTCAGATTTTAATTTTTGGGATCCAAATTAAGGTGTAAGTTTAGGGTCTATATGAAATCTTAGGTGAAACAATAGGTTCCAGAACTGTATTTTTAGTAGTTTTTGAGAAATATGGGGTAAAAGACAAAGATTGGGGTCGAAAAATTCTGGTTTATATTTTTTTCTTTTTCCGTTTAACCTGCGGAACCACCGTAAGGTGGATGATATCTATGGAATGTAAATGAAGTGGTCTTGCATAGTCTCAGGTCGACCATTCCTGAGATGTGTAGTTAATTGAATTCCAACCGCTAAAGAATACCGGTGTCCACGATCTAGTATTCAAAACCGTCTATAAGTAACTGCTTTTACTAAGATTTGAACCTTAGAACTCTCGACTTCGAAATCAACTTATTTGCGATGATGACGAGTTTTCCACTAGATCAACCCGGTAGGTTACTGGTTTATGTTTGGCGTAAAATAACTTTGTTAAATCTCTAATAAACAAATGAACGTTTCGTGTAATTTTTTCGAGTATTTGATGTTAAGTAAAGTGGCTTGAATAAAGTCCACAGAAACTAAACGCAAAAGTAAGAATTTTGTAGTTTTTTAGAAAATAATACATCAAAATGTAGTAGATTTTAAATAGCTATAAAACAAAACAGAAGGAAGGATTTATGTTAAAACTTTTATATATATATGTTTGGTCCACTGGTAATTTTTTAAAATTATTTATTCATAAAACAGGCATTAATACAGTTATGAAGAGTACGTTATTAATATTTTAATAAAGCGAAGATATGAAATGAAAAAATCCCTTTTGGCACTCCGGAAGGCGAAGGTACAATTCACCGGTACTAAGTAGGGGATAAAAAAGATTTCCATCTTAAAGTTAAGAAAAACTTTAAATTTACTCAATACGACAATGGTTGCATGTGAAAAAACTATCATATGTTTAGCATTCGACAAGCTTCTTACAATTCCAGCAATATTTTTTTCAATCCTTGCCGTAAGGGTTTACGATATTAAATATTGTTTCAGAAAAAGGTTTTAGGTAATGTTTAGAGAACTAACAACCGCTTTAAACCGATTCGATACTGTGCCTATTAAGGAAGGTATGATTTTTTTTGTATTCGAAACTCCATTTTTTCTACCCCGTGGACCAATGGCTGGTGATATCAAAAAACCTTACGTATATAGGTTTTAAGTGGTTATCCAAAGAATAGTAGGAACTTTTAACGAAATCCTGTTGAATTAAGTAAAGCCATCAAATCATTGTTTAACGGGTACAATGCTGATCTATTGTGAGGCAGGACATTTTCAGCAGTTTATATTTTGTTTTGTAATATTGAACATTTTGTTTCGTTTAATACCAAATTAAAATCCGGTGCATTTGAATTTTATTTGATTTTAATAAACTTCGAAATTCTTAGATTTGTATGTAGTTTCTGTGAAATTTATTTATACCATTTTTTTCAGAACTAAAGTCTCTACGAGTTTTGTTTAAAACTTTTACGTGTTTATTATCCATTTAAAAAGTTATTTTACGCCAAACATAAAATAGTATGTTTGTGACCCCTAATCTTTTGTCTTTTACTTCAGAGTTCTCAAAAAAATAATAAAAATATAGTTTTCGAACCTCTTTTTTCCAAGTTTTTCGGTCAGATTTCATAGAATATCACTAAATTTATCCCTTAATTTGGGTCCCAAAAATTACATTGTTGTTTAATTTTTTCAAAGACGCAGAAATCAGAGCGTGATTTTTATCCAGCCGACACTCGCAAAGCGTTTATAAGAACATTCTTTTTTATTTTCACTAGTAGATTATATCCTGAAATTTGTTACATTCTTTGTGAATCGCTCTGTATATTTTATTTGTAAAACATTTGTTAGAAAACTGAAAGAGTTTTTGAATTTTTTTTTTTAACATTTCTCGTCCATTATAAATTAGAGTAATATAAGCAACAACCAGGAAAGGTATTTGTTATTTAGGTTTTTTTGGTATAAATTTAAATAAAAAAATATATCTCATTTTTTATTATTACTATGAAGAGAATTGTAAAAATAATCAGTTTAGAGGTAACGCTGCTGTTTAGAATAATTAGTTAAGTTAGTGTCAGATAACGAATACATTGTATTTGTTATGAGGTACAAAAAAAAAATTTTTTTATAAAATAGTCGTACACCGGTAAAATCATTATGATAACGGAGAGTACCGCTAATTTATTTATAAAAATATTAGCTGTTTGAGCTGCTTCGCTCGCCGGACCGTCTGGCCAGGACCCCCGCAGTGTTCTTTTATCTCCTGGCTGACAATAATACTGATAAATAACAGTTAAGCATTCAGGCTCTAGAGAAATTTGAATAATAAACTAAATTACAAAAGACAAAATAGTAGTAACTATGGTTACCAAAATAAACAGCGTTTGACGAGGAAAACTTCATTTCTGTTGCCATGGTGGCAGTAATTAATTTAATTTTTAACTATTAGAATATATACTTTTCCCATTTTCATATAATTTAATAAAAAAGTCGGTAATTAACTGGATAACTTTCCCGCCCGCCAGTGAAGTTTGCAATTCTTTTTTTTGGAAAAAGTCTACTATTTTAAGCTGCATTGGTTTTAAATTGATAAAAATTAAAAAAAAAATTCGATTTTTAAAAGGTTTGGGAGCTCCACATCGGGGGAGGTATATTAAGTTATTTTAGTAATTTTATTGTTCTACAATGAAATCACATTTTAACCTTTTAAGTATTAAAAATTTGAAATTGCGAAAAAGGATTTTTTTATTTTGGGGGCTCATAATCTCATGGAGAAGAAGCCTTTGGGTAAAATTAAATTTCAAGAAAATAATCCATAAGTGCTGATTATAAATTAATTTTTTTTAAATTAAAAAAAAAAATATTATAATTCTAAATAATCAAATTTTGATTTTCTAGGGGGGGGGGCAAAATATTTTGCTATTTTTTTAATTTTTCAAGTATACTAAAGAGTAAGGATTATCAAAAAATTATGATTTTACATTTCAAAAACATTAACTTACGAGATAGATTTAAATGTAAAATAATTAAAAATAAATAAACTAATTAAAAAATTGTTTTTTTTTTTTAGTATAGATCATTTGAGTGGGACGTGCAAAAAGAATTATAGTTATTAATAGCTTATGGATTACAAAATAACAGACGCAAAAAACCCCCATTAACTATTTTCTGAAGCAAGATATAGCTAAAATATACAGAGTGTCCCATATAAAACGCAACCCAACCTTATATTGGTAGGTATTGAAATAATAAAAAGGCATGTGTAAATGTAAATGTAATTTCTATTATTACCATCATTACTTTACATTAGAGTAAATGTTGGAAGTGGCCGTCATCTTCTTGAATACAAGCGTCAATTCTTTTTACAGCGTTTCTTGCAGCTTTTTTCAAAGTTTGTGGCTGGATATTTAATATAGCTTGTTCAATATCGACTTTCAATCGTTCAATTGTTCGTGGTTTGTCGCTGTAGGCTTTTTCTTTGAGGTAACTCCATTGAAAAAAATCCGCCGCAGTCAAGTCTGGAGATCTTGGTGGCCACAAGCCTCGACCGATAACACGATTACCAAAGAATTCCTCGACGAAATCAGAAGTTGAACCTGCATAGTGCGATGTCGCACCGTCATGTTGTAGCCGGCAGTGTCCGATTATTTTCTTCCGCGATATCGCGCACCACACGCCCAACTTGTGCGGGTGTAATTGTTTTTCGTGATAAACATGGGGATTTTCAGCACTCCAAATTCTACTGTTTACGTAGCGGTCCAAATGAAACCGTGCTTCATCTGTAAAAAATAACGAACCCGTAACATTAATTCCCTCGCGCAGAAATCGACGGAACCGTTGACAATAATGCGATAAGGTCGTAATTGTAATCGTTTGGTCGCCCGATGAACAGTAGATTTGGACAAATTAATTTCAGCAGACAAACGTCTGATCGATTTATTTGGCGAGGCGAGTAATCGGTCTTTGATTTCAGCGACTGTATCTGTATTCAACACCGACGCAGATCTTTTGTGTTCCTTGTTATTAACAGAACCGGTCTCTAAATTTTACGACTAACCTTAATACTGATGTTTTGTTAGGAGCTTGTTTATCTGGGTACTTATGACGAAACACATCTTGCACTGCAACCACCGACTCAACAATGAAAACACGTTCATCTAGCGAAAATAACATCTTGTCTCTAGCAATACACTGAACGTTATGATTGCATTGTTGTTACTATCGGTAGTGTTCTACTGCGTCGCCGCGATGTTCAGATGTTTGACGAGTCCATTTCAGTAACGAGTAGGGAAGTAAGCTTGACTTTTGATATTTCATGGATGAGTGATTGATGGGTTGCGTTTTATATGGGACACCCTGTATATGTAATATATACAGGTGTCCTTTAAAGGTGAGGCCAATCTCTAGAAAGTGTTTCTACTTAACATACTGAAGAAAAAATGTACAGTGAACATAAAACCAAAACAGATATTTTTCGGTCTGTCCGTCATTTTGTTTTTTATTTAATATTATTTTTCGAGAACGATTGGAGATAACGCAATAAAATTTAGTACTTAATTTTAAACTAACATTTATTAACAGGAAAAAAATAACAATACTTTTCGTTGATAAGTTTCAAAATGGCGCTCGTTTCGATTTTTCAATCTTAAATATCTTAGGAATTATTAGATTTATCAAATTGTGTTTTATTATAAAGATTGTGAAGAATTTTTTGTGAACAAAATGACACCTTAGCCGTAAAGATCCGACGATAAACAACAGTTATTGCAAAACGTAAGCCTAAACTGATGTGGCGGCCATCTTGATTTTTTTTTTCGTGTCTCACTTGATAACTAAATCAAATTTTCTGATTAAAATGACTAAAACCACCATAATAAATCACAATAATATAAAAAAACAATATGGCTGCCATTTCGGTTTAGATCTATTACATTACTTTATTTACAGATCTCATATATAGTCGTTTTTTGGTGAGGGGTTGAATACTTTTTCTAACCTCCGGGACCACCGTTAGGCATTGTTTCAGAGAATGAGATGAATGATTTGTAGCGCGTGTGAAAAATGCCATGCCTGACCAGGATTCGAACCCGGGACCTCCGGATGAAAGGCCAGGACGCTACCACTGGCGCCACGGAGGCCAAAATACCGGCGCGACACGGAGGGGTTGAATATTAAATAAATAATTTTGGTAATTTGATCTTGATAAAAGAACTTCTGCCCGGGTAAGAAAACGTTTTAATTAAAGTGTTCCGGAAAAGATTTGAAATTTTATTTCGACCAGAACACTTTTCATTTTCCATTTTAATAGTGATTGTATTTAAGACCAGTGAAATTTCTCTTTTTAGATGTTTAATTCATCATTTAATTTTAAAGCTTTACCGTGGAAATATTCTTTGGTGTTTATAAAAATCCCTAAACTTGTTCGAACCCGGAACCTTGTAGATAAAAGGAGTAAATGTTATTATTTCACCAGGGATGTAACATTTAAACCGTTTACATATTTTAATTATATAGTGAGGTCAGTTGCCGTAATGAATTTTACGAGTCTTAAGTAATATGTTTAAAGAAAAATGTTATTTTCGCATAACAAAAAAGATTTTCTAAAACTATTTTTAAAAATTCTTTTGTACGGAATGAATTATCACAAAGTAAGTTAAATACATATAACTTTTTCATCGTGTACATTGTTGCTATATGATCATATACATAAAATTATAATGGACAAAATGTTAATGTGTGCAACAATAATGTTTTTAAACGTCTTAGGCATTGCAAATTAGTATTCTATATACGTCATACATATTATACGTCAGGCACGTAACTGTTTGTCTTTTTTTCATTTATATTAATTTCTAAGAAATGCATTTGTTTTTTCTGGATTTATGTAAAAACTTCATATATATATATTTGTTACACTGGTAATTTTTTAAAAATTATTTATTCATAAAACAGGCATTAATCCAGTTATGAAGAGTACATTATTAATATTTTAATAAAGCGAAGATATGAAATGAAAAAATCCCTTTTGGCACGCCGGAAGGCGGAGGTAGATATCACCGATGCCAAGTAGGGGATAAAAAAAGATTTCCATCTTAGAGTTAAGAAAAACTTTAAATTTACTCAATATAACAATCGTTGCATGTGAAAAAAGTATCACATGTTTAGCATTCGACAAGCCCAATCTTCTTACAATTCCAGCAATATTTTGGTCATCCCTTGCGGTAAGGGTTGGTCATATCAAAAATTAACCCTTTAATTTGGGTCCCAAAAATTACATTGTTGTTTAATTTTTTCAAAGGCGTAGAAATCGGAGCGAGATTTTTATTCAGCCGACACCCGCAAAGCGTTTATAAGAACATTCTTTTTTATTTTCACTAGTAGATTATATCCTGAAATTTGTTACATTCTTTGTGAATAACTCTATATTTTAATTGTAAAACTTTTGTTAGAAAAATGAAAAAATAGAAAGAAATTATTAGTCCCTTTTTCTGACTACTTTTTTTGCCAATGGTTGGCGATATATAAAAACATTACCTATATAAGTTTGTAGTCGTTATCCAAAAAATAGTAGGAACTTTAAACGAATTCGATATTTTACTTAATAAGAAAGGTATAGCGATTTTTTTGTTGTTTTTTTTTTTAAATGTCCACCGCATTTCCACCCCGAAGGTCCGATTTTGGCCGTTAACGAACTTGACCGAGATTTCGAGAAGAGTTATTTTTAAGGAACAATTTGAAAATTATTGGCGAAAAATTGTGGCAGAAATCGTGTCCACAAGAAACTGAAATATATATATAAATATAAAAACATTTACGCTGACGTTGGTTTTGGGGTCTGGGGGATATGAAACACGAAGATATGTCGACATTTTCCGGAAGTTGAATTATGGTACCCATTACAATAAGTAGCTTTCTAATGAAATCTACCTAAATAAAAACGCCATCTAAGAATCGAATCCAGAATCAGTTAATAGAGATGCCTTCGTGCTAAAATAAATGGTTTACTACACATCTCCTACTATTCATTTTTAACCGATTATAATTGTAAAAAAGAAATGAGTTTCTCGATTTCATTCTTGTAAACCTTCATATTTATTAAATATACCAATATCGATCAGTATAATGGAAGATTTTTGAAACCGAAAATTACACGGTCTGTGTAGACATTTTACAAAAATAATTTTATCCTAATGATTACTTATATTAAATCTTTAAGCTACGATGACTGAAGGGGAGGGGTTGCTGGAGCGTATCATGTTATATGAGCGTTCACACGACCTCCGTTTTCAGTTTACAGTAAAAATTGCGTACTGAGATGTCAAAAGCTTATATTATTTTCAAAGAAGGAACAAATTGTGATTTTTACGGGAAAGAAATATAGCGAGTAATTATTATTTAATTTAAAAGCAAACTCATTTCTTAATTTCGTGTAAAGAAATTTCTTAATTTCCGAATTCAATAGTAAAAGAAATTTGGAGTTTGTTGCTGTGTTGTACGAAATTTTAACGGAACGGCCTGATGTATTTGACAGTTATAGTAGTCATATTTTAATTCAACTACAAAAATTATTTCCTCAAACTACAATATAAAACATTTTGGTACTAGAATGGTCGCCGACTTTGCAACATCAACTAAAGCTGCGATTCTCGCTCCAGTAAAAATAGCAAAAAAAACCGCGCTAGTTTCTGTAACTATGTTTGTCGTGTACACTCCGCCATTAGCCTTATAGTTAATGATTTTTTTAAATATTTAAATAAAATATTTTCACACAAATTTTAAAAGAAAATTAATTAGAAAACTTACGGTTAAAGTGTGCGCGCATGCGTGTGTGTGTAAAAAATTTGGAAATTTATTCTAGAAGTTGAAATAAGGAAAAAAGTTGATGTAAATATATGCCCATTTTGTTAACGAGTTACGGCTAGTTAAAATTTTCGCCCGGTTTCAGTTCCCCCGGTGAAATGACGTAATACTGAAATTTTTAAGGCGTTATATGCGGAGTAAAATTGATGGGTTTCTTATATTTTTTGAACTGAAAAATCGAGTAAAATAGATCACAGAATTGTATCACCTGTAATTTTTTTGATATCCAACGTAAAACAAAAAACTTCGGTGACAAAAAACACCTTTGTAACTTCCTGAAATACAAGGAAGTATTGTAATCGCGAAAATTTTGGTTTTCATATTTTAACGGACATATCCATTTTGACCATCCCTGAATCTATTTTGACTATTTTAGTTGTGACGTCTGTACATACCTCCGTATCTCGCATAATTGAAAAACGATTAGCCGTAAAATGTTAACATTTTGGGTTGTAACATGTAATTCTGAACCTCCCCTTTTGGTTGCAATCGAGTGAACCACTTATGTCCAAAAGAGTCCATAACACAAAATAAATTTTAACTTTTTCAGTAATAAGCCCTCATTGAGGGCTTTTTAACTTTTTTTACTTATTTTCATCGGTTCAAAACTTAAGCGAAATAAAATTTAAAATTATGAAATAGTTAGATGTTATATATAAGAGGAAGGCACATAGTTCGAATCAAACTTCATCTCCTTTTTTTTTAATATAGATTTATTAATAATTATTAACCTCCGATTTAAAAACATTTTTACAATAAATAATAAGTTAATAATTACAATTAAAAAAAATTATCAGAAGTTATTAATGAAATAAAATGTTATGTACTTTTAAAAATGTGTATATGTAATTTAACAGGCGTACAAGGAAGAAGTGTGGTGTCCACATCAGTTTTTTCCCCATCAAGTTGTTATAACGCTTACCAAACACAAACCTTTTCTCTTGTAATGACTACCAGAAATTGTATTTTCCCCCTATTAAAACAGTAATTACGTCTTTTTTCTTTCAGTAATTCTAAAACTAATTTTTATAATGCGTGGAGTTTCTTCATCTACGAAATTATAGTTAAAATAGGATTAAATCTAACAGTTTGATTTTGTTTAGATAAATGAATTTGAACAATTACTATTACTAATCATAACATTTTATTATAATACATTTTTTTTTCAAAATAGGTACAGTAATTTTGTTAATTTAAATATTCTGTTTTGATTTCTCTTAAAGTAATGATGTTTATTATATATTAAACGTCTAATAAACAAAATTGTACCATTTTAGTGTAATAGTGTAATAAATTCGGGCCATTGAAGAAGGCAGTAAGCGTAGAATAAATCAGAAACCAGCCTGGCATGGGATGTTTATTATTATTTAGATTTTTTTTTGTCAGGTTCATCTACGACTATTTAATTATGACGTGTACCATGCATATTGAATAAAATTTTAATACATTGAAATTTAAAATTATTTTCTTATATTAAATTTTTAACTACTAAATCGTATTATTGTATATATATATATATATATGTATATATATATGTGTGTGTATTTAGCTAAAAATATACGGGTGCTTTTTTAGTTAAAAAAAAGTAACAAGTGATAGTCTTATGTATTACAATAAAATGAAACCAGTTATTTTTAAAAGATAAGGAAAAAATTTATAATTTAAAAAAAAGAAACGAAGTCACTGCACTTGTTACTATCTGGGAATTAAACCGCCAGTGTCGCGTTTTAAGTTCAGCACGACACTGTGGTCAGCAGTTAAGAGTAGCAATAGGGTCGTATATATATATATATATATATAAAGAGAGAGAGAGACAAAACACACACGGATGGATATGTATATGTATGAGAGAGATAAAGATTGTTTGATTTAATGGCGGCACCTTCAAACGATTAAAAACCGGCGGCTTGGCATCGGGACGTTCCCACTTCACATGATTAACCTTTTATCATGAATTCCACTCTGCATTCTTTAACTTGTTCTGTTCTTCTTGTTGATGCGGCAGAATGCAGAATAAAAATTGTTGATTACCGAGAATGTAAACCTCTCGAACAGTCGGTTGTTTGTTGTGTTGAGTTTTGTATTATGTTATTTGTTTTCTTACTTTGACAATTAAATCGAGATCTTACGATTTACTTCCAACTCTTCTGAATACATTCTTTAAAGTATTCTTTTTCTTCTTCTTTTTCTTCTGCTACCGGAAACAAATGGTCAGCTGGTTTCTGACCGTTTTCTTTTCTTGTTAGAGAGTCTAGAGTATTAGTCTTTTTTTTTTCTATTTTTCTTTTTATTGATTTATTTATGTATAATAACTCATCTTTATTGTCGTTTTCGTATTCTCTTAATTGATTATTTATTGTAGGTTTCTTTTACAAACATGTCAGTACAAGGGTTTATCTTATTGTCATTGTATCTATAGACGGTTTCTGTAAGTCGGTGTGATATTTTTTCGATTGAAAATTATTATCTTGATCAATACTCATTTTCTTTTATCCATTATATAGTCTCTCATCCATTATATATGTAAATAATTTTTTTATTTTAAGGTTTTCAATAAAACAAAAACTAATTTAGAGAAAATATATCCACAGGTTATTCAGTAATCATTTTACATTCATTGTTGCTGTTATATACTAATTCACGTAAAAGAAAACTCGATTGAAAACCACGTTTGGTAATAATTGTTTTTTAACGCCATCTATTTCATTGGTTTCATGCTATTCACTCCCTGTACTAATCTTTTAGGGTAGTAAAGGTTATGATGAGACTAGAAGAAAAGCATGCTACGGAAACAGACACAGACAACAGTGGTGCCAGGGACCTGCCTACAGGCACAATACCACATGATTATAATTATGACTAATAATATATATAGTATATTATATATATATATACACACATATACACACATACACATACATACAGGATGTTTCTAAAATGGTGGACTGGCTATACTTTTTCGAATTTTACTTGAAAAACTGAACATAAAATATCCTTAGGAAAAATGGCAATTTTTCTTTGTTCACCCTGTGTTCGCCGTTTTGTTATTTTAATATAATAATTTATATCTCAGTTTCGGATAGAGGAATCACATTAATATTTGGTAAGCGTCTCTGTAATAAAGTTGTAAATTTAACAAAAAATCAAAACTTAAATACTTTCGCAAATTACAAAATGGCAGCCATTTTTATTTTTTAATCCGTTATATTTCCATAAATATTATTTTCATAATAATCTATGTGATTTGCTAAAATATTAAGCCTTTTATTTTGAATAAAATCACATTTTATTTTTTTTAATTTGTTAACAAATAGTCAAGTTATGAGAGAAAATTGATGTTGTAATTTTGTTATAATTATTAGGTCTATCATTGTAAGATAATTATTACTTGATTTGATATTAATTTATAATGATAGTAGAATTAACAATAAATAAAAACAATTAATATTTAATCGAATTGAACGTAAAGGTGGAGGACATGAAAACAGACACGTAATTACAACAATTTTCCGCCATAACTCGGCTATTTGTTAATATATTTTAAAAAATAAAATGTCAGTTTGTTCAAAGTAAAAGGCTTAATATTTTATTTTAGTAAATAACATAAATTTTGAAAAAAATTGTTATTTATTGAGATATAACAGATTGAAAAATTACATGGCCACCATTTTGTAATTTGCGAAGGTATTTAAGTCCGGATTTTTTGCTAATTTTAAAACTTTATTACCAAAACCTTTATCAAATATTAATGTGATTCGTCTATCTGTACTTGAGGTATAGATTATCTTCTTTCTTTTTCCTGTTTAGCCTCCGGTAACTACCGTTTAGATAATACTTCAGAGGATGAATGAGGATGAGTGTGAATGAAGTGTAGTCTTGTACATTCTCAGTTCGACCATACCTGAGATGTGTGGTTAATTGAAACCCAACCCACCAAAGAACACCGGTATCTACGATCTAATATTCAAATCCGTAATTGCCTTTAGTAGGACTCGAACGCTAGAACTCTCGATTTCCAAATCAGCTGATTTGGGAAGACGCGTTAACCACTAGACCAACCCGGTGGGTTGAGGTATAGATTATTATATAGAAATAACAAAACGGTGGACGGGGGAGAACGAAGGAGAAATTGTCATTTTTCGTAATGATATTTTTGGTTCAGTTTTACTAGTAGAAGCCGAAAAAGTATAACCAGCCCACCATTTTAGAAACACTAAGTATATATGAGTTTATATTTTTTTTTTGTTTTCATCTATAGTTTTTTCTTCTACATTTTTTCCGATTACTAATCCTCAACGTCTCTCTCTCTCTCTCTCTCTCTCTCTCTATATATATATATATATATACATATATATATATACAAATTTTGTTTAATTTTTTTCTTTCAATTGATGTCTATATGTTATATCTAAAATATAAATACGAAAGTTTGTAGTGGTTCTGTCCGTTTCCAACATCATGCGAGAACTACCCGGCCAATTGCTTTCAAATTTTCAGAATACATTCGTGTTATCCCAGGTATCGTTTCAAGCCATAGTTTGAGGCCTTTAGTTTCCTTGAGGGTGAAGTTGTTAATTTTTCCTCTTGGACGAAGATCTAATACTGTTTTTTATTTTGATTTTTTTTTTTTTTACTTAAAAATAAGAGGCTATGCGGTTATAACATAACCAATTTTCAGTTCTCTACCTTGCCGCTTTTCTGAGATAGAGTAATGGAAAGGTTTATCAAAAGGGATATGTTCGACTACAGCGGAAGCTTTTATGTCAAGCAGTAGGGAAAGTTGGAGGAAGAGAAGTTTTCAGGCTTTAATTATTATTTATTAATATTATTCTCTCAACTTTAAGGATAACCAACACAGCGGGGGTATAGAGGGCGGAGCCCCAGCCGGTTGATATATATATATATATATATATATATATATATATATACCCGCGCGTGCGTCTTACTATCTTAATTCTTCATTATTTACAATATTTTGTCTCGGGCTTTTATTTTCTTATTTTCATTTTTAGATTCATATTGTATAGGATTCTATTCTTTTTCTACCTCCTCTAATTCCTACTAGCCATGTTTCACTACCACCTTCGATTTTTCCTCCTTGTTTTTTCCAATCATATTTTGATCTCAACCTTTATTCTTTTATCCATTATAATTTTATTTGAGAAGTAACAAAATTGTGTAACTTTTGATATATTAAGAACAGTTTTCTTTATATTTAATTACGATCCTTTATAATTTCTTAATTTTTCTTTTCTTAATTTTTAAATTATATTTCTATTAGCAATAAATTCATGTTATTCAAAATTTCATCCATAATTCATTTTTTGTTTGTTATTGAAATAATTTAAACAAAGTACATTGGTGAATTTTTTATATTTTTATTTTTTCTTCTTGGATAATTAAATGCGCTCAAAAATGTTCGTTCAATTAATGTATTACATCTTAATAGAAATTAAAAAAACAACGGGGTTAGAATGCATCCTTGTAGCACTCCTTTCTGAATTGTATATTCCTTTCTTTATTTACACACAATCTTATAATTTCTACTTGATATACGGTGATTAAAAAAAAAAAACTTATTAACTTTAAAAGTATATAAAAATCTGTCGAGCTAATTTACAGATTCGGTTGAGATCTCATTTCATAGAAACACACATAAAGTTTATCTAAACCAAAGTTTCACTTAGGTTCGATATGGATGTAATGCGACATATAGCCCACCTGAATTCAATTTCAGTCCAGATTGTATCCAACAACTCGAGCGTTACCTCAGCTATTGAGGCGTTATTTCGAAATCTTTGCTCGTAAGATCAGCAGGTAGAGGCGGTACATAAACGCGATCTTCAATGAAACCTCACAAGAAAATATCTAGCGGGGTCAATTCTGGGTACCGAGGTGGCCAGAATTTGGACTTTCACGACCGACCCTCCGATCTGGTATTGACTATTAAGAAGATCTCGGGGACCTGTAGGATGGAGCAAGGTCTTGCTAAATGGAGTCCATCTTCGTCACATCGCCTTACTAAGGAGTTAGACAACTTTTGGAGATGTCAAGATAAACAATACCAATTACGGTTACTTCCTGGAAGAAGAAATTTTTTCATTCATAAATATCATCCTTTGAAGTAATACCGTACAGCAGTTCCGGAGGCTAAACGGAAAAAAAGAAGTGGAAAAACGATCTGTCTTAGCGAAGATTTGATGCTAAGAGATAACTGTATGGTTACTAGGAGGCTCCTTACCGTACTCTCTACCAAAATTACGTTGAACTGCACTTTAATCCAAACAGCGTGAAACAAAAACGCATAACAAGCACGTTCCGCACCAGTAAATATATCAATTTTTAACAACGTCGGTGGCCGAATACGGTACTAATGAACTACGTTAATCATAACTTGATTTCATTTGCTATGAAATTAGACCTCAACCGATCTGTAAGTTATCTGAATAGATTTTTATATCCTTTTAATGTTGTGAAGTCCTTTTTGAATCATTTTCTATATTGCTGCTTGATTATCAAGCATTCTAAGCCCACCGAAACGAAGATAATAAATCGTCCTATAAATTATGATTTCTTTACTTTGTTATCGTCTGTAAGAAAGTAGTTTTATTTAATTTTATTTGAACTTTAAGTGATTTAAAAAATGCGTTCAGCCGGTAAAAAGACTAGGGGTTTGTTGTGTTAAATGATCAAATTGATTAGTCATTTTTATGGAATAAATACATATACATACACTGCTACCGTTATTTATTAAGGGAAATTTGGCTAATAACTGATCTAAAAACAAATAAATTAACAATTAATATAATCAACCTTAAAAAAATTTAAAAACACCTTAAAATTTAAAAACACTCATGACTGTCCCGGTCCTACTAGTATACTTTAACGGTTTTTAAATTTTAACTATGATTTTAAACTTTGACTTTAATACATTAATTTTAACTCCTGATGATGGCTTCGAAGTAAAGCAGAAAAATCTAGAGAAAACTTATCAACGTGCTGGTAAGGTGGATTATATTAATTGTTAATTTATTTATTTATTTAACGTATCAGCGGTACCATGTTTGATAAATTGATCTAAAAACGTTATGTATGTTCAAAATGTATTTTAAATATCTTATCATCAGATTAATCTACGTCAAAAAATTGTATAATCGTATTAATCTATGTCAAAAAAAAAATAAAGGTTCTACATATACATTTATTTGATTTTTTTTTTAAAGAGGAATAAAATGATAAATGCATGGTTCAAAATATGAAAAAAATGTTTATCAGTTACAAAAAATTGAAAATTTATAAAAATTACGATAAAAAATAGAACATGCAATTAGAAAAAGAAGATTAAAACTTTACAGACCTCTTTAGAACGAATGAGAGCAGATTATCTAAACAAATTTTTTTAATTTTTAACCTTTAAAAAACTAGGTTATCAATTCGACTGTATGTTACGCAATAATCTTCGATGTAAACCGATTTTGATAATTTTTTTTTTTGATCGAAAGAGTACACTTTCGGAATGGTACCATATAAATTTTAATTAAATCCGTTGATAATCTTAGGAAAATGTTTAAAAAAATGAACGACTCAACACCCTTAGCCGCTGACCGCTCGCACCAGTACAGTGTTCCTCTCTGTTTCCTGTTTGGCTAAGATATTGATAACATTCTATATTATCGTTGTTTAGTCTCCGCGGAAATGTTCATGGCATTTATTTCTCTATTTTCCGTCTTTAAACAATCATTCCTTTTTCTTTCTCGGCTCTTTTCCTCTAAACTCCATATAAATATTAAACCTACATTTAATATTTATAAAAAATAAAAACCGACTTCAAACAAAATAATAGCGCTAAAAAGTTATAAATAATTATATTTTTATTTATTAACTAAAGTAAAAGTATTTACAAAAATAACTATTTTTGAAGTCGGTGCTAGCCATCATAAATTAAACGTAGTTACTTGAAGTTAATATCTCAACCGACCGGTAGGCGGCTAAACGGGATTCCGACATGTAAAATTGTATCAAGAGCATTTAAGAGAGAGAGTCTCAAGATCATACCTTACCTTGAGTTCGCCAAGGCATATATAGGTGGTGATAATACATGTACCTAAGCATCTACAAAAAAATGCCAGGTGGTTGCATCGACAGTGCCGCCAATCGTGGCGGACAAACTACTGTCTGATGGGCGATTTCGGATCGGGCGGGTGACCTGTCGAGTGATGCGGCGTACATCCGACCACCTTTGCTTTAGATCCAGGCCAGAGTACCAAGTTTTGTTCTGGCGCAGACAGAAGCGGCCGTTGTTTTACATGTGGTAAGGCTGGCCATTTACGCAAGGACCGCCAGCAGGCCCCTATGTGCTTTCCTGTAGTTCACATGGTTTTACGGCTGGGGGTCAGCGATGTCATGGATGCGACTGGGGGT
Organism: Lycorma delicatula; assembly: GCF_047948215.1. Classification (NCBI taxonomy): domain Eukaryota; kingdom Metazoa; phylum Arthropoda; class Insecta; order Hemiptera; family Fulgoridae; genus Lycorma; species Lycorma delicatula. Next base: position 3,979,966 of record NC_134465.1, read on the forward strand.
TCCTTCATTAGATGCATGGCGCCTAAACGATCAAGTCCCGGTTATCTGACGGGAAGTTTGTCCCCGAAGAAGTAGTTACAGGCCATGGCACCCCTCGTAGCCGAGTTTATGTTTAGTTTCGTCGGGCGGGAAATAAAAGCACCTATAAAATATTCTTATATCATACTTTGGTATGTCGCATTTTATTGTTGTATTATATTTTTTCATTTTATTGTAGTAAAAATTTTACTACCTGTTCTACATTGTTTGAAGTAGGATTTGTATTACATAGATGAAAGGGTTTTTTTATTTTTTTTTTTCACCACGAACTTGTGCTCGTTGGCATCGACTTCAAAAATTATTATTTGTTGTAAATAATTTAGTTAATAAATAAAAATATAATTATTTGTAACGTTTTAGTACTATTATTTTTTTAAGTCGGTTTTTATTATTATTTTGCATAAATTATATATATATATTTTTTTCCAAAAATAATATGGTGTAGAGAAGCAAAAATGATTTAAAAGTACTCAGTGGATCAAAAAGCAGAATTCCGAACAGACAAACTTTCAGAAAAAGGATAAATGATTCCAAATTTCAAGAATAATAAATAGTAGAAAAAGCAAAAATCGTGATGAAATGAAAAAAAATATGAATGAAAGGATAAAGATTTTTTTTGGAAAAGAAATAAGTCTGAACTATGCAAACGTGATCCGTAGAAGTCAGATCGTAAGAAAATTATAAAAAAAAAAAATATATATATATATTTGTATATATCGGCCTTCCTTTTTATTAAGTTTTTTATTTGTTATATCAATTCTTAGATTGATCGATTACTAATGTAAAAAATTGATGAACGCTCTAATTTAAGCCTATTATAAATTTTTGTAAAGTTATTTAATTGAAAAGTTTAATCATGTGTGTTTTTGTTTGTTTTCAGGTAAGTGAAGTCTGATGAATCATTAATATTCTGATACATGACGTAAGTTATATTTCCGATTATGTTCTATAATAAGTAAAATTTAGTAGATTATTAAAATTAACTTGTAAACTTTTTTTTTTTAAGAAGAAAACCCGTTAATTTCGATGTAAAAGGTTTTTCTTTTATTATTGTTATTTATATTAAGAGAAAATTCTGTAATTTTCCATTATCTTTCATGTCAGTGATGTGGAAAATATAACAGCAAGATTAAATTTTACGCATTATGTTTCATTTAACCTGGGTGGAAGTTTAACATGCTGCAACCGGATAGTTGTATATTTATTGATTTTTACAGCGTTTAATTATACAAATGATTCATCGTAATTCCTGTTGAGTTTTACTTATGGTTTTAGCCATTTTATTTATACCATTATTCCTGGAAATCATGTTCCCCAATTATTCATCGTAATTTGTCTTAAGGTTTTTTTTATTTTAACAGATCATTTATTTTCATTTTCAGCTGTATAATTTTTCAATCTGTGAGGAAACATATTAATTTCCGACTTCTGTTGTAGAGAGTTAGTGGAGTTTCTTGCTTTATTATTCATTTTTCTTGGTTCGAATCCTCCACTCCGATTTGGAATTTTTCACATTTTATAAAATTATATATTTATAGTAAAACGTTTTGGTAATTTGGAAATATATATGTTACCGTAAAAGACCAATATCTGGCAAACATTATTATTCTCCGATGAATGTCCACAAATACCAAATACTTTTGTGAAAGACTGAAATATTTGCTTATTCGGATCTTCCCGAATTTGTTGACAAACATAGATAAGCTCTGGTAGGGCTTGAAACAATAACTAGAAATTAAAAAAAGGAAATCTAAATTTAAGCCAAACATAATTTACGCTCGCTAACCTCGTTTAATTAATTAAATTTACAAATTATATATATTATTCTCCAACATTGGAGGCGATTAACCAAATACACCACATTTATAAAAAAAAATTCATACAATTTTCAGCATTTTATAAATTGAAAAGGCCAGTCAGGAGAAGCAGGATGTGTTAATTGGTCAGATGGTTTGCCCATATTTAATTTTTTTTCAACATGCATGCGTAATGCGTTTATATTAATTAATCGCCTTCATTGTTGGAAAATAACATATATAATTTATATTATATTTTAGTTGAACGACGTTGGCGATCGTAAGTTATGTTTGATTTAAATTTTTTTTTCTTCCTTGTACGAAGTAAAGGAAGTATTGTATAGCGAAAAATTTCGGTTTTCAGATTTCAACGGAAATATCCAATTTGACCAACCCTGAATCCATTTCACTAGTTTCCATGTGATGTCTGTACGTATATATCGTGCATAACTCAAAAAACGATTAGCCGTAGGATGTTGAAATTTTGGATTTTAGACTGTTGTAATATCTAGTTGTGCATCTCCCATTTTCATTGCAATCGACTGAACTAAAAAAGACCAAAATCCAAAATAATTTGGATTTTGGACTTTTTCTTAACTGCAGTAATGAGCTCTCATTGAGATATTTGTAACGATATGTCATAAGTAGTACTTATTTTCATCGGTTCCAGAGTTACAGCCAAATAAAATTTTATTTTTAATGAAATATTTGAATCTTACAAGGGGAAAGCACATCGGTTCGAATCAGACTTCACCTCCTTTTTTTTTTAACTTTTATTTTAATTTCAATATAGTGATTTATTAAAAATTATTAACCTGCGATTGTAAAAAAAAATTACGATGAATAATAATTCAATAATAACAAGAAAAAAAAATGAAATGAAATAAAATTTTAGTACTTTTAATTTTAAAGAAAATGTATATATATAATTTAATAGGCATACAAGGAAGTCATGTAGTGTCCACAACTGATTTATTAGGAGGGTTTCTCGTAATCTACTTACCTTGGAGATTGGTATTGGATATTTTTTTAATTTCTAGTTATCTTTTCGACCCCCCACCAGAGGTTATTTGTTTTTGTCAACATGTATATCCGCGAAGGTCCGAATAATCAAATATTTCGGTCTTTCCCCGACGTATTTGGTATGTGTCGACTTTTACCTCAGAATATCATTTGCCAGATACCGGTCTTTCACGTTAACATACGCATAGAAAGTCGGATTATAGAATCACGTGCGGTTAAAAAAGAATATGAAATTTTAATCTGAAGAGGTTTTAAAAGATATTTTTAAATTATTTAAAAGTAATGAAAAAAATTATTTTTGTACTTTTAACACGGGTATATAAATTTATATTGAAATGATTGTACTCTTCCTTATTCTCAATTTTTTTCATTTTTAATTTAAAATCAAAAAGTAAAAGTTAATCTACGTAAGTATTAATGGAAATTTAAATAATATTTGACTTATAAAAAAGCCGGTACTGTTCTTTATGAATTACAAAGTCAGTAAAGACATATAGTTTTGTCATTTTACAGTGATTTCTTTGTAGTATTTGGGGAAAGTTAAATTGTTTACCTGTGAAAAATGTGAAACGGTAAGTTTTCTACGGTTTATTCAGTTTGGTTTACAAAAATCAACCAAAACCGCAAATAATTTCATTCAATCGTTTAAATTTCATTTGCGGGAAATATAAATTTATTTGTTCTATGATGCGACGAATTAATTTAAAGACTAAAATTATTACCTCTAAAAATTGTACTGTTAAATACTATACGTTCTTAAGTTATTTAAAATAATTTATAAAACGTTTTTTTATAAATTATTATAGACGTATAAAAAAAGACAGATGTTTGTAGCATGTGTGTTGACCTGTATTTGGTCTTATAACTGTGTACGTTAGGCTGATTTTCTTCAAACTTGGTAGACTGCAACTAGAACTGGAATTACCATCGGAGAGAATGAAATAAATTCTTTTGGTCGAAATAAAGGTTCAATATTTACTGAGGCGTTTTAACAAAAAAAATTCTTACAATAGCTGTAGTTATTTTCTCAAAATCACAAATTACCAAAAATTTATATTTAATATTCATTCACCCACCTCAAAAAATGACTAAAAAGTTTTCTTTTTTTTTAGCTATACCTTGCTTTAGAAAGGAGTAAATGAAAGTTTTGGCATCTATATAGGGATTTAAACAATTATAAGAATTTTTGTTAATCCACTCCAACGATCTGTGGTAACAAAAGATATATTTTAATTAAAAAAATAATAATAATATTTTAAAATGAAATCCACTTCCCAAGTTACCCAATGAATTAAAATGTAAAAATCTTAATTTTTTGATTGCCTTAAAGTAGGATTTCTTTAAAAAAATTTCAAAAATGTTCACACACCGTTCTAGTCATTTATTATCACCTTTTACGGATTATTTTTACCTGAAGTTTTCCCGTTGTATACGGAGGCCTCTAAATGAAAAAAAAAATCATTTTTACTTCCTTGTGAGAAGTAAAGGAAGTATTAGAATCGCGAAAATTTTCATATTTTTACGAAAATATCTATTTTGACCATTCCTGAATCCATTTTGACTAGTTTCGACATGACATCTGTACGTACGTATTTATCTTGTATAACTCAAAAACGATTAGTCTTAGGATGTTGAAATTTTCGATTTATGACTGCTGTAACAACCCGTTGTACACCTCCTTTTTTGATTGCAATCGACTAGATCAAAAGTGTCTAAAAAAGTCCAAAATAAAAATTGGATTTTGGGCTTTCTTAACTACAGTAATAAGCCCTCACTGAGAACTTTTCAACGGTATATCATAAGTGGTACTTATTTGCATTGATTATTATAGTGTTATAGCTAAATAAAATTTTAATTAATTAAATATTTGGATATACAAGAGGGAGGCACATCGTTCGAATCCGACTTCATCTCCTTTTTTTAATTTAAATATATTGATTCATTAATAATTATTAACCTGTGATTGTAAAAAAACGTTTACGATAAATAATAATTTAATAATAACAATAAAAAAAATAAAAAAATATCAGAAGTTATTAATGAAATAAAATTTTTTATACTTTTAAAAATTTGTGTATGTAATTTAATAGGCGTTAAAGGAAGTCACGTGGTGTTTACATCAAATTTTTCTCTAGATTACAAAGCAGTAGTCTTGCCGTTCAATTTTTTTTTTTTTTAGTAAATCCTTCACAAATGTAGAAACAACCGGTTTTTTCCTGTATTCATTTATTTAATTAAGCATCATAAAATTAGAAATAAATATTTTTATATAAAAATCTGAAAAAAATATTTATAATTTTGATTGTTGTTTTTCAATAAAAAGGAATTATTTTATCTTATAAGTACAGATAGAGCTTAAATATATATTGTAAAAATTAAACGCCGACTTTTTGAATAAATGAAGTGTAGTAAATTTTTATGGTATCAACATTTTTTGAACGTAAAAAAATATGTGACAAGGATACGAACCTAGGGCTTTTATAATTAAAATCTTCACGCTAATACTCCGTGATAAATTATTGAAATTTTTATTTTTGATTCTGTATCGAATCCAAAACTCGTAATATTATTTATGTATATATAAAAAAAAATAATTTCATCGGTCGGTCGGTACTAAAAAAAAAAATATTACAGGAAGTATTAATTATTGTGTTATAATTGCTTATAAATTAAAAAAACAGTTTAATTTGAAAAGGTTTATTTTTTTATTAACTTTTTCTTAATACTATGTGACATGAAAATACGTATTTGTTTATTTATGAATTCATTAGAATATATTACATTATAAGATATAGCTGTTATTAAAATGTAAATAAATATTATATTACTTTTATTATCTAATAGTAATAATAACAATAGTAAATAGAAATAGTAATTGAGGTTTAAGTGTAGAGCGGGAGAGTATGTGTTTTAAATAAAAAGGGTCGGGGGAATTTGAGAGAGTGAAAATTGAATAAAGAAGAAATAGGAACGAAAGGGGGGGAACAATAGCGCGTAGTTTTGTCTTGAAAATGGGAAGTGGTGTGAGGATTTGGAATAAAAGGGAGTAAGAGTCTCGGTTAGAAAAGGAAAGGAAGTAGAACGATCGCAGGAGGGGTAAATGGGTGATTTTGTCGAAAAGGGGGATGAGGTAGCCGTTGATAAAGCGGGGGTAAACGTAATATAACAGCTTGACAAAGCGGCATCGGACGGTCGTATGGCGCCGTGCGTCCTCGTCTTACCGTACTATGATAAGAGGAAGGGTACATTTTGGATGACGTATCGGGTCGGAGGGGTTGTTAAAAAAAAGGGTGGGAAATAGATAGGGGTTGTATGCAAATGTATATCGAGTGGGGGGACGGAGATACGGTGGTACTCGTCGTGCGCCTCGAATTTGCCGTCCGCCGCAGGATTAGCGGACAAATTTCATTCTCAATTTACACACAAATGAGGCAGTGTACTCCCCTCCATACCTATCAGTCCCCCTCGCCGAACACTTCTCTCGCCCCTACTTTCGTACTGTACCATATTTTGCTCTTCTCCTTCAGCCCTTTTCTCACACCATCTCTCTTTCGTTATAGCTTTTACTTTGTCTATAACTACCCCTCTACTCGCATTTACTCGCGACTCGAATATTGTATTTTGTGCACTACTTGTTGCTCTTTTCATATAATGTCCACCGCTCTCGTTCTTCTCACTTTCTCACTCAATCGTTCTCTCTCTCTCTCACTCTCTCTCTCTCTCTCTCTCTTCCCATTCACCCTTTTGGAACTCATCAAAACTAAATTGTTATTTTCGTCCATCATACTGTATTTATTTATTTTTTTATACCCTCTCGGTCTGTATTATTAATATTACATGGCATGTATTATCGTTTTATTATTCTATCTTCTCCCAGTAAATTAATAAACAATAATATATTATTAATTGGACGGATTTGTTTTGTTATGCTGATTTATTATTTATTAAAATCATTATTTTACTTATTAATTATTATTTAATAAACATTATTAAATTCTTTTTAATGTCGGTTATTCATTTCTAATATTTTTTTAAAACAGTTTATATTTACTGTGGGCTTTTATTTCATAAAAAATGTGGTGTTTACAAATTATTTTTTGTACTTCCGTATATATTGTACAATTAAAAAATTGTTCAATTAATTTAATTTAATTTTGATTTAAAATTTTATGTATATTTGATTTAATTCAGTATATGTTTATTTGTTATAATAACTAAAAAATTTTTTATAAGCAAATAACCAAACCACCTCAGAAACTAGCAATAGACCGCCGTATTGCTTCATGCTGTGCAAAACTATATTCGAATTTTTAGGAAACGGTTTTAAAGGGCTTAAATAAAACAAAATTTCTTTATGTTGTGCACAAATAACACAACTTTTAAAATACATAAGAACAGTATATATACAGGGTGTCCCATATAAAACGCAACCCATCAATCACTCATCCATGAAATTTCAAAAATCAAGCTTGCTCCCCTACTCCTTACTGTAATGAACTCGTCCAACATCTGAACATCGCGGCGACACAGTAGAACACTACCGATAGTAAAAACAGTGCGATCATAACGTTCAGTGTATTGCTAGAGACAAGATGTTATTTTCGCTAGATGAACGTGTTTTCATTGTTGAGTCAGTGGTTGCAGTGCAAGATTTGTTTCGCCATAAATACCCAGATAAACCAGCTTCTAACAAAACATCAGTATTAAGGTTAGTCGCAAAATTTAGAGAGACCGGTTCTGTTATTTACAAGGAACACAAAAGATCTGCGTCAGTGTTGAATACAGATACAGTCGCTGAAATCAAAGACCGATTACTCGCCTCGCCAAATAAATCGATCAGACGTTTGTCAGCTGAAATTAATTTGTCTAAATCAACCGTTCATCGGGCGAACAAACAATTACAATTACGACCTTATCGCATTCAAACGGTTCATAGACATCTTGAGCCCGACAAAGAAAAGCGGCTACAATATTGTCAACGGTTCCGTCGATTTCTGCGCGAGGGAATTAATGTTATGGATTCGTTATTTTTCACAGATGAAACACATTTGGATGGCTATGTAAACAGCCAAAACACTAGAATTTGGAGTGCTGAAAATGCCCACGTTTATCACGAAAAACAATTACATCCGCAGAAGTTGGGAGTCTGGTGCACGATATCGCGGAAGAAAATAATCGGTCCTATTTTTTCGAGTACACCATTAATGCAGAACGATATCAGGATATTTTATTTCGGTTCATCGCTTTCTTGGAAGAGGAAGACAGACACTGCCGGCTACAACATGACGGTGCGACATCGCACTACGCAGGTTCAGCTTCTGATTTCGTCGAGGAATTCTTTGGTAATCGTGTTATCGGTCGAGGCTTGTGGCCACCAAGATGTCCAGATTTGATTGCGGCGGATTCTTTTCTACGGGGTTACCTCAAAGAAAAAGCCTACAGCAACAAACCACGAACACTTGAAAGGCGATATTGAACAAGCTATATTAAATATCCAGCCACAAACTTTGAAAAAAGTTGCAAGAAACGCTGTAAAAAGAATTGAAGCTTGTATTCAAGAAGATGGCGGCCACTTCCAACATTTACTCTAAATGTAAGATAATGGATGGTAATAATAAAAATTACATTTACATTTACACATGCCTTTTTATTATTTCAATACCTACCAATATAAGGTTGGGTTGCGTTTTATATGGGACAGCCTGTATATATATTCTAATTTCTTTATACAGTGTAATGGGCCCGTTACATAATACGAAGATTTTTGAAAGTGACTATGATAAATTTACTATGATGGTAGATGAGAAATCTACCACTTAAAAATAAATTCGTCATATGAAATAAATAAATGATGTGTAAAGAGCTCCCCGAATTAAAACTCTGGATAAAATTCGATGCTAGTTCAAGAATTTGGAACTAATTTCGTCCATGCTAAACAACACCAATAATACTCTATGCTAATTTAAATCCCACAATGCGCACGTCGTAAAAAGAGCCTACAATTTAAATAAAAACGTGATTCATCAAATGAAATGGAATCCTTATGGATCGCCTTGTCTCCTTATGGAGACATAAAATAAATATCCTTCCCGAAAATAATGTTACTAATAATAGACAATTTTTTGTAGATATTATTCGGGAAATTAAAGTGGTCAGTTAGTTTTTCATTACCGTAAAATTACCTAGCTGAAAATAATACTATTAAATTTAACATGCTAAGCCTATCGAATTGTTTGATAATATTCAGTACTATTATTTTTTTTTTCTGTACGTTACGAGGATTTATTTATTGTTTAATGAACATCATTACTTACAAAGAAAAGTGATCTATATCATTTGTAATTAAGTTTCTTTACTTGCTTTTGAGCCGTAAAAAAATGAGGTTAATAAATTAATGTATTCCTTTCTAGTATGATACATTAGATAAAATTCTAACTTACGTACTCATTAAGGAGAGTTTATTTCGTTAATAGATCAAGATAATTTCTTGATATATTTTTTTTTTGTCTTCAGTCATTTGACTGGTTTGATGTAGCTCTCCAAGATTCCCTATTTAGTGCCAGTCGTTTCGTTTCGTTATACTCCCGCCCCCGACATCGTAATCCTTAAAAATTTGTTTTACATATTCCAAACGTTGCCTGCTTGCAGAAATTTCCCATCTACCGGTCCCTCCGATATCAAAGCGACTATTCCAGAATGCTTTAAGATGTGGCCTATAAGTCTGTCTCTTCTTTTAACTATATTTTTCCATATGATTGTTTCTTCATCCGCAACACCTTTTCATTTGTCATTTTATCCATCCATCTGATTTTTAATATTCTCCTATAGCACCGCATTTCAAAAGCTTCTAATCTTTTCTTCTCGGGTACTCCGATCGTTCAAGTTTCACTTCTATATAAAGCTACGCTCCAAACATATACTTTCAAAAATGTTTTCATGCCGTTTAAATTAATTTTTGATCTAAGCAAATTATACTTTTGACTGAAGAATCTTTTCTCCTGTGCTATTCGGCATTTTATATCGCTCCTTCTTCGTCCATCTTTAGTAATTCTGCTTCCAAAACAACAGAATTCTTCTATCTTCATAATCTTTTCTCTTCCTATTTTTATATTCAGTGATCGATGTGCTTCCTTTCTACTACATTTAATTACTTTCGTTTTGTTCGCGTTTATTTTCATCCGGTAGTTCTTGCGTAGGACTTCATCCGTGCCGTTCATTGTTTCTTCTAAATCTTTTTTACTCGGCTAGAATTACTGTATCATCAGCAAATCGTAGCATGTTTATCTTCTCACCTTGCACTGTTACTTCGGATCTAAATTCTTCGTTAACATCATTAACTGCTGGTTCTATGTAAAGATTAAAAAGTAATGGGGATAGGGAACGTCCTTGTCGGACTAATTTTTTTTATTACGGCATCTTTCTTATTCTTGATATCCTATAATACCAAAACTTGATTTATACCTAAAAACAGTATTTTCGCTAAATAAAAGTCTAAGATGCAGTCATGTTTAATACGGTTCAGTTTTTCCAATGCATATGTATTTCCGTTTATCTTTGATTATAAATCGTTCTGAAATAATGTTTAAAGTAATTTATAAATGGAACGTTCAAAATAATAGTACGAAACTAAACTTAACGAAACGAGTAATTTTTATTTACTTAAATGTGAATAGATGGCAGCTATTATTCATTCGTATACTCTAAAGAGAATGTACGGTTGGATTCTCAATACATTATGTAGAACTAATGAAAAATATTCATCATTTTTAACAGGCTTTTTAAAAAAAAATTGATATTTGCCCTAACCGGATGCCATGGATATTTAATTTGAAAGCTGAATATAAAATTTGGGTCTTCTGAGATAAAACAAGCTGGCGTTATAAACAAACAACAAAATTACCTGAGATAATGTTTCGCTTACAACTATTGTATGCGAACCAATATACATCTAAGAATTCCGATGCCTAGGTACGAAACCATTTATTCATGGACCAGGTTAAGAATATATTATATTACTAAGCGAATGCCGATGTTAATTCGTCGATCATTCATTCATAAACGAAAACTTAGATGTTGTCTCATTACGTTTTTCAAATATAAAAACAAAGGAAAAGGAAAATTTATTTTTAAGATCTAGTTTATTTGTTATTTTTTTAAATGTTAATAGATAAGAAAAAGTACAAGTCGAAGTTCGTATTCGTTGAGGACGCAACACTGTTGTTTTGTTTGGCTATAGACAGAGATGGAGATATAACTCAACAGTACAGTCTGGGCTTAGTCGTATTGAACAAAGTAACGTGCTTGTCAATCCGTTCTAAACAAGAAATGTTGTCCGTTTAAATTAGGTTACTGTATTATTTGAAACCTGTAATTTCTTTCTGATTACAGTAATAACAGAATTAAAAATATTCATTTACATTACCGTATTTATAAATAAAATTAATTTAACCGGCAATCAATTACAAAAATTTAATTAAATATACGTTTTTACTTAAACGATATTGTAGTTCACAGCATTATATTCAAAGCTGATTCTACCGGGCAAATTCACTGAGTTGGACTATTGGTCTAGTGGTGAACGCGTCTTACCAATTCAGCTGATTTGGAAGTCGAGAGTTCCAGCGTTCAAGTCCTAGTAAAATTAATTAATTTTACACGGATTTGAGTACTAGATCGTGGGTACCGGTGTTCATTGGTGGTTGGGTTTCAATTAACCACACATCTCAAGCATGGTCGAACTGAAACTATACGAGACTACATTTCATTTACACTCGTACATATCATCCTCAGAAGTATTATCTGAACGGTAATACCGGAGACTAAACAAAAAGAAAGATCTACGGAATCGCAACAAGTTGGGTATAGCTGCGGAATAAAAAATAAAATAATATTTTTATATTAATTTACTAAATAATTAAACGATCAATACTATCTTAATACACTCGTTAACCAGTTTTGTCTTTAGTTTCCTTAGAACTATTTTTTGTGGTTGGCCGACATCCCTCGATTTCTTAGCTTGACTCGGTTTCTCATCCATCAGAATTAATTTGCAATTCGTGTTTCACTACCTGATGTCTCATCATAGTCCATCCCTATATTTATAATTATGCTTTCAATGGCATCTTTCATTAATCCATCTGTTTTCCAGTAGGAAAACATTATTTCCTCAACTTTCGACAGTTATCTTTTCCAGTTTTCTACGGTAATTGACGAAATTGCATCTAATGAAACGGCTTTCAGTTCTGTTAATGACATCTGGATCATATTGCGGTCTCAAATTTTTTTACCTAGATTCCCGATAAATTCAAATTGAGTTAAAATCTGCACGGTAAGGCGAGCAATCTAAACTTTACAATTCTTTTGTTATTTAGTATTTATTCTAATTCATATTGCGGTTCTGATGGGCGGTGTAGTTTGACAATTTCTAAAACTTCTTGTTTTGTTTCTTCTTTTTTTGTTGAGTTGTTGGAACTCCATTTACGGGTGCGTAAGCAGTGTCGGGCTCGCTAACAAGTTCCGCAGGATGTTATTAAGTCCGTATGTATACCTGCGCACTACCGACTAAACCTCCATCCCAGGCAATCCACCCCGCCTGGAATAGCTAGTAGAACATTACTTCAGGGTCATCACACACACAATTGGTCACTACAAGAAAACATCAAAGCCATATAATCACAAAAGGATATCAAACATAGTTCAAACCAAGCACAAACACTCCTACAGGCACATGAGATCTCCTCAAACACGCACATACACAGACATTGTACTTACTTGCTTTTCAATATACTTGTAAAAACCTTCTCTCCTTATATTTAAGTTCGAATTTTCTTTAAAATTTAACGTTTTACATTCAGATCTCTTTTCTAGGTTTTAACGTCGTACAGGCATATTTTTTCTTCAGATTGCCTTCCTAAAGTAATGTAAGATTTGAGATTTCCTCCATTATATCCACCGAATCCAAAATTGGTCTATATCTTGTACGTTTTCTTTTCTATTCTGGTATCGTTCTATCATTTTTTTTTTTTTTTTTTTTTTTTGTAATTTCGGTGTCTCGATCTTATTTGTTTCTGATTTCCAAGGAATAGGAATAATTTTATTCGGAACCCATTTTCCTGTTTCATAAATAATCTACAGTCTTATTTCAAATATCGTAGTAATAATTAGTATTCAATTTAACCCTTTAATATCGTATTCTTGTTTAAATCTTTCAGAGGTTTATAAATTTCAAATTTTAGTATAGCATCTCTTTTTCTTCTTCTTAATTCATGTTGGTTTTCTTGAAGTTTTATATTATTACTAAATGATGCTTCCTGACGTTGATCTTCCTTTTGCATTTCAGTAATAATTATTGTATATATTATAATATTATATTTTTACAGAGTGATTTTTTAGTCCTGTTACCCAGTTTTAAATGTAATTTAAGAAAGGGAAATTTAGGTGGAATAAAATAAATGTATTTGTTACTTACAAAAGAGATTTAATAAAAAGCTATTACTTACATACTTGATAAAGAATATGCTCAAAATATGCGTATTTAAACCTTACGGTTATATACGCACGGACACTTTTCAGCACATTAGTAGAAATCTTTTTAAGAGTTGCATCGGAAATATACGCGATTAAGTCTGTAATATTGACTTTAAGTTCATCAATAATAAGAGGATTGTTTTTGAAGGCTTCGGACTTAATATAGCCTCACAAAAAGTAGTCAGGAGATGTGAGGTCTGGGGACCTTGGAGGCCATATGCCCTTGCTTATTATTCGATCATCAAAGAACTCTTGCAGAAAATCCACGGTTTCTCGAGACGTGCGGCATGTAGCGCCGTCTTGCTGAAACCAGGTATACCGTTCTTGATGTTCCAGGAGGGACACAAATTGGCGCACAATATTCCTGTATACATCACCATTTACTGTCTGTTCGAAGAATACGGGTCTGGGGATGACTATACAATGACGAGATCGCAGACCACACACCATTTTTTTCAGGATGCAAAGATTTGTCTTGTAAAGCGTTAGGATTTTCAACCGCCCAAATTCGATAGTTTCGACTGTTCACATAGTCATCAAGATGGATCGAAGCTTCATCACTAAAGAAACACTGTGTTTAAAAATTCGATTACGTTATCATTTACGAGAGACCTAAACCAACGGCAATATTGCAATCGCTTGTTTAAATATGGAGGTTGAAGCTCTTGGACTAATCGTATGCGATACGAAAACAAGTTCAATTTTTTGGCAGCTTTTTGAACACTGGAATCTGACAAACCGAGTTGTGTGGAAAGTTTTCGTAAACTTTTCCGTGGGGAATTGAGCAATCTTGTTTTCACATTCTGTCAAGCGAGTTGCTCGACCACTAGGTTTTCTGTCGCAAACACTACGTCTCTCGAAATCGGTTTGCTAGCCTAGAAATTGACATTTTTTCTGGCGGAGGAACACTAACAAATTTAATTTGAAATGATTCTTTTACACTCGCGTACGATTTCGTAGCAAAATGTTCAAGAATGAAAACTCGTTCTACGGTAAAAGACATTCTGTTCGTAATACAACCGGAAACGGCACAAAAGTTTACACAGCTCAAGGAGAATCAACTCACACTGCCGTATGTATACCGGTTGAGTAGCGCTACCAACTTCGTATCACAAAACAAAATTTCCCTTTGTTAGAAAAAAAATTACCAGACATTACAAAATTGGGTAACAGGATTATAATTCACTCTGTATTTTTAATAATTTTGGTTTCATTTATCCGAAATACTCTCTACTTTTTCTACTGATCTTTTACACTGTTTACTTCTTTTCGCTTTTATTTCCATATACCAAACATTTACCGAGATAGGTGAAGTTGTTTCCTTATGTACCTTCTGGAGTCTGATGTTCGGTAGGTTTACACTTATTCTTTATATCGATTCCGATTGGTTTTACAATAGATCTTACGGTTAAAGTACGCGTAACTCCGTAGCTCCTTTGTAAAATACATTTATAGTAACGATAATTTTTAAACGATATTTTTTAAATTCATTCCAGTAATTGTATTCCTTGTACGAAGTAAAGGAAGTATTGTGATCGCGAAAAAATTCGGTTTTCTCGTATAACTCAAAAACGATTAGTCGTAGGATGTTAAAATTTTGATTTAGGATTGTTTTAACATCTAGTTGTGCACCTCCTCTTTTGATTGCAATCGACTGCACCAAAAGTGTCCAAAAAAAGCTCAAAATAAAAAAAAAATTGGATTTTGAATTTTTTCTTAACTGCAGTAATATGCCTTCGTTGAGAGCTTTTCAACGATATATTGTAAGTTGTACTTATTTTCATCGGTTATAGATTATAGGCAAATAAAATTTTAATTAATGAAATATTTTGATCTTAAAAGGGAAAGCATTTTAAAAAAATTAGGGTTCAAATACAGAGATAGAAGAACAATTGTTAACATGTACAGGAACCAAACAGCAACAATAACAATTGAAGAACATAAGAAAGAAGCCCTAATAAGAAAGGGAGTCCGACAAGGATGTTCCCTATCTCCGTTACTTTTTAATCTTTACATGGAACTAGCAGTTAATGATGTTAAAGAACAATTTAGATTCGGAGTAGCAGTACAAGGTGAAAAGATAAAGATGCTACGATTTGCTGATGATTTAGTAATTCTAGCCGAGAGGAAAAAGGATTTAGAAGAAACAATGAACGGCATAGATGAAGTCCTACGCAAGAACTATCGCATGAAAATAAACAAGAACAAAACAAAAGTAATGAAATGTAGTAGAAATAACAAAGATGGACCGCTGAATGTGAAAATAGGAGGAGAAAAGATTATGGAGGTAGAAGAATTTTGTTATTTGGGAAGTAGAATTACTAAAGATGGACGAAGCAGGAGCGATATAAAATATCGAATAGCAAAGGCGAAACGAGAATTCAATCAGAAATATAATTTGTTTACATCAAAAATTAATTTAAATGTCAGGAAAAGATTTTTGAAAGTGTATGTTTGGAGTGTCGCTTTATATGGAAGTGAAACTTGGACGATCGGAGTATCTGACAAGAAAAGATTAGAAGCTTTTGAAATGCGGTGCTATAGGAGAATGTTAAAAATCAGATGGGTGGATAAAGTGACAAATGAAGAAGTATTGCGGCAAGTAGATGAAGAAAGAAGCATTTGGAAAAATATAGTTAAAAGAAGAGACAGACTTATAGGCCACATACTAAGGCATCCTGGAATAATCGCTTTAATATTGGAAGGACAGGTAAAAGGGAAAAATTGTGTAGGCAGGCCACGTTACGAGTATGTAAAACAAATTGTTGGTTATGTAGGATGTAGAGGGTATACTGAAATGAAACGACTAGCACTAGATAGGGAATCTTGGAGAGCTGCATCAAACCAGTCAAATGACTGAAGACAAAAAAAAAAAAAAGAAGGGAAAGGCAGATCGTTTCGAATAATACTTAATCTCCTTTTTTTTAATTTTATATATTGATTTATTCATAATTATTAACCATCGATTATAAAAATATTTTTACGATAAATAATAATTCAATAATAACAATAAAAAGAAATAAATATGAAAAAGTATCAGAAGTTATTAACGAAATAAAATTTTATTTACTTTTAATTTTAAAAAAATGTGTATATGTAATTTAATAAGTGTACAAGGAAGTCATGTGGTGTCCACATCATTTCTTTTAATTATTATTTCATTCATAGTGATCTGCCATTAGGGCAGGTCGTGTCACGATTGCTGCTCTCCACCTTTTTTCTATCTTTTGTTAACCTCTTTGTTTTTCTAATTTTCTCTTTTCCATAATCCTATCCTTCATTTGAAACCAATTCCTTTCTCTTCCTTTCCTTTAGTTCACTAAGCCTCCTACCGCATCCACTAATAAACAACATCTTCTCATACAATATCCTAGCCGGTTCCTTTTCCTATAAAAGAATATGTATATGCAATTTAATAGGTGTAAAAGGAAGTCATGTGGTGTCCACATCGTATTTTTAAAATTAGTTTTTCATTCATAGTGTTCTGCCATTAGGGCAGGTCGTGTCACGATTGCTGCTCTCCACCTTGTTCAATCTTTTGTTAACCTCTTTGCTTTTCATATTTTCTCTTTTTAAGTATTTAGTTTTAAGTATTTTCTCTTATTAAGTATTTTCCTGTTTTCTCCGATTCTCCATAATACTTCGTTTGTTATATGGTCTTGCCATCTGATATTTATCGTTTTGCGTCATATCAACATCTTAAAACCCTCAATTCGTTTTCTGTCTGTCTTTCTTCCAAATCGTGGAATCGTCCAAGTTTCAGCTCCATAAAGCATCACACTCCATGTAAAACCTTTTCATTAATCTCTTCCTTAACGCTACGTTTAACTTTCCATACAACAGTCTTCCTTCGTTATTAAAAGCCTGTTTACTTCTTGATATTCTTGTAATAATTTCTAATATGCAAGTCAGATTATCGGTTATAAAACTCCTTAATCGATAGTTCAACTTAATTATAACAAAAATAATGGTACTGTAGAAAGTGATAGGAGGTATGGTGGTCGCTTTATCGAAAATAAGATTAGTTTTGGTTATACGTATATGAATCGTGGGGAGAGATCATTTAGAGGTAAAATATTTTAAAGACATGTTTTCATGGTAATGATAAATCAGTTTTATGTTCCAAAGCTGACAGAGTTACAGTATAAAAACAGAAAAATTTAATAATTCGTTTTTGTATATCGTGAAAACTTCGAGGTTTTTCCGTTCATATGAAAACAAAAAATCAATTTACGTAGTATAATTTGGGATTTGTTTTATTACTTTATCGTGACTATATAATTATTGAAATACTCGAATTAATATTAATTATGAAATCCTTTTTTATAGTGGCCATAAATTATTTGTGTATGATTTACAAATATCTTCTACATATATTTGGTGTGTTATATTTTGGTGCCATTAGGTATGGTATATAGTAAAGAGTACAAATCATTTACTCGCACATGTTCTGACTGTTTTGGTTGGTCGGTTAGTTGCTGGTAGCAAGTAGTAAGCTTGTTATGTTAACAGTACGTATAATGTTTCAGTTCTATGTCTCTCTCTCTTTCTCTCTCTCTCACTCTGTATATGTATATATATATATATATATATATATATATATATATAAATTTGTTGGTTTGGATTTGGTTGGACACCATTCATTTCACAGCCCCTCCTATGCTATATCGGAGTTCAGTTCAGTACAGTATCATTCTAAACGACATTAATAGCCATCGTATTTCATGTGCTTTCACTTATACCCCCTGACTTTTCCCCACTTGACATCGCTTTCTCACTCCCCTCTTTGTAACACATTGGCTGCAACTACTGCTGCCACTTGTCTCTATATCTGTTATTGGTGGTTGTCTATAACCTTTAATTATTTGTGTCATCGGTCGTGTTGTATATCATTCCTTTTTTTTTTTTTGTTATTTTATATACGACTTTTAATCAATTTATTTAATAAAATTTATAGCTTGTGTTTATTTTTTTTATTTTTTTAATATCAAAAATTAGTCGTACCCGACTTTGTTTTTGTGTCGGGCCACAAATCATCATTTATAATTGGTTTTGTAAATAGTAACTATAAATGATCAGAAGAACATCGGCCGTTTGATTTTTTGAGGTCCATTTTGCTATTGATTTTAATTTTTAATTTCAACACACGTTCTACATCCTGTGTTTTTATTTGTACTTTTTGGAAAGATTATATGCTCGGGAGGATTTACCAGATGTTTCGGGTATTAAGGATTATTGTAGATCACGGGAAAAGAAACAAACAGTTTCTGGGATGGATCCATAGACAGTTATCTCTGCAGAATCATAGCACTGAAGATGAGACTATGTTCAGTTTTCTTGGTAACCTGAAGATTTCTATCTAAACTACATCCACCGATTTAAAAATTGGGAAATAGTTATTTCTGGTAAAGTAAAAACGATCAGTTTTATAAAAGATCGATCTACAGTCTTAAAGGAACCACAATACGGAACAAATCCTCGAGAATGCTATAGGTTTTCGTAGGTATCACACCAAACGTTCGTCCTTTCTTCAATCTTTCAGAAAACAGGTCATTTCAACTCCGATTTGTACAGCATATTATTGATAAATGATTTTGGGTTGACCGGCGTAATTAAATACCGCAGCAAAATTGGTTTTGCTAAAAAAAAAGATGACAGCCAAGTTGTTATAATTTCCTGGTATCGATTATTTAATTCAAAAAATCGATTTTTGGAGAAGGGGAGAATTAGGGAACAAATTATTTTTTAAGCCCGATCTCCGCGGCGGAGTGGTAGCGTCTCAGCCTTTCATCCGGAAGTCTCGCATTCGAATCCGGTCAGGCATGGTGGCATTTTTCACACGCTACAAAATCACATTTCCATATCCCACGCCCAGGCTTCATACTTATATGGCGATATCATCAAGTAAACAAAAAAAAAAAAAGAAGAAAACAAATTGGTAAATTAAACATTAAAGCATCTACTGAGCTTAATATAAAGTGGGGGGGTTATATTCGCAAAAATTTTGAGAAAATTGATCCCGAGGACACTATCTACTCTCCACTGGAGATATTGACCTCAAACTTTTACCAACAAATTGCCCTGTATACGAGGGTCTCAGTCACAGATTTCATCAAAATCTGTATATCCAGTCAAACGTTACTAGCTTCATACGTACGTACTAATATTACCCCCGATTTTTATTTTTTTTATTTTTTTTTGGAATCCCTGGTTCATGAAACGTCGAGTAATGCAAAAACCTATGCCCCATTTTTTGACTGATTACTAAAATTTCCTTCTTGCAGGATAGTTCTAGAACTATGATGTCAGAAAAATAATCAAATAGGTATTCGTTATCAGCTATGTTCTTTCTGTTGAATGATAATTTTTTTAACCTCTGCATATTTATTTGTTACATCTTACTTCCTCAATTTTCTGTTTTTTGTATTCTAGGTTTTGTCTTATTGTACAGTTTTCATCTTTTAAAAATGACCTCTTTAATTAATTTTAATTTTAAAATGACCCCTTTTATTACCCAAATGGATTTAATGGATTTTAAACTTGATGGATTTAATTACAACTCCCAACCAAGCTCGTCTCTTCACAAGATTCTGCCACAATTTTCCCGTTTCCTTTTTGTCCTAGAGCTTTTCATTACGAATTTTATCAACGAAATATTTTTTCCCTGAATTTAATAAAGTCGTCTTACATTACACCTTACCTAAATTATGAAATTCTTTTATTTGTGGTATGCGACGTTTTTCGTTGATCGATTTGATTTTTGAACTATTCACCGTTTATTTCTATGCATCCTGATCTTATAATATTCAAATATTTACTTTATCCTGATATTTATATTACAACTGATCTTGAATGTCTGGAATAAGGGGCTCACCAGTCTGATTTTTGGTTTTCTTTTTCTTTTTTACCAAAGGTTTTTTCTATCCTATTCGTTTTGAGATCAGTTCATTTCTTACGCGAACAATACGCCTAATTTTCAACTTCCTTGTGATTATTTTTAAAAATTTCCTTGTAGTTTGTTCAACTATATTTGATTACTAGCAAGTCTTACTTTTTTTATACGGAAGTTTTCATAATCGTGCTGATCTGTTTGTTTTTGTTTTTTTAGCTGTACCTTACTTATCCGTTCATAAATTTACTGTGTCAATAAAAAGTCTATTAACTTTGGCATATCATGTTTGCCTACGTTGATATTTAATCCTTACATATAATTTCGTTTCATTTTCGTTGTTTGTGTTCCATTTAATTATCTTTGATTTATTTAAAATTTTTATTCAACTGATAATTATAAAGTACGTGATCCTATGATCCTAATAATTACAATTTTTTTTTTTATTCTTTACTGAGCTTGTTTCTCCCCTTCCCCGCCATTAGATCGTTCATCCTGACATTAAAAATATTGTATAGAAAGGTTAATATATTTCGCTTCTTTCTGTTGTGTAAAACCTTTTCATTTGTAGTTTTTTTAATTCTTTTTATAGAAAAGTAAGATTTTCTTTTATTTATATATCGGTGCGTGTTTATTTAAGCAATGGATGAATGATTATTTTTGTGACGTATCTTTATGTTAAATATTAATTTTAATCATTGTCAAAAAGGGAGGATTTCCAATTCAGTAAAATATATACAGAGCGAATAAAAAGTATGGAAACCCCTCAACAACTTTAAAATCGTTCCAGATAAAATACTGTCCAGATGAAATACTGAATTTCCAGATAGAATACTATTAACTTACCGGGTTGGTGTAGTAATGAACGCGCTTTCCCAAATCAGCTGATTTCGAAGTCGAAGGTTCCAGCGTTCGAGTCCTAGTAAAGCCAGTTAGTTACTTTTATACGGATTTGAATACTAGATCGTGGATACCGGTGTTCTTTGGTGGTCGGGTTTCAATTAACCACACATCTCAGGAACGGTCGAATTGAGACTGTACAAGACTACATTTCATTCCCTGAAGTAAATACCTGAACGGTAATTCCCGGGGGCTAAACAGGAAAAAAATAGAATATTGTTACTTTCAGGGTAAAGTATCGGTCAACTACGTTACCGTTTGTCGGGAAATAGAATTTCAACCCCTTTTTTGGGAATGGCTCAGGGGTTGTAACTCATTTAAATGTCAGCACCCTTTGTTTGATAATCATTTTAAAGGATCTCTTTAAGACAAGATAAATTATATAAAGAAAAAGTTGGTGCCTTGCCTGTATCCAAAATTGCGGAAGGATAAAGTTTCGATTTTGAAAAATCTGCAAGAATTTACTGAGGTTTAGGGCTTCCTATTTTTCCTCTATTATTAATGCTGTTTCTTTCTTCAAATCATTTAATGGTTTTTGATACTGCATCTTTTGAAATAGGTTTACGATTTTTAAATGTTGCATTAAACAATTTACGACGTAACACTATCACCAAAGTCCCTCATCGTTAAAAGTCTGACCCTCTTCTGTTCACCAAGTGATATGTTTATAGCGATGTTAGGTGGTAGCACAGAAAAAATTAATTCGGTAAAATAAAATTACAAAAAAGGTAAAAAAAAAGATGTAAATAACAATAATGGCAAAGAAATGTGGTAAAGGACGACAAGATTAATTAGGTAACCGATCACAATAAATTCTCATAAGAAACAAACAGTGTAGTAACGAAACGTTCTAAATGGAATATTACATAAGATTGAAGGAAGCTTCATTTTTGCAACAATGGTAAGAGACCATCGTGATCAGCTGATCAGAATGATTTGTAATTGTGAGGTTAAACGTCCTCAACCTTAATCTTTTTCAAATTGAGATATGTTATATAATTAATAAAAATAATAATTTCAAAAGTAGGAAGAATGAAATTACCTCATTATTCTTCCTCGGAATCTGTAATGGCAGTAGCGTTGTTATCAGCTGTTTTGGGCAACTCCATCATATAGTCAGGATATGAAGGTGTCTGCTGGACACCTAAATAGTTAAATATATATATATATATATATATATATATATATATATATATATATATATATATATATATATATAATTTGTATATTTAACGTTAATTACACGAAGTTAGCGAGCGTAGGTTATGATTGGTTAGTTATATTGATATAGTGCGCGATACATCATTAGACGGAATCAACATAATCTAATCAAACATAATCTACGCTCGCTAACCTGATTATTATTATCGTCTGATTAACGTTAAAAATAAAAATTATATACAATAAGTTATACGTATAGGTGGTTTTATTTTTACGAGGGTAAGTCGATTATTATCCGCAATGTAGTTATAAATTTTATTGCAATACAAATAGGAAACTTACATGTACATCATTTTTCAACATAATTCCCTTGCATTTCAACGCACTTGGTCCATCGTTGCACAGGATTCGTGATGCCCTCATAAAAGAAGGTTTTCGGTTGAGCTGCGAGCCGGTTGTTGTGCTTCTTTCACTTTTTCGTCCGAGTTAAATCGACGGCCCCTTAATGCCCCTTTGACTGGACCAAACAAGCGGTAGTCAGAAGGGGCAAGATCAGGACTATACGGAGGATGAGCCAGTAGTTCAAAGTCGAGTTTCTGGAGCGTTTCAGCAGTGTGGGCAGCAGTATGTGGACGGGCATTGTCGTGCAACAACACAACACCTTTCGATAGTAGTCCTCGGCGTTTGCTTCGAATTGCAGGCTTCAGCTTGGCAGTAGGCATCTCACTGTTTATTGTCGTGCACCTTCCTCATAATGTTCCAGTACTGGGCCTTATGAGTCCCAAAAACCGTAAGCATCAGTTTTCCTGCGGACGGTTGGGTCTTGAGATTTTTTTGCAGGGCGAATTTGGATGTTTCCATTCCATACTCTGCCTTTTGCTTACCGGCTCGTAATGATCGATCCGTGTTTCAACACCGGTGCTGCTTCTGTCTAAGATGTCCCGTTCGTTACCATAGCGATCCAAATGTTATTGGCAGATGTCCAAGCGCGTTTGTTTATGCTTCTGTGTGAGTTGTTTTGGGGCCCATCTTGCACAGACATCATGCACGTTGTGTTGTAGATGATTTCGTAGACAGAACCGTGACTAATTTGCAGACGATGTGCCACTTCATCGATAGTTACTCGTCTGTCTAAGAAAACCCGGCCACTTGCACGCTCAGTGTTTTCCTCATTTGTGGCGGTAAACGGTCGTCCGGCTCCTTCGTCGTGCGTAACACCTGTGCGACCATTTCTGAATTTTTTAATCCATTTGTAGACACTCCGTTGCGGCAACACACTATTCTCGTACTGTACCGAAAGTATTCGATGAATTTCGGCCCCTGATACACCTTCAGACCACAAAAAACGATTCGCTGAACGTTGCTCTTCTTTGGTGCAAACAGAAAGCGGAGCAGCCGTGGTTAACGGCAGGGCAGCGATAATGGAATTAACCTAGCAGTATCAAACCTGCACAAACATAACGACAATTAAACCACGCATGCGTCTTCTACGCAACACGACAGTACTACCGACATAAACAAAAATATAACTAAATCGCGGATAATAATTGACTTACCCTCGTATATACGGTACTACCATTACAGATTCTGAGGAAGAATAATGGGGTAATTTCATTCTTCCGACTTTTGAAACTTTTATTTTTATTAATTATATATTTCAATTTGAAAAAGATTAAGGTCGAGGATGTTCAGGCTCATAATTACCGAATGATTTGGTGACAATAATTTTATTTATTTACTCGTTAAACTGGAAGAAACAGTACAGAAACATATTTTTTTGTTTTAAAAAAAAATATATAAATATATTTAAAAAATTTTAAATTTAACTTTCAAAATAGATTTTAATTAAATTAAATTTTATTTCATTTTATTATTTGAACTTAATATATTCAGTAATTTTCAAAATCCAAATTTATCCCACCGCTATTTTGGTTACAGACGTATTACCAAATTTTTATTTATACCATTTTCTTGTCTTAAGAATACCTTTAAAATGATTTATCACTCAAACAGTGTTAACGTTTAAAATATTTTACTTGCAACCCCTGGGCCACGTCCAGGAACGGGTTGAAATTCTATTTCTCGTCAAAAAACAAAGTAGTTGACCGATACCTTATCCTGAAAGTTACAGTATTCTATGTGGAACGGTTATAAAGTTGAGGGATTTCCATATTTCTGACTATATATATATATATATATATATATATATATATATATATATATATATACAATATAATATTATATTGTAAAAAATATAAATATTATATATTGTAAAAAATAAAATAAGAGAAAATTTTTAAATATTCCATATTTATTTCGGTTTTATTTGTATATATATATACACACAAATAAAACCAAAATAACATTTTTTTTTGGGGTTATATAAATCTGTAGTGGTAAGCGTGTAAAAATAGATAACAAAGAAAGGTATCTTTGGAAACTGAACACGTTAAAATATGAAATATTCATATATATATATATATATATATATATATATATATATTATATTGAAATCGTTTTATAACACTGATATCTTCCTAAAATTTCGAAAATCTTTGGAAAATTAAATAATTACCGACATAAAATTTTAAATTATATTATTTTCAATATAGGTATCAAGCAAGACGTACGGAATGTTAAGAATATTATTTCAATGTCGTACTTCGGTTGTGTAAGGCGCCATTGTATAAATACATAAAAGAAAATTGACTATTTTTTTACTCTGTTCATAAAGGACAAAGACCCCAAACCCCATTCATTGTTATATCATGTATATAATAATAATACCGGCTAGGTAATGCACAACGCATAAGTATTAATAACAAACTCCGATGCGCATTCACACACGCATATCCGTAATGCATGTTATATGTATTAACACGTACAAGATGTTTCGTTTGTATGAAAAATGGCTTGACGAGAGACGTGTAAATTGTTTTACATACTTAATTATCTTGTTTATAAATTTTAACATTAACTATTTACAAGTTTTTTCTTTGTCATATATTATTGTTACTTTTTATGGTTATTTAAAAAAAAATTAATAATAATATTTATTTATGTATTTTTCCCGTTTTATGCGCGGTGTTCCTAGAATCATTATTATAACTTACTTGCAATTTAAAGTTTTGTCAGTGCGTTGTTAACGTTATCATATTTTCTGTATGATAAATTTTGTGAAGTAGTTAGTTCGGTAAATAGGAGTCGACTTGGAAACAATTTTTTTTTTTAAGTTGATTTCCGATATAACATGACGTGTAATTCTTCCATGAAACCTGTGTTTTACTAGGTTCTTTAATTTTTGTAGGAAAACCAGTTTTACGTATACGCAGTGAAGTGTGGTGCTTTAATAATATTAAATGAAAACAATGGGAAATATTAAAATTGAAAATAATAATAATAAAAGACTTCAAAGTATAATGATTTTGAAAATTAGGTCGATCGATAAAGTATGAAATAATGAAAATACGAGTAAGTAAATAACGAAATTTGCTAATAATAGATCTTTTAAATAGATGAGTTTATAGGACTATGTATAACATTTTATGCTTTATTGAAGTTTAGCCGTATCTGAAGTTGTACGTGAAGATTTGCTCGAATCGTTTTTGAGATACGATCGATTTAAATAGAAAACATTTGAACGGGTCAAGTTAGAACCGCGGTTTTTTATGATGCTGCAAGTCGGAAGTTGACTTTCTTTATCTCCGATATCTATTGTTAGCGTATTCAGGTGGCGTTCCCTACTTTTAGGTTCATGATATCTAAACTTACCGGGTTGGTATAGCGGTGAACGCGTCTTTCCAAATCAGCTTAAAGTCTGGAAGTCGAGAGTTCCAGCGTTTAATTCCTAGTAAAGCCAGTTATTTTTTACACGGATTTGAATACTAGATCGTGGTTACCGGTGTTGTTTGACGGTTGGGTTTCAGTTAACCGTACATTTCAGGAACGATCGACCTGACGAACGGAACGCAAAAATGGCGGGATTATCACAAATTCTGCCTTCGAATCGCAGAGTCTGGACAGTGTCCCTTGCTGCTGTATGATTCTGTAATCGGGCGTATTTCAAGGGTTTATTTTATTGTCGGGTCTAAGTTTCAAGTTTTGTTATGTTTTATGGACGGATTTGTGAATAGCGTTCCATATTCGTTTGGACCAGCGTTCTCAAACCCATTTCTGGGTCCGACCGCGGGAGACTAAACTTTTAAACCTGTGCTCCCGACGTGATTCCCCTTCAGACCGTCCGCTGAAGTCCTTTCGGTGCTAGCGCTTCATAGGCTAGCAGGAACACGCCACAACGCGGCCCGAGTTGTTTGGAGGGAGCAATGCGCCCTCCTTAAAAAATTTGTAAGGTATGGATAAAGGAGAAAATCTTCATCTACTTCTTCGGTGGCTGCCCTTCACTCGACCTGAGACTATACAAGACTACACTTCATTTACATTCATAAATATCATCCTCATTCATCCTCTGAAATATTATCTGAAAGTTAATTACCGGAGGCTAAACAGGAAAAAGAAAGAAAGGTTCATCATATCTAACCGACCGGGTTGGTATAGTGGTGAACGCGTCTTGGCAAATCAGCTGATTTCGAAGTCGAGAGTTCCGACTTTCAAATCTTAGTACTACTTTTATACGGATTTGAATACTAGATCGTGGATACCGGTGTTCTTTGGTGGTTGGGTTTCAATTAATCACACATCTCAGAAATGGTTGACCTGAGACTATACAAGACTACACTTCACCTACACTCGTACATATTATAATCCTCATTCATCCTCTGAGGTAATATCTGGTGGTAATTCCCGGAGGCTAAACAGGAGAAAATGAGGTTCATGATGTCTGGGTATGTGTTTGAGCGGGGCAAAACGAAACAAAATAAAATAATGAAAAGTCGGTCTTCTGTGCATAATTGCACAAGTTTTTTTTTCAAAGGACTATTATTGGTTACGTATTTTTGTAGCTAACAGCATTTTGTTTTAGAATATTTTTTTTAAATTTTCCTACCGAGTAGAAACTTTGTATGCGTGCATGCGTGTGACTGCACGTGTACGCGCGTGTATGTAATATATTATTTATTAGATAAACTGGCGACATTAATTTCTTGTGATACCACAAATACTTCATATTTCTTATGATTCCCTTACAGTAACCATATACGTTGGAATTTGCGTTTATCAAAGTCGCTTCGTGTGAAAATCATGGTCTTTATTATACAGCTGTCTCTTTTCCTGTTTAACCTCCGGAACCACCGTAAGGTATTACTTCAGAGGATGATATGTATGAATGTAAACTAAATTTCCTTTTTTACAGTCTCAGGTTGACATTTCTGAGGTGTGTGTGGTTAATTTAAACCCAACCACCAAAGGACGGGCGCGAGCACACATAAGCTGTTAATATCTAGCCGAACCCGTGCGGGTCGACACTCCCCCGTTAGGGGGGGGGGGGGTACGAAAATCGTATTTCTCCGTAACACCGAATAAAAATTTTTTTTTTTTTAAACCATCAAAGAACACCGGTATCTACGATCTAGTATTCAGATCCGTGTAAAAATAACTACCTTTACTAGGATTTGAACCTTAGAACTTTCGACTTCGATATCAACTGATTTGCGATGATGATTTTAACCACTAGACCAACCCGGTGGGTTACTTATTATACAGCTAGTACTGGACTAGTGGTGAACGCGTCTTCACAAATCAGCTGATTTCAGAGTCGAGAGTTCCAGCGTTGAAGTCCTAGTAAAGTCAGTTAATTTTACACGGATTTAAATACCAGATCGTGGATACCGTTGTTCTTTGGTGGTCGGGTTTCAATTAACCACACATCTCAGGAATGGTCGAACTGAGACTATACAAAACTACACTCTCACATATTATCCTCTGAAGTATTATCTGAAACGTAATTACCGGAGGCTAAACAGGGAAAAAGAAAGTTAGAATGAAAGTGCCATTTTTAGATTATTTGTATTTAGATAGATTGTGCATACTGATATAGAGCTATATCGGCTCAATAAAGAAAACAACAAAAATTTATTTTATTTCGCATACCCCATAGTCAGCTGTGCATGGAATGTTTGTTATTCTTTAGAATAGTTTTTTTTGTGATCTTAACGGTTCTCCAACTATTATTTCCGTTTATCATTTCTACTGAACGTATTAAAAGAATTTAAAAAATTTCGACGGTTGATGTCAAATTAAGGGTTTTTTAATTTTTTAATTTAGCGCCTAAGTTGAAGTTTAATGAACAGTTTGTAAAACTGTTATTGTTATTTTCTTTTTACAGCGTTTTTTTTTTCAAGTTCATTTTATTATTTTTTTTCTTGTATTGTCATTTTAAATTAAAACAAAGAAACATAAAGTCAGTACCAGTAAATTTAATTTACTTCAATTGTTTTTATTACTCTTTGTAATAATACAACGTAATAAAATCTTGTATGCGATAATGTGTAATACCGTGTTTATTTTACGTTAATGTACGGTATGTAAGTAATTATAGGTATGAATTACTGTGTATTTATTCTCTTGGCTGTTTTAACATTACTTTTATAACAATTCGTGGAATAATGATTCAAAACAAGTTAGTTACCGTTACTTGTTGCGTTTGTGTGTGATTATTGCAAGTTAATTTACATTTACTATATATTGTATTGTTAATTTTATTTTATAAATAATTAGTTGAAGTTGTTTTTTATCATTATAATGTTTAATTAGTTAAATTTTCATCCTTTATAGTATTTTTATTTTGTAATCGAGGGTTTTTTAATAGAAATAAAAAAAAATGATTTTTTTTTATTATGAAATGTGAAAGCGTTTGTTATACTATTTTTTTAATTTTGTTTAACTTAATTTTACAATTCCGTCTAGCGCTATAGCAAAGCTATAATTGAAGAAGGGAAACTATTGAAATCGGTCCAATTCGGGCATATGCGGTTTACATTGGATCTTCACGTTTTGATCATACTAAAAAACGGGATGAAAATTTTTCGGATGTTGTTATGTATGTTTGCATGTTCTGTGTCACACCCTAAATCACCTTATATCTCCAGAACTAGTCCGCCGATTTGGACCGAACTTGATCAGATTACTTTTTTATATGGGGGCATTGATGCCATTAAATTTTCAAGTTAAAAGGACAAGGGCTGTAGAGCAAGGTCACCTTTAGTATCTCGAGATTTCGCCCGACTATGATCTTATTATTTACATAAAATGTAAATTTCTGCGCTCTACCACGACGTTTGGTAAAATTGACAGCAGTAAGTTATGAAGCTTCTTTTCTAACTTAAGTTAATTTTAGCGGTTTATAACGAAACGATTGAAGACAGTCTGTGAACTAATCGTGGATAATGACTCCATACTATATCCGGTGCAGTTTTTGTCGGGAACATGCGCTTAATCAAATAATTATTAATGATTAAATAAGGCTGAATCTATACTAAGGACATCGGTTTTATGTTTGTTTTCGCCTATCTTAAGTAGCTACTGACTTTTGAGGAGTTCTGCTGCACAATTTGGATTTCCTTCCGACGTTAAGGGTTGGGAATTCTTAATGATCCTGGTGTTTAGTATGTTCATAAATGTTTTACCTGCATTATCAATTTTGCTCAGTTTTATCTACGGTACGGAAAGTCAGCTCAACTTTGCAATTTCAACTAGTTTTGGGCTCATTTTCTGGGTTTTTTTTTTAAGGTTGTTATTCAACCCTAATCATTTAAGGGACAAGGTAATTTTGATTCATTGACCTCGATACACAGAAACTTTTTTAGCAATTTAAGGTATCAGATTTATAGCTACTCTGTATATGTATATTTATGTTTTGGAAACAAAAAAAAAAAATTGTTTAAAATTATGAATTTTTCTGCTTTCCATTTTTTCTCCGAGTATTCTTATTTCCATTATTTTTTTTTCTAGATTTTAATAAGATTATCGGGAGGTTCCGGCTTCGAATCCCCCGGTTAGTCATGGCGTTTTCACACGCTAAAAAAATTATCGTTCAACTCATCCTCTGAAGCAATACCTAACGGTGGTCCTGGAGGTTAAAAAAAAAAGAAAAAAAATCATTTTAATAAGATAAATTACTTAAAAAAAAAAAAAAATGCTGATTATATTAAAAACCAAACCTCTTATTCTGTTTAGATTTTTTCTGCTTGGAATTTAAAAAAAAAAAAAGTTAGCCTAACTTTTTTGAGTCTGCGTTATTATTATTACATCCCTTTTCTAATTCTAAAATTAGATAAAAGAAACATTAAAGAAAGGTCTTTAGTGTCGCTAACTGAAACTTTTATCTCATGCTGGTTTTTTTTTGAATTTATTTATTTTTAATTCTATTTATGTAAATTGTATATTTCTTAGTGATTTTGTTTGGGTACAAAATCGTATCCTTTGATTTTGTTTATTATTATTATATTTTTTTACGTCGGATGTAAAATATAATAATAATAAAAAATAATAAATAGTTATTACCAACTCGATGCATTTTTATATGTATATATATTTTTTTCTTTAATTTACTGGCAATGAAAAAGAAACTTATTGAATAAATAAATATAAGATTTTTTTTAAATCTTACGTTAATATTATCTTAAAAGTAACTTGTTGCCAGTAATATTTATTTATTTTTAGATTTTTTCGTTTTCTTAGAATGTAAATTTTGTTATTTAATGTATATATAAATTAAAACTGTTTTTTACGTTTAAAATTAACCTTTGTGTAATCTGGTCGGGAAAAACCATGATTTCACCATTACCAAAAAGTATTTTATCTAAACTAAACTAAAATCCTTAAAATTTTTAATCCTATATATTTTTATAGTTTCTTTTAAAAATAAAATCGATTGTGATTTTTTTTGTTTACGTAAAGAGAGAGAGAATGAGAGAGAAACAAAGTTTATTAAACCGTAATTTCTGTCGATTAGATTAGCAGAACACCAAATCGTATTAAATTTATCATTAATTCTGTTTTTTTAAACAATCATTCCTTTGTTGAATTATACAGTACACAATAATATCTGACGACCAGCTTCACGAATCTGATAAACAGCGTTGATCGAGTATGCGATCAAGGGTGAGAATGGCAAATACTATCATCTACTGTCCTAGTTAAAAGCATCTGTTACGTATTAGCTAACAGTACTATAAAATACGACTGCAGATAACTAACATGTTATCGTAAAAGTACTACTGCTCGCTGAAGGTTATTATACTCAATAACATAGTACATATTATTACTCGATACCCAAGTTTCCGAAGCTCTAGATCGCACAAGTTTCGTTTACATTTGTATTCTATTAGAAAGGATTTAGGAGGGGTCTGACAAGAATCTTAACCAAGCTAAGATATTTACTTTCTCAGCTACAGCGATATATGCTGCTATAGTTGCTATAACTGTAACGGGGAACTATGTAGATCAGTAAAAAAAATAAGTAGCAAAAAAATGGTTTTTTTTAAATTGTATGTCTTGAAGAAATTTAAAAAAAGTTAAAAAAAAATTTTAATTGTAAATAATCTGCGAAAATTTTTCTTTCGTCAGACGGACAGTAGTGCATATGTATATATATATATGTAGTGCATATGTATATATATATATATATACACTCATATATGTTTCCTTGTATTTGTTCTTATAACGCTGGACCCCGTTGACCGATTTTCTTCAAACATGGTAGTCGAGTATTACTTTCGAGGGGAAAAAGTCCATTACATTTTTGAAACAACGTTGGTGATGTTTCGGCTGAAACATCACAAAGTTGAAGTTGTTTTATCAAGATCACTGATAACCAAAAAAATTATTTAACATTCACCCCGTCCCCAAAAAATTACTATATTTTTCTATTTGTAGTTGTTTCTTGCTTCAAAAAAGAATACAATGGGGTTTTTCGGCGTCTATTTTCTACATTAATAGGCCCTCAAAAATACTATAATTTTTTTTTTTGTAATTTTAAATTTAAAATGTAAAAATCTTAATTTTTTGATTGGGAAAAAATTATCCAAAAATGTCCATACCCTTCCTACAAAATTACAACTTTTTCATTTAGAATTATGCCTGTGTGTTTTGAATTTTTTGAACAATCTTACAAAGTTCTAAGTTTCGACTTCTTGTAAAGGCAATTGCTTTTATATGAACTTAAATGCTACACTATTGTTACCGGTGTTCTTTGATGGTTGGGTTTCAATTAAGTACACGTCTCTGGAATGGACGACCTAAGCGTGTTCGAGACTACATGTTTACCAGTACATTAACACTTATTTCGTACTATATCTGCAATTAAATCAGGCCTGGATAGCTGGTACAATAATTGCAGTTGCCCATAAACACACACCTAGATCCGGCAGTAGCTGGAAAGTGGTTGGAGAAATATATATATTTAATATGTTATATAATTATCACCGCTTAGTGATTATTTTCTTAAAAATTAATTTTACCCGAATGCTTCGCCTTGAGTATGGGAATCTCTACAATTAAAAAAAAAATTCCTCAATTTCAAATTTTTAACGCCCAAAATGTAATTTTTAAACAATGAAGTCGCTAAAATAACTTAATAATTTTTAATGGGAAAGCTACCAAATTTATTAAAATAAACTCAAAAAAAATTTTATTTCGTTTTTAATTTAACATTAATTTTATCAGTTTTAGGTAGATTTCATAAAAAAGCTACCTATTGTAATGCGTACCGAGTTTCGACTTCCGGAAAATTTCGACTTATCTTCGCGTTTTACATCCCCCAGACCCCAAATTCGCTGTCAGTTCAAACGTTACATATATTTAACTTTCTTGTGGACACAATTTGCGCTAATCACTTTCAAATTGATGCGTAAAATATAACGACCCAAAATCGATCGATTTCCTTAATGGGCAAAATCGGACCATTGGGGTTGGAAATGGGCGGTGGGCTTTTACTAAAAAATAAAATATCGCTCTAACTTTCTTATTAAGTAAAACATCGAATTCGTTTAAGAACGAATATTCCTGTTTAAGGTGGCTGTTGCCTTAGGCAAGGCTCACCATTAAACAACGTCGTTTCTTTTTCTTAATAGTGATTTATGGTGTAAAAATTTTTCATTCTGTACTTAATGTTTCGCGAGATCCTTACAGGATTGGAACGTGATGCATTGGAAAAAGTTAAAACTTGTGTCTACCGGTCTGTGCTAAACCGGTTTGTTCATCCCATCTACATGCCCAGTACGAGTTTCGACTCCGTTCAGCCAACATGTTATTTTTGACAGTGCCATCCGTGAAGTTGTGTTATTGTTGTGTCTTACGAAAATGGTGCATCGGAATTTAGAGCGACGTTGTGCGATCAAGTTTTGTGTTAAACTTGGGGAATCCGCGAGTGTGACCTTAGAAAAGTTGAAACAAGCCTATGGGGAACATCATTGCTTATCAATAGCACACATTTTCCGTTGGCGCAAATCATTTTTGGAAGGCCGAGAACACCTAGCTCAGAGAGACCTTCAACTTTTAAATCTGGCGAAAATGTTGAGCGTGTGATGGTTCTTGTGAGATCAGACCGTCGTTTAAGAATAAGGATGATGAAGGAGCAGTTAAATTTAAACGCTTTCACCGTATATCATATTTTGACAGACGATTTGGACGTGCGAAAGGTTTGTGTGAAATCGGTGCCGAAAAACCTCACAACGGAACAGAAGGATAATCGAGGAAACGTGTGCGTTGATCTTCTCTGAGAGGATTGACAACGATCAAGAATTCTTCAATCGTGTGTTCACGGGTGATGAATCCTGGATATTTGAGTACGATTCTGAAACAAAGCGGCAAAGCGAATAGTGGAACACTCCGTCATCTCCTCGACCGAAAAAATGTCGGATGAGTAAATTTATGATCAAAACCGTGCTGATTTGCTATTTGACAGTAGGGTATCGTGCATAAAGAATTTGTTCCTCCAGGACAAACTGTCAACCAAGGGTTTTACAAAGGTTTCATTGAAAGGCTCAGGAGAAAATTGATTCGCGTGAGACCAGAAATGCCCCGAGTCACACGGCCATTTCCATCATGATATTTTTGAGCTCAAAACGCATTCCTACGGTTCCTCAATCCCCCCTATTCACCTGATTTCAGTCCTGACTTTTTCCTTTTCTCGAAATTGAAACGTGTCTTAAAAGAACGTCATTTGGAACTCTGGAGAACAATCAAAAGACTGTGACCGACCAGTTAAAAGCCCTATCGTTGAAGCCTTTCAGTGCTGCTACCAGGAGTGGGAACAACGACTCCGCCGGTGTATAGCTGCCCAAGGGAACTACTTTGAAGGATATAATATTGTTGTTTGAAAAAAATAATAATTTTGATAAGTAAAAAGTCAGTCTCATTACTTTTCTCACACACCTCGTATTTTTTTTTACAGGTGAATGTAAAAACTGAAAAACCGATGGGCCGATCTCAATAATTATTCAATATTCTTATACGGTTGCTAAAACATATTCTGTATTTTCTACAATAAAATTTACATAATGATTGGAATTTTATTTTGGCTATTCATATATAGATCGATAAATTCTTTTTTTAATGAAAAATTTTATTGAACCACTACAATCGTTCGTTGATGAGTGAAATTATTGTTTATCTTTATATTACAATTATGTACAATTAAATTTATTGCTGTAAATAATAATTGCAAAGATGCGTTTTATAATTTGATTCCATATACGAGTAAATCTAAATTAAAGAAGTTTTTACTTGAATGATTTTCTTTGTTTCTCTATTAATTTTTATTTTAATTTTTTACGCGATTACCCATGAACGATAACATGTTTTAAAACACTTAAAAAATGAACTTATTTCATATAAAGTTAATCATTTATTTGATTGAGAAAATTAACGATATTTACCGTTTCTTATATCCAAATATTTACTATCGGATCACTCTCGTAGATTAAAAAAATAATAATAGATTTTTATGGCATTATTCCTGTTTTGGATGCATTTTAATAAAACAAATTTAAGCGATGATAATTTAATTAATGATGAAGCGGGTTTATATTTACAAAATTTTGAGAAAATTTATTCCAAAGACACTATTTGTCACGTTTTGAAAATACTGACCCGAAGTTTTACTAAGAAATTGTCCCATATAAGTCTTTGTGTCGAATTTCATCAAAATCGGTTTATCCAAACAAATGTTACACGGCAACATACGAACAAACAACATTACCCCTATTCTTTTTTATGTTTTTTTTTTTGGGGAGGGGGGTCCTTGGATCCCCAAAAATTTCTAACAACATACCTTTGAGATGTAATTATAGAAAATAAAAGCCTTCACTTTTATTTTTAAGATAATTTTGATGAAATTATATAGATTTACACGATCGTGGAATAAATTAAATTCATCTATTTTATATTTATATTCTAGTTTATAAATATATTTTTTTAATGCATTATAAATAGCATTATTAATTTAAAGGGTTTTTTTTTTGAGCACTAAATCATGTTACGATGTTCAAATTTATCTCTAATGAGTTGTCATTTGAAGAATAATTTTTAGTGTATATTTTTGCGGTACGCGTGGGTAGGAAGTAATGATAATCGGTTGCTTAGTTACGAAAATATTAAAGCTTTTTTTTAAATATTACAAAGAAATGTTATAATTATGATTTAAACTATGACAAAACAAGAATTAAAATCTTGTAGAATTATTTATAACTTTACAACTCCCTTTAGACTTCTTATGATGCTTTGTGATAACTGTTTACCGGTGTACTTGGTTTGACCAGTTCTTTCCCAGCTATAGGAATTTAAATATTATTATTTTTCGTTAGTCATATTAGACATTTTCTAATTTTGTTTGGTTTTTCTTTCATTTTACAAATTCTTTTATATAAACTTTATAAATTTTAATTACTATTGATTAACTCAATCGTGGAAAAGTGGCGATTAATTTTATTTATTTATTTTTTGTAAATAAAGACATTATTACTGTTTTATATATATATATATATATATATATATATATATATATATTGTAGCTTCTATCAGTTACAGAATGTAGGATTAATACTAAATATGCGAAGTACATAGTCTGTTCTATATGACTGCCTGTATAATACCGGATGGAGCAAGCAATGCTATGAGATTATGAAATAACCCCTGCCCCCTTGGAACACGGGACGTTGCGGTACGGCCTGCCAGGGTATAACCTAGCCGTGAAATGGCACTCAGAAATGTGGCTGCTGGCATAACATTCATATATGTCTGTTGTTCGGTAGAGTTAGGTTGCTAGCTAACTGAAACGTAGTAACGGGGGATATAAGGGAATTTATATATATATATAGATTCTACCGATCCGTGCGAGTGTGTGTATGTATAATATATACAGTCGTAGTACTTGGTAGACACGTGTAATTGTCAGTAAATACTCGGACAATCCCGATTCTCATCCCGAAGGATGGGGGTGTTTAGCCTATAACTAGTATTACCGGTTGTTGTAGATAGCAAGACCAGGCCGGATTGCCCACTGCCTCTAGTCAACAACAGTACGGTTTTTCAAACTCTAGCGGGCATACCGGCATGTTTCCTGAATTCCACAAATATTTACCAACCCCTGTACGTATTTCCCTTTCTTCACCACCACCCCCTAAACTCTCCCTCTTTTAATACTACCTCATCCCCTTATTTATATATATATATATATGTACACCAACCCCTGCCACATGGTGGGAGAAAGTGGGGGTTTGTAATGTTAGTGGTATGAGTAGAAGTGGTTTTGTTTTGGGGGTAGCCAAAATCCATAGCCTCTAAATCGCAGCCCTTTCCATATTATCCCTACTGTTAGTAGTATTATTACTGTTACCACATTGCTACCCACTGAATGCTGCTGATTTAACTGACCAACATACTCCCAACTATACTGTGTTAAATTCTCCCCCCCCCCTTCAGCCATCAGTTCTTCATCTCCTTTGTTTCTCACCCATTCCTAACTTGATCATCACAATCTGTTCCAATAACTTAACTAGTTCCTGTAATTTCTGACTACATACTGTGCATTAGTAA
This sequence comes from Lycorma delicatula, assembly GCF_047948215.1. NCBI lineage: Eukaryota > Metazoa > Arthropoda > Insecta > Hemiptera > Fulgoridae > Lycorma > Lycorma delicatula. Next base: position 4,017,292 of record NC_134465.1, read on the forward strand.
ATGTGCGAGCCGATCTGTTGTTCTGTTGCGAATGGAGTATGTATATAAATATATATATATATATATATACACGCAATGCCAAATATACTCGGTAGGAGAGATGATTGTTATGTGGATATTTGTTCCCTTGATTCCGTAACTGTCTCCCCTCCAATCTGTTATATCATGAGTTGAATATCGGTTGCTTGTAACGTAGCCCTAAAACCTCTCTTGTTTATAGAATATTCCTCATTTCATTTTATACTGAACCCTCTTTTCACTTAATCTCTCTACAGTAATTTAATTTTTATTATTGACGGTTTAGAGAAAGTTTCTTCGTATTTAATTACAAAAGTAAATCAAGTTTTCTATTTTATTTAAAATTAATTTTGTTAAACTAAATATTTATCGTTTTGATAGACCATTTTTAGGTCATTTCTCGATGAAAAATTATGATAAGTAATTTTCAGTGGCTCTTTGGCCTGTGAAAATCACTAAGCATCAAAAGTTCCCGGTCAAGCCATATCGATTATCTATGGGTTATCAAAGTACGAGAGGTTATCTCTGAAGCAAAGACCGTTTCATTGTAAAAAGATTTATTCTGAGAACTTTATAAACATTTTTTATTTCTCTTAAACTACATATAACTTATACTACTTCTCTATGTAATTATCACACGAATTAAAACATTTATCGTAAAAATTCACCGACTTCAATATACCCTCGTCGTATTTTTCTGCCGTCAATCGGTGTAGTCACTGATTAACAGAATTTTTAAGTTCACGGTCACCCGCGAATCGCTTACCGCTTAAAAAAGTCTCTCGGTTTTCCAAATAAATGGTAATCAGAATGAGCTAAGTCCGGACTTTGTGATGGGTGATCGTAAATTTCCCGTCCAAATGTTCTCGGTAAATGACGTGTCGGACCCGTAACATGTGGACGTGCATTATCGTGCAGCAGGACGACGCCTTCGGTCAGCCGCCCACGTCGCCGATTTTAAATGGCGTACCGTAACATACGTAGAGTTTCGCAGTAGGATTCTGCATTTATAATCGTTCCACGTGGCATGATATCAATCAGCGGCCGATCCCAAAAGACTGTGGTCATCGGTTTGCGTCCAAATGGCTGTGGTTTGACCTTTGTCGGTCTGGTTGGTGATTGAGGATGACGCCATTCATTTGACTCCCGTTTTCTCTCTTGCGTGTAATAAGAAATCCACTTTTAATCGCCGGTAATAAACGAATTATGGAACTCGTCACTTTTTTCTGTATAGCTCATTAAAAATTCAAAAGCATATACCATTCGGATTTTTTTGTGACAGTTGTTTTAAGACGTGCGGCACCCAACGTGCACATACTCATCTGAAACCTAAATGGTCACAGACAATGCGACCGATAACAGCTCTTGAAACATCAGGAAAAAGAAGGGCCAGGTCGGAAATCGTTAAGCGACGATCTTTTCTGTTTTCATCATCGACGCGTTTCAACAAGTCCTCGGTGATTATCGAGGCCTCCTCGAACGTTCTTCATCATGAGCATTAATTTTTTTTATTTCAAAATCTTTCACACTATTTCGGACGTTTCTTTCATTCATTACATTATCACCGTACACAGCAAACAATAATAATTTCAGCCGGCTTAACGTTTTGATGGTTTAAAAAACTTATAAATCCACGTATTTCCCTGTTTTTGCTGCAGCATCGATAATTTCCTATTCATTTTATAACGTAATAACTAACACATAATCAAAGATACTACAACGCGACAACTTACAGATAACAATGCTGTTACTACTAGCGTTCCCATGAACGATACAGGTTCACCAACCTTAAGAAGAGAAATTCCCCAGCGTTCGTTGCTTTTAAGATATCCCTCGTATATATGTGGTCGGGCATTGTCGTGATGGAAGTCGACTCTTTTCCTTTGGATCAATTTTAATCGCTCTATCTCGATTGCTTGGCGTGATCTTTTCTGTTGTTGAGAGTAGAGGTTAGAATCAAATTTTTGACTGGATGGATGCAGCTCATAATGAACGATTCCTTTCCAGTTCCACCCCACACATACAACTAACATCCCTTTTTTTAGCTTTAGTCCATCCTGGTTTTAACACCTTTGCGGTGCTTCACCTCGTTTCGACCTCGATCTTTTTCGTAAATTATTGTGGTACGTGATGGATTTTTCATAGCCTGTAATAAACTTTTGGACCAATTTCTTTCCGTTTTACCAAAGATTCGCAGATGGAAATTTGATCCCAGTGACGTCGTAGCTAAAATTAGTGCGGGTGATGCTCCACAAAGTTTTTTCTGGGCCTTTTCAAGGCCATGATTAAAGTTTTCTGTAACATAAAAGAACCAAAAAGAATGAATCAAATAGAATATTTGAAAGCGGCATTATAATTTTACGTTTTCTTTCGCTCAAAAATATGGTACACAGTCTTTAAGCATATTGTGTTTAAAAACCGTATTCGGTTTAACTGAATAAATAATAAAATGTCAACACGGATAATCTTTTTTAGTATTATTAGATAATAACTTAATAAAATGTCCGCTGAAAAGGACTATAATCCAATGGCGCTTAATTTATATTTCTATGTACACAGTAACAAATTCAGAATTAATTTTTACTAATTACCTTATTATTTTCTCTTTCGCCCTTTCAACGTGTTTTTGGACAAATTTTGCAATCAAAAAGCCCTTACTTTCCGCCAACGTCTGATATCGCTATTGAAAAAACAACTAAACCGATTTCATATCCATTCAACCAGAATGGGATAGATGTTAGAAAAGGGAACGAACATTGAACGTTCAATACATACGCGGAGTAACTAAAAAAAAATACTTCCACCAGCACGCCAGGGCCGGCACTGCGGGAGCGACAGTGCTCTGTCCCTCGCGTGCAGCTTCCTACGTGCGTATGCTCACAATTATAATTAATAATTATAAATTATTGTACGATTGTATAGAAATCTGTTGACCAGCTTTAGTTTGTTTCCTTAAATTTCTGTGTATTTATTTTTACTTATAACGTTAGAATTACAATTTGTTCATTTTTCCTTATGTGATCAATTTTTAACGAAATGATTGAATTTTTTAAAATTAACTGCTTAATGTTTGTTTTCGGAGAAATCGTTTATTATTGTTATATATTTTGGCGGGTAAATGTGTTCATTATCGGGTTACTTATAACTTTTAACTTTGATATCCGGGTACGTTTGATTTTAAGTTATATTCTTTTTTTCCTTAAAACATTTTACGGAAGGTTTCTTTCAGATAATAAATAAGAGAAAAATTACAAAGGAATTTTTGTTCATTTTTCTCATTTATTAATAACTGTTAATTTTGCGTGGAAATGGATACTTTTATTTTTATAGATCTACATTCTTCTAATATAACATTTTCTTGTTTATCAGTAGAATTCTGATGTATTTAATAAATTTTCTTTTTTTCTCAACATTCTTCAGTTATTTATTATTTTTTTTAAATTCTTTTATTACTTTATTTTTCAAGAATGATTATTAGAGAATGCATTATTGTGATAGTAAAAATAATGATAAAAACGGTAAATGATGGAAGTTGAATTAATATATGTCACACAAATTGATTATTATTATTTTCCTTTATTTGCAATGTTGATATATAAATGTGTGTGCGCGCACTCACGTCTAAGGTGATTCATGAAGAACATGTTCTAATGGTGAAAATAAAGAAGAAACTTCATACAAACATAGGTTAATGAGTTTTGGCTGGCGAAAGATTTCACCCTGATATCTGCGCCTTCGGTAAAATTAGGCCAGATTCTAATTCCGGTGACCTAAATTAAGGCGTAATTTTAGTATTTTTATATAAAATCTGATCTGAAAACTTAACAGTATTTTTTTTGTAGTTTTTAAAAAATCTCGATTAAAAGCCAAAAGATTTGAGTTTGAAAAACATTATTTTATGTTTAGTGTAAAATAGTTTTATTAAATGGGTAATAAAGAAACAAAAGCTTTAAACATAACTTTAGAAAATTTGATTGTGAGTAAAGCGGTTGAAGTCCACAGATACCACAAACGTATGAATTTCGAAGTTTATTAAAAAACAAACATATCAAAATGTGGTAGATTTCAAATTATTAAACGAAAAGAAAATTCAAAATTATAACAAAAAAAATAATTTAAATATTTTAGAATAATAAAAAATCAAGATCAAAAAAAATCTGATGTGGACACCACACGACATCCTTATACGCCTATTAAATTAAATATACAATTTTTTTTTAAATGAATAGTACATAAAATTTTATTTCACTAATAACTTCTGATATTTTTTCATATTTTGTTTTTTTTTTTATTGTTACTATTGAATTTATTGTAAAAATGTTTTTACAATCAGAAATCAATATATTTAAAAAAAAGGTTTATAAAAAAGGAGATGAAGTCCTATTCGAACCGATGTGCCTTTCCCTTGTAAGATCCAAATATTTCATGAATTAAAATTTTATTTTGCTATAACTCTGGAACCAATTAAAATAAGTACCACTTATGATATATCGTTGAAAAGATCCTAGTGAGGGCTTATTACTACATTTAAGAAAAAGTAATAAATTCAATTTTTTTTTTTTTGCTTTTTTGGACACTTCTGGTTCAGTCGATTGTAATCAAAAGGGAAGTGCATAGCTAGATGTTACAACAGTCCTAAATAAAAAATTTCAACATCCTACTACTAATCGATTTTGAGTTATGCGAGATTCATACGTACGTACAGACGTCACGTCGAAACTAGTCAAAATGGATTCAGGGGTAGTCAAATTGGATATTTCCGTTGAAATCTGAAAACCAAAATTTTTCGTGATCACAAACAAAATAAAACAACATATCAATAAAACAATTAGATTACAAATTGATATGTATATAGGTATATTAGATATGTTTAAATCTTATTAAAAACCATATTTTGTTATATTATTATTTTTTTTTAACTCCTAATTTTTACATTTTTATTCAGTTTCTGTGGACTTAGTCATTCCATTTTACTTAGATCCAAATTCTCTACAAGTTTTGTTTAAAATTTTTATGTGTTTTTTACCCATTTAACAAAATTATTTTACTCCAAACAAAATAGCGTGTTTTTCGACCCCTAATCTTTTGTCTTTTACTCCAGTATTCCTGAAAAATACTGTTCTGGAATGTCCTTTTTTCCTTCGGTTTTTAGATCAGATTTCATAGAAAACCACTAAATTTCCCCCGCTTAATTTGGGTCCCAAGAATTAGAGTTTGGCCTAATTTTACTGAAAGCGAAGAAATCAGTGCGAAATCTTTCGCCAGCTGACGTTATAACGAAGCCCTTTCGAACTTATGTTTTTATGAAGTTTCTTCTTTATTTTCACCATTAGAACATGTCCTGATATTTTTTTTTTTTTTACTATAATATAATTAAATTTTTTTTTTCCTTTTAATGCGATTTAAATGTTATTATATTTTATTATGTTATTAAATTTAGCAGTAAGTGTTTAAATGGTTTTTATTATTATTTTTTTACAAAGTAGTTTAATTTAGTATAGATCTTTTTAAACTTTAGTTTCAGTGATAGCTACAGCCTTTAGTAGTTCTTAACTTCGTCTTGTATTGTGGACTATTGTTAATCCAATCTCTTTTGCTCTATCTCACTCTCCTCTCTCCTCTCTCTCTCTCTCTCTCTCTCTCTCTCTCTCTCTCTCTCTCTCTCTCTCTCTCTCTCTCTCTCTCTCTCTCTCTCTCTCTCTCTATCTCTCTCTCTCTCACAGCTATTATTTCTTTCTTTTATATCTAATATTTTCATTATCTCTCTTTCGTTCACTCGTTCACTCTGCTGTATGACTGTATTTTTTTTCTACCCCGTTTTATTTTCTATTCTATGATAAATTTATTAACAAAAAAAAAGTTTATGATTAAATTTCTGACCAACAAAGTTTATTAAGTTGGAATTTTTTTTCTTAATCTCTTTTCTATCCCACTATTTTTTTTCTTTGTGTATTTGGGACTACAAACTTGTAAATTATCGAATTTTTTTATAAAATTATATAAGATAACCTATATAATAGTGTGTAAATTAATACCGAGTATTATATACAGAATGATTCAGGAGGAACGGGAAATAATATGAGAACCGATTCTAGAAAATGTTTGAAATGAGGAAAGAAATTCTTACGAACATGTTCGAAAACGTTGTGTTATCAAATTACGGCTGGCGAAAAATTTCGCCTGGATTTTAGTTTCACCGGTGGATTGAGATCATACTAAAATTTTTAAGATGTTGTGTAAGGTGAAAGGTAAAAGTTTTTATGTTTTTAGAACTGAAAAATCGAATAAAACAGGTCCCAAAATTTATTTTTTTGCTTTTCAGTGCATTTTTATATTTGTTAATATATTATATTATTTTGTTTAAAATTCTCAATCGATTAATTCTTATTTTTTACTTTTTAGTGTATTTTCCTAATTTGTTTTCTTTTTTTATTGATGTTAATATTAATATTAGTTGAATAAAAGCTTTTTTAAAAAATATTTTTTTATATGTAATCAAATATATTTTTGTAATTTTTTTTTGTATTTTTTTTAAGACTAAAAATAAAAGCTTTTAAAAAGTAAAAATATTTATCTACACATCGAAGTTACATACGTGTACCAAATTTCAACCATTTTCATACGATAGTTCATAAGAAATGAAAATTTTCAACTAAATGCATGAATTTAGCCTAAGGGTAGCGCGTGGGGGAGTGGCGGTAGGTCATATGAAATTCCGACACCGTAGTACTGTATTGTCTCGAAGTTACATACGTGTACCAAATTTCATTGATTTTCTTAGGATAGATCAAAAGATATGTCAGTTACAAGATTTGATATTCCTAAAGCGAGTTGAATAAAAGCTTTTAAAAATTGTATAATAAAAAAAAAATCATTTTATTTAATTATTTGACAGAAAAATAAAATACATTTTTGATCTGTATTCAATTTAAAGTGATTATTGAAAATCACTTGTGTATTTCAGATTTCTGACGTGCCTTATAAATAAAAGTTAATAATAATTAAAGTATTCCGTATAGTGAACTCCTGTTTACTGGTTACAAATATTAATTTTGACTTTACGGTCTAGAACAGTCACTTTTATTATTGGATTATTTGATAAACAATTTATTTAAAGAGCAATCAAGGGACCTTTACTCTAACTTAATATTTGAGGTAAAATTGTTGTATAAAAAAATAATTGTATAAATATTTGATGTTAATAAAAATAATATTTTAGCAATTCTGAAACTGTCCAGTTTTATTAAAGAATTGGTGGATCGTTTCTCACTTTCAAACGAAATAATTTTAAATGAAATGCACCAAAAATGTGTATATGTAATTTAACAGGTGTACAAGGAAGTTATGTGGTGTCCACATCAGATTTTTTATTTTAAATTTCATCACAAATGAGATGAAGGTTATTTTAAGCGAAAAGTAATTCCGGAGTAAAATAACCACCTTCAATTTTTTTCCGTTATTTTGAAGCGATTTATTAAAGCTTCAACCTCATCGGCAAAGACGTAGCACGCCATGTGTGTATAATGCAGTTCATTATTATTTATTACATCAGTATTTGCAGTTGCTATTTGCACTTTATTGCATTACTATTTATTGCATCACTTTTTAAAATTATCATCCGCTTATAAGTTTCAATAAAGGCTTACTGTATTATTCTTCGCACGTATATTATTATTATTATTTTTACATATTAATTACTTTTTGTTATTGTTTTTTTTTCTTTTACCTTTTATATTCTGTTTTATATATATATATTGTTTTTGTTATAATAGAGGTTTTTGTTCATTCATGAAGCCATAAATGGGTATAACGCTTATTTAATATTTTGTTATAATAATACTTTGTTGTGTTGTTTTTTTTTCTTTTTTGTCTTTATTTATATTAAAAATTGTTTTTAAAACAGGTCATCGAAATTTGATACAAATTATTAAGGTCGATTCCGTATATAGATTGATGAAATTATATCCAGCGATTGTTGTCGCATGTTCAATCAACAATACAAAATAAATATGAGTTATTCGTTTAAAATATGTATTCATACATCGTATGTTTGTTTTTTTCTTTTTTTTTTTGTATATGTGTTGTTTGTGTTGTAAGAAATGACATTTTCGTTAAATATCTTTAATTTTATTTATATAGTACTAGAAACAAAAGGTACCCGAGCGGTTAATGAATTATTAGTAGCATAATCCTAAAGCATTAATGCAAAGGGAAATATTCATGAAAATAAAGAAAATATACAATACCAAATAAAAATTCTCTTAGCGATATCTGTATCTCTTGAAGAAAAAGAAAAACCTTTTGGCACACCGGAAGGCGTAGGTAGATTTCACCGATGCTAAGTGGAGGATAAAAATGATTTTCACCTTAAAGTTGAAAATAAATAAACCTTAAATTTACTCGATGCGACAACGGTTGCGTGCGAAAAATGTTTCACGTGTTTAGCATACGGCAAGTCCCATCTTATATTTCCATCAACATTTTTTGGTGATCTCTTCCCGTAAGGGTTGTTCATATCAAAAATTGTTTCAGACAAAAGTTTTAGGTAATGTTTAGAGCACTAACGGTCACTTTAAACCGATTCCATACCGTGCCTATTAAGGGAGGTATGATTCTTTTTTGTCTTCAAAACCTCATTTTTTCTATCTCCTGGGCCAATGGTCGGTGACATCAAAAAACTTCACTTTGATAAGTTTTAGACCATTATCTAAAAAATTGTAGGAACTTTAAAACAATTCGATATTTTACTAAATAAGAAAGTTATAGCGATATTTTGTTTTTTTTTTCGAAAAAAACACCCTCCTGGTTCCGATTTTGACCGTTGATGAACTCGACCGAGATTTTGGGACTAGTTACTTTTAAGGAACAATTTGATAGTGATTGGCGCAAAATTACGGCAATTATCGTGTCCACAAGAAAGTGAAATATATATATATATATATATATAATTGTATATTTAAACTTTTCAGCTGACAGTGGTTTGTGGATCTGGGGGATGTGAAACGCGAAGCTATGTCGAAATTTTCCTAAGTCGAATCATGGTACCAATTACAATAGGTAGCTTTCTTATGAAATCTACCTAAAAGACAGAGCAAGATAGATCATATATCGTGGTGTTCCGAGACGTATTCGATACTGAATATCAGATACTGATTTGTGACATCAAAATAACCAAAAAAGTTGATTATCGACGTATATCCTATTTTGTTTTGTTTTCCTTCCGTACACAGTTTTGTGATTTTCAACAAAAAAAACTATTTCTCAGAAATATGTGAACCTATTTTAATTAAATTTGACGAATCTAGGAGTGTCTTATTCTACAAAATAAAAAATTTTGAAAACGTCACCTTCAAAAATTTCAAAATAGCGGTCATCTTAATTGTTTAATCTTCAGTATTTTTGTAATTATTTGTTTGATCAAATCTCTACCTATTACAGAATTTATTAAGCATTTTCTTTTGATCAAAATGACACCTCATTTGTAAAAATCCGTTGACAAAAAATCAAGTCATTTTAAAACCAATTTTTTTTTTCAAAATTTTGCTAAAATATTGCCATATAAGGGGCATTATTCTTTTTATTTATTTTTTTAATTCATTTAGTGGATGAGGGATATCGCGAAAACTAATTTCGATTTTTATCTGAGGTATTTAGGAAAAACGATTGAATCAAATCTTTTTTCTTATAACGCATTTGTAAATAATCGACAAAAAAAATTTTCAAAAAATCAACTCCTTCTCTTAATACTGAAATTTTTTTTCTTTTCTTTTGCTCTGTCTCCCTTCAGTTTAAATATTAAAAAAAAATCTTTTGTAAGTTTATACTTCATATTCAGAGCTATTAAGATATGTCTACAGTATTTTTAAATCATAAACCCACCCCAAAAAAAAAAATAAAAATAAAACTCGGAGACCTAAATACAGGAAGATTGTTTTGAAAATTTTTTGTTTTTTACTTTAGCCTTTATTGAAAGGGATCTTAGATTTAAAGAAAATTTTGCTTAAGCAAATTTATTAATACTTTTTTCCTAAATTTCCCCCAAAATAATAAAAAATCATAGTTTGTAAAGAATTTTATTTGAAATTTGGGAATTTTTATGCAGAAATCTTATTCTGGTAATCGTGTTTGACCGGTGTAGCCGAGGAAGTTATACAATATTTTGCGAACTTTTTTACAATAATAGTACTAAGGAATAACCATCTATTATTACACAACTATTCAAAAAGGAGTGAAATATATTTATGGTGTATGTATGTGTGTATGTACGAGATCGGTTCAAAAAATAACCGAATTTTTTTAATTACGCGGTAACTGAGATATTTAATGACCCGCGGTTGGCATCATTGTCTTCCGCATAACCTCCTCTATAACCACAGTTTCTTGTATTGTTGATATCTCGTTTATTTTTTGTGTTATTGTTGTTTGAGTAAAACATGTTTAAGTGTTAGTAGCGATTTTTGTAATGTGAGATTTTTTGATTGAACTTTTGTCTCGATCTCGTAGCCGTAAACCCAGCTTTCGTCTCCCGTTACGAACCTTAGCATGTCTCGTCGTCATCGGGTTGTTCAAGAAGTCTCCGACAAATCTCCACTCGATGTTCTTTCTGCTATTCGGTCATCAAACGAGGAAAAGAAACTTTGCTGCAACTCTATGCGCGTTCAATTTTTCAGTCAAAATGTCACTGCATGATCCGATCAAGATGCTAACCTCTTTTGCAAGTTCTCTGAGAGTCAATCGGCGATTTACACGCACCAGCTCATTGATTTTCTAAACGTGCGCGTCAGGAGTTGGTCGAAGGTCTTCTTGATCGAAAGTCATCTTCAATCGACTTACGACCAGTTTTAAATCGTAAAAACCATTCGTAGCATTGCGTACGACCCAGAGCATCATCTCCGTAAACGTTTTTCAAAACTTGAAACGTTTCAGTGAAAGTTTTCCCCAGTTTCACGCAAAATTTTACGTTGTATCTTATCTCCCGAAAAACACACTTACGAAAATCGCTACAAACATGATGCACTCAACAATAACACGAAAACTAATCGAGATATCAACAATCCAAGAATATGTGGTTACAGAAGAGGCTATGCGGAACACACTACTACCAACCGCATGTCACTAAATATCTCCTAATATTTAGGACATACTGTTTGTTCTACCGTAGCAGCTCAACGGCTGAACTGATTTAAATGTATCATCAGGCGTTAGAATCCTTATGTTACCGGGAGTGTTAAGCTATACATATATATGTGTTTAAATAAATTTGAAAAAAGTTACATTATATACAAAACCGTCTTAAATTATCCTATATTAAAAAGCAATTTTTTTTCGCAGTCGTGTTTATCACGATATACATATATATGTATATATTTTTAATATTTATCTCTTGTTTACATTATTGTTTCTATAATCCCGTCTAAAATTGTTTTACTTAATTATATTTTTCTTTTATTTTGAAGAATAAACTATGTTAAACGGTTATTAAAAAAAAATAAAATAAAATGAAAAATGCTGGAAAAAATCTAAAGATTTTTTATAATATCCTTGACAGATTTTCGATCGTTAAACAATCATCATCAGTTTATATTGAGAGAATATTATTTAAATAAATAAATATGAAATCGATAGTAAATACTAATTAACAAATAAAAATATTTTGGAACTATCCAAAATACGTTTTTCTGATATTGTTTACAAAAAAAAATTGTAAAAAATAAAAAGGGTGTTATTAGTTTAACTTTACGCTTTCGATTGGGTTTGCCTAAAACTAACAAATAGTTATTAGTGTTTTTTACTTTTATTTTGTAAACAATATAAAAGCGTCTATGGATTTGCGAGCCGAACTTGTAATAAAACGTTCGTGAAATTTTCGCAATTCGCTTGTGGGTTTTCATAACGCATACACGTTGAGAAATGCAAAAAAAACCCATATCTCATTTTTTGATTGATTACCATACTTTTTCAGCATAGCTCTAGAGAATGCCAGGAAATTAAAAATGGATAGCGTACTCGGTGAGAGAAATTTGATCTCTTTGACTGGAATTAAATTTACCAGATTTTAGTTTGTTGGTGTAAATATACTTTTTAAGTTAGTTTATAGTTGAATTGAATTGACTTTTTCTCAAAAAAAAAAAAAAAAGAATAAATAAATAAAATTAAAGTAGAACGTATTAAAATTAATTTTTAGTTTAGATGTCGTCGTGTTGCTTTATATATAACGAATATTTGTTACTGTATGTTGACAGCTTAATAACGCGGTTATTTTGTTAAATTATTTTATAGTTACATTTTAACGAAAGGTTTATGTGACTTGCTACGATCAGTTGACGTAATATATATGTGTGTGTGTTTGCTTTCTCATCTAAATATTATTCGTCTTAAGTCAGATTCAAAGTAAACAAGAAAAAACCAATAATCGAAGTTTGTTTTCTATATAATTTAATTTTACTTTTTCTCTTATTAAAAAAAAAAAGACTTCTGGGGAAGAAGTTTAAATTATTTAAGCAGTATATATTTTTGTTTCTTTTCTAATTTTAGAACGACTGCACCGATTTTCATGAAATAGATATCGAAAGATTTGTGTCAATCGCTAAAGTGAAAATAAATATTTAACAGTGTATAGAAAACTATATTACAATGGAACACCGATTATCCGGAATGACCTTTACAAGGCCGTGTCCGGATAATTTAAAAATCAAAAAAGGTTTATCATACGTACTGAACATATTCTACTGTTTGATCGGTATCACATTGAATTTTTTTTTATTCTCCTAATGTGTATTTTGCAATCTGTTCAACTAGTGAACAATTAGTAACCGCCCCCTACGGCCCAATGACATGAGGATGAATATGTATGACGTATAAATGAGGTGTAGTCTTGTACAGATTCAGGCCGATCATTCCTGAGACGTTAGTCTCCAAATCACCAAAGAACACCGGTATCCACGATCTGTTATTCAAATCCGTGTAAAAATAACTGACTTTAGTCGAGAGCTGGAACTCTCGACTTCCAAATCTGCTGATCTAGGAAGACACATTCACCACTAGCCAAGCCGGTGGGTTTAACCACTAGACCTGCCCGATGGCCGGCCTCCGTGGTGTGAGTGGTAACATCTCGGCTTTTCATCCGGAGATCCCGGGTTCGAATCCCGGTTAGGCATGGTATTTTCACAGGCTACAAAAAAAGAATAGCCCGATGGGCTACACAGAATATAAAGAAGAAAATAAATATATTTTAAACAAAACACAAAAAAAAGAAGTTATTTCGGTAAAATAAAAAAAAAATATATTCGAAACATATTTGTAACGTAATAAACAACAGATTTTGTAATACTTTACAAAATATTCAGCGAGTAAAAATTTACTGATAAAAGTATATCAGAATATATAAAAATTAAGTAATGGAAATTAAAATTTACTGTTTTATATTTAAAAAAAACTATAGGACTTCGTCGTCTCCTTTCTTTATTTCTGCTAATTCTTAATATTTTATTATTTTCCTGATTGTTTTAAGCCATTGCTCGTCCCAGTAGATCAATTAGGTCTTAAGTTATTGCAATTTTCTTGTTCTCAGCATTTTTCTTACCTAATTTAAAGTATAGGGAATAGAAAATATCCGGGGAATAAAAATTGTTCAATAAATGTATTAGAATTTTAAAAAATTAACTGAAGGAAATTACAATTTACTACCCCACTTTTTTTTTACAAAAAATTTCACCCAAACCATATTAGAAAAACTTACAAAAAAAATTTTTTTTATAAAAAAATCTGTAATCTGTACTTACTTTAATTTTGATCATAGTTTTTGAGCTGCATGGTTACGGTAATCGTTTTAAACAAAGAATTTTTATAGATTCGAATTATTTTTGTCACTCCAATCAGTTCGTAGCGATAGATAAACATTCATGCGCTTTTTCGTGAAACAACTCTACAAATCAATACGTGATAGTTCACGCTAAACCAATTTAGGTGTTTCCATCAATATTTTCAATAGTAAGATTTTAAAATTAGTTTCAACGCTGTCCTTTTTCATATTTTCTGTTTAGCCTCCGGGAATTACCGTTCAGCTATTATTTCAGAGGATGATATGTATGAGCGCTCATTTTCATCATCTTTTGTAAAAAAAAATATACTAAATATCGAAACTTTTGCTAATGTAAATACAGAATTTAGTTTAATTTATTTATAAATGGGTATATGTCATAACTGCGGTCGGTGTATAGCAGTTCATTTTAATTTACTCATTTTGTATTAACGGGAACTGTGAACAGATTGTTTTCTAGACTATATTAATTAAACTACCGGGTTGGTCTAGTGGTGAACGCGTCTTCCCAAATCAGCTGATTTGGAGTCGAGAGTTCTAGCGTTCAAGTCCTAGTAAAGTCAGATATTTTCACACGGATTTGAATACTAGATCGTGGATACCGATATTCTTTGGTGGTTGGGTTTCACTTAATCACACATCTCAGAAATAGTCGAACTGAGACTGTATAATAGTACACTTCATTTACATTCGTATATATCATCCTCATTCATCCTCTGAAATATTATCTGAACGGTAATTACCGGAGGCTAAACAGGAAAAAAGAAAGACTATATTAATTAAATGTGTAATTTACGTTATCGGTTATTTGATTCTACTTTCACTCCAGCCTTGTATGAAGGGTATTAAAGCTTGAACATTCTGATCTTAGTAATATCGTGTGTATGTTACGAACAAGAAATGTAATGGGTTCCGAATGAATAAAACTATACTAATTAAATACTGTGTATTTCTATATAATCGGTAAGCGAAGCGTTTGATTTTCATAAAAAATAACATTTTGTTGAGGAGGATTGTAAATAAAGTTGTGCAATAAGCAAGCAATATTGGCAGTCATGTCTCTCTCGTACATGCAGAGTATTTCTTGGCACTAATCTTATGCCTATTGTTAACAGTTGACGTAAATTTACCGTGGGAATATATATATAAAATATTACATAGCAAAATATACTACAGCGTTTACAAAGTAGAAAATCATATCTACAAATTATATTATTACTATATGTTAATTTTATCATATAATACTGGTGTAATACAAAATCATAATTTTACACAATATTAAGTAAAAAGATCCCAGTATTTATAATTATTTACAAATTTATCCTGAAATTAAAGTGGTTGTTTAAAAATTAAGCACAGTCTTTCACACAAAATGAAATATAGGATCAATTTATGAAAACATTTTTGCTACAAGTACTTTATATATAACTTTCTCATTTTATTTTACCCGTTTGTTTATAAATGCAATTATTTATAAAAAAATCGTAAGCAATCGAGAAAGTCATTTACTCCATTTATGACGTTTTTGTTATTAATTGCTTATAATAGGAAACTGCTTAACGTAAAATAAAAAATTGTACGGAATATAGATTGCGGTTACCTAGGAATAAGTCGAATTTTAATTATTATTATTATGGATTTTTGGAATGTACGGTACGCGCCAAAATATATAGTATGGATTTCGCGCAGTGCTCATGCGCGTATCATTCATTCATCGGCTTATTGTTGCATCAGCATATTGCATTGTTAGTAGTGCAAAGAACGTTGTACTGTAAGGTTGGGCTTGAAAATTGGTCTCACGATGCAGGAAAAAATGTTCATTGCGGAGTATTATTTTCGCTCGTAAGGAAATGGCAATTAGGGCAGGCCGAGTTTGAAGTTACTGGCGGAACAATTTAATACGGCGTCACAGAGCACCACAGTTATGCTGTCTTATCATTACGAAATTTTTTGTACCTGTAGTTTATTGTGTCGGCGAAAGGGAAGGTCTGGTAACTGTGTCCACCGATGATAGTTATGGGCGTGCCCTCGATCAGCTTTTGAGTCACCTAATCGAAGTCTTCGACGAACGTCCTTGAAAATGAACATCGGCAATACGTCGCTTCGGCGATTGTTTACACATGGATTTCCGTACCGAATTTAGGTTGGACGATAAAAATAATACATAATAACAGCTCCAGTACTGTTTATTTTGGCGCGTACTATCTCCGCCTCTCCCAAAAGAATACCGTTTCATAAATGGAAATTTTATCGCTAATAGATGGCTCCGCCCAGTTGCCTATAAGGTTCCTTGATTAGCGCAGAGGCGTCAAATACCTTTTCCGACAACTGGTTTATGCACATCGTTTTTTTTATCCGCTACTAAGTTGTTACTTCTATATATTTTAAAGGTTTGCATATTACTGTGCGTGCTTTCTTCGGTGCCCCCGATAGAATTGCAGATTAAAGGACGAAAACTAAGGGCGTCCGGTGTTGCCAGAGATGAGGCCAATTCTATTAGACGGGAACAATGGAAGGTGGCACGGGTAGGTTCAGCAGTTGCCGCATGTACCAGAAGAATTATTGCGGACCTGGATGCTTGGCTAGATCGGTCTCATGGCGAATTAGATTACCACACAACGCAACTCATGTCGGGACACGATGCGTTTGAACAATACCTGCATAGGTGTGGAAGGAGAGAGTCACCCGTCTGTTTTTACTGCGATGCGGTTGACGATGCCGAACACACTATTTTTGTGTGCAGACGATGGGAGGAACATCGTATAAATGCAGGACTGATGCATACCCGACCGGAGCAGCTCTCGGAGTGGCTGTTGGCTATATCCGGAAACCGGCATAATTTTACAATATTTGCAAGAGCAGTCCTCAGAATAAAAGAAGATGAGGCAAGACGACTGGGATACTGAGGGTTGTAGCTTATAGCAGGGCTGGGCGGACAGCCCCGTTCCTGAAGGCTCGCATGCCCTGGCGTATGGATTCCCGTGATGGAGCGGGGACTACTGGGGTCCGTTAGGTGTGAATGAATGAAAAGACCGAGACCCGGCCGGCGGTGTGCGTTCCCGGATACGCTTTGGCGGCTTCGACTCCTGCCCCGTCGGTTTGAGGCTGGCAAAAGGAAAGACCGAGACCCGGTCTCCGACGGTGCGGGATGAGAACGACATAGCCGGGCCTGGTTCTTCCTTTGGAGATTAGTGGCAGGCAATTAAAAGATCCGGAAAGGACATGTCCCCGAGTCGAGCATACTTAATTGGATGTCCGGCTCGGGGGAAAAAAAAAGAAAAGGGTTGCATATTATGATGTAAGTTCTGTTTGGAAGGGACATTTTTTTTCTATACAGTAAAAAAACATCCCGTTTTATATATTGTCGCGTGTTCGCGGCTCGATCAGGATTTTGAGAGATGAACTATTTAAAATGTTCTAAGTTTTAAATAATATGTTTAGGTATATTTCGAATTATTAGCCAAAATAATTCGGAAAAATGTTCTTGAAATATTAAAAAATTAATTAATCAAAACCGAACCGTTTATTGTATGAAAATCCTACTGTACATTTACGAGATATTTATTCTAGCAAATTCGTTTCCATTTTAGCGATACTAGTCACGATTATGTACGGTTAAGTATGAAAATGAACTAATCTGAAGGTTAGGCATTCGATCGATCGCTTAAAAGACTTTGTAGTTCTAGACCTACAGGTTTGCTTTCTTTTTTTTTTTTTTTTTTAAGTTTTTGTATAGAGGTGAATGACTTGTGTAATCCCATATGTAAACCGCAACCAGTTGCACATCAACATCTGTGATTTCTATATCAAACCATTATGCTATATAAATCAGTTAAATTTCTTTGTAACTGTTCAATATTGTTATCGTTCAAACGGGTTTTAAGATTAGCGAAAAAATAAATACTTATTGTGGTTATACATCTATTAGAAATATATTAAAATGTATTCGCTGCGGTAAATCTTGTCGATGATTTAATATTTAATTAGAACGATTTAAAATATTGTGTGATTTTTTTTTTAATACTGAAATTTGTACGTAGAAAAAACCGATTAAAAAACTAGACAAAAGTTCTTTTTTATGACCTGATGATAATTAACGCAAGTTTCATACGCGTAAAAAAATTATAATATTCTTTATTAAATGCGCAATTTATTTTTTCATTGTCCTCATTCGATTTGGATGTTTTGGGATAATCGGTTTTTCAATTATTAATTTACTTTTTTCAAATATTTTCTTTTTTATATAGAAATTATCATTTTTTATATTTTTCAATAAAATATATATGCATTTTAATAATGTGCAATAGAATGTTCGTTTTGAGCTAAGTAAGCGAATGTGAAGAGATAATTAAAAATTTCCTGTTCATTACAATGAAAATAAAGTGATATTTGAAAAGAAAAATTATTTTATTATATGTGATTAATTGAAGAAAAATTATAATATTATATATATATATATATATATATATATATATATAGGACCTCATAAATGAAATTAATTATAAAATATGTTACTTTTTAATAGTTATCTTAAAAGCGGTATTACGTTACGTTACCAACTCTCTCGCTAAATATTTACTTAATCGGATTTTATGGTATTAGTTTTTTGTCCTGATTAAAATAATCTTACTTGTATACTGGATAAGTACGAAATCTTTGTTCAGTAACAGTCAAATTTGTCAAAATAATGAGAAAATTTAGTTATTAGAGAAAAAGCAAAGTTTTAGTACTTTCGTGGCAATTATTATTTATTCTTATATAATGAAAAGTAATGAAATATAAAAATAAACAAAAAAAATCTTATGTGGGCACCACATGACTTCCTTGTACGCCTATTAAATTACTTTTACACATTTTTTTAAAATGAAAAGTACACAAAATTTTATTTCATTAATAACTTGTGATATTTTTTCATATTTTTTTATTATTATTTATTGTAATTTTTTTATAATCACAGGTTAATTATTAATAAATCAATATATTTAAATTAAAAAAAGCTAAAAAAAAAGGAGATGAAGTCTGATTCGAACCGATATGCTTCCCCTGTAAGATCGAAATATTTCATTAATTAAAATTTCATTTTACTATAACTCTGAAATCAATGAAAAAAAGTACCATTTATGATATATAGTTGAAAGGCTCTCAATGAAGGCTTATTATTGCAGTTATGAAAAAGTCCAACGACCAAATTTTTTGAATTTTGGGCGTTTTTGGTCTAGTAGATTGCAATCAAAAGGACCACCCCTTTTGATAACTACTACTAAATGTTACAACAGTCGTAAATACAAAATTTAAACGTTCTAAAGCTAATCGTTTTTCAGTTATTCGAGATACATACGTACAGATGTCACGCCGAAAGTAGTCAAAATTGAT
The DNA here is from genome assembly GCF_047948215.1 of Lycorma delicatula. Classification (NCBI taxonomy): domain Eukaryota; kingdom Metazoa; phylum Arthropoda; class Insecta; order Hemiptera; family Fulgoridae; genus Lycorma; species Lycorma delicatula. Next base: position 4,036,502 of record NC_134465.1, read on the forward strand.
TCAGGGATGGTCAAAATGGATATTTCCGTTGAAATTTATAAACCGAAATATTTTGCGATTACAATACTTTTTTATTTCGTACAAGGAAGTAAAAACGTGTTTTAAAAATTCGAAAAATCTATATTTTTGAACTTAATCGGTTCGTCCACTCCAAAGCATTTTGAAGCGGAAAATACTCCGAAGCGGTTTCTCCAAAGCATTTTTTTTGGGGATCACTTACTACTATGTCTAGGAAGACGTAAAAAAAAATTCGGTTAAAAATTTCCAATAAATAAAAAGATAGCTTATACGACTATGTAGCGGTAGGGGTAAAGTGTTTTTTTTAATGGTATGATAAGAATATACGAATATACTATGATTAATTTCAAGTGGGGTTGTGTTTGCAAAATTTTGAAAAAAATTGACTCGCAAATAAACTGTCTACCGTTAGGAGATATTGGCTCAAAAATTTTACCAATAAATTGCCCTACATAATCGAGACTGTGCTAGATTTTCATCAAAATCGGTGTATCCAGTTAAAAGTTATTAAGCATCAAACACATCAACACACGTACGGACATACATATACGAATGTTATCCCGTTCACTTTTTTGATTTTAGGCGTCCTTTATCGAGAAATGTAAAAAAAACAGCATATCCTATTTTTTACTGATTACTGTACTTTCCTTTTTGTAGGATAGATTTTGAGCTATGACACCGGTAAAGTAAAAGTTAATAAAACATACTTGTATGGGGTTTTGCAAGTGTATTTCTTATTAGATTTAAGTTAAAAAAAATCCCTTTCGGCACGCCGGAAGGCGGAGGTAGATTTCATCGGTGCTTAAGAAAAACTTCAAATTAACTCAATACGACAACGGTTGCATGTGAAAAAAAGTTTCACGTGTTTAGCATACGACAAGCCCCATCTTCTTACAATTCCAGTAAAATTTTGGTCATCCCTTGCCATAAGGGGTTGGTCATATCAAAAATTGTTTCAGACAAAAGTTTTAGATAATGTTTAGAGGACTAATGTCTACTTTAAACCGATTCGATACTGTGCCTATTAAGGGAAGTATGATTATTTTTTGTCTTCGAAACCCCATTTTTTCCACCCCCTGGACCAATGGTTAGTGATATCAGAAAACTTTACCTAGATAAGTTTTAGGTTCTTATCCTAAGAATTGTAGGATTTTAAACGAATTAGATATTTTACTTAATAAGAAAGTTATAGCGATATTTTATTTTTTCGAAAAAGCCCCTCCATTTCAATTCCCACGGTCCGATTTTGGCCGTTAACAAACTCGACCGAGATTTTGGGACGAGTTATTTTTAAGGAACAATTTTCAAAAAAGTGATTGGTGGAAGATTACGGTACTTATCGTGCCCACAAGAAACTGAAATATATATATTATATAAACTTTTAAGCTGACGGTTGTTTTTTACTCTGGGGATGTGAAACGCGAAGATGTGTCGAAATTTCCGGAAGTCGAATCATGGAAACCATACCGATGGTAGCTTTCTTATGAAATCTACCTAAAATTAAATTGCTTAAAGTTAAATATAGGCGTTTAGCAGAAAGTAAAAGGTCGCGTTCTAGGTTTTTTCAGTTTTATAAAAGGCGTTATTAAGCTTAAACCAATGGCAAATGTATGTCCGGCTAGTTTATTTATGTGAACAGAGGTTCCTGATTGATCGGTGATTCTATTTAAGTAAATTAATTGGCAGAAGATTTATGATTACATTACTAACTTACTGCTGTTATTTTATTTATTTTCTTCCCCACCCTTAAATGATGTAATAAAACGTCAAACTAAATAACTGTGCCAATTGAATCTTGTGTTCTTCCCTAAATGCCGATACATTTTATTCATTTTCCTCTTACTCTTTGTAATGTAATCTATATATTTATTTAAAATTAGATACGAGTTCGTAGTTGTAAATGTCATTTTAAAGCGTAACTTTTTTTGTATACTTGCCCGTAAAATTATAGTATCGTGAATTTTTTCTCCATAAAATAAGAACATTATTATATCATAGATATTGCTAATATCTACAACAAATTGGGATCGACAATGCAAAGATATCCAAAATTCCTTATGTTTAAGCTAATAAGGAGTGGTAGCGACTCAGCCTTTCATTCATTCGGAGGTCTTGGGTTTGAATCCCGATCAGACATTGCATTTTTGATATGCTACAAAATTCTATTTCCATATCCTACGCACAAGTTTCAAACTAACGTGGCGGTATATACTTTCTTGTGGACACGATAACTGCCAATCGCTTTCAAATTGTTCCTTAAAAATAATTCGTCCCAGTATTTCGATCGAGTTCGTTAACAGCCAAAATCAAACCATGCGGGTGGAAATGGGGGTGCTTTTTCGAAAAAACAAAATTTCGCTATAACTTTCTTATTAAGTAAAATATCGAATTCATTTAAAGTTCCTACTACTATTCTTTGGATAAGAAAAAATGATCTGATTAAAGTTATTTTTATATCACCAACCGTTGGCTCAGGAGATTGAAAAAATGGGGTTTCGAAGATGAAAAAGAATCATACCTTCCTTAATAGGCAAGTATCGAATTGATTTAAAGTGGTCGTTAGTCCTATAAACATTACTTACCACTTTTTTCTGAAATAAATTTTGATATGACCAACCTTTACGGAAAGGGATGACCAAAATGTTACTGAAATTTTAAGAAGATTATCGTCTGATAAACTTATGAAACTTTTTCACATGTAACTACTGCCGTATTGAGTAAATTTGAAGTTTTTCTTAACTTTAAGGTGGAAATCTTTTTTATCCCCTACTTAGCACCGGTGAAATGTACATCCGCCTTCCGGTGTACCGAATGGCATTTTTTTTTTATACTGGTTGGATTTAAAATAATTTAGAGTTTTCTACGTAAGTTAATTTATTCCTTTAAGTAACGACTAAGCATGTTATAATTTTAATTACTGGTAATATTTTACTCCAGAAATATAATTTTAAAAAATGCATTAAGTGTGTTTGTTAATTGATTTTTTTTAATTCTGTTTTAGGTGAGTTTATCCAGTCATTGTTTCCTGCAAATATGTAATCTACTATTAAAATTACATCGGTAAGATTATAGAAATATATAACTACTTTTTTCTAAATATTTTGATGGTAAAAATTTAAACAATAAGTTTTTTTCTCGCTGAGCGAACTGTTTGGTTCAGTAACGTTAACTTATTTGATAACAATTTTTTTTAAAATAAAATATTGATAAACGATCAAACCTAGTCAAATATAAAACAACATTAATATTTATATTCCTGGGTTCGAATTCTTTTCGACCATGGCATTTTTCATACGCTAAAAAAGTTTCCTTCTCATAGAGCAAAATGACCAAAGCAGTCGATGTCCGTCATCTTAAAATAAAGAGGTAGTATATGTATATATATATATAGGTTGTCTAAAACGTATTGAGCCTTTGGAGGCCAAATCTGAGATTATTTATTATTGGAAAATAACATTATGAGACCACACATGTACCATTTTTTCTGCCATTTCTCGGCAACACCGTAATCCCGTTGCTATAGAACTTCTGCGGTTTCTCGTCAAAAAATTGTGACATTTAGTTTTCCCAGCCTCTTTTGAAACTAGCTTAACATAATTCAGAGAGTTATGCGTAGGCCGAAACAAATGATAGTCTGACGGTGCCAGGTCCGGGTTGTACGAAGGATGCATTAAAAGCTCCCAGTAAAGTTATCCAATCTCTGACGGGTCGTTAAAGATATCTGCAGTCTGGCGTTAGCAGCATTTCAGGTTTGAATTTCTAGGATCAATGGCGTTAATTGTCGACAATACAGGTTTTACTCTATCGTTCTGCCTGGCGGTAGCAGCTCGTGATGCACGATTTTCTTCCAGTCCCACCAAACGCATAGCATAACCTTTCTGGGTGTCAATGTGGGCTTTGCCACAGAATGTAGAGCTTCTCCTCGCTTCGACCATAATCTTTTTCGCACATAAGTTGTCGTAGGTCATCCACTTTTCATCACTAACGATCAACCGCTTCAGAAGTGGTTACGTTTCAATAGAAATTCGCAAGTAGAAGTTCGATCGAGCAAATTTTTCTGAGTCAGATCATGCGGCAACCAAACGTCGAGCTTCTTTTCGTATGTACCTTTCTGAAAACGGTTTAACGTTATTTGGTGTTGGATGGTTAGGTCATCGGCGGTTACATGCCGGTTTTCCTCAACCAGAATACGCTAATGAAATCTCGTGAACAAAATACTCAATACTTTTTAGATTACTTATCATTTATCATAATGTTCATTCATGTGTTTGTACTAATTGTCAATTATAACTGAGGAAGCTATAGATTTATTAGGGTAACTCCAATGTTTGATATGATTAGTGTAGCTGAAACAAATACGTTTAATTTCGTCTAGTTATATTTTGAGTTTCTGACTTAAATTATATTTTATTACTGTTAGCTGTACCCTGGATATAATTAATAAAAGTGATTTGTGTTATATGTTACTATTTAATTCTTGAAATTCGGTAAATTATTCTCTTGAAATGTTAAGAAATTTTACCAAATAAGTTTATTGTTTTACGTTTTTCGTAGGTAGAAGTGTAACATTATATTTCGTAGTGAGACCTGACTGAAACGGTACGGTACGGGGACTTAAAAAGTCCCCGAATATATTGCAGAGCTTCAGTTTTATCCCTTACTTATGGATCCTTCTTATAAGACGGCCGTTTTACATTTTATTTTGATATTTATTTTTTTAATAATAAGGAAATAGGATTGTTTTCTAATTGAAGATTTTGAAATGAGAGGTGGGTGGTGTTCTTTTGGAGTAGTGTTTGATTCCTTCTCCCGATTTAGTTCCTTTTTATTTAATCTCTGTAAGTTATTTCGGTGCTAGGACCGTTTAGTTGATCTAGTAGGATTATATCCACCCACCGGGTTGGTCTATAGTGGTGAACGCGTCTTCGCACATCAAATCGAGAGTTCTAAGGTTCAAATCCTAGTAAAGGCAGTTACTTTTATACGGATTTGAATACGAGATCGTGGATACCGGTATTCTTTGGTGGTTGGATTTCAATTAACCACACATATCAAGGGAATGGTCGAACTGAGACTGTACAAGAGTACACTCAAACATTTCATCTTCTGAATTAATACCTGAACGGTAATTCCCGGAGGCTAAACAGGAAAAAGAAGAAGATATGCTGTATTAGTATATCCGAAGTTATACGTATGGAAATTTGATGAAAATTGATCTAGTCGGTGTATGCTGAATTTAAGGCTGATAACAGACAACATAACCTCTATTTTAGAGAATGTTGACTTTGTATGGTGTGCGTAGGGTCTACTCGGTGACCGATCGTGTGTGGGCGTTTCCCCCTTCCTGAAGTAATGCCATACAAGCGGTTTCAGGAGGGATGGTTAGCCAGGGGGTCGAGGTTTAGTCGGTAGTGCGCAGGATCATCACACACGGACTTAATAACAAATTGCGGACCTGTTAGCGAGCCCGAAACTTCTTTGGCGCCCGTAAATGAGGATAGAATGGGTGTTCATTTAATTAAATTTTTTTTTTATAAATTAGTATAAATAAGGTTCTTTCAATTTCTGCACATTATAAATCAATCGGTTATTATATGAATTTTTTTCTTCGTATGGGATTACGTACGGATGCAAATGCTGTTTTAATAAAATTCGTACAACAAACCTTTTTAAGTAATTATCAAATTTATTGGACTGAAATTTTAACCGTTTGAATATTTAATCCATTAATTCACCGCAGAAGCTTTAAGGCTTGGGAATATGGAAATGGAATTTTGTATTATGAAAAATATCACGCCTGACCGGGATAGGAAACCTGGACCCCCGGATGAATGCCGAGACGCTACCACTCCGCCACGAGATCGGTCGTGGTTTCTTCACCTAACATCTTTACTTATTTTAATAGTAAAACATTTAATATTTTTATAATAATTATATCAGTTGATTATGACTATGTATCCATGTTAGTTGGAAATATATAGTTTTCAATTTATCTTGTCTGAGAAACGGGATAATTAAAGTATATCTCTTGTTTACTGATAAACAGTTACCTGTAAATGTATTATGCTTAATATTGCACCACATTACATAATAAGATATTTAAAATGCTTGTTTTAATGATTAACTTTATTTACTGTCATAGTTCCTGGTACTTGATTATGCTTGAAAAATCAATGGATTGTTTTTTTTTTTATATAGAGTTCTTGTAATTTTTTTCTGCTCTATCGCCACAAGCTTGAAGCTTGTGCGTGGGAGGCGGAAGTGTAGCGTATGAAAAATGTGCCTAACCGGGATTCGAACCCAGGATCTCCCGGATGAAAGGCCGAGGCGCTACGGAGGTCAGCGCGATATATATTAATGTAGTATATTTTATTGTCTTTTTTTTTTATTAATTGTACAAAATTAGGTAAAACAGATATTTTTCAAGTTCATAATAAATGTTTTTTTTATTAATTCCTATGCTTTGTATTTTAAAATTTAAAAAACCGGAAAACTATTGCTAACATTTCCGTCTTTGCTATTAAGATTTTAATTCCAAATACACCGTAGTGTTTTTAAATATTAATTATGAGGCAGTGATGAGGCACTGGGACTCTCTCTCATCCCGTCGCGAAAAAGAGCGAAACCGGGTGTTAGTGCCCTGCACAGGTACTCTCACTTTCAGGCATTTACATCAAGACCGAGTCCTGGGGTGGGATCCAGGAACGACATAGTTGGGCTTGGTTACCCGGCCGTAGGAGTTAGAGGCAGGTAATGAAAGGATTAACCGTAGGACGGGAAGGCCCGTTTGAGTAGACAACCCCCTGAGCTGTACTTTGCTTTGTTGTGGATCCGGCCCAGGGGGTAAGGTGAAAAGAAAAAAAAATTAATTATGCATTATTTGGAGTAAAATTATGAAAAATATCAAAGTTTTCGGTGTAAAGATTGAGGTCGATTCATAAAATTAAATTTTAACAAAAAAATTATGTAACATTTAAAATGTAATTGAAAAAAAAAAAATTAAAATCTTATTCAAATAATTTGGGTGCCAGTTGACGACTTCTTGCTCTATAGCTTTCACATATAACATTTTTAAAAGTTTCCACAATTAAATGGCTGTAGGATCACGTCTCTGTTAATATTAATGAAATCTGGTATTTTTTGAGTGCTTTTGAAAGGTAACTTATTTCATCCAGCATTTTTTTTTTAATTATTTTATTTTATTTTAAAATTAATACGTCTTAAAAATGAGGACTGAAAATAAAAAAGAAAATCGACATATTTAAGCTTTTTTTACAAAAAAGGAAGGCATACGTGTCGAGCTACTAAAATCATTTACGATGTTTATGGATGTGATGCAGTAACAGTACAAGGGAGTTTTTAATCTGGTAATTTTGACGTCAATTATGCATCTGCAGGCAGTGGGTATTCCGTCCTGATAATGTTTCTGGGAATATCAATACTTGGTTTCTTTCTTTACCTACGATGGAAGCTTATTTCTAATTAATCATTTTCCTATAACATACAAAAAATCCAATCTGATTTGATGTTTTTAAGGCTACAAGTAATAATATTAAAATTGTCGGAATTGTTTTTATACGTACAATTAACCGCCTTTATTTATTACTTATATTCTTTATGGTAGCAACATGTATAATTTTTTCTTCGTTAAAATAATTATTTTTGTTAATCATGCAAAATTGCAACCAGTTTAAAGGCCCTACTCGTGTGTGTATATATATGAGGTGTAATAAAAAAATTCGGTGAATAATTTTTTATTAAAAAAAGTAATAAGGTTACATAGAAATCGATTTAATCTCCTTCAAAGTACTGTCCTTGGCTAGCAATGCACTTATCCCAACGTTGACTCCATGACTGGAGGCATTTCTGGAAGGCGTCTTTCGGAAGGGCGTTCAGCTGCTCGGTCGTGGCCTTTTCAGTGTCAGCAACGGTGTCAAAACGTTTTCCTTTAAGTACAGTTTTAATTTTTAGGAAGAGCCAAAAGTCGCATGGTGCTAAATCCGGTGAGTATGGCGGATGTGGATAGACAGGAACACTTTTTTCAGCCAAAAACTCGCGAATGAGAAGCGAGGTGTGACACGGCGCGTTGTCGTGGTGAAGAAGGAAGCCATCGGTCCATTTTTCTGGTCGCTTTCTTCGTACGTCGTTTCGCACACGTTGCAGTACACCCGTATAAAATTCAGAGTTTACAGTTGTTCCCCTTGGAACGAACTATGATCGCACTATGCTCTCGCTATCGAAAAAACAACGAGCATGACCTTGATGTTGGATTTTGTTTTGACTGACGTGCCTTTTTAGGGCGAGGAGATGAACCGGTTTTCCATCGGGAACTCTGCATTTTGGTCTCAGGGTCATAGCCATAGTTCCAACTTTCATCTCCAGTTACAATTTTGGCCATGAAGTCCAGATCTGCACGAAGACGACCCTTCAACTCCGTGCAAATTGACACGATTTTCAAAATCCATGTTGCGCGACAGACACGATAAACACAACCTCACTCTAGCGGCTGACTGGCAAGCTCGGACGTGTTACAACTTGTCCCTGCCTGTCTCAGTTGATCAACGCTATTGGACAAATTACAGCATATGGATGTAGCGTCGGCAGTTGCCGCTATAAAAATTCATTCACTTTATTTTTTGATCACACTTCGTATATATATAATAACCTGACATACTTAAAAATATTATCTTTATTAATCTCTTGGGTTAACCAATCAACTATATAAACTTATAAATTACTTAAACTTATTCAGATACTGAGTATGTAAGAGAAGTATGAATGTGTATTGTCACCTGAGAAAGCTTAGAGAATTCTTAGTGAAACGTAGTGAATTTAATTTATAAGTTTGTGTAGTTGATTGGTTAACCCAAGAGATTAATAAATATATTATTTTTAAGTAAAATATGTCTTGTTATTATCCATTCAAGAGGAAACTAAACTTAAAATAATTTACGTTTAGGTTAACATATATGTATATATATATATATACACACAAGGTCTGTCAATAAATTAGACTGGTTCAGATAAACTTTTTATTTACGATCCAATTATACATGGACTCTATCACCTTCGAAATAGTTCCCTTGGGAAGCCACGCAACGCTTGAAACGGTTTTCCCACTTTTCATAGCAATGTTGGAACTAAGAAACCGGAATATCCTTCAGATGGTAGGTTACATTTTTTTATATGTTTTCTACTGTTCCAAAATGGTGTCCTTGGAGATGTTTTTTTAAAGTCGGGAACAGGAAAAAGTCGTAGGGACTCAAGTCAGGTGAATCAGGTGGTTGAGGAACTACAGGAATGTTTTTCTTTGCCAAAAACTCATTAATTGAGAGTGCAGTGTAATAAGGTGCATTGTCATAATGCAGCATCCAGTTGTCTTTGATGGCTGGTCTCACGTGGGCAATTATTTTCCGTATTCTTTCAATTTCTTGGCAAACATATTGATTTTAAGTCTGTCCTATAGGCAAAAACTCCTAATTGATAATACTATTACTATCAAAGAGACAAATTAGCATGCATTTGATTTGATTCGTGATGCTGCATAATGACAATGCACCTTGAATTAATTAATTAATTTTATTTTTAACGCTTTATGAAGAAAGAAGAAAGTTCGATTATATAATACGGTCTTTTTTTAATAAAAATATATATAACATTCTCAATGTCACTCACTGTATGTCATTATCAACTGTTCGTAATAATTGAAATGATATCAGCTGTAATTCGTAAACTAACATGAAGCAAAAAAATTATAGTTTTCGTCTATTACTTGATATTGTTTAACCGCAACAGGAAGCAAAATCTTTGATTCTGCTTCCATTGTACTAGTATAGATTTATATAGATAGAATGGTACAATCGCTTTTTCTCCATGTATACTATTTCTTGCACGTTAATTATGCACAAAGTAAAAAGGGACTGACACGTTTCTTTCTGGCTGAATTTTAATAAGGTTGGTACGACTAATTTATAAAATGGTGGGGATAAAAGAAAAAATTTGTTTTTTTTTAGCCGTATTCATTAATCACCGAGAAGTATCTTTTGGAATATTAGACCAGGTGGTATCCGTTTTAAAATGTATATATTTGGACTTTTTCAATATGATCGCTAATTTATGCTTTAATGCCTCTGGAATATCATCAGAAATTATTATTTCGTTATGCGCCAGTTGAAAATGTTTTTATGAAACAAAATGTAAAAAAATCGATTCCAATTTTTTTCTCCTATTTCCCTAGATAATTCGATAACTTTTCATTTTAGAGAAAAGATCGACTGAGAAAAAAGTTTTGTTATTAAACTTTACACACAATAATATCGGTTGCAAATTGAAAAATACGTTATTATTGATGAAAAAATAGCAATAATTGTCAAAAAAATGAAAATAAAAAAAAACAAGATTTGGGAATTTTTTTCAAGTACTTCTATTATACAACTATTATAGAACGTTCAGATTTTGCCTGAAAGAACCTTTAGATATGATAAAGCAACACGCCAAATTTCAATAAAATCATTCTGATAGTTTTTGCCCAATAACGTTGTAATATAGATTAAAAAAAAAAACTATTTTTCCAAATTCTTTAGTTCCTGAAATAATACCTAGATACTTGAAAATTTAATCGCATAAAAGAGCACTTAAACTTTCTAATGTATTTGGAAAAATTTAAATCGGTTAATTTCAGGATAGCCTAGGAAATTTTTCAAACATACTTGCAATTTTAACAAACAAGTTTATTAGTTTTTTTTTTTTAAATCGATGTCTTGTAAGCTAAAAAGTTCAAATATCATACTTGTTAATGCGAATTATTGCTTAATTAATTTATCTAAAATAATATATTCGAAAAGTTATAGAATGGTCAACTTTGATCGGTTATATCTCCGCAGATAATAAACGAAACCCACCGGGTTGGTCTAGCGGTGAACGCGTTTTCCCAAATCAGCTGATTTGGAAGTTGAGAGTTACAGCGTTCAAGCCTAGTAAAGGCAGTTACTTTTGTACGGATTTGAATACTAGATCGTCGATACCGGTGTTCTTTGGTGGTTGGGTTTCAATTAACCACACATCTCAGGAACGGTCGAACTGAGAATGTACAAGACTACACTTCATTTACACTCATACATATCATCCTCGTTCATCCTCTGAAGTAATATCTGAAGGGTAATTCCTGGAGGCTAAACAAGAAAAAGAAAAAAAAAGAAGATAATAAACGAATCGGAACTTTTTTTTTAAAAAAAAAGAAGCTTTTTCCGAGTACTTTTAAGCTGTGATTTTTAAAATTAATTTGGTTAAAAATTCGTGAAGTTATTCAATTTATTTAAAAGCAAAAAAAAATTGTAAGTATGTTTAAAAACTTTCCAAGAATTTTTTCAACCCAACAGATACTGCCCGAAATATATGGGTCAAGTTTTTCGTAAAAAGTAAACCAATTACAACACAAAGCGATTATATTTTATAAGCTATAGCGTACAGACTTAATCTTTCGTTCTGTTACAATTCTGGATGACAATAATTCCTTGAAACACTACGGTGTGTGAGAAATCGTTAAATCACCGTTTTTGAACCGGATTCAGAACCCTTAATCCCAATTAAAGAATGAACTCAGGTTCTTACGTTTTCGGACCCTACTGTTCTACGTATGTTACGTGTTTTGAAAGTGCACCCAGAAAAATAGCAGCCGCGTAAAAATTGAGTGACCATGATAAAAATAACCGCCTACAGTTCTGTAGAATGTTTTTTGAATTGAAAGATGAAATTGCTGTTATTTCTAAAAAAAAAAAGTAGTGAATTTCATACTTAAACTATCGATACTAGTTAAATGCGGCTTTTTTCTTTTGTTCTTCGATTATTACTATCAACAATAATAATCGAAGAACATAAGAAAGAAGCCGTAACAAGAAAGGGTGTCCGTCAAGGATGTTTCCTATCCCCGTTACTTTTTAATCTTTACGTAGAACTAGCAGTTAATGATGTTAAAGAACAACTTAGATCCGGAGTAACAGTACAAGGTGAAAAGATAAAGATTATACGATTTTGAAGAAATGGACGATTACTAAACAGCTACGGTTCCAACAAGTTGCTCAAAATACTGCTCGACAAAGCTTATTTATTTTGTGTAATCTATTTTCAGGTCATATTTTCTCCCGTTTGGTGATATTTTGTGGCCAGCTCTCTACCCCATATAAAAAAACCTAAATTATTACAGTCTATTTTTAAGTAAAATTATTATACTAGTAACGTCAAATTTAAATAATTTAACGTAGTTCTCTAGTCATGAAGTTTAACAGTTGGATTCGCGGAGTAGTAGCAGCACTGTCTGTGAACTATGGTTTTATATGAGGAGTTATATCGTTTAAAATAATCAATCTGTCATGGAATTTCTTTTATGAAGATATATTGATACCATCAATTATGTGTTTTATAGTCGTCTATATTGGTACTTTAATAAATAGTAAAATACTGTTTATTTATTTGGCAGTACTGTTTTTTTCTCTCTAATATGATGATTTAATTGTTTTCTTCTCAGATTATTAACTGCTTCCTAGTTTATAATCTTGATATAGATTATTATATACGAATAAAAGTTTGAATAAATAACACTTAAATTTAATACAGTTGAAAAAGTATTGAAGTATTCGTTGTCATATAAAACAAAGTTCATCGAATATATTTCGATTAGTTTAGTTCCATTAGTTACTCGGATGACGATTGAATAGGCACGACGGTTATCAACGGCTTATAATCATCTATTTTCTGTGTCATTAAAATATATAATTTTACTCATAAAAAATAATACTTACATAACCTCAAATCTTGATACACAATTTTCATAAAAAATTAATAAATATACGCTGCAATATAATAAAGTTTTATGAATATGAACAACAATATTCACAGTTTAAAATATACGTCTTCAGAAATCCACGTATATAAATATATATTTATTGCGGCCCAATATCTATTATGTTTACAACACTAATGCTAATCATTTAATTGTATTGAACGACCGATTAAATTAGACGCTACACGCATATGCGTGCAAACTGATCCACTTGGGCCTGCGCAAATCTTGATTGTATGTTACATCGGCGCGCGCAACTTCCGTAACTTGCTGAAAATACACTCCCGATCAGTTTCTCCTAATGCGCCAAAACAAGTATAAGTTAAAAAAAAAAAAAAATGAAATACAGTATAACGTCTGTAATTTTTATGTTTTGAGTTTTCTTCTGGCAGATTTGAAAATCAAGGGCGTTTTCGATCTTTATTAATGCACTAAGTACACCATCTTCAACTTCGCTTGAACTTTTGAAGAGTGTTCGTATGTTTGCAATAAATATATTGCCGATGTCACATCTTTTGCTGTAATTGTAATTTCTATTCGTTCCGTTTCGTCTTCTGCATCGGAATCCTTACCGATGGTTGAATGTGATACAGAGGCGATATCATCAACGGTTGTAGTGGTACAACTGCAGTATCATCAAATTGTGCTAACAAGTCAAATGACATTTTGTCCGTACTAATATTTTTACAAATTACACTCTATTCTTCTTCTGAAATTGAGAAAGGGTCAACAAATTTATCTTGATTTTATACACTATTAAACTGAATTTACGGCTTCTTTGAAAATCGTTTACAGTGTGTAAATTCGTTATTGAAAACGTTTAAAAAAGGTTTTCATCAAAGAAATAATATATATATTAAGTCCTTGAAATTTTCGAATAAAGAATAAGATTTAATTCGATTTAAATTGGATTTTTCAAGGGGTCAAAGTAAATATTCGATTTAGTGAGTTATTCGAATTAAGGAGGTTTGATTTAGGGAGATTTTACTGTATTAAAAATGATTAAAACGCCTTAGTTTTAAAAACGTCTACACAAAGAACATTTTAATACTAAACGGGATGTTGAAATAAATTTCGTAATAAGAACATAAAAATAGTTTAAAAAATGTTTTCATTTGGTACAGACATCATCTGTAGATAATGAGGAAATGCATAAAAAAAATTAAATAAACAAAAGAAAAAAATTAATAAGAAATAAACATTAATTTCAAAAAAATTATGAAGCAAGTATTTCTAACAACGTTTTTTGAATAAAAGTAAGCGGTAGGAACAATTATCGTTTTCTACCATCAACGCCAATCGAAAGGTTGAAGGTAGCTTTAAAAACGATCCAAACCACTGAAGCGTCAACTACGATTACCTACCAAGACCTAAAGAAGACCCTTATCTAGGATTGAACGAGATAAAAATATATTGCAAGAAAGGATATAGTATCCTGCTTACCAATCCAACAGATATCCCTTCCAATGAATAAAATACAAGGGAGGGCATAAACCATTTAATGTACTTATGTCAGAGATTATTCTTTGACAAAACAATTGATTTTTTTTTCACATAAATTAAAATTCTGAAAAACTTAAATGTTGTTATTCAACAGTAAAATTCCCGTATCGCTATTATTTTCTAACTAATTCTTGTTTATTATAGAAATGTTTAATTTTCGGTTTTAGTTTACTAAATCTGTGTTTACTTGTAAGTACGCACTGTTGGAAAATATTTGTTTTTCTGGGATCTTGTATATTTATAAAGAAACAAATTTTCCTTTACTCTTGTTTCAGTCTTTTTACTTCCTTGTACGAAGTAAAGGAAGTATTGTGTTCGCGAAAAATTTCTGATTTCAACGGAAATATCCATTTTTATCATCCCTGAATCCACTTTGACTAGTTTCGGCGTGATATATGTACGTATATATCTCGCATAATTCAAAATTGATTAGCCATAAGGTGTTGAAATTTTGGATTTAGGTCTATTGTAATATCTAGTTGTGCACCTCCTCCTTTGATTTCAATAGACTGGACCAAAAGTGTCCAAAAAAGCCCAAGATTCAAAAACGTTGGATTTCAGACTTTTTCTTAACTGCAGTAATAAGCCATGCATTGAGAGTTTTTCAACGATATATCATAAGTGGTAGTTATTTTCATTGGTTCCACGGTTAGAGCCAAGGCACATCGGTTCAAATCGGACTTCATCTCCTTTTTATTTTTTCAGTTAAATATATTGTTTTATTAATAATTATTTACCTCCGATTGTAAAAATATTTTTACAATAAATAATTCAATAGTAACAATAAAAAAAAAACATGAAAAAGTATCAGAAGTTATTAATGAAATAAAATTTTATGTACTATCATTTAAAAAAAAGATGTGTATTAAGATTTAATAGGCGTACAAGGAAGTCATGTGGTGTCTACATCAGATTTTTTTTAAAAAGTTTGAATATTCTGAGTTAGAGAGTTTCATTGTTTGCATAGTTTTCAAGTAATTGTTAGCTTTCGCTTGGGATTACTTAAAATGACAACAGTTTATATATACTATACTTTTAATTTTTTGTTATGCTGTTAGAAACAAATTTTATTATTACTTCCTTTTACGAAGTAAAGGAAATATTGTGATCGCGAAAAATTTCGGTTTTTAGATTTAAACGGAAATATCAATTTTGACAATCCCTAAATCCATTTTCACTAGTTTCGGGGTGACGTGTATACGTATGCATCTAGCACAACTCAAAAACGATTAGCGATAAGATGTTGAAATTTTATAATTAGGACATCTAATATAACATCAATTATAACATCTTG
The DNA here is from genome assembly GCF_047948215.1 of Lycorma delicatula. Lineage (NCBI taxonomy): Eukaryota > Metazoa > Arthropoda > Insecta > Hemiptera > Fulgoridae > Lycorma > Lycorma delicatula. Next base: position 4,052,155 of record NC_134465.1, read on the forward strand.
TTGTACACCTCCCCTTTTGATTGCAATCGACTGTACCAAAAGTGTCCAAAAAAGCCCAAAATCTAAACAAAATTTGAATTTGGACTTTTTCTTAACTGCAGTAATAAGCCCTCGTTGAGAGCTTTTCAACGATATATCGTAAGTGGTACTTATTTTCATCGGTTCCAGAGTTATAGCCAAATAAAATTTTAATTAATGATATATTTGAATCTTACAAGGGGAAGGCACATCGGTTCGAAAGACAATTTATCTCCTTTTTTTAAACTTATTTTTAATGTAAATATATTGATTTATTAATAAATACAAACTTCTGATTATAAACAATTTTTTACAATAAATAATAATTCAATAATAACAATAAAAAAAAAAAATCAAAAGTTATTAGTGAAATAAATTTTTATGTGTTTTTCATTTTAAAAATTGTGTGCGTGTAATTTAATAGGCTTACAAGAATGCCATATGATGTCCGTCCGCATAAGATTTTTTGTTACGCTGTTAGGAATGCTCATTTTTATAATGTTTTTGATAATAATTTTTATTATTTTAACATTTTCAACATCAGTAGAAAAATACTAGCTATAAAAACATAAACGTATTTACAAATACTTACTTGTATCAGTAAGGTATAAAAAGAATAACTAATTAACGTGACTTGACAATTTTTTAAGAGAATACTTTACTTAATGCATAATGATGTGCACTAAACAATTGTTAACTTTAATGTCACTGAATATTAATAAATAATTTTTCAATTGTGCTACTTAAAACGGCAATACGAAATATATATTTTTTTATGAAACTCACGGGATTTTTATCAAATATATATATCACGAGTATATTAATTAAAAAAAAACCGAATATTGCCACATCAAACGAAATAACATACGTGTAAAAATATCCAGAAAAGTCAACTCTATTAACAAAACTAAAGCTTTGTCTAAACATTGTTTAAAATATTTTTTATTTTCAATTCGAGATATCGCTGTAGCTTTTTTTGCTTTTTTTATCCGTAGGAGGAGGAAAAAGCTCTGCAAGGTCCGCTTTGACGGCAAGTGCAGGGCTCTCACCCGCTAAAAAACCTCCACCCTCTAGTCACGCAGGGGACAGACCTAATCCACATGGTATGTACACAGCCCCTGCGCAACCACCCGGGCGTTCTTGTCAACGAATTAGAATAGCCAGAGCGACGTCCCCGCGGGACGTACAGGCAAACGATGACTCCGGGGAGTCCCCGCCGCTCACCCCCAAGATCGGCCGTCCGGCATCGGCCTCTCCGCCTCAGATCAACTGCAGTCTTCCAGTCTCCCTGCCCTTCTCTTCCGCTACCTTGTTTCTAATTACGGCTGACACCGCAGCTTTAGAAGAAAAAGTATTGTAATCAGTCCGGTTTGGGCATATGCGGTTTTCATCTTTATGTTTTGACACCTAAGAAACGCAAAAATCGGATGGAAATTTTCCGGATATTCGTAAGTACGTCGGTATGTTCGGTGTCGCCCGCTAAATTATGCATGTCTCCAGAACTACTGGGCCGATCTATATGGGGTATTGATGCTGTTACATTTTCAAATTAAAAGGCTGTAGAGCAAGGTCACCCTCAGTATCTCGAGATTTCGCCTTATTAAGGTCGTATTTTTTAGGCGCATTTGTTAACAATTAAAAAGTAATATTTATAAAAAAAATTTTTTTATTAAAAATTATATCACTTTTGCATCGAAAAATTTGTCGGTTTTGTTTCTATTTAAAGTTTAACTTCTCAATTTTGTGTTTAATTTTAATAGACGTTATTAACATCAATTTTCTTAGAAATAAGTTCGCTACAAAATTAATTAGACATTTTTATTTATTTACTGGGAAATTAACAAAATTATTTTATTCCAAATCTAAAATAGTGTATTTTTCGGCAAAACTTTTTGGTGTTTACTTAGATTATAAACCAAAACAAAACACCAAATTTACCTCTTGAATTGTACCCCAAAAATTTTAGTACGATTTAATTTCGCAGAGGGGGCAGAAAGCAGGGCTAAATGTTTCGCATGCCGAAATTGGTTAACTAACCGGTTTCTTATATTTTTTTTTTTTTTGGCAAGTTCTTTCTTTTCTTGCTGATTTGTTGTTTTTCAGCTTTTATTTTTTGCCAGTAATTTCTAAGGGTTTCAGATCTTCTTGCCCTTTCTTGTTCAGAGTACACCCGGCTTATTGTTTTTTTTGGGTTTTGATAAGGAATCTTATTTCTTTATTTTTTTATTTTTCATAGTTTCCGGTTTTCGTGTTTAGGTTTTCACGGGTTATGTCTAATTCCTCCATGTCTTTCTGTACTTCGTATAACCAGTTCGGTCTGCTTTCGATTATCCGTCTGATAAGTCTGGTCTCTTCCGTTCTGAAAATACGTCCTAGAAAGGAAATTTTCTTTATAAATTTATTAGTTATCGGGATTATAGTTTTTTAAATCTCTTCGTTTTGAATAATTCTCCAAATCCCGTATTTTTTAACGTTTTTCCCGATGTATCGTCGTAGAATCTGTCTTTCAATCTTTTCCAGTTTGTCGGTAAACCTTGTCTGGTACGGTCCAAATACGGTTTCGCATCCGTAAAGTATTTCTGGTCGGATAACCGAGTTATAATGTCTTATTTTTATGTTTATGGACATGCATTTTTTGTTATAGATGTTTTGTGTTTTTATTGTGGCTTTAATGAGTTTATTTATTCTTTCATTCCAGTTTGGACTTTCTTGGAGGTTGCGTGTGATGTTTTCTCCCAAATATTAAAATTTTTCTACTAGTTCTATGTCGTTATTGTTTATTTTTACTTTGCTTATGCATAGCGGGTCTCTCACCATAATTTTAGTTTTTTCGTATGAAATTTTTAGACCAATTTTTCCTGCAATCTCTTTCAGTGTTGACAGTTGGTATCTGGCCTCTTCTATATTTTGAGCTAGTAGGACTAAATCGTCCGCAAAGTCTAGGCGATTTACTGAGATATCTTTTCCTATATGTGAGATATCGTTTTCTTACATATGTTTATATGAATGTTTTTCTTATTTTTTGTTGTAAAATTATCTCCCGAGAGATTACCGTGCTACTTAGAATCACTCTGTATATATACATATATACGTATTTCATGTATGTCGTGATCGTTTTTGTACCAACCTTTTTCACAGTATTCTCTTTAACGGTTATTATTTGGAAATTCGTTAATTTTGTTATCCTTGGATATTCCGATCATATTGGAGGTCCTCTTCATTTCTCATCATTATTTTCTGTTGTAAAATATTTTCATCGTGGAAAAAACGGTAGAAAATTTTTTTCTTCTTCGTTTTATTGTTATTGAAAATAAAAAAGTTTAGTTGCTACCAATCCGGGCCAAAGCGGTTTTATCACACTAGGATAGGAAGTTTATCAATGAATAGAAGCAAATATGAATTGAGCCCACAGTTTTATTTTCAATGGAAAACAGGTGTATTTTTTGTTATATTTACAATGTTACCAACTTTGTACAAAACTAACCATTTCAACAATAATTGGGTTCTTCATTGTGTTGTATAATAATAATAATAATTTTGCTCACCCCATAGTGGTAGTTTATTGTTTGTACCCTGCGTAGTTTTCAGGTAGATTTTAGAATGACCTACACTTTTTGATAACATCCATTCACAAAGCTTATAGTGTTCAAGACAGGTATCGTTAAGAATTATGACCGTTGTTCTCATTCCTCTTCCTTTCCTTTTTTATCATCTTTTATCTTTCACCGTTGTATCCTTTGCCGGTCGTTTTCTATGCTACCAATTTTCAGTGTATATATATTTCCCATCTGGTTTATTTGTAAATCTTGCAATCCCAAACTTCCTCCTTCACAAACCAAAAAATATATATAACCACCATTAAAAAATTCAATTCCAGCAGTTAAATTGAAAAACCCAGCAGCAAGGTATTGATGTCCGACTCTGCAACGGGTAGGGAATAAAATATCGTCCGACATCCTTCCGTTCCATTGAAGACTTAGCTTTTATTATATGCGAAGTTTATAAAGGTTACACAATTATTTTTATACAAATAGTATGATAGTATTTTCCTTCCTTTGAATTTTCTGCTACCCTTGTAATTTAAACGTTGTTATTATTACGTTGTCTTAATTTTACAGCTGTATTGCTGCTATAGCAACATTGTTTTAAACGAAAAGTATAACGGTTGACCGGACAAGATTTTGGGTATGGGGGTTTTTGAAAATCCCGATATATGACCTTGACAGATTTTTACCTTTACATACTTTTATTAACAGATTTACTAAAATGAGATGTCTTCATACAAAGCCATCCGGTCTAATTTGTGGTCTATAAGATACTGGCATAAATTTTTCTCCTCTCTTGATCAAACATGATAAGTATAACTGGCCAGGTGAAAATGTTTACATGAAATGTATCCCGTTGTGTTTTAGTTTTTTAATTACCTTTAACATGGATTGACCGCAAATTTGGCCGATTCAATTTCGGGCTAACCAAGTTCTTAACGTTGCACGGGGTCTTCAGGTCATATCTTTTCGGGAGGAAGAGGGCTATCACTTTTGAGTGCCTATATTGCGGAGACTTCTCTTAACATGTTGTGTTCAGGTATCGACGGTGGATGGTCGAAAGAGGAATCTACGAACTAACTGAACCCCTCGATATAGACACGATTGTACCGGCAATGCTATCTGGAGTCGATAAATTCAGGGGCGTGTCAGAATATATAACAACGACACTACAGCACAAAGGCAGGGATAACGAGTAGCGAGGCTGTGATGGACAAGCCTCCTGTGGAGTCGTCGTTCATCCGGGTTTGCCGGGATGGGCGGCCACGATGAGACATGAGGACTCCGTCGCCCTCGAGACTCGGTGTGGGTTCCCTTTGCGGGATACTAACATTGGAGGCAGGGAATCAAGACCGAGTCGTCCTGGTCCCTAGAGTGGAATTCAGGAACTGCATAGTCGGGCCTGGATACCTTGCCCTAGGGGTTAGAGGCAGTCACTGAAACGATCAGTTAGACAGTCCCCGATTGTCCACAGTTGGTGGACAGTCCCCTGGGTTGTGCTTATGTTTCACGGTGAATTCACCCCGGGGGGTAGGGAAATAAGATTAAAAAAAAAATTACCTTTAAAAGGTTTTCAAACTATTTCAAACCAAACATATGTTGCATAATATGGTAGTTGAAACTATTGTGACTTATGACTCAAGAGTGCTGACAGATGAAAAAACGGAATAGGGAGCGTTTGTTGGAGGCTTTGGAAATTGATTTTTTTCCGTAGAAGGTGCCGATTTTCAGAACTGGACCGAATAAGGAAAAAGGTAATTAGAGATAAGGCAAAAAAGACAGTTTCTGTAATTAAAAAATTCGAAGAAAAACCATTTAGTTTGGTATGAACTTGTTCAACGGATGAGTGAAGAGAGATGAACAAAAGAGGTGCTTTTTCATTGTGCTGTTGAAAGAAGGAAGAGTGGTAGAGTGTGGGATGCGAAGTAATCTTTAGCAAACCCGCTTAAGTAAAGTAAAAGGTAAATCCAAAAAAAAGAGACCGGATTTAGTGCTCTGATTTCGAACGCTGTAGTTGCGTGATTTTTTATTTTTTCCACGAGATACGTAACCGGATTTTTTTAAAAAATCTACAATCATAATTTGCTTAATTGATTTACAAAATCTCAGATTTTATTTTTTTTATCGACTGTTTGAAGACAGTTATGGTATTATTTTCGGTTCCGAGGTACGAGTGTAAGGTGAAAGTGAATTCGTTTTAAGTTTTGAGGTATAAGGAGTACGAAAATACCATTCAATTAAAATGGAGTTTCCTTATATATTTGAATCCCTATTTATAACATTTTGTGGTTCGAAAATTTACAAAACTATTTGATCATTTTCATTGAAATTTAGTTATGCTCTAGTAGTGTATCTGAAGTTGTGCATTTGGAAATTTGATGAATATTGGTCGAGTCATTCTTGAGTTAAGCTCAATTTAAAGTCGAACAAATTTGAGCGGTGGTTCTATGGTTGAAAATAAAAGAAGGGTGATTCTTTATGATGCTGAAACGTTATCTGCAGTATCTATTGTTAGCAAGATTAAACATAAAAAAAAAAAAAATATTAAAACCAAATTAAATTAACGAAAATATGGTCTTCTTACGCAGAACTGGGCAAGGGTTTTTCGATATTCCAATGTATGTTTCGATGGTTTTTACCTTCTACAATTAAAATTAACTAAACGTGGATATCTTATAATACAAGTCCAACCCATATTTTTCTTCCTTTTTCCTGTTTAGCCTCCGGGAATTACCGTTCAAGTATTACTTCTGAAGATGATATGTATGAGTGTAAATGAAGTGTAGTCTTGTACAGTCTCAGTTCGATCATTTCTGAGATGTGTGGTTAATTGAAATTCAACCGCCAAAAACAACAGTATCCACGATCTAGTATTCAATTCTGTATAAAAGTTTTACTAGAACTTGAACGCTGCAACTCTGGCCTTCCAAATCAACTGTTTTGGAAAAACGTGTTTATCAGTTCACCAATCCGGTGCGTAAATCTAACCTATTTAGTTCGTCTCTAAGATTCTGGTACAAATTTTTCTTCTCTCTTGACAGAACATAAGTCAGTACGTATTGACCTAATGTAAGAAGAATAAATATCTTAATTTCGGATACTAATATTTTAATAAAGGTAACATGAACATTTTGCCTGTTCTATTTTACTTTATCAATAGCGTTTAAATAATTTTCTAATTTTTTTATTTATTCTAATTTAAGTAAATCCACAAAAAACTGGTTTTAGTGCTCTGATTTCGAATATTGAACTGAACTAATTTTTTCCACGCGATGCATAACCGGATCTCTTTTTAAATTTGGAATAAGAATTTTTTCGTAATTGATTAGTAAATCTTAAACTTTTAAATTTTTCTTTATATCTTTCTATTTAATATCTTTTAAAATTTTAAAAATATAGCTCCACGACACGTAAATATACGGTGCACGCCCTTTCAGTTCGTTACAAATTTAACATTATTAATTAATTATTAAAATTATGATAAGATGTTTTTCTTTTTTAAAATAAATAAAATTATATATTTATTTGTAATAAACAAAAAGATAAATCTTTTAAATTCTGATCGGTATACAATAATTCATTGTTTGGATTACCTTAAGAAATGGATAGATATACTATTTCACGGTTAAATAAAAGGAACTTCCACACCATTTGCTTTGATCGATTAAGGGAAACCGTGGTAAAATCTTTATTATTTATAGCAAAAAACAAAATAATCAATTAATTATTTTCCTCGAAGTAGATTTGTAATGAAAATAAAGCAATTTGTATTACAATTCTAATGGATTCATTAATATATTATATCGTCAATGTGAAACCGTGAAATTCATGTACGACGTGCAGGCTATCTTTGCAACCGTCATTCCGGACAAAATGGTGCGTCTGGTACACGGGTGTATGCGGTAATATGAGGGCAGCGATTCCTTCTTACTATATGAATTAGTTACTCGTATGTAGTATCACAAATATTGTCTTATAATAATTTATTCCAGTTATGAAATCCATTTGTCCAGACGGTTTTTTTTTATTTTAAGGTTTTGTTATTAAGTGATAATTTTCAATTATTTTTCTGTGTTTTAATCTTATATATAAATGCGAAAGTTTGTTATTTTTTCTGTTTTGTTTGCAACAGCATTACCCGAGAACCAACCGACTGATTGTTTTCAAATTTTCTCCGTACATTCGTTGTATCACAGGGAAGGTTTTAAGTCGTAGATTGAGACCCTAGCCCGCTCGGGGGTTAAGGTATTAAAGAAATAAAAATTAATTCTTTTACTTCATTTTTATATTTCTGTTACCATTGCAACAAAAATATAATTAAGAAATACGACTAATTTTTTCTCTTTAATAAATATTTGTAAAATGTTTAATATTCTCACAATAATGAGGATAACGAACGGTCGGGGGATTTAGGGGACGGAGCCCCCTTATTACTTATTCCAATCAAGTTGTTGATAATAGTTTATTTGATTTCCTTTGTTCCATCTGTGTGTTTTATAGAAAAGCTGTGATTTAAACGTAGGCCTAGATATTTATTCGTATTATTGTGTATTATTATTTTTTATTATTTTTTTTACCTGTTAAGCCTCCGGTAACTACCGTTTAGATAATTCTTCAGAGGATGATGTGAATGAAGTGTAGTCTTGTACATTCTCAGTTCGAATATTTCTGAGATGTGTGGTTAATTGAAACCCAACCACCAAAGAACACCGGTATCCACGATCTAGTATTCAAATCCGTGTAAAAATAACTGGCTTTACTAGGACTTGGACGCTGTAACTCTCGAGTTCCAAATCAGCTGATTTGGGAAGACTCGTTAACCACTAGACCAACCCGATGGGTTATTGTGAATTATTAAAAATACTGGAAAGCACATTTAAAATTTAAAGGTCTCATATACGCTGTTGTTTCATTTGATTTCATTTCCTATGTCTCTTACCGAATAAATTTATTGTCATCGGTATCATGTTACAACGGTAAAAAATTTCAACGCGTATTACGAATTAAAAAATAGCATTACGATTGTGTTCTGAATGCGGCATAAATATTTTTACGTTTATTTTCGACGTACCGTACATCTTTCAATATTTATTTACGTTTTATATCACGTGTACGACGAGGAAAGCGATTTGTAATATGTAACAATTTTTACCGGTTAAAAAAGCGGCTATGATAAAAATTGGGTCGAATAGAAACAGTAAAATTGTTACGTTTGTAACTTGCGGGGTTATTTCGAAGGGGGAGGAAATATAGAAAATTTACTGCTAATTTACGTCAGTAGTACTTTGTAAAGCTTGCTTAGTCGAATTTCATTTCATTTCCCTCTTCTCACCCACCGAGTTTTTATTCCCCTATTCCCATAGCATTGACCGTACCCTCCCCTTTTTTTTATTGTATATTTTAACCTACTGTAACCCACCCGATTCCCTATTTTAACCAGCGAATTATAAACAAGCATATAAAACAGGGATTTTAATGCGCGCCTTGTATTTTGGTTTTGGAACATTGTACGTGTGTGTCAGTGTCGAGTTGAATGTTGTAGTAGTAGTAGTATCATGCACATTCCACGGATCTTCATATTATTTATTCTTCCGCGTACCCCTGCCCCTTGATACATATTTCCTCTTTTTTTTTACCTCCTGCCTCTATCACCCTCTCTCTCATTTCACTGTCGACATTATATACTTCGCTGTTTGTCGTGCGCTCTACAAACATGCGACTGAATAATTTTTATCTTTCTTCAAATAATATTTAAAAGAACCGTTCTCTGCTAACTAAAAATATATTTATTAAACGTGTTATTCATTTAACACCTTATTAAAATTCTTTCTTTTTTCGTAATAAAATTAAAGTAAGGTTTTTTCTTTTTACCAAAATAATTGTTTTAAATTTACACGAAGTTAAACGCATTTAATTAATTAACTTAAGTCATAACTCGTCTTTTCTCGGTTTTAGAAAGGTGAATATTTTTCGAATTTATTAAAATCAAAATTTATCGGTTTAAAGAATGGCAAAAGTAAATTAAAATTTATTTTTTGAAATTTATGTAACGGGATAAAAATTGAAATTGTGTTTGAATAAGGGTCAAAAAAGTAATACGTGCAAAATCAGAAAATATATGTTTTTCTGGTTTTTTTACACCCATTTTCTTGGGTTTTTTTTTAGGTTAAGTAGGAGGGATTTTGGGAAAATTATAACAATCGGATCCCTGTTTTGATTTCAGTTTATTAGTGGGACTGTGATATAGTATTATATAGTATATAATAAATACGTGTTTTATTTAATAGAAACGATCGTAAAAATATTAACTTGATAAACTTTCAAACTTTTAGTGCAGTTCGTACACCCAATTACCGATTTATTAGTCCGGGATACGAAATACTGCAGATCTGTACGCTTTTTATTTTACAGTAAATACCTTATTTGCCCGAATATAGGTCGACCCCCACCCATTTTTACTTCCTTGTACGAAGTAAAGGAAGTATTATGATCGCGAAAAAATTCGGTTATCAAATTTCAACGGAAATATGCATTTTGACCATCCGTGAATCAATTTTGACTAATTTCGGCGTGACGTCTATACGTACGTATGTATATCTCGCATAACTCAAACTAGATTAGCCGTAGGATGTTGAAATTTTGGATTTAGGACTGTTGTAACATCTAGTTGTGCACCACCCTTTTGATTTCAATCGACTGAATCAAAAAAGCCCAAAATCCAAATTTTTTTTAGATTTTTGACTTAAGTACAGTAATAAGCTCTTATTGAGGGCTTTTCAACGATATATCATAAGTGGTATCATTAGTTCCAGAGTTATAGCCAAATTTTAATTAATGAAATGTTTGGTTCTTACCAAATACTCGAATCCGAGTATTTTCATTACTTTTAATTTTAAAATTTAATAATTATTACATTTATTTATCAGATAGTTATATAATTTATTTTTTACTTTTCAGTGCATTTTTATATTTGTTAATATATTATATATATATTTTTTTTTAATTCTCAATTTGATTTAATTCTTATTTTTTACTTTTTAAATGGTTTTTCTTATTTGTTTCCTTTCTTCTACTTAATTGTATGGTAGATGAGTCAGAAATTGTATACCCTTAAAATTCACCCCTTCCAATAGCAGAGTGATAATAAAAAGAACGTAGGTTGATGTAATAATTGGTTTAAGCTTACCCTAACTAAACCGCCTCCCCCCTTGGACGGTATCTTAACCGTCTACTATTACTGTTATTATTATTATTATATAGTATTACTATATATTGTTACGTACAGGGTGCACCATCATACTTGGAGTGCCAGGTATCTTCTTTAATTCGAAAATGATTGACATGTCAAAGCGACGCATAACATCATCATCTGCTTGCTACTGAACCTTGCTTAACCTAAGGTATTTCACTTCTCTCTCATTCGCTTTCTCTTTCTCTGAACCTCCCCTGCAGCATCTAATTCTCTCTTCCAGACGCCTTGTGCGTTTAGATCTTGAAACAGCCACGCGCGTACGAACGCACTCGCTTTCTGTGCACGCTTTATCACCTTACCTTAACTCATCCCGTTTCCCTTTTGTTTTCCTCGCCTCCACTACATTCTGATCCCCTTCCACCCTTCCTCGTTTTACTTACACTCTTTTTCCGGTCCTCTCCAGAATAATTAATTTGTCCGTCAGACTGTAATTCTACTCGCCTTTTTTTTTTCATCTTCACGGAACTGCTGCGCTATTACTGCATACTTTCCTCATCAGATAGCGTTGGCTATATTACGGGGAAATTAATCAGAAATGTAGCTATACCTAAATGTTACGGAATCTTTATATTTATTTACTTTCCGTTTTTAATGTACTATGTAAGTAATTTTTCTTCTTTGTTTCTCTCTCACTCTCTCTCTCTCTCTCTCTCTGTGTGTGTATGTGTGTATTTTTTTCTGATCCTTCTGAAAACGTTAGCAATTATTTTTTTAGTTTTTCGAACATGACACAGTTTGTTGGTATAATAACTGTTATATATCATTTAAAAAACAGCTTACTAAATTCCATTTTAATTTTCTCTAGCGCTTTCGGCTATTCTGCCATCTTCAAGAGGAATGTAATTATGATTAAAATTATAAAACTACCGTAATTGAATTTCTATAATTTCCATAATTGTTATCTAGAGTGGGGGCTGATGTTTTGAAAAAATAAATCTGATGTGGACACCGCATGACTTCTTTGTACTTAATAGGCGTACAAAGAATATAGACATTCTTTTTACATTCTTTCTTAGACATTCTTTAATATAGACATTTTTTTTTGTAAGTGGAAAGTACATAAAACTTTTTTTTATTAATAAATTCTGATTGATATTTTTTATTGTCATTATTGAATTACTATATACTGTAAAAGTATTTTTTCAATCACAGGTTAATAATTATTAATAAATCAATTTATTTAAATTAAAAAAAATAAAAAAAATAAAAGAGATGAAATTGAATTTGATGTGCCTTCCTCTTGTAAGATGCAAATACTTCATTAATTAAAATTTTATTTTGGTATAATTCTGGAACTAATGAAAATAAATACCACTTGTTATATCGTTGAAAAGCTCTCAATGAGGGCTTATTACTACATTTAAGAAAAACCCAAAATCAATTTTTTTTTTTTACATTTTTGACTTTTTTGAACACTTTCGGTCCAGTCGATTGCATTCAAAAGGGGAGATACACAAGGTATTGGATTTAGGACTGTTGTAACAACAGTCCTAAATCCAAAATCTCAACATCCTACAGCTAATGGTTTTTGAGTTATGCGAGATAATTCACCGGGTTGGTCTAGTGGTGAACGCGTCCTCCCAAATCAGCTGATTTGGAAGTGGAGAGTTCCAGCGTTCAATTCCTAGTAAAGGAAGACTTTTATACGGATATGAATACTATATCGTGGATATCGATGTTCTTTGGTGGTTGGATTTCAATTAACCACACATCTCAGGAATGGTCGAACTGAGACTGCACAAGACTACACTTCATTTACACTCATACATATTATCCTCTGAAGTAATACCTAAACGGTATTCCCTGAGGCTAAACAGGAAAAAGAAGAAGAGTTATACGAGATACATACGGACGTCACATCGAAACTAATCAAAATTGTTTCAGGAATGGTCAAAAGAGATATTCCGTTAAAATTTGAAAACCCAAAGTTTTTGCGATTACAATACTTCCTTTACTTCGTACAATGAAGTAAAAACAACTTTTTTTTTCGTTGTAGATAAAAAATTTGCTTTAATAAAGTTTTCTCTAGAAATTCCTTTGAATAAAATTGAAATTTTTTCGCGATATACCCGATATAATATTATCAATGCTACATACATAGAAATATTTGAGCCAAATATGAAGAAAATAGGTTCCATCAGCCCTGAAATATCAGACCAAAAGCAGCGCGATACATGTACGTAGTAAGTACATACATTTGTAGTTTTTTTATCTACTTGCAGAACTAGTTGGACCTTGAAAAGTAAAAATTTCCAAAATAACCGATATTCCATTTTTGACACGGTCGCCAAAGTTTACATCCACCGGGAAATTGAAAGCTAAAATAATATATTTTACAGCTACGGGTTAAACTAATAACCAGATACAACATTTGCGCTTAATAATTGAACTTAAATATTATAATAATATATAATTGATTTTAAAAAATTATTTTTTTAATTTTAACTTTCAGAAATCAAAATTTATTCTAATTTAAAAACAGCCACAACTAAACCTTATCATTTCCACACGAATTTCATCGACATTAATGAAATTTAAAATATATTTTTTTTGTTACTGGATTTTGTTTAAGTCCTTTTATTACTTAAAATTAAAAATTGTAATAAACTTTCCTTGATATTTCTTTTTTATGATTAAAGTTCTTAATAGTTTTACAAAGAAGAACACTAATGCTTATAAAATAATTAAAAATTTTATAATTAGTGTTTTGTTCAACGCTTACGTTAGAGAAATTTATAAATAGTTAATGATAGTGGTTGTTACTAACAACTGTTTAATGAATAAATTAAGTCGATCATGTTTGATCTTTAATTGAAATAGTAATTATTTTATATGTATATAAATTACTGGATGTATCCGACAAATCTCTTTAATAAAATAACAATGATTAACTGGTATAATTTTACGTTAGTATTTTTTAATTTTTTTAATTTCTTTTGAAATATATAACGGTAATCAGTAGAATTCATTTGAATAATTAATACTTATTTTTATGATATTTATTATGTAGCATTTTCTGTTCGGGGTGTTTTTTTTAATCTGACCGTTTACGTTCTAATTTTTTTGAAAGAGGAATAGTAGTTTTGTTTGTTTTAGATAATCTTTAAACAGATTACAATATTAGATTAAAATATATATATATTATTATAATAAATTGCATACAATATTTTTGTTAGGGGCGTAATCCTGATAAAATATTAATAAATAAATTAAAATAGACAATAATTGACTTTAAAAATGTCGGTAAAGAATTCCGAAACTTTTCCGGTGTTGCACCATACAATCAACAAATTTTTAAAATGAAAATAATACAATAAAATATTAAGTAAACTGTTTTTAATTTTAAAAAAATTCTAGGTACTGAAATAAAATAATTATTATTCGGAGTATGAACGAAAAAATTGAATAACAATTGGTGCTATTAAATGAATAAATTTAATAAATAAAGAAAAGCAATGGATTAAAATATCGAATCAACTTATAAGAATAATTAAAAAACATGTTTACTAAACAAAATTTTTTATTTTTTCTACCGACTAAAGACAAAGGATTGATCTCTTATAGAAATAAACTAGATTAAATTTTGATTTTTTCTACAAACTAAAACATTAACTAGTTTAAATTATTAATAGCAGGAAAAGCTATGCAATACTTTTCCAGCTTTTTGTCTGTTAAGCGATTTGAATGACTGAGTGATCTAATTAGATAGTGGTTGTATTTCATAAAGGTGTTTTTACTCATACGTGTCATTTTAAATTATTAATTAAGAAAAAGAAAGTTAAAGAATAATAATCTTATATATAAAGCCGAATGTTTGTCTGTCTGTCTGTCTGTGTGTTTTCGAAACACGCGAGTACCGATCGACCGATTGCTTTTAAATTTCAAAATTCTCTTTATTCTAGGAAAGATTTTAAACCATAGTCTGATAATTGTCAATTAAAGAAGATAAAATTAATTATTAAAAATTAAGTTCTGTTACCATGGCGATTTATGGTAAGCTATAACTAGAAAATTTAAGGTATTCTTACCCAATATTGGTTTGAACTTTTTTCATTTTCACTATTTGGAAAAGGACCTGAAATTGTTTCTGTTTTTTTTTAGAGATATCCTTTATTCAAACTTGTTCCTTCTCTAAAGGTATTGTTCAGCCTGAAACTTATTTTTTATCATTGTATTTTCAAATACTAATTAAGCATAAACTCTTAATTCCTTCTGATGTGACTTTAGATAATTGCTGCGTTACGGTTCGTTGTATTCTCCTTGATCGAATATGTAATTATCAGTGGTGGCTCGTAGCTAAAATTAGTGGCGGTGCTGCTTTTCTGTAAAATAAAAGAACCGAAAAAAAGAATCAAATAGCTGGAAGCAGGATAATAATCTACTTCTACACTTTATCAAATTCAAGAATACGGTACACGGTTTAGCCGAATAAATAATAAAATGTCAATACGCGTAATATTTTTTAGTATTATTGGATAATAATCTCCCTCTATGAATCATGAGACCTTGCCGTTGGTGAGGAGCTTTCAGTGCTCGGTGATACAGAGTAGCTGGACCGAAGTGTAACCATATCGGACAGGTATCTGTTGAGAGCCAGACTAAGGAATGATTCCTGAAAGAGGGCAGCAGCTCTTTTAGTAGTTGTTAAGGGCGTAGGTCAGGACGACTTAAACGGTCATATCAACATCACTCCGTCCTCTGAGTACTGCGCAGCTGAAAGTAATGGAAAACTACAGCTGTTTTTTTTTCTTCAAAGAAAATGTAGCTCTCTGCATTTTCATATAGCAATGATGGAGGCGCCTTCCTTGGTAAAATATTCCAAAGGTAAACTAGTCCCCCGTTCGGATCTCCGGGTGGGAACTACTAAGGAAGGGGTCACCGGAAAATTAAAAAATAACATTCTACGAGTCGGAGCGTGGAACGTTAGAAGTTTAAAAAAAGGTTGGTAGGTTAGAAAATTTAAAGAGGGAAATGGATAGGATAAATTAGATGTAGTAGGAATTAGCGAGGTTCGGTGGGAAGAGGAAAACGACTTTTAATATTGGAGGGACAGGTAGAAGGAAAAAATTGTGTAGGCAGGCGACGTTTGGAATATGTAAAACAAATTGTTAGGGATGTAGGATGTAGGGGGAATACCGAAATGAAACGACTAGCACTAGATAGGGAATCTTGGAGAGCTGCATCAAACCAGTTAAATGATTGAAGACAAAAAAAAATAATAACTTAATAAAATGACTGCTTAAAAACATTATAGTCCAACGGTGCTTAATTTAAATTTCAATATACACAGAAACAAATACATAATTAGTTTTTACTAATTACCTTCTCTATCGTCCTTCCAGTGTATTTTTGGATAGATTTGGCAATCAAAGAGCCCTTGCTTTCCGCTTATCTTCTGATCACTACTAAAAATACAATTAAATCGCTTTCATACTCCTTCTACCGACTAAACTAGAAATCGGAACCAACAAGAAATGTTCCATACACACGCGAAGTAAAAAAAAAAAAACTATCTTCTACCAGCACGGCACTGAGGGAGCGACAGTGCTCTCTCTCCCTCGCGTGCAGCTTCCTATGTGCGCATGTACACAACAGCCAAACACCACGCCACTGAAACTGTGAAGCGCACAGTTGCATATAAAGATTTTTGTATCTTTTTCATAATCTGGGGGATAGCTATGACATTAAGCTTAAGGATTACATATTGTACAAGTATAAAGAAAAAAGGACTCGTTATATTAAATGTTATCGATAATAGCAAGTGGAAATAGGGGGTGCTGCTGTTCCGCAGTTCCTATACGCGAGCCGCCACTGGTAATTATATATTTACACGGTAAAGTTAAACCAGTACGCAGATTTGATAGTTTAAATGATAATGTGAATCTAAAATAACCAGCTTTTTGAATTCCTAAATGTGTTCAATTTTATTTGAATTTTAATATATTTTTAGACAACGATTGATTTTGGTGAAACATCTGTATAATTTACATAAATAATAATATTCTTGTATATTTGCATTTACGTAGGTGTGTGTATATTCATTTGTTTTATCGGTTTTTTCTTGTTTTTAAATTTATATTTGAATTTCTAGTAGTATTTTATTTTTTCTAATTTTTCGTTTGCATCCATTTTATTTTATTTCTTTATGTTTGTCCTTATGGTGTCCTTTTACAACCCTGAATTATATTTCTGGTTTCTTTATGTCACACTTAAAATATTTACCACCGTGTTTTTTTACATTGTAGTGCGGTAACTTATGTTACTCTCTTTAAAGTTGGATGTTAACATCTTTTTGTTACATTGTCATTAAAATTGAACCCGTTCTTTTGAACGCAGAGGACATACGTGACGTTTTTTTTATTCCTGCTACTACGAGCACTCTGAAACTGAAGAAGTTCATTGCATTACGATTTTTCCTTCTTCTTTTTCTGATGCTAATAGTTATATGTGTAAAATTTCGTTGTAGAAAGCGTGCTCATTGTATTTGAAGCTTATTACGGATTAACACTACTTGTACAAATAGATTAGTTTGTTGAAGTAGTTTTTTTTATCCTAAACGAAGAAAAACCCTCTACCTCTTTATATAATAGTATAGATATATATGTATAGAATATTTAAATTTATGTCAACCCTTAAATAATTTTCAACACTTGTCCGTAGAAAAATGAAACGTAATAAATGAATCTACGTTAGAATGATGTGTTTTACGATATGAGAAAATTACATCCCAAGCATCCATGAGGGCATAACTAAAATGTTTTTAATTAAATTTTTTATTTTTAATTCGGTCATGTTGTAACATGATTTTTAAAGACAATTAAAAAAAATTTGACGTGAAATTCCTCGTGTAACCATAACTCTAATCAAAACGAGATCATCAATCAAAAGACCGAGTCCCGGCCGGGATGCCCCACTCGGGGTGTCCCCCCCGTTAGAGGCATTGGGATAAAGAACGAGTCCCGGCTCCCGGAGTGGGGACCCAGGGACGGCATAGCCGGGCCTGGTGGATCCTACTCTGGGGGTTTGAGGCGGGCGCAAAGTGAGATCCGTCCGGTGGGCCGAGACGTGGAGGCCCGTTAATATAAAGAACACTCCCCTGGGCTGTGTAATACTTAACTGCAGGATCCGGCCTGGGGGAGAAGAAAAAGAGTGATCATTACCATGGGGGAGAAGTTGAGATCATTAAATATTTCTCGCAGCTAGTTTCAAAAGTGGCCTGCTATATATCCCAACTAGTTGTTTGAACTTTTACTGAAAAATAAATCGTTTCAAGGTTAGATCATTTGTTAATATATATTTTTGTTTTCTTTTTTAGTGTTTTATCTTTGAACTTTTATTTAAGAAAGTGTTGACCACTTTTGAAATCGGCTATAAAAAATATTAAATTTTCCCAATTTTGGTTAAAATTGTCGTATTCCCTTGTTTTGTTCGTAAACATTTTTATTTTTAATTCCGTTTAAAGTTATGCTTCACAATTCTCTATTCTTTCCCTTTAAATTTTAAAGTTTCCCTCCCTTTCTATGAGCGTTTATGTATGGAGGCCTCATATCGATGAATAAATTGTTTTGAGGTCGATGTATTTGATTATTTAATTTTTCTAGCTGTTACACATATGAAATATATTTATGTATAAATGTGTGTGTGTGTGTATCTATGTTTCTGATTCTTCTGAAAATGTTAGCAATTAATTTTTTAGTTTTCCGAATGTGGCATCGTTTAGTATAATAACTGTTATATACAATTTAAAAAAACAGCTTACCAAATTCTAGTTTAATTTCCTCGCTTTCGGCTATTCTGCCATATTCAAGAGGAATGTAATTATGATTAAAATTATAAAACTACCGTAACTGAATTATATATATAAAACAATGGATCGAAATATATTTATATATAAATCTCTAAGGTTATAGAAGAGTGAGTATTTGCTTGGGTTCTTATAACAATAAAAGGAATATCCACGTAAGGTGTAAGGTGTGAGGTGTGAAGAATTTTAACCTTGGCATTGGAGTATACCTTCTGGGAATATTTTTCAACCCAAATCTATTGAGTTGCAGAGACCATATAAAAATTACAGTTTTGTAATAAAAAATATGTAATTTTTTATTTACAATTATAAAACAATTTCAGTCTGTTTACTTAAACATTTATTTATTTATTTTTTTTAAATAAGATGTTATAAAAGTGGTGGGAAAAGTTTTATCACCAACTTTATAAAAGTAGGTTAGTAATAGTAAGTTTTCCTATTTAAAAAAAAACAAAATAAAGCCTAAAATATTTTAATTTTAGATATTTTACGTTACTTTCGGCCAGAAATCATTAAAAAAATTTTTTTATTAAGTCTTTAAGTTCTGCGCAAATGCCAGGAAATTTTAACTACATCATTCCCAGAATAATCAATAATTATAAAAAAAAATCATATTTGAAGGGGATTGGTTGTTGTGTGTGGTAAATCCTTTTTGAAATTTTTTATGTGCCATTACATTTATCATCGGTCATTCCAATCATCTCTAGTATTTGTTACAACGCTACAAGATCATTCATTCTGACATAATATTATAAAAACGTATTTATTTTCATTTTATTTCAGTAATTTAACTTTAAGTAGTTTTAAAAATAAATGGACGTTCAAGTTTAAAAGATGCATGTCACTTATTAAATTTCAAGAAATGATTTATCGTTAAACTACTGTAAAAGTTGCTAGTAAAAGAATCGGTCGAGACATGTTGAATTTTTACGAAATTTTTTTAAGGTTATCTAAATCGAGAACATCTCGAGAAGTCTGTGACTTGGTTGTGTTATTTCTGTTTCTCTTTCTTTTCACTCTTTCATTCTGATGTCTTGGATTCCTTTTTAACCTTCTCTTCGATGCCTACATATAAAATAATCCGTTTACCGATTTAAAAATGTAGATATTTTTAGGTTAAAATTTATATATACAGAATGTTTCTAAAAATGGTGGGCAAGTGGTTATACTTTTTCGGATTTTAGTTGTAAAACTAAACAAAAAATATCCTTAGGAATATTCTCCTTCGTTCTCCCCGTGTCCGCCATTTTGTTATTTTTGTATAAAGTATTATATCTCAAGTTCGGATTGACGAATCACATTAATATTCGGTAAGCTTCTTGGTAATAAAGTTGTAAAATTAGCAAAAAATCAGGAATTACATATCTTCGTAAATTACAAAATGGCGGCCATGTTTATTTTCCAATCCATTATGTCCCTGTTTATCAAAATTTATATTATGTCCTAAAATATTAAGCATTTTATTTTTAACAAAATGACATTTTGTTTTTTAAAATCGGTTAACAAATAGTCGAGTTATGGCAGAAAATTGATGTTGTAATTTTTATGTCATAATTATTAGGTCTCGGGCTTTTATCCAGAGGTCCCGGGTTCCATTCCCGGCAGCCATAGCATTTTCACACGTTTATTGTAATCTATATCATCCTCTGAAGCAAAACCTAACGGTGGTCCCGGAGGTTTAAAAAAAAAGGTTTATTATTATGAGAAAATGATTACTTAATATGATACTTATTTTTTTTTTTTTTTTTGTTTAACCTCCGAGTCCACAGTTAAGCGTTACTGCAGAGGATGAGATGAATGATTTGTAGCGTGTGTGAAAAATGCCATGCCTGACCGGGATTTGATACTAATTTACATCACTAGAATTAACAATAAATAAAAACAATATTTAATCGAATTGAACGTAAAGGGATGGACATGAAAACAGGCAGACTTCATCCAACTTAAATTAGGTGAAAAAAATGGCAGGCCTCCGTAGAGCGAGTGGTACCGTCTCGGCCTTTCATCCGGAGGTCCCGGGTTCGAATCCCGGTCAGGCAAGGAATTTTCACACACGCTACAAACCATCCATCTCGTCCTCTGAAGTAATACATAACGGTAGTCCCGGAGGTTAAAAAAAAACAAAAAACAAAAACAAGGTGAAAAAGAATACAAATCGAGAACTAAAAAGGATCTTTACAAATATGATGAAACAGTAAATATCAGATTCCATCTAAAAAAGAAAAGCTAAATTCTACGGCCGCATTATGAGAATGATTGATAAATCAGGCTCAAAAAAAAAAAAATTCTCATCCAAATTTTAATCAAAAAGAACGGAAATCAATGGTCTTCTTGATTCAAAAATATTTAATAGAAGTAATATCTGAAAAAATAGTACATCTTTCAGAAAATTGGTACAAGATTTCAAAGGTTTTCTAGCGGACAAAAAAGGAAACTAATAACTTTTGATCAGAAGACAAAAAGCAAAAACAAAATGAAAAAAAAAGTATTGAATGAAGACCAGAAAAAAAAACGAAGAAGTGAATTTGAACTGTTGATTCACGTGGTCCTCGGTCGGCCAAACAAGTAAAAATAATTAAATAGAAAATGATAATTTTAGATTATATGAAATCGATTTTACTTTTATTTTTATTTATTGTTTTTCTTATTATTCTTTTTCTTACATATTCTATTCCCAAGTTTTTATTTACCAAATGATTCATCCAAAAGTACACGAGTTATAACAACGGTTTGTATAATTTCCTTACTTCCTCTGAGAGTAATAACGTGTATTATTCAATTTGTTAATCAACTTATCATAATGATTTGTAATATTATTTTCACATTTGAACAAATTACTTTTTATTTTTGAAAATTACATTTTTTGTAATGTTACTTAACGATACTTTTATTTAGACAAGTTTCCTTTTTATAATATATTGTTGATTTATACAACTTAGTCATTTAACCTTATATTTAAATTAAAAAATTATACATCGTAAATTAAAAAAAAGTCAGTAAATACTTCACAAAATTTTGACAGACTTTTCTAAGAAAAGTATGGTTTACGTTCGGTCGCATGTTGGTGGTGGGATTTGAAAATGAATTTTCTTTACGTTTTTTTTGAGTTAACCAAAATACCATTCACTTAAATTGTGGTTTCCTTATATATTTATAGGACTATGTATAAAATTTTGCGGCTTGAATATTTCCAAAACTAATAGATTAATTTTATTGGAATTACATATGCTGTAGTAGTTTGTCCGAAGTTGTGCGTATGAAAACTTGACGAAGATTGAGCGAGTCGTTTTTCAATTTAAGGTCGAAAGGTTTTGAGCTGGACAAATTATAAGTGTGGTTTTTTATGGTGCTGTAAGTTGGAATGCAATTTTACGTTTCTTTATCTCCGGTATCTGTTGTTAGCAATATTAAATCAAATTAAAATATTCACCAAATTAAATTAAGGAATAGCCTGTCTTGCACAGAACTTGGATACATTAAAAAATTTTTTTTCCCCAAAAAAACTGAAATTAGATTTATGATTCGTAAAAATATAACGAATTTTTATATAATATATAATTTATATATATATATTTCACTTTCTTGTAGGCACGATAACTACCGTAATTTTGCGTCAATTACTTTCAAATTGATGTGTAAAATATAACGACCCAAAATCTCGTTGATTTCATTAGTGAGAAAAATGGGACTATTTGAGTGGAAATGGGGAGGTGGCTTTTTCGAGAGAAAAAAATCGCTATAACTTTCTTTTTAAGTAACATATAGAATTCGTTGAAAGTTCCTACTATTCTTTGCATAAGAGCCTAAAACTTATCTAAGTAAAGATTTTTAATATAACCAACCATCGGCCTAGGAGGTGGAAAAAATGGGGTTTAGAAGACAAAAAACCCATAGATCCCTTAAGAGGTCCAGTATCGAATCGGTTTAAGTGATCTTCTAAACATTCCATAAAAATTTTGTCTGAATCTATTATTAATATGACCAACCCTTACGGCAAGTGATGACCAAAATGTAGCTGCAATTGTAAGAAGATAGGGCTTGTCGTATGCTGAACACGTGAAACTTTTTTTCACATGCAACCGTTGTTGTATCGAGTAAATTTAAAGTTGTTCTTAACTTTAAGGTGGAAATATTTTTTATCCCCTACTTCCCCGTTCCGGCGTGCCGAAAGGGATTTTTTTTTAAATTTATATTACAGAATATTTTGTACCCCGTCCATATGCTAAATAAAAATAAACCGACTTTAAAAAAGTCGGTAACTTAACAAATAGTTTTCAAAAAAAAAAAATCTTCAATAAATTTGAGTAAAAACTCGTTTTTTTTCTTAACTTGGCGAATTCAGAATATTGAAATTTAACGAATTGAGAGAAGGTTTTTTACAATCCTACTGTTTAACATCTGTTTAAGATTTATTTTAATGTTTTACTTTTTTTTTTAAAGAAGTCTTTTAATTAATATATATATAGATATATCAATCAATGTTAGTAGACGTTAAACTAATGTTACCGGTATTCTTAGTTCGTATTTTAAAACTTTTAAGTATTAATACTACTGTATAAATTCGTTTTTAGAATTAAAAAGTAAACGATGCCCGCCGATTAGTAATGTTGGTGTGTGCGTGTATATATTTAAAATTGTTGTTCACTGGGATAGACTTTCGAGGTCAAACCTTCAGGTCGTAGTCATAATGTGGTACTAGTGCTAGGCAGATAGATTATAAGTGAGAGAACGACGGGAGGAGGTAGTTTAAAAAGAGGGAAGTGATTGATGATTGTAGGGACGGTGGGGTAAGCGGAGTTAAAGAGATGCGTCTCTCTCTGTACGTATATCTATAGCTCCACCGATCCAGATTTAAATGAGTCGTTTACGACACTATAACACACTGTTACACGGTTTATGTTGAATGCAGGTGTGTAGTTTAGTAGTATAGAAGTAAAGATGCTACTGGCAATGATAGTTATAAAAATAATAATACTAGTAAATGTAGTTTGGTCTAATACTAGTAGTTGAATTACGGTTGATGGAAGATTTAGTAAGCCAACGCAATTTAGACCGAATAACCGTGCCTGTGCCGAGTTGAAAAGAGTAGACTGCGAGTTGGCAAGTTTACAAATACACAGTTCTGTTGCAGGCATATATTTCAGAACTATATATATATATATGTGTGTGTAGCATATTACCCGCGCGTCGATGCAGATTTTTATTGTTATTTAGTTTATTTATATTAAACAATTTAAAAGAATAAATAAACAAACTTATTAGATAAGAAAAGGGTGTCTAAAAACCTTGAAACATTATAAAACGGTTTTTATTCGTTCAGCTTTCTGGAACATCCAGTAAAATTGGTTATAAATAAACAGTCATCCAGTGTTCAGAAGATTGTTCGTTTGGTCTTATTAATGAAAATGATCAGGAATTGTAAGGATTTAAATGGACTGAAGAACATGTTTACATTTATTTTAATAGTTTTTAACGTATTATATTTTTAGCTGTATTATAAAATTCATAGATACAATTTTTGTTCCTGTTAAAAATATAATATTATAAATTATTTTTTTACATTGATAATAAGTTACGTAGATTTGTTAACAACTTTTCTAAAAAAAATTTTAATTCAACTGGTTCACGATACTAAAAGTGTTCTTGACTTTGGTTATTTTTTTCTGTAAAATTTACAAAAATTTTAGCATTCATCAAACTTAATTTATATTGCTAAAGTGAGAATGGCCAAACGCTTGGTAATAAAATTAGTACATCCATTTAAATCAGAATTCTGATGTTCCACAAAAGTTTTTTTAAGGAAATTTAATTATATTTTTCGTTTGGTGTTTGTTTCTAATTAAAAAAATGTGTAATATATATTTAAAAAAACCAAAAAAAAAACGTAAAATTATTAATCAGTAATGTAAATCATTATGGATAAAGTTACGCCGGTCTTCTGGGAGTTTAGATTGAAATGAGCAGTGTACTTGTATTTAAAGTTTTGTATCATTTTTTTGAAAGAGTTTGTATCGTTCTTCATTCCCCCTTTTTTAATAAGATGATCCTTTTATAATTTATCAATCTCCTTTTCTTATCTTTGATACATTCTCAGGAATATTCTTTAGATTTCGTCTAGAGGGTATAAAATGTTCGATGAGATTATAGGAATATGTACAGGTTATGTGCGATTGATATCTGGTTTGATGTTTGGGCAATTTTAAGGAAATGTCCGTTGACTGTTTCTACTTCTATAATTTAACCGGGAAAATGTGCAAACGAATTAGAATTTTAGTTATTCCTAATTGTAAAAATGTTATTAGTTTTAGGATTTTTATATTAAAATCTTCTAAAAAGAACTTTGTAATATTAGTGAAACCTACTTAGACAATCTGGTTCCAAAAAATAGAAGTGCTTGTTGTCTTCACGATGAAAAACTGTTGGGAAGATCGCGATAAACATTTTGATTGTCGGATAAAAGTTTGATCTAGAGTCAAATTAATAGAATCACAAGATTAATTTAGCGGTGAACGCCCCTTCGCAAATCAGCTGATTTCAAAGTCGAGAGTTCCAACGTTGAAGTCCTAGTAAAGGCACTAACTTTTATACGGATTTGAATACTAGATAGTGGATACCGGTGTTCTTTGGTGGTCGGGTTTTAATTAACCACACGTCTCAGGAATGGTTGACCTGAGACTGTACAAGACTACACTTCATTTACATTCATACATATCATCCTCTGAAGTAATACTTGACGGTGATTCCCGGAGACTAAACAGGAAAAAAATAGTCACAGATTAAGATATTAATATAGAGTCAGACATTAGTAATCCTAAAACATATTTATGTCTCGTTAAATCATTTTTGTGTATAAATTGTTTATCATTATAAAAATAATTTTTAAACTAGTAGATTATCGTAAAGATTCTCATCTCGAATTTTTTTTTAAACCAAATCTGTAGTCTTCAATATTTTGGCTCCATTCAAAAGGCTTTTCACGGTTACAGATTGACAACCACCATCTGATAAAATTATGTGATTGAATTTGGCAGCTAACGTCTTGGAAGTATTCCAACCCATTTTCATAAAATATGAATAAACTCTGTAGTACGTTGAAGATAAATAAAACTAATTTACATGAAAAGAACCTAAAAAAACTTACGGAATTCTGCATTAGAAGACCGATTTCTCGTTTTCTATACTCTAACTATTCGGCAGTCAGAAACTCGCTGATTTTTAGAGTACAACGCATTACGTAACGTTAGATTAACTAATAGACCATACGCACAAGTATCAAGTTTCAACTCTGTCATCAGTAAACTTGTGCATAAGCGTGTATTTAAAATACACCACTACGTAGTCAACATAACCTCAATTTTTTTCGATGTTAAATTTTGCATAAAACAAGAATGACTCGGTCAATCTTTATGATATTTTCACATGCACAATTTCAGATAGATTACTACAAAATATATAAATTTCATTGAAATTGATCTTGTAATTTTGGAGATTTTTGAGCCACCAAGTTTTATACATGAAAGATATTTTTTAGATTTTGAGCCAAAATCTTCATACGTGGATGCTATTTCCGTAATCCTCATACCTCAAAACGTAATAAAACTTAATTTTCACTCCCCAATCCCACCACGCGACTAAAAGAAATAACATAATTTTATCCCAAAAGTTGGTAAAGAGTTTGCAAAATAAAAATGAAACATTTTTTTAATCTTTTTTACATACATTTGTAGGAATTCTTAATAGAATAAACATTTAAGATTCAGCAAAAATTAATTTAAAACAATGTGATTAATAAATATTTTGAAAAGTTGTCCCTTGTTGCTTGTTTATCAAATTTGTCTAATCCGGTTATATATTTCATGATTTTAAAATTGCCTAGATTATGTAAAATCGTTGAAAACAAAGCTATAAAAAAAACAAGCTTTCTTTTTTCGGAATCGCATAAAATCATCTGAAATCATGTTTGAAAAAAGTTTAGAGGCAGTGAAAAACACATAAATCCACAGTTTTTATGTTTATTATTTTTAAATGTACCATCCCTCATCTGGTTATATATATTCACTAGTAGCCCCGTCGTGGCTTCGCCTGTCCTATATGGTTAATTGCGTTTCTTGTCGCGGTCAGCGGATGTTTACTCTTTCTTTTATGTTTAACCTTCGGAGCCACCATCAGGTACTACTTCAGAGATGAATGAGGTTAATATGTATGAAGTAAATGAAGGTGGTCTTGTACAGTCTCAGGTCGACCATTCCTAAGATGTGTGGTTAATTGAAACCCAACCACCAAAGAACACCGGTATCCCGGATGTATTATTGAAATCTGTATAAAATTAACTGCCTTTACTAGTATTTGAACCTTAGAGTTCTGGCCTTCGGAATCAGCTGATTTGATTTGCGGCGACGAGTTAACCGCTAGACTAGCCCGGTCGGCTCAGAGAAGTTAATTTTTTTCCCCTACTCTTACGGGCTGGACATACAGTTAAGTAAAACTAGACCTAGCAGAGTGCCCGTCAAACTCTAACGGTCCTCCCCGCCCACCGACAATAAGTCCGACACGGCAGGTCGCCGGTTGGATTTCTTTCCTTTTATATTCTTTTGCCTGCCTCTAATTCTCGGGAAGGATTGTCCCTGCCCGAGTACCTGGAGTCGGTCATTCTAATTCCCACCTCTAACCACCGCGCGGGGCAACCGGCACCGACTGTGACGTTCCCGGGTCCCACACGGTGGCCGGGACTCGGTCTTTATCTTATCTCATTCCTAAAACGCCCCTGGAGTCCTGAGCCGATCATTCAAATCGTCACACCTCGCATGCCGGTCCTCACGACTGGGGCTATCCACCCATCCTCGATAAAAAACCACGGTTCCTTCCCTCGACGTCTTTGGTCCGTAAGACCTCTCTTGAAAACTTATTCACTGCTCGCCAATTATTCTCCGGAGCTAGCATATAGGTGACAAGGTTTTCAGGGCTTAAACCCACAGTGCCCGCTCGAGAGCGCATTGTATGCGCCACCTCGGGTAGATAAATAGCGTTTGCTCACCCGTATCGTCTGCATAGCAAAACATACATCTCGGTGTGTTACGTCTGCCCACACGATGAAGATAAGCCTGGAAATTTCCATGCCCAGATGTTAACTAGGAAACATTAGTCTAATTAGAGGACTTTGTTCCTGGACCGCTGTGTTCATAAAATTCTTATTTTTAAGAATAATAATGACAAAAAAAAGTTAAGCCTGTTCATTTCATATAAACTATCAGTTTGTAAAATTTCTTTAAACAACAGTTTGTTCAGTAAAGGCCCCACTGCTTGGTTTTTAGATTTCTCGTCGCGGCTTCACTCGCGAATCAATCGTCAGAATTACAAACATAGTTTCACCAAATCTCATAAATATTGTTTGGTAGCATAAAACAGCAAAAATGTAAAAAAACAATTATTATGTTTTTTACTTCTAATAATATAAAAATTCAAAAAACCCAAAAATGGTTTTTATATATTTATGTGGAGCGTATTTGTAAGCCCAAATCGAGTGAATATTTCGTTTACTATAGTCGGAAATGGGGAAAATTTGCAATTATTTTCGAAACTTTTTTTTACCTTTATCACCTTTTTTAATTTCGAATTTCAAAAAATTGGTTCTTAGATATTCACATCAAGATTACACTCACCAAAAATCAAATTTATTTCTTCATTTTGTTACAGAAAAATCAAGTTAGTATCCTTCATTTGTTAATGAAAAATTTTAAAAATAGTAAATTTCATTATTACTCCATTTTAAATTTAGAATTTCAAGAAATTCTTAGTGTCCACTTACATTGTAAAACGAACGTGTATACAAATTTTCATCAATTTGTCTTCTGTAATTTTTTCTGGGCGTTGATTATGAATCGCTCACGAGAAGTTCTTTTATATATATATATAGATAGATACAGAGAGAGAGAGAGAGAGAGAGAGAGAGAGAGATCCTTCTCTAGGAAATAAATATCGAAGAATATATGTATATCCTTTCGATTCTAACTTGTCTGAACGCAACTAAATATAGGGACAGATTGTTTGTGTCTATGATTATTTATACAGAATGTCCATATCATCCAATTGCTTCAGAACACTGGAGTAGAATAAAAAAAAAAATTCTGAACGTTTTTTAAACTGAATACCTGTTAGGATTATTAACATTTTTTACTTCTATCATTGAAATCCGAATGGTTTTTTCCGTTCAGTTCTCTATTTTTCCGTGGACTTTCCTCAATCGTTATTTTTGTTTAATTCCCCTCTGATTTTTCCCCGCTCCATCTCTTCAACGAATAATGGAAAAAAAATTCTAAATTAAAAATGGTTGACGAACAACAACCATAGACAGACGAAACGTAAAGTTAAATGGTTTAGCTAGTTGCTAGTGACTGCCAGAGTGTCAACGCATGCTGGGAAAGGACTGTTTAATCAATATTGCGGGTCGGTATAGAATAGGGTAAGGAGTGGTACGTCGTGGGGAGGGGTAGAAATAGTAGGAGCTGAGGATATCCCTTTGAGTTGTCACGCGTCGTCGTCCCCTGGTCACTTTATTGCGTTTCCGCGCGAGACGTTACCATAGAAACGAAGCCACCCAAGACGCTGCTCCGTTTAGACGGTCAATGATCATCTTTCCTGCCCTTATATACTATATAACTCTCTCTTTCCTTTTCTTTTTCTCATTCGTCTTTTTCTTCTTTCCTCTTCCGCCCTTTTTCACTCGTACTTACACGCGCTTGTACATCCTTTTTTTCCTTCAGTAGTACTACCCCTTGTCCCTTTTTTTTTACCTCATTCTTCTTCAGTTTCTTTACTTTACCTCCTTCTATTACTCATATTCGTTGTTGTGTTCTATCAGCAGATAATCCTCTCTTAATACTCTTCCCGTCTTCCTTTTTTTTGACTATCTTCTACCGACCCCTTTTCCATCAACGTGATCATTTCTTTTTTTTTCTTTTTTCATAGCATATAACGGTTATGATGGAAATATAACGTTGGAAACATTGCACTCAGCAAGTTACATTTTATACAATTTTATTGTTTGTTGTCTAACTTGTACTCGTTTTGACTTCTTTCTTGTAATGATACTTTATTCTATTCGTTTATTACTTTTTGTGTCTGTGTATCTATATATGTATATATTTTTTATAGTACCATTATTATTCGGCATCTAATGACATTTCATACGTATTTATAAGTTTCTTTGCAAAGAAAGTAAAGTAGTTTTATAATTGGAACAAGTTGTGTAATATGTTTTTGCTATTACTTTTTATTTATTTGATCTATTTATAAAAATTGTATTCAGTTGTATCGGATAAAATCATCATTTCTCATAATTATATGCATTACCTCCAATTCAGGGATTCTACTTTAATCGATTATAATTCTTTTATGATATTTCTACACGTCAAATAATGCCCAGATATATGGAAAAGCATTATTTAGGATTTCTATACCTATTTCGGGGCATTTTTAATTTTAATTTTTGTTAGCAAAACAATTTTGGTGCTGTACGAGATGTGTGAGAAAAGTAATGAGACTGACTTTTTACTTACCAAAGTTTTTATTTTTTTCAAACAACAATATTATCCTTTTCAAAGTAGTTCCCTTGGGCAGCTATACACCGGAGGAGTTGTTCCCACTCCTGATAGCAGCCCTGGAAGGCTTCAACTGGTAGGGCTTTTAACTGGTCGATCACAGTCTTTTGAATGTTCTTCAGTGTTCCAAAATGACGTCCTTTTAAGATATGTTTCAATTTCGGGAAAAGGAAAAAGTCACAAGGACTCAATCAGGTGAATAGGGGTATTGAGGAACCGTATGAATGCGTTTGAGGTAAAACATTCCGTGATGAAAATGGCCGTGTGACACAGAGCATTGTCATGATGAAGCATCCACTTGTCTGCAATGCAGGTTTCACGCGAATTACTCTTTTCCTGAGCCTTTCAAGGACACCTTTGTCCTTGGTTGACAGTTTGTCCTGAAGGAACGAATTATTTATATATACGATACCCCTACTGCCAAAAAAACAAATCAGCGTGGTTTTGATCTTTGATTTGTTCATTCGACATTTTTTCGGTCGAGGAGATGACGGAGTGTGCCACTGTTCGCTTTGTTTCAGGATCGTACAAATATCCAGGATTCATCACCTGTGATAACACGATTGAAGAATTCTTGGTCATTGTCAATCCTCTCAAGAAGATCAACGTACACGTTTCTTCGATTGTCCTTCTGTTCCGTTGTGAGGTTTTTCGGCACCAATTTCGCACAAACCTTTCGCCTGTCCAAATCGTGTGTCAAAATTTTATGTACGCTGAAATTGTTTAAATTTAAGTGTTCAGTCATCATCCTTATGGTTAAACGACGTTCTGATTTCACAAAAATTCTCACACGCTCAACGTTTTCGTCAAATTTTGAAGTTAAAGGTCTCCCTGAGCGAGGTTGATCTTCAACTTGTTCTCGGCCTTCCAAAAATGATTTTGCCAGCGGAAGACTTGTGCTCTTGATAATCAATGTTCCCCATAGGTTTGTTTCAACTTTTCAAAGGTCACACTCGCGGATTCCCCAAGTTTAACACAAAACTTGATTGCACAACATTACTCTAAATTCTGATGCTCCATTTTCATAACGCACAACAAAAACACAATTTCACTGATGGGGCTGTCAAAAATAATGTGATGGCTAAACGGAGTTGAAACTCGTACCGAGCATGTGGAAGGGATAAACAAACCGGTCTAGCACAGACCGGTAGACACAGCGTTGCCAGATCGCTCGCAGTGTTAGCAATCTCATTACTTTTCTCACCCATCTCGTATATTTGAATTTTACATTTAAGCAAGAATTCCCCGATCAATCACTCGTGTAATCGTGTAGGGTAGGCGCTCATTGGTTTTTTTGGGAGTACTCATTCGTCGCTTAGTTTGATTTTCCTGATGGTAGCCGATCAGCCGTTATTCCTTACTTTGGGTTTTTATTTTAAATTGTACACTATTTGATCTATTCTGAAGATGGTAGAATTACAGAGATAATCGATGATCTGGTATTAAAATGGTGGACGTTTCAGAAAAAAACCATGTGCTGAATTTTCTATCAAATAAAATCAGGCCTTCTAATCTTTCTATAATGAAATAAGATGCTATTAAAAGCGATTTTAATGAATTAAAATTGAAGCTTTTTCGCATGAATGCTGTTTACGTATTAGAAGGTTTCTTCAGAAAGAAAATGACCATTATTTTTAAACGGCTGGTTAATGGATACCGATTAATAATTCATTTTTAGTTGTATTAGCAGATGAAAAATGTTTCGTTTATCAGGGTTCTTAAATTCACAAAATGACTACCAGTGCAATTTTAAAACAAACATATAATGAGAAATTTCAACATTTCGACATTGTCAATTTGTGGACCTGTTCCGAACATTCGTTGAATGTAATTACGCATCGTCGGGGATGACGTAGAGTTTCAGGTAGATTGCATAAGAAACCTACCTATTGTAATGGGTACCATAATTCGACTTCCGGAAAATTTCGACATATCTTCGCGTTTCATATCCTCCAATACTCCAAAACCACAGTTATCTCAAATTTTATATATATATATATATATATATATATATATATATATATATAAACTACATATAGAGGTGGAAATGGAGTGGCTTTTTCGAAAAAAACAAAATATCGCTATAACCTCTTTATTAAGTAAAATATCGAATTCGTTTAAATTTCCGCTATTCTTTGGATAGTGCCTAAAACTTATATCTAAGTAAAGTTTTTTGATATAACCAACCATTGGCCCAGGGGATGGAAAAAATGGGGTTTCGAAGACAAAAAAACCATACTTACCAAAATTGGCACAGTATCGAGTTTAAGGTGGTCATTATTGCTTTAAACATTATCTAAAACTTTCTCCTGAAACAATTTTTGATACGACCAACCTGTACGGCAACGGCTGACGAAAATTTTGATGGAATTCTATGCAAAACATGTGAAACTTTTTTCATGTGCAACCATTGTCGTTAAGAAGTTTTCTTAACTTAAGGGTGAAAATCTTTTTTTATCCTCTACTTAGCACCGGTGAAATTTACCTCCGTTTTTCCGCGTGTCGAAAGAGATTTTTTATAACGTAATGTTTATTTTGAAAGGTAAAATTTTAAAGAACCATAAAGTTTCATTTGAAACGGAACGCAAGAACGGCGGGACTTTCAATATTTCTCCCTACAGATCGCTGAGCCTGGACAATGTCCCTTGCTGTTGAATCTTTCTATTATCGGGCGGATTTCATCGGTTATAAATTTTAAGTTTTATTTAAGGACGGATTTGGTAATTTGCGTTCCTATCCTATCATGGTGTAATTTATTTCTGGGTCTGACCGTGATAGACTAAGCTTTTGAGCCTAGTAATCCCGGCGTGATTCCTCTTCAGTCCGTCCGCTGAAGTACTTTCGGTAAGTTTCTTTTAGTATACCGTTCATAGAGAGAGAGAGAGTGAGAGAGTTTGATGATGTAAACGTTAGGAGTTGCTTGGTAAGTATTTTTGAGATGAAGGGACCATTGATGACTCATTTTTGCAAGCAGTACTTTTTCGGTACGATGTGAAACTACGTGGAGACTTCTTGCAGACTGATCTTGATACTCAATATTCCTGCTGGATGGCTACATACGTAAATCTAATGGCTTAATTTCTTATCGTTCAATCCCGGGCCTGATTTTGGATGCGGGAATAACTTTGTTGGTTGTTTTAATATATTGATCTTTTATTCGGAATAGCACATTGCTGATGAATGATTTTACGTTGATCCCATGGAATTATGTGCTATAATAAAAATATCTTTTCTTCCAGAGATTCAAAAGCCACTAGAATTCCTAAAGGAACAGCTTCGGTCATCTGCCGAAGCATTGCTGCATGTGAAATTGCCCGACCGTGCCACAAACCGTTCAGGTAGAGTCAACATTGGAGTTTATATTTTTGTTGTAAATACCCCTGTTGATTTTTCAGTTTTTGCAGTTAAATTTCATTCTAAAATATCTTAACATACACGATAAAACAACAATTAAAGTTTTTTTTTTTTGTTAATTGTGTTTGGTAATTTATATTTGTTCGAATTATAATTTTAATTTGTTAATTTAAAAAAAAAAAAAATTGCTTTATTTAACGTCTAACCTAATAATGGTGTAATATTATAGAAATAGATTTTTACTTTTGGAAACTACGTCAAATATTATTTTCGGTAGCAATTTTACATCCTGTTTTTATGTTGTAAAACCGCTGTATAACTAAAATAACTCGGTCATTTTTTTATTTTTTTTTTATTTTTGTCTATTAAGTTTCCGGGAAAACCCAGTCGTATTTTCTCCCTATTATTGGTAATGCGATTTAAATAATTGATTTCTATTTTTAGCTATTCATCTACTGTTATCATAAATATTATTTTCTAGTTTGGAAAAGTTTTTTTTTATTGTTTGTTTTTTATAGACAAAGTAGTACAGCATAGAATTAAGGTCTGAAAAATAATTATTCCAGTAAAATTTTACTAACGTAAAATAATTGAAGTATTTCACTGAAACAGTCATTCATCTTAATTTTACATTATTACGTATTAAAATAAGAAAAAAATTGAGCGTTAATAAGTTGATATAATACGCGTACATAAGGATCAGTTCTGTCACTCTTTTTTTCTCTTAAATTATTAATTTAAATTTCATTTTATTAATCTTATCTAGAAAAACAGATTTAAGTATAAATGTTAAAAACTATTTTAATTTATAATTTATAAAAATAAACTGTTTACTTTCTTGTACCAAGTAAACTAAATATTATGATCGCGAAAAATTTCGGTTTTCAGATTTCAACGGAAATATTAATTTTGACCATCTCTGAATCCATTTTTACAATTTCGGCGTGACGTCTGTACGTACGTGCGTATTTATCTCGCATAACTCGAAAACGATTAGCCGTAGGATGTTGAAATTTTGAATTTAGGATTGTTGTAATATCTAGTTTTGCACGTCCCCTTTTGATTGCAATCGACCGAACCAAAAATGTTTAAAAAAGTCCAAAATCCAAAAAGTTTGGATTTTGGAATTTTTCTATCTGCAGTAATAATCTCTCATTAAAACCTTTTTAACAATATATCATAAGTGGTACTTATTTTCATTGGTTTAAGAATTATAGGGAAATAAAAGTTAAATTAATGATATAGGTTCTTACAAGGGAAGGCACATCGGTTCGAATCAGACTTCATCTCCTTTTTTTTTAACTTTTTTTTATTTAAATATATTGATTTATTAATAATTTTTAACCTTTCATTGTAAAAAAAAATTACAATAAATAATAATTCAATAATAACAATAAAAAAAATATCAGAAGTTATTATTAATAAAGTAAAAATTATGTACTTTTCATTTAAAAAAAATATATATATATGTAATTTAATAGGCATAAAGGAAGTCATGTGGTGTCCATATCAGATTTTTAAAAAATTAGAAGATTTATTTTAAGAAAAATTTGTAGAGAATTTTAATTCTGAGAAAATTAATATAAATATTTTTAACAATGCTGGAATTTTCCAACTTACGAAACTGGTAACTAATCAAG
The DNA here is from genome assembly GCF_047948215.1 of Lycorma delicatula. Taxonomy (NCBI): domain Eukaryota; kingdom Metazoa; phylum Arthropoda; class Insecta; order Hemiptera; family Fulgoridae; genus Lycorma; species Lycorma delicatula. The sequence continues at coordinate 4,087,365 of NC_134465.1, forward strand.
TAAAAATGAAAAGAAATCGTTTCGAAAAAAGTGTTTCCTATGAAGTAGCTGCAAATCAAAAGATTTCTCCCAGAAGAATTCAGGAAATTGTGAGGGGTGTTCTTTAAAAAAAAAAACAAACAGAAAAGGTAGCAGGGATACTAAGAAAAGTGATCCATAGTCGGCTGAAAGGAAAAAATAAACTTTTAAAAATGTGAAAAAATTGAAATCTAACAAAATAAAATGAAAATAATTTTTCTTATTTTTAAAGAATGACAGCTGTTTCGGTATATATATATATAAATTTGTTGTGTTTCTATTCTAATATCGACATATTGCAGAATAGAATTATAAACGAGTGTTTCGGTCTAAATTAGTAAAAATACGGTGGCTATTTAAAAATTACAGAGATAAAACATTTCATTTAATAAAAGAAAAAAAAATTAATATTTAAATGTCTTGTAAAATAAGGAGGTGGTAATAATAGAGAGATCTTCTTTCAATACAGAGATCCATCTCTCTCTATTGAAAGAAGATGAAAATAGTGACGTGGTATTTAAAAATTAAATACCCGATGTTTATTCTAATATAAACGAGGTGAGGGATTTAAATGGACTTTTATTTAAAATCATTAAGAGATAGAAATTTAATAATTAAAAATAAATTATTGTTGTTTTTTTTTACTTAAAATAAAATAAAAAGTAAAAATTGATAGAAAACCAAAACCACAATTAAAAAAAAAAATCACCAAATTTTTATTGTTTATATATTTAAATGTTTTTTATGAAATAAAAAAGAAAAATTAATAATTGAGTTGTAAAGACTTTCCTGTGAAGTTGCAATGAAAAAGAAGTGCAGGGTATTGAATGACACTTACCCGTGAAGATCATGCAATTCTTTCCTCGCTTTTTTTATGATTTTGAATGTTATGAATATTGATTTTATTAATCTGTTTTATATTTTGTTAATATGTTTTATATAATTCCTGGAATGTTATATTAATAAAAATGTATAAATAATTAAAGTGTAAGTACGGCCACTTTTCACAACTGTTTATCGTTCTATAACTTCTAAACTAAGTTATTTTTCTTACATTTTGATCGAAATACTAAGAAAACAATAATAAGACACGAAAAAAGTTTGAAGAACTTCAATTATAACGAATAAAAAGGTAAAAAAAATTATATATATATATGTACACACTAGCAGACCCGGCAATGCTTCGCTATAGCTAGATTTGAGTATATATATATAAAAATCAATGTTTATTTGTCTGTCTGTTTCAACTTAACTCGAGATCTACCGAACAGATTTGTCTAAAATTTTGCACACCTACACTTTGAAGCCCTGCGATGAACGTAGGTTAATTTTTTTTGGACCTCCGACAACGAAATTTAAAGCACTTTATTACTTCCTTAAAGCTTATTTAATTTTCAAAATGACTGATTTTCAAGAAAAATTTAATTTTTAGCTAACTTTTTTCAACATTGAATCGATTAATTTTGAAAAGGGCTGAGGTTTTAACGTACAGTTATTCCTAAGTTTCAATTGATTTAGCGCACATGCATATGTAATTTTTACGATTCATTCATTTACAATTTTTTACAGCTGTTTAAAAATATAAATAAATAGCTGATTTTGTTTATCATGTGTGTGTTACTACTTTAAAGTGTGTAAAGTATTTAACTGCAATCTTTTAAGTTCTGCGATCTTTTTTCAAAACATCATACCGTGCCTAAAAGACATTCTTCAATCGGGAGAAATACAAAAAAAGCACGTATGATGAAAACTGTTCGTGCGGCAGAGACTGAAGACGAAAGACAGTCACGATTGGAAAGCGACCGAATACACACAGCACAATCCCGTTCGACTGAAACAACTGAGCAACGGGAAATGCGATTTGCCACCGTTACTGTATGTGTGACTGACTGCACCTGCTTCCGTTTACTTGACTAATAAATATAAATAAAAAGATTGACCACAATGGGAAACGCAAGTAACCATATAGCGCGAGCGAAGCTGCGACTGGGAGCTAGTATATATATATATATATATAGATTAAATGAACACAATCAAAAGTTTATGATAAAACATTAAAAAAGTGAACATTAAGGAATTTCACAAAATTTAACCTTTTCCATTTCGCTTTCCCTTCCCCGTTCCACTTTTTTCTCCTTTCCCCTTTCTATTTCCTTTTCCTCGTTTTCCCCTTTTTCCATTTTCCTCTTCTTCACTCTTTTTCCCCGCGCGTAAATCGGTCCTGTAGTTTTTTAGTCTATAGCAGACATACATATAGGAAAAATGAAATGGAATCGTAAAATATTTAGTATAGCGAATGTTGCTTTTACGTCCAACAGATAGCGCTGCTTATAAAAAAAGCTTGTTTTTACCTGTAACAGGTGTGACATCTTAGATATATAAAAACACGCGCGTATTCGAACGCATCGTTTTGTCAAAATTTCAAAGCAATTGGTGAAGAACTTTCGGAGATTTAAGATTTTGAATGAATAAACATTTACATTTTTATTTTTATAGATATATACACACAAACCCATAATTATTTATTTTATTTATTTCATTTAATTTGCAAGATTTTTGTTTTGTTTCTAATTTATTATTATATTTTTTAAAATTAACATAAATTACCTCAGCTTGAGTGATCGCTACAACATTTGAAATAATATACACTATAAATATGTGAATGATACGAAACTTTAATTACGGAATTTTTCACTTGATATATATTACATTTGAAAATTATTATAGGTAGTTAATTTAAAATACGTAAACTTATCGAAAATATTTTTAAAATATACTTTGAAATTAATACTATTTAAAAAAAGAAAAATATTGTAACCTAGAAGTTTAACAATTAAAAAAAATTAATAATTATTACTTGAAAAATAGCTAATAATCGGGAACCTGTTCGTCCAACATCTCCGAAATGGGACGAGGACAATAAAAGAAGTAATTAATTATAAACAGTGTGTGAGAACGATCTCCGTTCGAATACTGTGAATTTTTTTTTCTTCAGGTTTCAGTATAAAAATAATCAAGTTTTAATCGTAATTAAACGGGTCGATTTAGATGATTCCTTCTAATTTTGGAGATAGTTAGTTTTTCTTGTAGTTTAATATAATTTTTACCGTATAAATTAATTGTAAATTTCTACATACATATACGTTGTGGATTATATATTCGGCGTTGCTCAGGGTCATAATTTTTTTATAAGCTCATCCATTTTTTTTTTTTTTATAAAATTTATCACTATATACAACAAATATAAATTTCCTTTGATTTCCTTCTTGTTGAATTTAACCTTTCAAATCTAGTTTGTTTATTACTCTATAATAGTACGGTTTGAATGAAAAACGCAAGGTGTCTAAAGAAAAAAAAATTTAAACAATATACGATAAAATAACTTATGTAACTAAACAAATTTGTACAATTTAATTAAATTAATTAATCGTGCGTGAGCATCCAGAAATATGTGCTTTAAACGACTTAAGTTGCATACATACACATATAAATATACTATTATATACAAATAACATCTGTAAAAATGTACAGTATACCTTCAAATAAACACAGCTTTCAAATCGCTACACAACAGAGTTCAAGACTGCAATGACACACTAATCGATGTTTTCCGGTAAACATTTTTTTTTATTTCTCCTACAGCAGCACAGATAATATTTGTTTTGGCGAGCCAACCCTGGAACATGCTACATAAAACTGTCGGTGAGAAATACTCGGGGATTCTAGGATAACACCGCACCATTTGATTGACTGTCCGTAGGACTTGTTAATTAAACCCCATCGTATTGGTATGGTGGTAAACTCCTCTTCGCAAATCAACTGATTTCGAAGTCGAGAATTCTAAGGTTCACATCGTAGCAAAGGCAGTTATTTTATACGGATTTGAATACTACATCGTGGATACTGGGGTTCTTTGGTAGTTGGGTTTCAATTAACCGCACATCTTAGGAACGGTCGATCTGAAACTGTACAAGACTACAGTTCATTTACAGTCATACATATCATCCTCTGAAGGAGGATGTCTAAACGGTAATTCCCGGAGGCTAAAACAGAAAAAAGAAAGACTGCATGGGAACCTTTTTTTTTCTTTAAAAAAAGGGGCCCCATAGGACCCGACTTTTCTTTATGGCAGTTAGTAGTACAGGTTTTGGGTTTTCGCAACCCAAAATGTCATAAGTCTCTTAAATGTCTTCCATCTGGCAGTTCTCGCTTTCCTGCGGCCACATGATTAATCCAGCGCCTCTTTGTCCGACCTCTTTTTTCTATTTTTAGCAGAAATCCAGGACCAAATTTTTGAAGTAGATCCGATTTAAGAATTAAAATTTTTTTGAATATTTTAATTTCTCTTGTTTTAAGTCAAGGCTGTTACTAAAAATGTTTATATGTGGTAGCTGTTGAAGTTCAGATTGAATCCAACATTTTTAGGGGTTTAGTAAGTTGAATATTATTATTTCATTCTTTCTTAATTTTATCGTCAACAAATAAAAACCGAAATTTATAAAAACTGGATTTTTTTTTATAACTTATTTTACTATAATAGTTTAAGTTCTACATTGATGTTAATTCATACTTGTTTAAAATGTAATCAAGGCAAATATTTTTTTTTACCGACTTTTCGGAAAAAATACGGAATTACTTTCGGTCACACGGTTTGATTGGTGTGTGGGGGGGGGGGGGTGAAATTGAATTTTCTTTGCGTTTTGAGGTATGAGGATTAAGAAAATACCATTCACTTAAATTCGGGTTCCCTTTATATATATATATATATATATATATATATGGTGAACGCAGCTTCCCAGATCAGCTGATTTGGAAGTGGAGAGTTCCAGCGTTCAAGTCCTAGTTAAGTCAGTTATTTTTACACGGATTTGAATACTAGATCGTGGGTAACGGTGTTCTTTGGTGGTTGGGTTTCAATTAACCACACATCTCAGGAACGGTCGACCTGAGACTATACAAGACTACACTTCATTTACACTCATACATATCATCCTCTGAAGTAATACCTGAACGGTAATTCCCGGAGCCTGAAGTTACACGTATGGAAATTTGATGAAAATTAGTCTAATCGTTACGCTCAATTTAAGGCTGATAACAAACATAACCTCAATTTTATAGAATGTTGACTTTGTTTTGGCGTACGTAGTGTATACTCGGTGACCGATTGTGTGTGTCGGCGTTTCCCTCTTTTTAAAATAATGGCACATAAGCAGTTTCCAGAAGGGGCGGTTAGCCAGGGATGGATGGAGGTTTAGTCAGTAGTGCCCAGGAACACATACGCACTTAATAATATCTTGCGGAACCTATTAGCGACCCCGACACTGCCTAGACGCCTGTAAATGGGGTTTCTCTATCTCCCTAAAAAAAAAAAAAATTTCGTAAATCGAACGTATGTACTGCGTTGTGACTGGTTGAAAAACCAGTGAAAATCGGTGCGTTTTTGACTTGGAAATAGGGGCCTCAGAAACTTGAGCAGTTCTCTCCAAGAGTATTTTTTTTTTAAATTTCTCTTCAGTTTTAGATTTTTTAAGACAATTTTAAAATGGAATGAATGAAAAGTGAAGAATAATAATAATTGATGTAGGATCACACTGGGATTATTTTACCGTTTTTATTATTTAATGGATTAATGTAATTATCTTTATTATTATTCTATTTGAGTGTGTACGCGTGCGCTCACAAGCGGAATATTTTTTTAATACTTCATTCATATTCATATAAAAGGGAATGAAAAAGCGGATAGCTATGAAAAGTTAATAAAAAAGAAAGGTAATTAATTATGATGTATATATATATATATATATATATATATATATATATATATATATATACTCGTATATTTAGTACATAAAAAAAATCCCGGAAATGATTTGCAAGTAATAAATTCAGTATTTCCTTTATAATTTATTTATTTATATTCTAATAAATTGGATCTTGTAAAAATAATAACTTATAGTTATAAAATCTGTTGTAAAATATTATATTAATTATATCCTTTATTAATAAATAAACAATTAAAATTTAATTATGTTAAAAAAAAAAAAACAATTCTTTTTTCGATGTTTTTTTTTTCTATTTTTGCTACGGTTGGTTTGTTTAATAAGATGAATGTATTACATTAGTGGTTTAACTGAATAAAGTCGGTTTTTGGCATAGTACCCAGTATTTGTTTCGTTCGCACTTGATAAAAGTTTCTGTTCAATTTAGATGAACAGCTATATTTAAATTTAGTTGCGGGAACGAAGGCAAATTACAATAACAAAACTGTAAATATACTTTAGCTGTTGAAGTTGTGTTTATATATATATATATATATATATATATTGTTTTACATTTTTTCTGTACATTACATAGAGTAGTTATTTTTTTTTTTGGTAATGTATGAAACGAAGTAAATGAACTTTGTTACTCAAGTCAGGTTGTATATGATTGTCACAATTATGTTACTTAACATACGAAATATATTACAGACACGTACATTAGTAAGGTTAATTGTAAAAATTAATTTTTGTTTTGAATTTTGTGAAATCTTTAGTAAAAAAATTTAGATTTTTTTTTTCTTTCTTTTAACTTGCATGACATAATGTCTCATTTTTTCAAGAAAAAAAATATGAGTTAAAAACCTTGTACTGATAAATGATTTTTTTTTACTAATATATCTTCTCTTCATGATTTTTGTAAGAGGAATAAAATTGTATATGTCGAGTATTTGACAAGAACGGCTGAACAGATGTTTATTAGTACATAATATGATTTTTTTTTCATACAGAACCTGTTATTGGAATTATGTTTTAATTTAATTTTTCACAAGAAATAATCTTTACAGTCTCGGTGGATTATAAAAAAAAAAATAATTTCGTTGTAATTATGGAAAATTGTTTGTGAATCTATGCATACAAGGGGGATTGTTTAACGCCAAACATCTTGTTTATTATAATTATGTTGAAAATATAATTAAGAAATCCTTTAAAAGAGAATGTAGAGTTCAGTCTAGGAGGAAATAAATAAATCATAAAATAGTTTTTCATTTTCGGAAAATTACGCGTAGATTTCACATTAACGTTTGGTGTGGTATTATAAACAACAAAATACTGAGATCGTTTGTTTTTAATGAGAATATTTCATACTGAAACATTTTGTAGAATAGTTTACCAAATCTATTGGAAGATGTTCTTCCGAAACATTTTCCGGTACGAAAAAATTTGGTAAAATTTCACTATTTTCTCTAGCAGTTAAAAACCAGTTAAATGTGACTTTTTTAAATCAAATTTATTGGGCGTACTGGAACTGTCAACTAGCTTTCAAGGTCGCCTGACTTAATGCCTCTAGACCACTTAAAATCATTAATATATTAACAGATGTGTAACATAAAAGAATAATTACTTATTAAAAGTTTCAGTCCAGTACAACTAATAAAAAAATCCCTTGTCGAAAAACTGAAGGCCACAAAAAACATTATTCGTCAGGTAGTGCTGTATCCACTGGCTGAAGATATGTTCAGCACTTTACATTATTATTTGTATTTGTTATTTTTCTTAAATATATAATTAATTTATTTTTTTAGTATTGAACATTTTCTTTCGTTTAATACCTAAATGAAATCTTTCCTACCCTATGTTTTTATGAAATTTCTTAATTTTTGCCAGCAGAATATATCTTGAAAGTTTTTTTTATTCTACCATGAATCTCTCACACACTCTCTCTCTCTCTCTCTCTCTGTATGTGTGTGTGTGTGTGTGTGTGTGTGTGTGTGTGTGTGTGTGTGTGTGTGTGTGTGTGTGTGTGTGTGTGTGTGTGTGTGTGTAGTTAAATTCAGATTGCCGGCGATAATAACCGGGAAAAGGATCGCGGATAATCCAAAATCATAGCAATATCGGGATTGATCCAAAAATATTATTTAATAAAGTAACGTGTGTTAAAATGATCTTATCCTGTACTGCAGTACAGTATTACATGCATCCACTACACTAAAAGTAAAAGTAAAAGTAATAACCAGAAGTTTATTCAAAGTACGTATTACAAATGTTCACTATCACTAATAATGTCTGTAAATATATTGTACATGCAGCAGTGTATGTACTACGTAATGCATTGACAAAAACTTGTTAAAACAACAGGTAGCTAACGAGTAAAAAAAAAAATACATAGACGTTAAAAAGAAAATTAATAAATAGTGCATTTTACTCTTTCAGATACTTTTAATAAGACGTAATTGATTGTTTTAGTGACTAAAACACTTTCGGTTAATTGAACTTCGTAGTTTGCATAGCATAATAATATCGCTCGATAAACTATATGTACAGCATTATCGTATTCAGAACAACCACACATTCAAGAAGCAAATGAATGAACGAGTAAAACCTATCTCAGAAGATGAAAAAAACGTTAAATTTTCATCTTCATTATAAGTGTTTAATACTTTTTTCCGAGAGACATCGCGGTTAACCGCATGCGGATAATGGGGAGGAGTTAACTGTATATATATATATATATATATATATATATATATATATATATGTAAATGTAAATGTTAAAAATGTTAAATCTCCGAAAGTACTTTCCATTGCTTTGAAATTTTGACACAACGTTTCATTCAAATACGCGCGTGTTTTTATATAGCTAAGATGTCATATCTGTGACAGGCAAAAACATTCTTTTTTTGAAAAACAACGCTATCTGTTGGACGTAAAAGCAACACACGCTTACTAAATTTTACGATTTCATTTCAGTGGTTCTGATATCTGTAGATTAAAAAACTACTGGACCGATTTACGCGCAGGGAAAAAGGAAGAAAGGGAAAAATCGTAAAAGGGAAAGAGGGAAAAAAAATCGTAAAAGGCAAAATGGAAAAAACAAACGGGAAAAGGAAATGGAAAGGGGAAAGGATGAAAAAAGGTAATGAGGGAAGGGAATATGGGAAAAAGGAAAAGATTAAATTTTGTGAAGATCCGTAATGTTCATTTTGTTAATGTTTTATCGAACTTTCAGTTGTATTCATTAATTCTAAATATTTATAGATTAAATGAAGTATAAGTATATATATATATATATATATATACTTAATACGGAGCAACAGCGAAGCATTGCCGGGAATATATATATATATATATATATATAGGATTATTTATAAAACAGTTAGTAACTACTAATAATTTTCTTTTATCAGTATAAAATTTTATATATTTTTCCTTTTTTTATTAAATTTTAATCATTTAAGGAAAGTTTATACCGAACTGAATTAGATGATATTAAATTATTAATCTATTTAAAAAATGTATTAAGGTAAGAAAATGTTATTAAAAAGTGATTATATGTAAATTACGTTGAATAATTGAAATAAATTGTTAGATAAAGTTTTATAATTTACTTTGCATATTTTATTGTTTAATTTTTTTCACGCTTTTATCAAAAATAATTATAAAAAAGAATTCTTTCTTTTACAAAATATTTTAAACATTTTAAAAAGAATAATTTATGAAAATTATTTTAAACTGATTACAGTTAATTTTACTGCAATTTACTTATTCTTCTTTTATTTCTTTATATATTATGAAAAAAATTAAATTATCGTAAATAGATTTAATTATCGTAAAGAGGAGCCGGTCGGTGAACGTAGTATGATCATTTTAATCTTCGGATGGAACTGTAAAACGGTGTTCTCATTTCTGGAAACTGATCTAAACTCTTTTTTTCCGGAGTTCTCTTTAGTCCCGTCAATAAGTTTTTGCTGGATATTATCAACATCGAAAAATCTTAATAATTTTATCGTAGCCTTTAATTTTTTGAATAAATGTAGAATGCGTCAGTCGGTCGATTAAGCAGGGTGATTTACTAATCCTAATTAGGGAATAGATTTTTTTCGGATTGAAACTCACAGTACAGGTAACACTCCATTGCGATTAAAAAGGAAGATTCGCCTTTACGTTACTGTCACAGGTGTGACTGGGATATCACGCAAGTTCTTTTTTAGGTATCCATTTATATAAATATTGTTCACATCACTTTCTTCAAATTCGAATTAATTATGCCGCTCATAGGCATTAATTTGCAGGTCATTCATACATACTATATGATTCTTTTAACATCTACAATGTGTCAGTAGTAGTTATCCGGTTATTTACATGATTTTTATGCAAAAGATTACATATGTGGAGATGTTTTTTATACTCTCAATTTTCAACTAAAAACTGGCAGTTAGAGGCGTAATGTTTGGTTACAGACTAGCTACAGGGCGTGCCTATGTCATGCCTCCGCAGCTAGGCCCTCCAGACGGGCGGCGTCTCGAAATGCAATTATTAAGTGTCCAAAAACATTACCTCTTGTGTAAAAATGTTGGTTTTTTTTTAATAATGAAAATTGATTAAGGAAAAATATCAGCAAATCTTCTCAATTAAATTTGGTTTAGATCGGTTTAGTCATCTTTTAAAGACTGCGCACTCTCAACATTTTCATCAAAATCCATAATATCCATATGCAAATTCACTCAATACGAGAGCTGGAAGAAACAGATTATAGTAATACGAAACTAACCTTCCTTGTCACAATAACAAAAGAGAAGTTGGCCATAAAATCAATAAAATGCTAAGGAGGATATATAGGATTCAAAATTCTTCTAATTTTAACCGTTATCATTTCTTCTAATTTTGACTTTTATTCTTTACCATTTGATTTGACCCACGTGTTTTGCCTGAAAGTATGATTAATGGTTACTACAAGGTCAAAAAAGTAACATATATACGATTCTGAATGGAATGGATAATCTCAGGTCAGAAACAGGACCTTAACATTAAAGTTACGGACACTGGAGGTGTTGTTGAGCAGCTACACCGGCAAATTTTGGACAAGGTAAAGGGCACGACAGTTACGGCCGGTAAGGGTGTTCGACGTGTTCTCTTGGTTATAAAGGACGTAGACGCCCTTACCTCTGAGGTGGATTTAGTGCGTGATATCCGCAAGACGGCCTGAGACTCAGTAACGATAGATGTCCTCTCCCTGCGGCCCTCATTTGGGGATACAAAAGTGTGGACGGTGGCGGTTCCGTCTCTGCTCGCGGATAAATTGCTGAAGGATGGCCGCATCCGCATCGGGTGGGTGTCGTGACGGGTTTCAAGAAGGTCAGCTGAGGAGCGTTACTATAGATTATGGGGGATCGGGCACCGAGCTGGGTCCTGCGGTGGTGCCGGTAGGCGAGGTTATTGCTTCAACTGTGGGATTTCGGGGCATCTACGTAAGGATTGCCCAACGGAGGTCAAATGTACCCTTTGTAATCCTCGGGGGACGCGGCTGTATGACAAAGACCAAATAATGAGGTGCGTGTTTTGGGGAAGACCTGGTTCGAGACAGCCGTGTCCAGGACGGGTGGGCCGTTTACGTGTCCCGCTGCCGATGATTGGACAGGGACTCCCTTAGTGTTCCGATCGAATTTCGATGAGGGAACAATGAAAGACCGTTGTCTCAGTGGGGATACCTTTGGGGTTCCTCATTTGAGGCGTGACATCAAGACAGCAGTCCCGATCTCTACGAGGTCCCTTCATTAGAGGCAAGGATTAATTAAAGACCGAGTCCCAGGTGTCTGGGAGGAACGTCAGTTCGTGTCTAGGCAGTTTGAGGCGATGGCACCCCCTGCAGTTGTGTTCATGCTTAGTTCGTGTCTGGCTCCTGTGGGGGCGATAAAAACTGATGAGCTCAACAAAAAAAATAGCATTTTCTGTATCGAGAATAGTTGTGTTAAGATCTGCTACGATATTGAGTGAATGAATTACGGTAGTAAAATTTTTTAATTTATTTTATAATTGTAAGACCGATTCACAATAGACACATTAGACAAATTAATTTAATAAGAATAACAAAGAAAGTGAGAATTTTTAATTTTTACAAATAGAAAAGAAGGAAATGAAACGTGAGTCTTAACATAAATAATCGATTTTATGAAGAAAAACAATCATATAAATAAATAAAAAATATATTATTAATGTATATTTCGCATATATTTCGACATATATGCGGTATATCGATATATATTAATATAACAAGTATACACCTGACCACCACGAGACATGTTCTAACGAATCGGGATTTTTCGCTAGTGATCGGTACATTCCGGTGCTAAGCTAAGGGGGACGCACATACAGCCAGACACACGCATATAATTTCCGTTTAGTAAGGTAGGATTAGTTAAAACATTATTTTTTAGGTATTAATTTTTGTTAAAAAGAATATTCACTTATTATAAAACAATATCCATCTCTATCAGACTTTATTGTAAACGTACGGTACAAACCGTAGACAACGACATTGTTTTAGACTATCTCCACAAAATAGATTGGCTTAAGAGATAGGACGTTATTATGTTTCCATTGGTTTTTTAAATTATTTAAGTACAATTAAAGGATTTTCTTTAACAGAAACAATATTACTTTGCCGATGAATTTTTTATACAGAGTGTCCCACGAAGAAACTTTCAGGACATGTTCTATGGTGAATATAATGAAAAAGGTCGATATAAACATTCGTCTGGAAACGCTTTATTTTTGAGTTACGGCTAGCGAATGATTTTGCCCGGATTTCAGCTCTTCTAATAAAATGAAGCCCTATTATAATTTTTGGGACTCAATTAAAGGAGTAAATTTGGTAGTTTCGGGCTGGGAATTAGGGTAAAACAGGTCCCGCAATTGTAACTACAATAGATTTTCAGATATCCGAAGTAAAACAAAAAATTTGGTGTTGAAAAAACGAAGTTTTTTTTTGTTTTTAGATTTGTAATACAATAGCTTTGTTAAATGACTAATAAATCCGGAAGATTTAGCGACAAGATTTATGGAGAATTTAATTATCTACAATTTAATGGTATTAAATTAATATAACTTAATTTAATTCTCTCTTTTAAGCTTAAAACATTTAGGTAAAGTTTTCTCTAATTTTACACCCCCATCAAAAGTGGCTGAAATAAGAGTAATAGCAATTTCCAAAACTTTTATAAATTAAATTTCCACTTACCAATAATTTAAAAAGTGTAAATCCTAGTACTTTCGGAGCTGTTACTTCATGCTCAGGGATTATCTAAAAAATGTTAATTAAAACTGAAATCGATAATCGTTTTTAAATTGAACTGTTATGTTTATAATAGTCGATCGTCAAGAATAAAATTAATTCGTACGTCAATAAGACGTAAATCATGTTTGTAAGGTGTTTGTGACTGTTATGAAAGAGATTTAATATTAAATGACATGTTACCAACCTTTTAATAATTAATTATTATATAATTTGTTTATAAAGGATATCATTATCGAATCTGACCTGTTCATTCATCAATTTATTATTATTTAAATATATATGAAATTTTTCTAAGATACTGGTTTTATAATAAGTATTTTATTCTAATATTTTAATATATTCGTTGGGGTTATAATTATACCTTAGTAAATTAAATTTTTTAACAACCTTTTTACATTTTAGATGTGTAGTTTTAAAGTTTTTTAAACATTTCTTCATAGCTCTATATATGAAGTATTAACTTTCAAAAAAATTTTTTTTAACCTCCGGGTCCGCAGTTTAACATTTTTTTCCGCAGAGGATGAGATGAATGTTTTGTAGCGTGTGTAAAATTTGGAAAATTTGCGTGAATTTTTGGAAAAAATTTTAATCGAAGGAAGAAAACGCAAAAGAACAAAAATATTTTCAATTTTTAGAAGTAAGGGTTGATTTTTTGAAAAAAACAATTTATTGGATTATTTATAATATATGCATTCTTGGTAACAAATTTGCTTTAATAAATTTTTTTTCTACAATTCCTCTGAAGAAAATAGGAAATGATTTTTTCGTGATATACCCACCCCATTACCGAATTATATATAAAGAAATATTTAAGCCAAATTTGAAGAAAATCCGTTTCATGTAAGTCCAAAAGTAGGGCGACACACATACGTAGGCACTTACATACATATATATATATTTTATTGCTCTAGATCATTGATTTTCAAGCTTTTGAAATTCATGACCCCAAAAAAGAAAAACGGAATATATAATGAATATTTCGAGACCCCATCTAATGAAACCTTTTCTTTTTCCTGTTTAACTTCATGTAATTACCGTTCAGATAATACTTCAGAGGATGATATGTATGAATGGAAGTGAAGTATAGTCTTGTACAGTTTCAGTTCGACCATTCCTGAGATGTGTGGTTAATTGAAACCCAACCACCAAAGAACACCGGTATCTACGGTCCAATATTCAAATCCGTGTAAGATCTAATGAAACTATTTCAATGTTTCCGATATGTGTGTCCGCTGTAGATTACTACTGGATCGATTTACGCGCGAGGCAAAGGGAGTAAGGGAAAAATCTGAAAAGGGAATCAGAGAAGAAGGGAAAATTGAAAAAAGGAAAAACGGGAAAGGGTAATGGAAAGGGGAAATGAGAAAAAAGGAGGGGAAAATGGAGATAAGGGAACCATATTGTGACCGCTTGGTCACAATATGGTTCTCTAAATATAAATTCCTTATAATAGATGGAATTGTGCCACAAACATTTGAAAATGAACTCGAAATATTTCCGGTATATTTTCTTGGTTTTACATGCAGTTCAATCGAAATATAATTTCCTTGGAATTTTATATTAGGAAATTTATATTTATCAAAATTATATTTCCTTAATGTTATATAAGGTTATTTATACGCGATTAAATAGTTAATATTCACAAATAAAATGTTGCGAGAAAATAGTTAGATGTGAAACTTGTTGTTTGAGTTTTGTGAGGTTTATACTAAAGATATAAATTACAATTTTGTGCCATTTGGTGTCCCAATTTTTATTGAATTTTGATTGCCAGTTACACCTACGATTTTGTGGATCCAGTCATTGGATTTCACATTCAATGGATTGAAAGTACGTGTAGAACTTGTAAACAAATAAATAAATTTACATCCGGAACATGTAGGAATTATCTAGATTCTTACTGGTGCAAATGTTTGTAAAGAAAACGAAATGCGAAGTCCAACTTCTCTGGGAAAAAAGTTAAATGATATTATTAAAGACACTGGTCCCTTACGTAAACATTTTTTACTACTTCTACAACTTTGTTTTAATCTATCTACGTTATCTGTTGCATTCAGTATAAAAAATGTGGGTTAATTGCTAATCGTATGACTGAAAAACTCAATATTTTTAACGGCTCTACACTTGAAATAATATTGTAAAATAACATTAACGTGTAAAATTAAGAAAATACATTACTAATTATTTTTAAGTAGCATTAAATAGAGAAGTGGTAGTTTAATCTCAAAGTACTCAAACGTTATTACGATTAAAATGCACATTCTTCATATAAGAAGAAAATTATTAAATATTTCTGTTATTTTTAGTTGAAATTATTAAGAAATAATTAAGAAATATTTTCTCCAATTTTATTATTAATGCATTTATTACGCGCCAACAATCCTATGTATGAATACACGGGAGAAATATTGCTAGAACAGACATTACTAATGTAATGCAATGTCATATTTTATGCTTAAAATTGTTTGAAACCAAAAATAACTTTTTAATATATTATGAGAACATGCACTGTAATCATATTTATGCTGTCCTATAGATTATCTCCCTCTTTCTTAATCGATTTTGGAATTATTTCAAAATAAATAAAATGAAAACAATTAAATCTATTTTGGCAGACTATCATGAATCTTATAACGTTTTGATTTACGTTTCTTTTTTTATTATTCATTTAGCTTTTATCTATTTACTTTTCGTCACCTCTCTTCCTTTGTAATACGTTCGCGCTTACACGGCTCAGCGAATGCTTTATTTAAAAAGATTAAACTTGTATCACTAAAAAAAAAAAAACACAAACAAAAGAACATTTATTTATAAATTTAGAATAAAATAAAATTTAAATAATTTAAAGTTGTTTATTAAAGTATTTTAATTATTTTGTCTCAAACTTATAATAAAAAGAAATGTCGGTTTAAGATAATTTGATAAATATAGGTGATGTTCTTTGTAACGCACCGGGTTGGTCTAGTTGTGAAACGTGTCTTCCCAAATCAGCTCATTTGGAAGTCGAGTGTTCCAGAGTTCAAGTCTTAGTAAAGGCAGTTACTTTTATACGGATTTGAATACTAGATCGTTGATACCGGTGTTCTTTGGTGGTTGGGTTTCAATTAACCACACATCTCAGTAATGATCGAACTGAGACTGTACAATACCCTTTATTTACAATCGCACATATCATTCTCATTCATTCTTTGAAGTAATGTTTAACGGAAATTCCCAGATGCTTAAACAGGAAAAGAGGTTAAGGTGATGTCCTATGTAATGGCGTTTGGTTGGTGGAAGAAAAGTACAAGCGATGTCCAATAAAACTGTACAGAACAAGTTGTACATCTGAATTTTCATTATAATAATTTCATACTTCAAATTTGATATAAGTTTAATTAAAAAATTATGAACTACACACTATTACAAAACTTCCATTACTTTTTGGGTTCCCTAAGAAATCATAATTTATTTTTAAGTTACAAAAATTCGTGTCAGCCATTGTTTGGACGATACTTAGAATTTTTTTGTTGTTGTATAAATGAGTCTGAGAAATGCCATTTACGACCCCCCCCCCCCCAATTATTGATCGGACCCCCCAATTATTGATCGGACTCGCACGGGTTCGGCTAGATGTTATTAAGAGCCTATGTGTAACCGCACCTTACCGACTAAAACTCCTATCTCACTGTTTCTCCTCCACCGTGGTCTGTCCTAAAGTTTAAGCATTGCGCGGGCCCAGGAGGTACCTTTAGGGTCCCGAGTCCCAGTGCTTCATCACCGTCGTCCATCCGCACAAGTGCAGACGCACGATGGCTCCACAGGTGGCTGTCCTTCGCCCCTTCACCTTTAAGTCACTTTCTTCGCCTGAGTCTCAGGTCTTTTGTATGGAACTCTGATTCCTTGCTGGGTGATCCGCAATCCTCTTATCTGGGTCCTAAATCAGTCTCCATCCCATTTTCTAGTTTCTCTCGCTTTAGTTTTCAGGATACTTCTTGCTAGGTGTACTACCTTGTCCTATTCCGCTCTTCCTATGAACATGTATGGAACTGTTTCTTCCGGACAAAGCCAGCTAAACCCGAAATCTTGTTTGATCACATTCCACCGCTGGCATTGGTAGATGGTGTGTTCAACGGTAGCTTCATGATCTCAGTACTTGCAAGGAGACGTGCAAGTGTTACTTAGGAGACTTGCAAGTCTTACTTAGGAGACTCGCAAGATCTGCAAGATTTTGCAGAATTTAGACTCAGAAGTTGATTGAGGAGTACAACAAGCGGGGAATTCGAAAAAAGTTGCAGCAATTTAAAAAAAATTGTATCTCAGAAACTACTAGAGATAATCAAACTAGTATTTAGTTTTAAAAAGTCACCAACTCAAAAAGTTTTTTACATACCTTAGAATGTTTTAATATGAGCTCCGTTGGTCGCTCTGCAAACATCGAGTCGATGATCGACTTCTGTCTCGGTCCGCTGGATCATCGCAGGCTAACTATAGCAGTGGTGATCCGTTGTCTTAAATGTTGTACATCCCTGATTTTTTCACTGTAGATAATGTTTATAACATATCCCTATAGGAAATAGTCTAGGGGTAACAAATCTGGGCTTCTCGGAGACCAAAGCACAGGACCGCCCCAACCGATCCAACGATTAGGGAATCTTTCATTGAGAAAGCGTCGTTTGCCTAGGCTAAAATATGAAGGCGCACCATCTTGTTGAAATATTACAGCAACGTTACTTTCTTCTTCAATTTGGTCAACTTGCGGGAAAACGTACAGTTGTAGCGTGTCTAAATAAACATTTTGTGTGATAGTAGGCTCATGAATAAAGATCACATGATCTTTTCAAAAGAAACACGATCGAAATCAAACCGCACCACTCGTTTATTTTTGAGGAATCTCTGATATACTGAATAATTTCATCGGATTGATGAGATCTCCATATCCTACAATTATGCCGGTTGACACAATCACTGATATGGAAAGTCACTTCATCCTGAACATAACACGTTTTAAAAATGTTACGTCATCGTCAATTTTATTAAGCACTTTACTTGCGAAACCGTTTAGGACGATCCGTAAGTTTCATTTCATTTTTAAGCTGAATTTTGCAAGCGTAAAGGCATAAACGCTTATGCAACACATTTTAAATAGTTGTCTTTGGAATTCCTAACTGTAAACTTCGCCTAGAAATTGATATTTTAATGCTTCTTAAACAATTTTGGCATATACGTTCGACTGCTTCGTTATTCGTTTCGGGCTATCTAAGGAATTTTTCATTTCCATGTTGCTAAATTCCTTATATTGCTTGTACCAAGTCTAATGCTGTTTCCATGAAGAGGATCACTGCCATAAATAAGCTGGAAAGTCCGTTGAATAGTTATAACTGATTCCGCTAACCACAAAACGCGTTGTACTTTCTGCTCAACTATCGCCATTGCACCGACTGACAGTGACCCAACGGCTCAAGGTCACGGCGAGTCACATCTAAAAAACGTTTAATATTCCCATTATTTTGCAGTTCCAGTCAATAATTTACCTCAATTACACTGGGAGATATGTTTGTTTTTTTTTTATTGCTGCAATCTTTTAATATATAGTCATTGTTGGTGACGGGAAAGGAATTAGTACAGAGAAAGAGATAATAAAGATGGTCTAAGAATATATATCTAGGTACAATTTTCACATCTGATGGAAGATCAGATAATGATATGTTGCTAAAAGTAGAACGATTACTTAAATTTGTACCCAGTTTTGTGGCATGATGGAACATCAAGAACATAATATTTTTTATTGAAAGTAATCCACTTTTGTTGAATTAGTGGACTCCAGTTTACACTGAAAAGTAAAGTGACGGAAATGAACGTGAGTTTTTGGAGGAGATGTTGGTTGACCGTTGTTCAGGATCTAGTTTGAAATGATATATTGAGGTGAATGGATAGGAGATATTTATTAACTGACAAAATCGAAGAACGACAACTCACTTGGTACGATCATACGAGACGAAGGAAGAAAATGGACGTCCAAGCGAGAATGGATGAATGGATTATGGAGGCCGTGGGTAGGAGAGGCCTAGTGGTGTGTTTTAACAGAGGAAAATGGCATTTTGGGGTTGCGGTAAATGGCTTTGCTGTAAACGAAAGCCGCTAAATATATATAATTAAAAGGTTCTCTTTTACAGCATTAATATTACTCTTGTGTTAAATTTGTAAATAATACTAATTAGATTTACTAATAAGATTTTTTTTTAAATTCTTAGTTTTCTTCATGTGTTTCTTCAACGTGTACATCAATATGTGCGTTCAAATAGTTTTTACTAAAAACTTGGATTATGAATAAACATATAATGAGCTTAAGTTAACGTCTGTTTATATTTTAAATAATTAATTAATACGTATAATGTGGCTGAGCGAAATGAGATGAAATTCAAATAAGCACGCTTTGTATACAAGTGACGTAAATTACCGGTAAATTTTTCTCTCCCTTCGCAATAACGTCGTTAAGTTACAAACACAACTTCTTTATTGTTTTTATTCGACTAAATTTTTATCATCTCCGCTTTTTAACTAGTAAGAGTTGTTACATACTACAAATCATTTTTTCTTCGCCGTTTACCATGCCTATATGATATAAAGCATAAATAAATGGAGGGTAAGTTGAAAATAGGTGTAATAAAATTTATGAAATATCATACTGATATTTTTTATACTTTCTTTTCCACTACGTAATGTGCGTTGAAATTAGGTAGATTTCATAACCCACCGGATTGGTCTAGTGGTGAACGCGCCTTTCAAAATCAGCTGATTTGGAAGTCGTGAGTTCCTGCGTTCAAGTCCTAATAAAGTTCTTTGGTGGTTGGGTTTCAATTTAACCACACATCTCAGGATTGGTCGAACTGAGAATGTACAAGACTACACTTCATTTACACTCATACATATCATCCTCTGAAGTATTATCTAAACGGTAGTTACCGGAGGCTAAACAGGAAAGAAAAGGTAGATTTCATAAGAATGCTACCTGTTGTAATGGGTACCATGATTCGACTTCCGGAAAATTTCGACATATCTTCGCGTTTCACATTCCCCACACCCAAAACCACCGCAGCTCAAAAGTTTATATATACATTTATATATATATTTCACTTTCTTGCGGACATGATAACTGCCGTAATTTTGCACCAATTATTTTCAAATTGTTCCTTAAAAATAACTCGACCCAAAATCTCGGTCGAGTTCGTTAACGGTCAAAATCAGACCATGGAGGTGGAAATGAGGTTTTTGAAAAAAAAAAACAAAATATTTCTGTAATTTTCTTAATAAGTATAAATTATCGAATTCGTTTAAAGTTCCTACTATTCTATTCTATTTTTGGATAAGGGCCTAAAACTTATATAAGTAAAGTTTTTTGATACAATCAACCACTGGCTCAGGGGATGGAAAAAATGGGGTTTCGAAGACAAAGAAAAATACCTTTCTTCATAGGCACAGTATCGAATCGGTTTAAAGTGGTCGTTAGTTCTTTAAACATTACCTAAAAAGTTTATGTGAAACAATTTATGATATGACCAACCCTAACGACAAGGGTTGATCAAAACAAAAAAACTAAATATCGCTATAACTTTCTTATTAATCGAATTCTTTCTTAATCTTTATTTTTATTCTTCATCAATCGAATAACTTTCTTATTATATCGAACTCGTTTTAAGTTGTTACTATTCTTTGCATACGGGCCGAAAACATATCTAAGTAAATATTTTTGATATCGCCAACCATTGACCCAGTGGGATAGAAAAAAAAGGGTTTCGAAGATAAAAAAAATCATACCGCCCTTAATAGGTACAGTACCTAATGGTTAAATGTGGTCGTTTGTCCTTTAAATTACCTAAAATATTTGTCTGAAACAATTTTTGGTATTACCAAAACGTTGCTGGTATTGTAAAATGGGGCTTGTCGTATGCTAAACATGTAAAAAATTTTTTCACTTGCAACCATTGTCGTCATGTTAAGTTGAAGTTTTTCTTAACTATAAGGTGGAATTTTTTTTTTATCCCGTTCATTAGTATCGGTGAAATCTACCTCAGCCTTCTGGCATGCCGAAATGGATTTTTTTTTAATAATGTGGTAGCATCATATCACTAACAATAATTTTATTCGGTGGGGATCATGGGGAATGAAATCAAATAGAAGAACGTATATGAGATCTTTAAATTTTAAATATGCTATCCAGTATTTATTTATTTTTTTTTTTGTCTTCAGTTATTTGACTGGTTTGATGCAGCTCTCCAAGATTCCCTATCTAGTGCTAGTCGTTTCATTTCAGTATACCCTCTACATCCTACATCCCTAACAATTTGTTTTACATATTCCAAACGTGGCCTGCCTACACAATTTTTTCCTTCTACCTGTCCTTCCAATATTAAAGCGACTATTCCAGGATGCCTTAGTATGTGGCCTATAAGTCTGTCTCTTCTTTTAACTATATTTTTCCAAATGCTTCTTTCTTCATCTATTTATAATAATTCACAATAAGATACGACTAAACATGAAGGCCTACATTTAGACCGCGACGTTTTTTATAAAACAAAAAATGGAATGACATCAATTAAATCATTGGTGATAAGAAATCTATTAGTATAATCCGAGACAAAGATAAAAATTACCGCGTAATTACAAAGCCTTAAACTGCCTGGGCATTCATCTCTGCAAACCATTACTTCACGTCAATATTACGATTTTTCAAAACACGAATGTATTGTTCACGTACTAAAAAGGTGATTTGTTTCGTAGTCATTTTTTATATTTACTATTTTCAAGAATTTAATATAAAACTATTTCATACGTTTATATTTTAAATGGTAATTATGAGCTTAATTAAATTAAATTTTTGTTTTATAATTGATTTGTATTTCGTGATGCTATGATAAAGATTTTATCATGGTTTCCCTTGATCCATCCAATTGTTGAGACACTTCCTTTTTATTATGTTCGTGGAGTAACACATCTTCACATCTCTGACGTAATATATATATATATATATATATAATGTTTTAATATATGTAGTCATTTATTTATTTTATTGTGTGCAAAGTCTGTACTTTTTTTTGTAACGTCAAATATTTTTTTCAGAATTTCAAATTAATTCAGTAAATAATAATCGATTATAATTATATGTAATCGCATAATTGAAATATTTTGTCGTTGTTTACGATAAAGATACTACAGTATTATTATGAGTGTTACGCGAAACTACTTCACTTAAAACCGGTTGCCAATGGTTCGATGAGTGAAGACGTATGATTTTATCAAAGTTGATATACGTTTCTAAATCATGTGAATTCGTTACTTCACTTTACTGGACAAGTTAGTGAAAGATTGCTATGTTTGTTTCACTCGCAAGTATACATAGTGTTCCAATACTACTTCACCAATATTTTTGAGAATTCTCTAATCTGGAAAATTACTCAAAAAAAATTCTTAACTCAAAATAATTGAGGAAAAGATATCGGAGGATAGTCTTTATTTAACATGATTTTTCTACTTCTTAATTACTGTTTTTAGATGTATTCAGAATAATATATTTTTTTTTTATTGTAATAAAAATCCATTGGTTATGGATGATTGCATTGAATCCGATTATTTGTCGTAATATAGAGTTCCAGATTCGAATTTTAAATAAATAAAATAGTAGCATTATGTTTTTGGCTTTTTATATCGCTCGCATTTTACTGGTGTTATTTTATTGCTAATGTTCAGTTAATTATACTATAACAGAAGTACGGTTTAAAGCTGATCACGACAAAAACAGCATTTTTGTTAGTAAATAGTAGGTGATAACTTACTTTTTTTTATGGATGACAATATTTGTAGCGTGTGAAAAATGCCTTATCGGGATTCGAACTCGGTGAAAGGCCGAGACGCTACCACTCGTGCCACGTTTTTTTTTTTTAATATTGTCTTGTTGATCTATATGTTTAATTTGTTCATTATAATTAAACTCAAATTTAAAGAAAAAACTTGTTTTTATTCAATTTTAAACGGTCGATATCCTTTTTTAACTCGATCTTTTGGGATTTGTTTTTTTTATGTTCGTGGTGCAGTTACGATCAAACGCTTTTTACTTCCTTGTACGAAGTAAAGGAAGTATTGTGATCGCGAAAAGTGTTGGTTTTCAGATTTCAACGTAAATATCCATTTTGACTAGTTTCGGCGGTTTTGACTAGTGACGTCTTTACGTACGTACGTATATATCTCATATAACTCAAACACAATCAGCCGTAGGATGTTGAAATTTTGGATTTAGGACTGTTGTAACATCTAGTTGTGCACCTCCCTTTTTGATTACAATCTACTGATCGAAAAGTGTTAAAAAAAGCCCAAAATCTAAAAAAAATTGTCTTTTTGACTTAATTGCAGTAATAAGCCCTCAATGAGAGTTTTTCAAAGATATATTCGTAAGTTATATTTTTTTTTATTGGTTCCAGAGTTATAGACAAATGAAATTTTAATTAATAAAATATTTGGATCTAGAGAAGAGGGGAAGGCACATCGGTTCGAATCAGACTTCATCTCCTTTTTTAACTTGTTTTGTAATTTAAATATATTGATTTATTAATAATTATTAACCTCTGATTGTAAATTTTTCATGATAAATAATAAATCAGCAATAATAAAAAAAAAATATGAAAAAATAGCAGTGGCTATTAATGAAATAAAATTGTATGTACTTTAAAAATGTGTATATGTAATTTAATAGACGTAAGGAAGTTATGTGACGTACACATCAGATTTTTTCCAATGTTTTATGAACATTTGCGTTAAGGTTTCTTGATGTCTATTAGAGTTACGTATTTTCCATTAAATTTTCTGTTTCAAATTAGCGGCTACTGTTATGCTTTAGCGATGGAAATGAAACAACTCTCTCTCCAGAGCAGAAAATTTTTCATTGCCAAACCCCAGCACGTGGATTCCTTTCTAAATAATTTATGTTTTATCACTTATTTAGCTCGTGGACACCTTATTTATCAAAAGAAAGAGTTAAAAAGTCATTTAATCGTAGTTTTCTTACAGTGTGTAAGAGTATTTACGCGTAAGAAACAGCTGAAAGGAAATATGTACTATTGTAGCGCTAGAATGGGATGAAATTTACATATGCTGTCGCCTGAGTGTGTACGTGAATGTATATTTCTTTTGGCAGCAGAAGCGTAATTCCCCTCCCACATCTTATGCACTTACTTCATCCGCTCAGCAATACCAGTACGAATTCTGAGACAAACAAAATGAACTACTGTCCATCAACCAAGTACGCTTACAAAACTTATTGTATCTTCTAGATAGTAATTAATTAATGATCTCCGCTGCCTCTAAACTCAGCGCTTACAATTTTTCTATTAACAGTAATATTCTTTTTCCATTAGTTAAATGTTTTACAATCGATTGGTTAATCGATTATTGATATTATTTTGATAATTTCTTGATTTATACAGTTCATTTTAATAAATTTTGTACACATTGATCTATTGTTCATAATCCTACTAATATGAGTATTTTTTTTATCTTTAATGATTCCGTGCAATGACCTGTCCATTATTAATGAATTAAAATAAATGAAGATTTTATTTTAGGTAGTTTTGGTTTAAAATGAAGATTAAGATAAAACGGAACGTGTACTAACAAATAAATCGACTGTACCACTCTTTATTAGAATATCTATTCTTTCTGAAATTATCAGAAAACGTGCTGCACTCTCTTCCTGATTAAATTTCTATCTTTGTGTAAATACTATTCACTTTTTGTTTTAACAATAATTTTACTTGTAAAATGTATTAAATTTTACATAACATATAGGACGGTTACATTCTGATTGAAAGTGTTGACTTTTAATATAAATATTCTAAGACTAAAGTCGTCAGTTGTTTTAATTTGCTTGATACTTAATTGAATCTGATATTTATAGAAGATTTATTATCTTTGTGCCGACTTTTCGTTGTTTAAAATTTTTTTTACCGGTAAAAGTTTTGCATGTAATAAAGTATTGCTGCATCAGATAGTAATAGTAAATTCAATACATTATTCATTATTTATTTATTTTTTTTGTTATTAATATACACATCATTTATTTACTAGTTTTATAGCTTATTAATATAGCTATTTTTATTTTTCAAGTTAAGCTAATAATAATATTTTCAGAGAAAACTAATTATAAAAAGTAATTGAAAACTGTTCACCGTTATTGTAATGCTGTATGATTATTTTAATTACTTCTGTTTAATGAGCCTTTTTTTATTATATTTCAGTCCATAAAAAAATCTTTCCATCCTGTTTTCGTTTATTAGTTTTTTCCTTGAATTCTACGTTTGTGCATGCATTTGTGTGTAAATATATTTTCCCTTTTACCTTTTGGATCAACGTACATGTTATATTAAAAACCTTTTAACATTTCCCTATGTTTTTTCTTATTTATTTTTTTTTTGCATCCTTTCACCGTGGAAATAGACCAAAATAGAATAAAAATGATTATATAGATTTGAATACTAGATCGTGGATACCGGTGTTCTTTGGTGGTCGGGTTTCAATTAACCACACATCTAAGGAACGGTCGAACTGAGACTGTACAAGACTATACTTTATTTACACTCATACATATCATCCTCAGATGTAATACCTGCATGGTAATTCCCGGAGGATAAACAGGAAAAAGAAAAAAGGAATTCAAATGATTAGGATTTTTTTAAAACTTTTTTGTTAGATTAAAGTACAATAAATATAAACATTAAGTGTTTTGGAAAGGGATGCAGCCCTCACTCTTCTGTTTCGGAAGAAGGGAAAGGCAATTTTTTTTAATTCTTTACATAGTACTCTATATTAGACCTATTTTTAAATAGGATAGATGAGAGTTACCACCAATGAAACTATTTTTTTGACCTTGACCCTGATGCAAAATCCCTTTCATAGATTTTTGAAATCTTTTTTAATTATTACCGTTTTGAAATCATAATAATAAACAAGAAATTAAAAAAAAATCAAGTCTCGCCGCCATTTTGATTTTTTTTTCAAATGATTCAAATATTTTACCTGATGAGCAGTTTAAAATCAAATGCTACAGACTACCGGCCTCCGTGGCGCGAGTGGTAGCGTCTCCGCCTTTCATCCGGAGGTCCCGAGTTCGAATCCCGGTCAACAATGTCATTTTCACACGCTACAAAAATTTTCATTCATCTCATCCTCTGAAGCAATACCTATTTTTGGTTCCGGAAGTTAAAAAAAACGCTACAGAATAAAACAGTTATGACATTTTATGAATGAAATGAAGTATACCATAAATTTTGTCTTTTTTTTTATCATACCCTGAGTTTCGCAGACTTCATTTAGGTCATCAAACATTTCAATTAGTTTACTTGGACTCTCCGCCAGTACCGTCGTCATCAGCAAAGCCTATACATTCTATTCTTCTTACCCCGATCTTTATCCTCTTTTCCCCTTTAAACAGCATTTAATTGTGCCTACCAGATATATACTGAACAGTGTTGGTGACATGCAGCATCCCTGCCTCGCTCAGCTTCCAAGGAAAGAAAAAAGGAATAAACAGATATAGTTTGTACATACATCCTTCTTCTTTTTTTCCTGTTTAGCCTCCGGGAATTACCGTTCAAATAATACTTCAGAGGATGAATGAGGATGATATGTATGAGTGCAGTCTTGTAGAGTCTCAGTTCAACCATTCCTGAGATATGTGGTTAATTGGAACCCAACCACCAAAGAACGCCGGTATCTACGATCTAGTATTCAAATCCGTATAAAAAAACTGCCATTACTAGGACTTGAACGCTGGAACTCTCGACTTTCAAATCAGCTGATTTGTGATTTGGGAAGACGCGTTCATCACTAGACCAACCCGGTGGGTTAGTTTGTTACATCCTGAATTATCTTATCCTTTCTCGTTTATCTGTTAACCAAAATTTCCTACATGCGTCTTTCCTTATTCAAACAATAGTTTTTATAATTTCTAAAATTACGAACCAAATTGTATCAGTTAAAAGTCAGTTATCAGTTGAATCTCTTGATAAGAGTTCTTTTTTTTCTTACCAAAATGACGCCGATATGTTCGAGATAGAAAATCAATTTTTGGCATTATTTTATAATCATATAAATTTGATAAAAAGCATTTCTGTTTAGCTGAGATTCGTTAAATTGTATTTTGATCTGACGTACCGGATGTAAGTATCTTTAAAAATTAAATGTCTGATAATTTTATAGGTATAGAAAGATATTGCATTAGGCTTGATATTCATTCTTTACCCATAGTAATCTGTCTAACATATTCTCTGTGGTTATTCCATTGTTAAATGAAATAATTTGTCACGTTTATATATATATATATATATATTCATTTATTACATTTGTTTATTATTTAGTTTTTATTTAAAAACTAAAAAATTTATTGTATTTATTTTTTGTTTTTGTTACAGGTACGTACTGCATATGTGATATTGGCTATATATATTAATATTTGAAAAAAAAAATAGATGAGGTAAGGTGTGCGTCAGTCTGTAATTTAATCATTTAATGATTAACATAGTAGTGTGTTAACATACAATATCAGTAATTACTTGCATGTTATTGTTTTCTTGTTTCGGTAGACCTATCTTTTTACATGTATGTTTGATTTTAATTTATGTTGAATGCAAATTGTATTATTATAAAATCAATCACTAGTAAATTGTTGCGTAATGTTTATACGATAAGTTGAAGCTCGTTTTACGATTTTACAATAATTTATTCTTAAAAAAATTTCTATTTATTTTTGAAGATTAATTGAAAGAAAAAAAAACCCTATAACATGTATAGTTTATATATATATATATATATATTATTATTATAAATTTATCAAATTTTATTATATTCATCAAATTTTGGAATTTTTTCCAAATAATAGTTTTTTTCGCCACACTGCTTTTTTTATTACATACAGCGACGAGCAAATTAATTCGAACGCAGTATTTAACAGAAGATTTTATTTTTAAAAGAAAAATGTTTAATAGTCAAACTTACTCAGATTTAGTAGTTTTGTGTCCGTCCTCTGTTTCTGATTTTTTTTTTGTCTTTAGTCATTTGACTGGTTTGATGCAGCTCTCCAAGATTCCCTATCTAGTGCTAGTCGTTTCATTTCAGTATACCATCTACATCCTACATCCCTAAGAATTTGTTTTACATATTCCAAACGTGGCCTGCCTATACAATTTTTCCCTTCTACCTGTCCTTCCAATATTAAAGCGAATATTCCAGGATGCCTTAGTATGTGGCCTATAAGTCTGTCTCTTCTTTTAACTATATTTTTCCAAACGCTTCTTTCTTCATCTATTTGCCGCAATACCTCTTCATTTGTCACTTTATCCACCCGTCTGATTTTTAACATTCTCTTATAGCACCGCATTTCAAAAGCTTCTAATCTTTTCTTCTCAGATACTCCGATCGTCCAAGTTTCACTTCCATATAAAGCGACGCTCCAAACATATACTTTCAAAAATCTTTTCCTGACATTTAAATTAATTTTTGATGTAAACAAATTATATTTCTTACTGAAGGCTCGTTTAGCTTGTGCTATTCGGCATTTTATATCGCTCCTGCTTCGTCCATCTTTAGTTTTTGTTTCTGATTATCTCATTAATTTTCTTTGGCATTGATTCCAGTAAGGTAGAACAATGATGTTTAATCTCTTTATCTCGAAACCAAACCTGTATCACTGAACTAAGAAGTTTTTGTGCTACAATTCATTTCCCCAAGCCTTCTTTTTAGTACGGCTCATAAATGTTCAATGGGATTCAGGTCGGGAGAGTTCCCTGGCTACGAGAGCACTCGAACGAATTTTTTGGTTTTTGAAGAACTCTTTTGCTTTGTTAGACGTGTGACACGGTTTAAGATCCTGTTGGAAAATGATTTCTGGGTTTTCGGGGATAAGCGGGACTATTTTTCTTTGGCATATGCTAATGTATCGGTCTGATTTCATCATATTATCCACAGGCATAAGTGCTCCTGGCCTTTCGTATGTAAAAAATCCCCAAAACGTCTTTTTGGCCGGGTATTTGGGAGCTTGTTGCAGATGTGCTGGCGTAATAGTCTTCTCATCTGCTGACTTACGATTGTAGGCTATTCTCTTCCTTTGGACAAAAAAATGAGTCTCGTCTGAAAAAATATCTTTTTCCAAATCCCAAGAGTCCATCTTTTATGTTCCTTTGTCCATTGAAGTCTTTTTGTTTTCATCGTGTCAGTAATTGCTTCTTTTTAGGTTTCCGAGCAATCCTTCCCACTGCCAACAGTGTTATACGAACTGTCATGTCAGAAGCATTAGTCCCGTCGGGTCTCAAGTTAACAGCCGACAAGTTAGGTCAACTGTTAACAATCGCGGATTGATTCTGCTTTCTCTTAGTAGCGATTGATCCTGTGTAGGCGTGGTTTTATTTTTCCGGCCGCATTTTCTTTTTCTCTTTGGAGAGACGGATCCTGTTTTCCTAAACCTTTTCACGATTTCATTTACAGCACCTAACCTCACACAACACTCACCGGCAATCTCTATCTTCGAGTCATTTCTGTGTGTTGCGACAGAACAACAATTTTTGACGGCTTTCGTGAAGTTATATCCATCGTATTAACTAGAAACGAATAAAAAAGCTTATAAGATCACCAAAAACTAATCGGCAATGAAATTATAAAAGCATAGAATTCACTAATTCTGTTTTTATATGAACCGACAACATAACCTGAAATACCAAACAGCAAGCAGGCTGCCACAGAATGAAAATTCCTGTTGTCGGATTAGTTTGTTCGCATCCCAACCCCGTACAGGGAAGATACCTTGTGACGTACCGATCGCCAGTGTAAATGTATACTCGGTGTTATTAAAGTACGGAAACTGGTTCATATTTCAAAAATTATGGGATACTAGGAGGTAGAAACAAGGTCCGATCTACATAATTATAAAATTACTACTTTACGGGTGCGTTTGAAATTTTTGTACGTCACATTAAATCAAACTTTTTTTTAAAAATAAGAAAGTTGACGTAATTTTAATGTAAAATTTTACGATAAAAACTATGGTGAAATTGATGAATGAAAAAATAACTCGTGTTTAAAAAAAATAATAGTTTCTCGAATCGTCGAATGAGGGTCCTCGATAAATATCTGCAATACATCTAATGACTGCGTCATTAGTGGTAGTCTTTGGTTTCCCAGTACGAAGAAGATTTCTTAGAGTACGGTTTCTCAAATCGTTGTATTGTTTTGGACACGGTTGATTTATTTATCGTTCTCTGTTTTGAAATATGTTAATAAATAAATTGCGTACGTGTTGTATTCTTCCACCGTATCCTGTACATCATCGGCAAAGTTATTTTATTGATATCACTTAAAAGATTATTATTATTTGATATAACCGAATGAATAAACGAAGACGATAATAAAATTTGCGCTAGAGAACAAAGATTTGAATTATTACAACTTAATTCTCCAATACGTAATTAATTTAGAGAGACGATCAAATACCGTACTTGTATGTTAAAGTAAGAAGCTAAAATGAGAAGTTAATAACATGCATTGTTGTAACGTAATACAAATTACATTTTTAAGTAACAGTTGATTGATTTACTATTCTAAATTTGTAATACATTTTTTAAATTTCATAAAATGTTTTGTTTAAATATTTTCAAAATTTATAGTACTAAATTATGTAGGACCGAAAATATTTAATTAAAATTTTTATAATAAATATTGTGATAATTAAAGTAAATAATATCAGTTGACATTTAATTTGTAGTAATGTTGCTATTGTGTGTTATTATTAGTGTTATTTGTTATTGTAAAGGCAGTTATTATAAGTGTTTGGGCCATTAATTCCAACATTAACAGTTTAAAGTTTGGTATTCCATGTAATTTTGAAGGTAATACGGTAAAAAAATTACTGCAGGGCGTTTTACCTCCTTTTATTAATGCCGCGATTTTTTTCGTTTTTTGCAATTTTAATTCCTTAAACTCGAAAACGATTCCATTTAACGAGAAACAGTTTTCACCATCGTTTTTTTCGTAAATCGTTACATTAAAATCATGTATCACAAATCCATCTTACTATTTAAAAAAAAAAGAAAAAAAGTTTGATTCAGTACGGCGGACAAGAATTTCAAACACCCTGTGGTAACTATATACAGAGTGATTCAGGAGAATAGGGTAATACTTTGACGACTCATTCTAGAGGCTAAAAATAAGAAAAAGGTTTATATAAACATAGGTCCGAAAACGCTTCTTTAGCGAGTTATACAGGGTGAAAGATTTCGCCCGATTTTCAGTTCCTCCGGGTAAATTAAGGCTTTCTGAAATTCTGGGAAGGTCAATTAAGGGGCAAATTCAATTGTTTCTTACGGGTTTTGAGCTGGGAAATCGAAAAAAATAGCTCCCAGACCTGTATCTCTCTTAGTTTCTTAGATATCCCATGTAAAACGCCAAAAATAGGATAAAAAACATTTTTTTACGTTTGACGTACAATAACGTTGTTAAATTGGCAATAAATCATACATTTTTTAAACGTAAATTGTAAAGAATTTAATTATAAGAAGATTGATGTAAATAATGTCAACAAAAAAAAAATAAAATGTTAAATATGTCGACTTTTATTAAACTCGGGCGAAATCTTTCACCCTGTATCTCGGTAACGAAGCGTTTTCGGACCTATGTTTATATGAACTTTTTTCTTATGTTTAGCCTCTAGAATGAGTTGTCAAAGTATTGCTCTATCCTCCTGAATCATCCTGTAGATCCACACTTATTTCTACCTCCAGTATCCCTCAGTTTTGTAATATTAAGCCGTTTCCATACTTTAATATCACTCTGAATTTATAAATAAAGTTTGCATTTCACTAAGAAACGCAAAGAATCTCCGGATATGTTCAACAAATGAAAATAAATAATAAACATTTGTATAAATATGGTTTTATTTTTGAATTATACATTGTGAAAATGTTCTTAGTTCTTTTCTAAGGTTAAGATGAATCCGTACTGAAATTTTTGGAAATTAAATTAACGTATAAGATGGTATTTGAACTGATAAATTAAATAAAACATGTATCAATTCACTGTATCTTTGGTGATTTTTAATTATTATTAAAAAAAAAAAAAACAATATACAAAAGGTGTCGCCCTCTCTTGGGAAAAAATGTTTTTAGGTTTAACACACAACTTCATTAAAGTCCCGATAAATAAATAGGATTTTGCAACAGAATTTTTTGAGAATTTAAGTATTAAAAAAGTGTGTTTTTAAATAAAATGTAAGGGCCCTTTACACCCTTACATATGACGATCCTGATGGAGATAATAATTTATTTTAAAGAATGTGACGAGGGCTAATGACCTTAGCAGTCGATGCCCATAAAAAAAAAAAAAAAAATATATATATATATACTATATTGACGCGTGTTCGCGGCTCAATCAGGATATTGAGAGGTTGACAACGGGAAATGTTTATAAAATTACAATTTTTTATTTTTAGAACGTAAGTATAACAAGACAAATCAATAATAATAATAATTGACAATAGTAATGATAATAATAAATAAACAAATAATGATCATAATAACTCACAATAGTAGTATTAATAATAATAGCAGCTTAAGGATTATATATTTTACAAGTATAAAAAAATAATTAAAGGAAAAAGGGCTCATTATATTAAATTTTATTCAAGTTATTAAGTCAAAATAGGGGGCGCTGTAGTACCACAGTGCCTATACGCGAGCCGCCACGGCAATACAACGTAATAATCAATTTCTTACCAAAGTTAACATTCATTCTCCTCACACGTAATATTTCATTTGTTAAAAATCATTAAAACCCGTAAGTAATAATTGTAACTTTTAATTACACTCTACAATGTTTTTCTATTCACCTTATGAAGAATAGTGTTTGCGCGTACGTATATGTGTCGCACTGCTTTTGGCCTTATTTCAAGACTGACCAAATCGATTTTTTTCAAATTTAGTTCAACTATTTCTATATATAAGACATTGATCATATTGTTTTTTTTTTTCTTTTTCAAAATTGGTTAATGGGGTTAAGGATATATCTCCAAAAAATAGTTTTTTATTTTCTTCAGAGGCATTCTAGAAAACAATTTATTAAAGCAAATTTGTTACCTACAATGCATATATAAATTTCCAACAAAAAAAATGAAATTTGTTTTCTTCTTTTGCTCTCACTTGTTTGGGTTTAAAATTTTTTTTCAAAAAATAGTAATTATTGATTAAATTAGAATCGGTTTCGATTTTTTAATGTTAATAATTTTAAAT
Organism: Lycorma delicatula; assembly: GCF_047948215.1. Classification (NCBI taxonomy): domain Eukaryota; kingdom Metazoa; phylum Arthropoda; class Insecta; order Hemiptera; family Fulgoridae; genus Lycorma; species Lycorma delicatula. The sequence goes on from NC_134465.1 coordinate 4,120,733, forward strand.
TTTTTCTCATAATTAGTATAGTTTGTTCTCAATTTTAGCTAATTCTACTTTGGAATAAATACAGCTGTGTAGATTTCATCAAAATATTTTATATCGACCTTTAAAATAGTCATGAATGATTAATTGATATTAAAATATTACATTTTTTAGAAAAAATTATTTCACATATAATAGAATATTTTTCTTACATACTCAAAATACTAATGGTTTTAAAGTGCTATTACTTAGGATAGAACAATAGAATAGTTTTGCCGCGATTTGTGTGTGTGTGTGTGTGTGAGTTTGAGACTAGAATAAAGAAGCGGTAGTTAAACTGGGGGAATTCATTCCTTCTGTTTCTTAAAAAACTCCTTCAATTTAATAACCCTTCTCCATGTTTTATCTTTTCCTTCGCCTTCCTCCCATATAACTGTATATTTCTAACTATATTCTGCTTTACACTAAAAAAAGGATCACACTTCCCTCCCCGTAATTTTTATTATTATTATATAGGTCACCATTATTTCGTTTATTTTTTTTTATAATAAAAGAAGTTGGAAACACAGTTGTAATACTTTTCTGCAATTGGTTATTTATTGTTATGTAGTGGAAAAATAATTATACTTAAAAAAAAATGTTAAATTCAAAAAATCCATTTTTTTCTGTTTCTCTACCCCCAAAATCACTTCCTAAGAAAATTTGTTTGATCTTTATGTATTTACTAGTGGAAGAAACTAAAAAAAATTCCACCGGAAAAAGTGCAACCAATAAAAAGTTAAATAAGATTTCTTTTGGGTGAATGATGAAATTTTATTGTAATATTATTTAAAGTTTAAATAAATTAAAGAAAGGTTTACAAATTCAAAAAATCGATTTTTAAACTTTGATCCGCTCCTTCCACCCACAATTTGTCCAAACGTTTTTTTTTTGGGTCACTTGCCCTATTACTATGCTTAGGATGGCATAAAAGAATATGCTTTTTCGATATTTTGGGGCAAACGTTTTTAAAAAAATGCTAAGATAAGCGTGCTCACATGTACTGAATTTAATACAAAGTGGGGTTATGTTTGCAAAATTTTGAGAAAATTGACCCCAAAGAATCTATGTACCCCGACCTCTGGAGATATTAATTCCCCAAATCTTTACCTACAAATTGTCCCATGCACACGTTTCTTTATCAAGATTTCATCGATTTACCCAGACAAAGGGTATTAAGCTTTAAATACGGCAAAATACGTACGTACCACATTATCCGAAAGTAAAAAGTTAACTTATATAATAATAATAATAATACGAGGGATATCTCTAAAGTAAAGACCGCTGGGAAATTTCTCTCCTAAAGATTGGTGAACCTGTGTCGTTCATGGCCACGCTAGTAATCTACACAGTGCATTGTTGTCTGTAAGTTGTCGCGTTGTAGTATCTTTGATTGCGTGTGAGTTATTACGTTATAAAATAAATAGGAAAATCGTTCTTGCTGCCGACTGTGAAATACGTGAAGTCATACGTTTTTAAACCATCAAAACATTAAGCCGGCTGAAATTCATAGGCAGTTGGTTGCCGAGTACGGTGATAATGTAATGAACGAAAGAAACGTCCTAAAACATTATCATCCTCAATCACCAACGAGACCAACAAAGGTAAAGCCACAGCCATTTGGACGCAAACTGACGGTTACAGTCTTTTAGGATCGGTTTGGCATAAAAGTGATCGATTTCATGCCACGTGGAACGACTATAAATGCAGAAGCCTACTGCGAAACTCTACGTAAGTTACGGCGCGACATTCAAAATGGGTGACGTGGTCGACGGCGTCGTCCTGCTAAACGATAGTGTACGTCCACATGTTGTAGGTACGTCAGGTGATTTACTGAGAACATTTAGATGGGAAATTTACAATCACCCACCGTACAGTCCAGACTTAGCTGCTTATGATTACTATGTGTTTGGGAAATGAAAGAATTTTTGAGTCGTATGCAATTTGCGGGTGACGATGAACTTAAAAATGGTGTTAATCAGAGGCTAAATGGACTGGCGGCAGAAGAATATGATGAGGGTATATTGAAGATGGTGTATCGCTGCAATAAATATCTTTCATGTGGCGATTATGTAAAGAAATAGTATAAGGTATGTAGTTTAAGAGAAATAAAATGAATATTTACAAAGTTGTCAGAATAATTTTTTTTTACAATGAAACGGTCTTAATTTTAGAGATAACCTTTCGTAATAATACTTAATAATTTTTTTTGATTAATAATAATTGCTGTTAACACTTAAACTGTTCTTTGAAATATTATCATTAATTTAATCTTTCTCCAATTACGTAGCGTTCAAACACAAACACACACACACTCGCATATTATATTTTATTATCATAATTTTTATATATCGTAAAACTTCAAACCAAAGTACGATTAGAGGCGTATTTCATTCACATCGTTTTCCCATTATTTCACTGTGAATCAAATTGTAGAATAAGTGTAATAATCTTACTTCGTACTGGGTGCGTTTAGATTTTTTTTTTTTAATTAAATTTTAACGGTTACATTTTCTAAGAAAGATTTATATTATTTCAAAAATAATAAATATAGTAAACTAGTTTTCAACGTAGTTGTAACGAACCGTAATAGTGTTACAGGAATTCGACACATAACGCCATATTTGGTAGGTCATGTTTTTGGTCGATATCGAACGAGTATATTTATTTGCACGATTTTAGTATTACCTGTGAATTTTATTCTTTGTTTGTTAGTAAGTTATTTCGTTTCAAATTTTGTTGTTTATATAGTCTTTAGGCTATCCGGGCTATAAAATTGTTGGATGGTTTAATTTATTTAGGTCACCCTTCTGGGTGGCTTTTCTTTTTGTTTGGTATATACAATTTCTTTCGAGACATGGCGATTTTCGGGACAGACTACAGAAATTCGGTCTGACGGACTCTGTTATGTATCCGCAATGCGGATTGTTGGACGATGCTTATCTTGTGATGTATGAAAATGCTACGTATGATTTAATGCCGGCCTTCGTGGCGCGAGTGGTAGCGTCTCGGCCTTTGATCTGCAGGTCTCGGGTTCGAATCCCGGTCAGGTATGGCATTTTTACACACGCTTTAATTCATTCATCTCATTTTAAGAAGCAATACCTAACGGTGGTTCTGGAAGTAAACAAAAAAAAAACCAAAGGTATGACTTAATGTGTACGGAGATTATTTGTCGGCTTCATATTATCGGGTCGACACTCGATCTCCGTGTTAATTGGAAAAGCCGGCCGAATGGGTGATGGAATAAAGTTTTATTGCATATTTGGCGAAAGAAACGATCCTTGAAGGGGTGTGATGTCGTTTGGACTTTTCTTCTTTGTATTTACGTTTGGTTTTATTATTATTTTGTAGTTGCTTTTGTTTCTGTTTGGTTATAGATTTTGTTTTTCGTTACATTATTCATTGATATTGTTATGTTTTGTTAGTGTTTTTCTGTTGCGTTCTACGATTCGTTGTGTGTCGACGAAGTCATTTTCACCTTTCTGGTAGGTATAGTTGAGTTCCTTCGTTCTTAGAAAGTCATTCGGTCTTGTTTGAGACTTGGCTAGATGTGGTAAATTGATGGATTGTCGCTTATAGGATTCGCATCGGTGGTATCCTGGCTGAGGCTTGACTGCAAGATGTCATTGCCGAGGTATTGAAGATAATCTCCGGTAAAACCCATAATGGTACGGTGGCGTGGTGACCAAAATCGTCACATCGAGGGTGTCTTCCCCTATGGTGGTCAGTGTTACACGACCTGATGACATTAGTTACAAGTCATTCCCGTAAATGTTAACCGTTTTAAAGAACTATCATGTCATGCCTGGATTACTAAGGAAAATAAAAGATTAGTGTGGTTTGTTTTTACGATTGAACCTTGACGTACTGTGTTACATTTATACTAGATGTTTTTCTATGTTGCAATTATGAAAAAAAAAAACTATTTGCCGCATCGTATTTACTATTAAAACTGTTCGTTTCCTGTAAGGAAAGTATAGATTGTATTTTCATCGCGTTAACGTAAACTTTAATAGATCTATTTTACGTACCCACCGGGTTGGTCTAGTGGTGAACGCGTCTTCGCAAATCAGCTGATTTCGAAGTCGAGAGTTCTAAGTTTCATAACCTAGTAAAGTTACTGTTATATGGATTTGAATACTAGATCGTGGATACCGGTTTTCTTTGGTGGTCGGGTTTCAATTAACCACACATCTTAGGAACGGTCGAACTGAGACCGTGCAAGACTACACTTCATTTACAATCATACATATCCTCATTCGTCCTCTGATGTAATTCTTACAGTGGTTCCGGAGGAAAAACAAAAAAAGAAAAAAAAAGATTTTATGTAAACAATCTTTATATCATCAGAGAAAATAAAAATAGGTCGTTAAAGAAGTCAAACGAAAATTACGGATATTAATAAATACTTTTATTTTATTTGTATTGTTATCCGTAATTTTTTGGATACTCATTTGAATGTATTTTCTTTTTCGATTTGATTGACCGAAGTAACATTATATTTATTAAGGGGAGTTGATAACTACCGTCCGCGCGACAGACAAAAGAAGGAAATGTAGGAAATATCCATCGGTTCTATCTACTGTTTTTATTGCTTCTGGATTAGTTGCTTCTTGCTTGTTACAAACAATAAATAAACTAGCTCAGTGCGAACGAAAGCGTGCGTTAATAGCGGAAAGATTTAGTATAAGAAGTATAAAGCAAAAGAGAAGGGTCTGCTGAAATTAAAGTGTCACTAAGTGCTACAAAGGAAAATATATATATATATATATATACAAAAAAGCAATAATTTATGTGAAAAGAAACATAAGATCGCCCGTGATTTATTATAACGTTGTCTTTCTTTTCTTTATCTTTAACAACACACCCTTTCGTACTGTTAACACTAAAACGAATCCGTTTTAATTTTGAATGTATTTCTGTAACGGTTTCTATTTTTATTCGTTTTTTTTTGTTTTTATAAATGAAAACAAAAATGTTGTAATCGGAAAATATGTTTGGATTTTCTAAATAACAGTTAGTATAATAAACGATTTTGGAAATTACATGACTATACGTATCCATCTAAATTATATATCATCCATCTAAGCTGTATTATTATACAAAAATAAATAAATTCTGTTATCGTATTTATTTTACGAATTAGTTTTGTTCATAAAAAGGCCGGTGTGAAGAAAACCCGAGTTAAAGGAAATTAAATGGTAACATTTAAAGTTAAAGAGTAATCTTTAGCGATATGTACTGTACGTAAAGTTAAACTTTTACGTTGCGATAGATAACGTAACATATATGCGATATGAGGTACGCTTGCGTGTACAAACGGGCACACGTTTAAACAAATATATATATTTACTATCTGTTGACGCGGTCTCACATACGAGTTCGGTGAATCGAATTGCGTATGTATATGTATGTCCGACCCGACAAACCGACCGCCCCTTAGCGGTTCTGACTAGGATGTTGATGATGATGATGAAGGAGTACGTTAGGGTGGAAATATCACTAGTGAGAGCGGGGTTCGGTCGTTTTGTAGCCGGATGATGAGTTAGATAGCGGTGGGTAGCTGTTACGAGTGCTTCCAAAGACTGCGGTCTTGACCACGCCACCTCTTCTTCCATCGTATCGTCAACGTTCGTTCTGACGTCGCGTTGTTGTGAGTGAGCGACCGGGCAAGCGAGTGAATAAGTGTGGAGAATACAGATCAATAACGGCATCGCTTCCTCGCTCGGACCCGAGGCTCTCGCTTTCGGTCCGCTCGCTTCAGTCATTTTCTACTGACCTTATCGCGCCATCTCGCTCTTGTTTTTACCCCTGACCGTGTAAAGAGTATAGAGAAGCGTGTGGAACGAGTTCTACGTATTCTACGACTCCTCGTGATAGAAAGAGTGATGACGGGGGAGCGACCGAGCGGTATAGAAAGAGACGGTCGGGCAACTTCATCCACAAAAGCTTCATAATCCCGCACGCGCAAATCTGGAAACTATGCGGAGTATCTCCTGAAACCTTCTTCCTCCTCGGGCGGTACACTAAACCGTCCTTTTCCTCTTTCAACCCCGCTTTCTCTTCCCTATTCACCTCTACCGAATCCTTCCCCCTCCTACCCTATAACACCTTCTCTTGAAATAATGTTACCCCTGGGTTGACAGAGAACGCAAACCGAAACTAAGTGAGATAGTAAGACGACGTTTAGATGTCGGTAGTGGCGGTTCGTTGAAGGAAAACCCTTTTGTACAAAGCATCATCATCTCGCTAGCCAAAACACCTTTTTCTCCCTTTCATTCTTTCTGTCTTACTCTTATATATAGCTTTCTCTCCTTTTTAAATTTCCCTTACGTTCACTTCCTCGATTCATTTTTTCTATCTCGGTCATCCTCTCACCGCAACTCGTTTTTCTTTCATTCTTTTTTTTTTGATCTTTCTTTTTAACCCGATGCAATTTTGATAATTGAATATTCTGTAGTTTTATCACCTCCTTTTCCTTTACTCAGATTATTATTATTTTTGACTTATTCTTACGATTTTACTTTTATACAGTTTCATTCATTCGCAGTCTCGTTTTATAGTTTTTTTCCTTTATATACGTACAATATAGATTTTGTACTAAAAGAATTTTTTTCGTAATTTTTTTAAAACTCGTGATATTTAGTGGATTTTGCTGTAAAATAATTATTATGATAATTAATCTATTTATTTATACTTGGGTTCAATTAATGGCACTTATATAGAAGGCCCGATGATTGGCTTTATATATAAATTAATGTTAATTATTGAACATTCCTTAGTTAAGAAAAACTATGAATTAATTAAACTATTCTATTTTGTTTTCTAAACTGTTAAAATAATATTTCTTTTTTACAAAAAAGAGTATTATTTCACTACACTGTACTCAATCTATTTTTATTCTACGATAAACAAAACAAAAAAATAAAAATAAAATTTATAAGTTTTCAAAAAGCATTTCCTCCTTTATATTATTAAATATAGCCATTTTATATTTTGAATATACTAGGAAAAACAAAGAAGAGATTTTTTCTACTTCCCTTGAAGTATTGTCATTATTGGTGCCTTTCAAGGTGACGTCTGTCGATTCACTAATTTTTGAAAAAGATTTGTAAATAAATATTTTTCACTAATTTTCGTCACCCGATTATTTCTTGATTTTATATTTGTTATAATTGTTCTAATTTGTGTTATTTGGTCGCAATCATTAGTTTATCTCTTCCGTTTCTACTAAATATTTTACCAAGATATGGTCCGTATTCTTAATTTTGTCATATTCTGTTGTCTTTTTGGGATACTTACTGGCACTCGTCATAATTTTTGTTTTTTAAAAGGAAATCTGCAAATGTGTTTTTTCAATTTCCTCTTTCAATCGGTTAATTTTGTTCTGATTCTACAAAGATGCTACGTCATCGGCAAAAGCTAGACATTTAATCTCTACGTTTGTGTTCTTTGTTCCTATTTTTGCATTCAAGTCATTAATTCCCCTAGAACGTTTTCTTGACTATCTAGAACAAATTGAATATCAACGGTGAAAGACTATCTCTTTGTCTCAGTCCTATTTTTATTTGGAATGGTTCGCCGACTTCTCCTAGGAATTTGAGTTTAGATACGGTATTGGTTAAAGTGAGTTTAATTAATTAAATTTATGGTTTTTTGATCAATTTGGTATTCTTTTAACGGGTCAAATATCATTTCTGTATCTACTAAATGGTAAACCGATAAAAACTGAAAATGATACTATCGATTTAAACTAATATCGAATGCGTTAGCAGTAGGTATCTAATGCGTAACCCACCGAGTTCGTGTAGTGGTGAACGCGTCTTCCTAAATCAGCTGATTGGAAGTCGAGAGATCCAGCGTTCAAGTCCTAGAAAAGACTTTTATACGGGTTTGAATACTAGATCGTGGATACCGGTTTCCGTTGGTGGTCGGGTTTAAATTAACCACACATCTCAGGTATGTTCGAACTGAGACTGTACAAGATTACACTTCATTTACACTCATGCATATCCTCTAAAGGAATACCTGAACCGTAATTTGTAATAATACAAAATTTTCTTATACGTGTTTTTGTGCTGTTTGTATCGTGACTTTTATGTACCGGGATAGAGTCATCTTTGAGTTTAATCCATTTTCATTATAAAAACTGCAATTAATAAAAAAGTCCAATCTGTATAAACAAGTGGGGAAAATTATTTATCAGTAATGTTTAACTTCAATAACAGAAAACCAAACTACAAATACAATAAACAAATTAGTTACAACAGACTGTAAACTCATATCTAAAGTCAGTGTTACCAACAACAAAAAATATATATACGAATATCTGTTCAGATTAATTATATTCGCTACTGCCTCTACGGTTTATTGATGAATATCAAAATTTGGAATCGGCATATCAAAGGGATGAGTATTTATAAATAAAAGAGAAGTCAGGGATCATATCGCGGTTCATTTCCCAGTAACGTTTAGTCATGACGTGGCTAAGTTTTCTGTTTATTTACTCTTTTTTTTTATTGTACTATGCCCTCAATCATATAAATAAATGATAATGATAATGATTGTACGTACAGTTTTATTGTTAATATTCATTTCTATTTATGAAAAGAAATCATACATTTTTTCTGTTGTCTTATCAAAATATGTTTTTTATTTCTTTTATTTAATTTTTTACTTTAAGAGTAGTCAGTTATATATTAGCATTTTTTAAATTTTAAGAATTTGATATATATATTTATATATATATATATATTGTAAGAATTTTAACAGTATATATATATACCTTTTATATACCTTTTTCACTTGAATTATATTTCAATTATTTTTATGATTCAAAAATTTATTTTTTAATTTTTTTGTTTTTTTTTACTTGTAGTAATAGCAGATAGCATTTTACATTTCTGAAATTTTTTATTCAAATATATTTTATTTCTAAAATATTTTACGTAAATGTTCTACTATATATTTTATTTGAAATGTACGTATTTAAATAATTTTAAGGTTACATTTTTATTTTCAATACTTTTTGCTTTGAAATATTTATTTCTTGAAATGATTAAAATATTTGTTTTATTATGGAATTCGGTTTATTCAATTTTTATATCAAACATTTGTAAATGGACAACCTGCAGATATTCTGGATGTACCCTTTTTTGTTAACTTTATTGTTATTTATAAATTGTTAAAAATCTTGTATTATGTTTTTATTTTGTTTCCTTTAAGTTAATAAATTTTCATAATTGTTTAAGTCGGTAATGAATTTTTATTTATAATTTCAAGATTATATTTTTTAGATTTTTATTGGTGCTTTTAGAAAGTCATGTTTTATTTTTGAAAATTAAAAAAAGTTTTTTAAGTACTAGAGTGAATTTTAAGAACGCTCTGTTTTGTTTTACTTTTAAGGCCGCAAAAGACCACTTTAGTCAGAATAATTCAAGTCTTTTTTGCCGATCTTTTGGCCTTTAAGTTGTTAGCTTTTACTTTCTCCCAAATATATCTTGCTTTACGATCCTCTTCTGAATAAACCCTTTATATATAATTAAAAGTTCTTACTTTAAAGTCGGTATTCGGATCTTTAATAACAAATTTTAATTTTTCGGATTTATTAAGTAAATCTTCGTAAGTCAAATTTAATTCTTGTATGTCTTCTTTAATTTCTTTGATCCATAATGGCGGATTTTTTAAAGACCAAAATTGATCGATAATTCTCTTAGTAATCCTATCCTGCGGTAATCTTAATGGTCGAACTGAGAATGTACAAGACTACACTTCATTTACACTCATACATATCATCCTCATTCATCCTCTGAAGAATTATCTAAACGGTAGTTACAGGAGGCTAAACAGTAAAGAAAGAAGAAGAATCTTAATAAGTGTGCACAGAAAAAGATTCGCTTCCTTTTCATAGTATCAATTAAGGATTCCAAGTTTTCCTACACAGAAATTTATTAGGCAATAATCTGTACTGATTATTGAACGCTGATCATGTAAAGAACGCTCTTTACATGATTAAATTTGTGTTTTTTTTTTCATTTTGAAAAATATAATTATTGAATAAAAAATTAATTGTAATTTCAAAACGAATAAAGGAAAAAAAACATTATGAAAGCACTTTTTAAATCTCCCATCAACGTGATGGGGGTTGTGCTCTGACCCTGCTCCTAAACCTCTTTTCTTATGTATTACTTCTTTAACATGACGAAAATCTCAAACCCAGATCTTTTCAATTGTTTCTTTTTTATGTGATTTAGAGAAACAAGAGGGGAAAGTTGAATCAGACTTATAAAAAATTTAATTCTGAATAAACGGTATGAATAAAGTTCAAAGAAACTAAATATAATGTTAGAAATTCGTAGTTTATTAAAATCAAAACTTTCAAAATGTGGCAGATTTAAAGATACAAAATTTTCAATTTTGGGGTTGAACCGGTTGAAATCATTAATATATGAACAACAATGTAATACAAGAGAAGAGTAAGTTATTCGAATTCTCAGTGCGATACAACTAATACAAAACAATCCTGTTGACATATGGAAAGCCACCAAAACCATTGTTCGTCGGGCAGAGTGCTGAATCCACTGTGGCGGAGGACACTTTCACCAGTTTGTTTAACGTTTCGTAAATTGATTTTATTGTTTATGTTTGTATTTTTTTTCTAAAATGCGTATTAAATATTATTTTGAATTGTAGTAATGGAAATTTTATTTCGTTTAATACAAATTTAAAAACTGCCGCTATATTTTGATATGATTTGTTTTTAATAAACTGTAAAACGCTTACATTTGTATTTAGTTTCTGTGAAACTTATTCGTAAAATTTTACTCAAATTTTCTGTCAATTATATATAAAAGGTTTATATGAGTTTATTGGAAATTTATTTAACAAATTATTTTACACCAAACATAAAATAATCTGTATTTTTCGACCTCACTTTTGACTTTTAACCTAATTCTCGGAAACTATAAAAAAGTACAGTTATAGATTATTATTTTTTTAAAGAATAAATTTCATATAAAATTACTAAATTTACCGCTTTATTTTAGTCTCAAGAACTTTAGTGTGGCTTAATTTTAGGCCACAGAAATCAAAGTGAAATCTTTCGCCAACTGACACTCGCTAAAGAAGCGTTTCTTAACCTATATTTATGGGAAGTTTTTGCTTTATTTTCACCAGTAGATTATACCCTGAATGTTTCTTATTTTCTTCGGGAATCACTCTGTATGTACATATATATATATACATATATATACATTTTTAATTTGAAAAAAAAATCCCTTTCGGCACATTGGAAGGCGGAGGTAGATTTAACCGGTGCTAAGCAGGAGATAAAAAATATTTCCACCTTAAAGTTAAGAAAAACTTCAAATTTACTCGATACGACAACGGTTGCATGTGAAAAAAGTTTCACATGTTTAGCATACGACGAGCCCCATCTTCTTACAATTTGAGCAACATTTTGGTCGTCATACTTTGCCGTAACGGTTGGTCGTATCAAAAGTTGTTTCAGATAAGGGTTTAGAGGGCTAACGATCACTTTAAACTGATTCGATACTGTGCCTATTAAAGGAGCTATGATTTTTTTTTTGTCTTCGAAACCCCATTTTTTCACCCCCTGGGCCAATGACTGGTGATATCAAAAGACTTTACTTAGATAAGTTTTAGGCCCTTATCCAAAGAATAGTAGGTATTTTAAACGAATCCGATATTTTACTTAAAACGAACATTATAGCGATAATTTTTTTTTCGAAAAAGCCCCCCCATTTCCACCCCAATGGTCCGATTTTGCCCATTAACGAACTCGATTTTGAGTCGTTTATTTTATGTAACAATTTGAAAGTGATTGTTACAAAATTACGGCAGATATCTTGTCCACAAGAAAGTGAAATGAGCAGAAGAGACCCCGAGCAACAGAAGACCAAGTCACATTAACTCGGCTGAGGATTGGACACACTAGGCTCACCCACTGTCATCTATTTCGCTCTCGTCAGAAGATCTGTGAGTCTTTCAAGGTCAAATGGTCCGTGCACCATATGCTCTTTTGATTGCCCAATCTTTGGAACCGTCCGACAAAACTTAGACCTGGGTTCCGATATGAAATTTCTATTAAATCCAGAACGAAGGTGTAAAACGTCTGTTGCGGTTCCTCTCCTACACTGGAATGAAGAATACGATTTAGTGATTTATGTATTTTATTTTGTATTTATTGTTATTACCTGTGTATGTTTATTCCTTATTGTTCGTGTTTATTTTTGTTGTTTTATATAATACTACATGATAGTGTTACTTTAGTCGCTAATGACTATAATTGTTGATGCGACTGTAAAAAAAACAAAAAGAAAAAAGTGAATATATAAAAGTTTTGAACTGTCGGTAGTTTTTGGGTTTGGGGGATGTGAAATACTTATGTGGAAATTTTCCGAAAGTCGAATCACGGTACCCATTATAAGAGGTAGCTTTCTTATGAAATCTACCTAAAATATATATTACTACATCATTATTTATGTGCAGTATGTTTTGTAACTTATTTAAAATTTACAGTAAAACTTTAAATTATATAAACAATAAACGTTCAACTTGCCAGCAGTAGTGAACGTTAAACTATTCAAGCGATTTCAAATTTTATTCTTCCATCATCAGGAATAATAGATTAATTATAAAATTTACAGTTTCATTTAAATAGTAGAATAGAAATTAAAATTAAATAAAATTTGTTTATTCGTAACGGTTAATATTTAGGAAGTATTAAAAGTAAATAAAGTCGTACGTTAAAAAACAACGTGTTGTCCGTAAAAGACTCTCAACTCTTCAACAGTTATGAATATATCTCAACGATCAACTATTATGAATATACAAATTTTAATCGTTTATTTTATTTTAATTTCTATTATATTATTTAAATGCACAACTGTAAATTTTATAATTAATCGATTATTCCTGATGATGGACGAATAAGATCTGAAAGCGCTTGAATTATTTAACATTCACTGTTATTGGTAAGTTAAACCTTAACTTTTTATATAAAATACCTGTGTTACTATGGTAAGAAAATTTAAAAGTTTAAATGTAGTCTATTTTTTTCTGGATTTTAATACTAAAATAATGTCGGTTGAAATAACTGAAAAATCAATACTACATATATTATTTACGATGCTGTTAAAAAATTAAAGTTATTCTAGATTACGTTCGCATTCTTCCCAAATCAGCTGATTTGGAAGCCGAGAGTTTCAGCGTTCAAGTCCTAGTAAAGCTAGTTATTTTTACACGGATTTGAATACTAGATCGTGGATAACGGTGTTCTTTGGTGGTTGGGTTTCAATTTCGAACTGAGAATGTACAAGACTACACTTCATTTACACTCCTACATATCATCCTCATTCATCCTCTGAAGTATTATTATCTAAACGGTAGTTACCGGAGGCTTAACAGGAAAAAGAGAGAGATTACATTCGCATATTTTTTTGTTTTTTTAGCAGTAACTTTTTCAGACTTTTAACCCATTTTTCATCGAAGTTCGATACAATTTCATTCATAATTTGAGAAAATACATTTCAATATCTTTATGGTGCGGCAGTTAGCTTTACGGCAGGTCCTTTGCACCATCACCGTCTTCATTCTTTTCTATTCACAACTAAACTTTCAGAGTTATTATTTGCTTAAAATCGCTTTTTTTGCACTGTTCCTTGTAGCGCTGTTTTAATCCTTTTTTAGTCCCGTTATACCTCTCAGCCAGTTAATTTTTTTATTCTATTCAAAATTCTATTCTCGTAAATTTTCTTTCGTAGTTAATCTTTTTTTTTTATTCATCACTTTCCATTCTCTTCGAACCTCACATTTTTAATGTCTCTAGTCTTTTGGTTTTGTTACTTTCGGGGTCTTTTGGTTTTGTTACTTTCGATTTTTCACGTCCGTAATGAAGTACACGCCAAATTTAATATTTTACAAGACGCTTTTTTTCTTCGTCTTACTACATAAAATGCGGTTCAAAGGAAATTTTTTGTGTAAGGTACCTTCGCTGTTCGGTTTAAATAAAATTAAATTTTTTTTTCGATTAATCGTTTACCGAGTAGATAAATACATAAACATATAAATTAGATAATCGATCTATTGTTCTTGCTCCAAGAATTTTACAAACAGAATTATAAAAGAATACATATTCGTTTAGTCCTTTTTTTTTTACTTTTCCTTATGAGTATCATTTTAAATTAGTTTATTGAAATAGTTGTAAATTTAAAATAAATTATTTTTTTATTCTCGTGGTTAATTTCAATGCTGCCGGACTGCAAAGATTTATTGATAATTTGTTATACAATTCATAATTTTTAAATTAAATTATTTTAAAAGAAAACCATTTACCGAACATATGTGGGATGTGATGGTGGCAAAGATCATCCAGGCTCAGGAATAGATATGGTACTTTAAAAAAGTAGATTCATTTCATAATTAATTAGTTTTATTTAAATTAATTCATTTGGTTTTTAATTAAATAATATTTCACTTATCGCGTTGTAATTTTCCTTGGAAACTAGAACGTATCTAGTTCCTCCTTATATATGTTGGTTATTTCTTTTAATAACTGTTTTGTGTGTTGGAACATGAATTTGCGCCAACTTCTACAGCTCGTCTTGTCTGCTTTTCCAGGCTTGTCTTGACACTGTCTAGGTTTCAACACTAAAAATAAATAACATTCAGAATGTAACTAAGTGCGACTAAACGTTAATGTGTGTTTTTTTCTTTCTAAGTTGCGGTGTGAATGATCCTTAACACCTAATACTTATTATATAGCTGTTATATAACAAATATAGAAATCGATAATTACAATGCTATTTCTATCATGAATAAATTATTTAATTAAAAAAAAAAAAAAAATGAAAATAAAAAAATGTTATTCATAGAACCTTCTTACATTTAGTATAATTCATTTAATATTTTCTCGTTCGCTTTTTTTTTCTTTTCAAATAGTTTTTAATATAATAATAAATCGATTAAAAAACTCTTCATAATACATAGCGTAAATCAAGGGTGGTCGTTTTTTTTAATTCGTTAAATGAATTAATAAAATTATTTATTTTAAATTCAATTTTTTTCAAAATTAAAAATCTGCTATGTGTTCCCACGGGACAATTAATCGATATGTTGAATGCCTATAATCGGCTTAAAGAAGAGAAAGTCCGTCAGCAATTAACTTCTGTATATTCCTTTTTCTTCCGAGTGACACCCTGTAACAGCGACGATTATGTAGGTTGTAATATTAGTTTTTAGTTCAGGTTGTAAAAAAATGCCTTCCTTACTAGGTCTCATACTCAACATTTCCGGATGAAAGGCAGAGAGACGCTGTCATTCTTCTACGGAGGTCGGCAAATTAAAATGAAGTAATAAAACTAACGGAATTTATTAATATTAAAAAAATATGATAAAATTTTATTTCTTTAATAACTTCTAATATTTTTTTTCTTTTTGATGTTATTATTGGATTATTATTTATCGTAAAATTTTTTTACAATCAGAGGTGCCTTTCCCTTGTAAGATCCAAATATTTCATTAATTGTTATTTTATTTGGCTATAACTCTGCAACCAATGAAAATAATACCATTTATGAAAAGCTCTTATTATTGCAGTTAATAAAAAGTCTAAAATCCTATTTTTGGGGGTTTTGGTGCTTTTTTTTGGAGACTTTTGGTCCGGTCGATTGCAATCAAAAGGGGAAGTGTACAATTAGATGTTACAACAGTCTAAACCGAAAATTTCAACATCCTACAATAATCGTTTTTGAGGTGTGCGAGATACGTACAGACGTAACGTCGAAACTAGTCAAATTGGATTCAGGGATGTACAAAATGGATATTTCCGTTGATATCTGAAAACCGACATTTTTAGCCATCACAATACTTAATTTACTTCGTTCAAGAAACTAAAAAATAAATGTAAATTTAATAAATCAGAGTTGGTTTTCTTCTTTTTAAATTTATCACAAACGCCGTATAAATTACTTTAATGACATTTCTCAAGTACAGGCTGTCCCATATAAAACGCAACCCAACCTTATATTGGTAGGTATTGAAATAATAAAAAGGCATGTTTAAATGCAAATGTAATTTTTATTATTACCATCCATTACCTTACATTTAGAGTAAATGTTGGAAGTGGCCGCCATCTTCTTGAATACAAGCTTCAATTCCTTTACAGCGTTTCTTGCAACTTTTTTCAAAGTTGGTGGCTGGATATTTAATACAGCTTGTTCAATACTGACTTTCAATCGTTCAAGTGTTCGTGGTTTGTCGCTGTAGGCTTTTTCTTTGAGGTAACCCCGTAGAAAAAAATCCGCCGCAATCAAATCTGGAGATCTTGGTGGCCGCAAGCCTCGACCGATAACACGATTACCAAAGAATTCCTCGACGAAATCAGAAGTTGAACCTGCGTAGTGCGATGTCGCACCGTCGTGTTGTAGCCGGCAGTGTCTATCTTCCTCTTCCAAGAGTGCGATGAACTGAAATAAAATATCCTGATATCGTTCTGCATTAATGGTGTACTCGAAAAAAATAGGACCGATTATTTTCTTCCGCGATATCGCGCACCACACGCCCGACTTCTGCGGGTGTATTGTTTTTCGTGATAAACGTGGGGATTTTCAGCGCTCCAAATTCTACTGTTTTGGCTGTTTACGTAGCCATCTGAATGAAACAGTGCTTCATGTGTGAAAAATAACGAATCCATAACATTAATTCCCTCACGCAGAAATCGACGGAATCGTTGACAATATTGTAGCCGCTTTTCTTTGTCGGGCTCAAGAAGTCGATGAACCGTTTGAATGCGATAAGGCGTAATTGTAATCGTTTGGTGGCGCCCGATGAACAGTTGACTTAGGCAAATTAATTTCAGCAGAAAAACGTCTGATCGATTTATTTGGCGAGGCGAGTAATCGGTCTTTGATTTCAGTGACTATCTGTATTCAACACTGACGCAGATCTTTTGTGTTCCTTGTTACAAACAGAACCGGTCTCTTTTATACTAACCTTAATACTGATGTTTTGTTAGGAGCTGGTTTATCTGGGTACTTATGGCGAAACAAATCTTGCACTGCAACCGCTGATTTCGTACTGAAGTACGACTCAACAATGAAAACACGTTCGTCTAGCGAAAACACCATCTTGTCTCTAGCAATACACTGAACGTTATGATTCCATTGTTGTTACTATCGGTAGTGTTCTACTGCGTCACCGCGATGTTCAGATGGACGAGTCCATTTCAGTAACGAGTAGGGGAGTAAGCTTGACTTTTGAAATTTCATGGATGAGTGATTGATGGGTTGCGTTTTATATGGGACACCCTGTACTAACTTAACCTTAAAACGGGGTTTTCTACTATCTAGAAAAAAAAATTAAGGAAAAAGTAAAAAAAATATGATGCAAAATTAGAAAAGTTTTCATTTGAGTTTTGTCCAGTTCAATTTGGTCAAGAATTAACTAAATACATGTCATATATAAAGTATTATTTATCTTGATAAATATATATAACCACCGGGTTGATTTAGTGGTCACAAATCGGCTATTTAACAGCAAATTGGAAGTCGAATGTTTGGTTAAAATCTTAGTAAACGTTATTTACTTTTATATGGATTTGAATAATAGAGAATGAATACCAGTCTGCTTTGGTGGTTTGGATTCAATTAACCATACATGTCAGGAAAGGTCGGCCTGAGTTTGTGCAAGACTACACCTTATTTACATGTCAACCCATTGCGTTGGACCACAGGTTTGCGTATTATTCACAAAATTGAACATATTGTAACATATACGTTAAGGATAGGAAAAAAAAGTAGTTCATGCGTAGTTCCGCGCATGAAGACCTATTTTCCCTTTCGGATGTCGTCACTATTTCGTATGAAGAAACCAACTGATTTTCAGAATATAATACATTAAATACGTTTGATTAACAAATAGACCCTACACACAAGCATCAAGTTTCATTCGTTCACTACTGTGTTCGCTGCAAAAGCGCGTGTGAAAAATACACTGTACAGTCAAATAGAGGTTATTTTGTCTATAGTCGATATTTAATTGTGCGTAACTCAAGAACGACTCAACCAATCTTCATAAAATTTTTCACGTGCAAAATATCAGGTAATCTAATACAGCATATCCAAATTTCAATGAAATTAATCTAGTAATTTTGGGGTTTCTCATCAATTTATCTTCATGAAATTAAACGATTTTCGTTTATATAATGAATATTACTGTCGATAAGTTTTTACATAATATTATGTAGAAAAATATGCTTTTTATGCGTCGCGTTCACAGTTGTTATACCTGTAAGATTGTGCTTAAATAATTTTCATCAATAGCATTCCAGGCAAGTAGCTGAGATTTTGTTTTGTTGAGGGGGGAACAAGGGGGCTGATGATGATAATGATAAAATAATATTGGAAATAATTTTTATATTGAAACGGTTGTTTATACTTTATTGCATTTGAAAAATACAAAACGTATGGCTTAGAATTGATACATGATTTACTACGCACATAGGAATCATAGTGTTAGTATATAATTGTTTTCATAATCCACATTTATACTTCACTATCACACATTTACACTCCAATAAAAGTTATGAATTATTAGAAAGCTGGTCGTCGATTTTTCTTTCTCACCATAATATCTAAAACGTCATCAGGATTAACAGTAATATTTCTATGCACTGATAAAGAAACTAACGAACTTAATCTTCCTTCCTCCGACTTGTTACGCGTAATCGTTTTGACTCTTCAATATAGAAAACGACCGTTCATTAGTACATGTTATTACCGGAAGAGTCGCTAAAACTCGCAAGAGGTAATGGATATTCGGTAAATATTTTTTATTGCAGCGATCCGATACTTCAGTCACTTCTAGATCGCATTTTAAATTTAATGATTTCGCACCAAATGAGATACTCCGTTTGGAGGATACATTCAGAACATTTAGTATCGTAATACATCGCTAAGATTTTTAGTTCATCCATTTTTCCAGGATTAGTTAAACCCGGCAAAAGAACTTGAAAACTTTTTCAAGGTTCTTGGAACGCCGTCTAGCTTCCCACGCATGTGTTTGGAATGCGACAAACAAGGGTTGCATTTCTGGTTTGCGTGAAATCCCCAGTAATCAATTATTTTTATTAGTATTGCGTCAGAGTGAGCGCGATGCTCACACGTCGAGTAACGGCGGATTAAGGTATATACGTGTTAAGGTGTATAAGAGAGGATTAATGACTAGGGAGATCATTATGTACCAATTTGTCTGGAATTTTGTGAAAATACTTTTGAGGTGTCATACATTACGAAAATATAAAATGCTAAAAATGTATTTTTTTGGATCCAACTTACTAGATTTAAACCCTAAATGATAAAGTTTAATAATTGTCCGACAATTTCGGCGGGGGCTATAGCCCCCTTACCACCGCCACTAGCTACGTGCGTGCATTCTGAATTTTTATTTATTTTGTATTTAATTCCTTTCATTTGTTTTTGTTTAACCTCCGGAACCACCGTTAGACATCGCTTCAGAGGATGAAATGAATGATTTGTCGTGTGTATGAAAATGCCATGCCTGACTGTGTTTTGAACCCGGGACCTCCGGATGAAATGCCGAGACGCTTCCACTCGTCCCACGGAGGCCGGCTTCCTTTACATGTTTAATTTACTATTATTTCACGAGTTATATATATATATATATATATATATATATATATATATAATTTTAATATCGACTTTTATCTCGTTTATTTTATTTATAATTGTATGTTTTGTAACGCTGATGTAATCAATACCATGATTTTCCTTGAGATTCATCCAAGGAAACGTTGGGGCAGTCCTACCTATTCCTGTTGTGATATGTGTAATGTATTATTATATACCGATAAGTATAAAATAAATCTTTTATTTGGACGTTTTCCAAGTAATAACGATTTCATTCACGAGGTATTACATTTGAAAAAAAAAAAGATGCATTAATAACATTACTGTGGATAAAAACATTTTTATTGCTGTGGAAAACAATCTGTGTTACGTCACGGTTAAAATGATATTAACAAAAAAAAAAAATGTATTTCATACCAGTGCGATGAAAATACTGTAAATTTCACTTAAAAGTGATTATCCAACGTCTTATGTTACTTAATCTAATTTATTACGGGATTGTTTCAGTACTTCGTCTCCTCAATTAATGTAGGAGTTATTATATACTTTTTTTTAGTACCACTTCATCCGTGAACTGAAAAATGATTATTTTTAATTATATTAATTTTCTTAGTTAATTTCTTAGTTAAAATATGTAAACGAATACATATTTAAAAAATGTATTTTTAATTTTAAAAAAAATAAAAAATGATTAATCGTTAGTGGATTTATTTAGGATTTTTTTTCCACAGTAATATATAGCGTTAAGTTATTATATGATTTCAATGTTTTTATTCTTCACCTTTTTAAACAAATTTTATAATGAAATAAAATTCTGTACGGTAATAGAAAAGTATTCGGCAATAAAATAAAAACGAGGCTTGGGTTTTTACAATCTTTTCGAAGAAAACTACGGTATTAGCTTTGATCGCATGGCGTTTATTGGGGTGCGAAAAATGACTTTTCCTTACGTTCAGAGATATGAGGAGTATGAACATATCATTCACTTAAATCGGGATTTCTTTTCGTTTATATTGACCTCCAAGGAACCGACGATTCTAGGCCATTATAACATATAGTTATAATAACTGATGTTTAGATAGCTTAGTTGTAGTACGAGCGTTATTTTTTTTTCAAGGTCCGATCGGACCCGATATTAAAACCACAGTGAAAATAAAAAAAAATTTTATTTGTGACAAGTACTTACATAGTTACGCTATTTTCTACATAGCCGCCACTCCGATTTAGACATTTGTCGTAGCGTGGTAGCAACTTTCCAATCCCTCGTCATATAACAGAGCCGCCTGTGTTTTCAGCTATTTTTCTACGCTGGTCTGCGGCTCGATGTCGGTGCCAAAATGTTGTCCTCCTAGCCAGCGATACATGTGAGCAGAGGTGAAAATCGGATGCACCCAAGTCCAACCTGGATAATGGATGATCAAACACTTCCCAACGAAAACGCTGCAGGAGCTTCTTTGTTACAGCGGCAGTGTGCGAATTTCGTTCATGATGATGACAAGAATTACTCTCACCTTATGATTGGTTAAAAAACAACGAATACGAGTGGTTGGAATTTTGTGTCTGATAATGATAAGAATTACTCTCACCTTATGATTGGTTAAAAACAAAAAATTCGATTGGTTGGAATTTCGTGTCTGATAATGATAAGAATTACTCTCACCTTATGATTGGTTAAAAAACAAAGAATTCGATTGGTTGGAATTTCGTGTCTGATAATGATAAGAAACATGACTGAAAACACAGGTGGCTCCGTTCTATGACGAGGGTATTGGAAAGTTTGTATCACGCTACGACAAATGTCTAAATCGGAGTGGCGACTATGTAGAGAAATAGCGTAACTATTATGTAAGTACTTGTTACAAGTAAAAAGTTTTTATTTTCAATGTGCTTTTAATTTCGTGACCGATCGGACCTTGAAAAATAAATAATCCTCGTACTTTGATATGCCATCTATACGGGTATAATCATTAAAAATAATAATTTATTTCCGTAATAAAATTATATAAAAAAACAAAAATATGTAATAATAAATAAAGAAAAATCCCTTTCGGCACGGTTTTAGGCGGAGTTAGATTTCACCGGTGCTAAGTAGGGGATAAAAAAAGATTTCCACCTTAAAATGAAGAAAAACTTCAAATGTACACAATACGATAATGGCTGCATGTGAAAAAAAGGTTTCACGTGTTTTGCATATGACTAGCCCCATCTTCTTACAATTTCATCAATATTTTTGTCGTCCCTTGCTGTAAGGGTTGCTTATATCAAAAATCATTTCATACAAAAGTTTTAGGTAATATTTAGAAGACTAACTATCACTTTCAACCGATTTGATATTGTGCCTATTAAGGGAAGTATGATTCTTTTTTGTTTTCGAAATAACATTTTTTCAAAAATTGTAAAAATTATTTTTTCTGCAAAATATCCGTTATTATTATTTGTTTCGAATATTTTGTGTTTTAATACTGTTTTTGAAGGTTCTTTTCTAAAGCAAAAAAACACTCTTTGTTTCTTCATTAGCAGTTTCTGTAAAATTGAGAAACCGGCAAACGGTTTTCATTGCCGATAAAACTTGTGGAGAATTGTCGAGTTGATGTCTTCACCGTTACCTTCATTCTCATTACCTACGTCCCAGTTTATTTCTGCTAGTACTGAATTCATTACATCATCATCTGTTACATTTTCATACGTTTCTAAATCTTTGTCAAACTGTTGATAATCTTCAAACAATTCAACAAATTTGACAACGATTGGTTTTGCAGACTATTGTCCCATACCGTTAAAAATTCTTCTTCGCATCCGACGATGCAGGTAGAAAGGAAAAGGTGACTCATTTTAACCGTCAAAATATTTCTGTAGCTACAATTTAGATGTGCTATGTTACTGACTAGTTACTTCCGTCCATCATTATAAGCGATAAAATGTTGCATTTTAATAGGTAAAATAAGTCATAATAACCGATATGTCACTATAAACGAAGTCATTATAAACAACGTATATATTGTATTTATGTATTAACAGCTTACCAAATCAACGAGAGACAAGTCTTTCGTCACTATATCCGATATGTTATTATATCCGTTGTCACTATAAACGATACTTATAATGTAGGCCTATATAAAAAAAAAAACATTTTGCTCGAAAATCCCCAAATTTTGTGATCAATTTCATTGAAGTTAAGATTTGTTGTAGTAGAATATCTAAATTGTGCATTGGCTTAGTCGTACTTTAGTTATTCAATTTAAGATCGAAAAAACATTGAGCGGGGCCTTTAGAAGCGTAGTTCGTTGTGATACTACAAGTTGGAAATACTAGATTGTGGATATTTGAATGCTACATCGTGGATACCGTGTTCTTTGGCGGTTGGGTTTCAATTAGCCACACATCTCAGAAACGGTCGACCTGAGAATTTACAAGACTACACTTCATTTACATTCATACATATCATCCTCTGAAGTAATAACTTACTGTGGTTCCGGAGGCTAAACGGAAAAAGAAAAGTTGTAACGTTAACGTTTTCAATAAAATTAGTCCAGTCGTTTTGGAGATTTTCCAGCCCGAAAATTTATACATGAATGGTATTTTCGTACTTCGTCTACCTCAAATTGTAATGAAAATTCATTTTTATCCCCTGTTTAACCATATGACCGAAAACAAATACCTGAAATTTAGGTTATGTTGCCTTAAACTAACCGGGTTGATCTAGTGGTGAACACGTCAAGTCGAGAGTTCCATCGTTCAAATCCTAGTAAAGTCAGTTATTTTTACACGGATTTGAATACTAGATCGTGAATACCGGTGTTCTTTGGCGGTTGGGTTTCAATTAACCACACATCTCAGGAACGGTCGAACTGAGACTGTACAAGAGACTCTAGACTTTATTTACACTCATACACATCATCCTCATTCATCCTCTGAAATATTATCTGAAAGGTAATTACCGGAGGCTAAACAGGAAAAAGAAAGGTTGTGTTGCCTTTTTTTGACCTTTAACTTAGCGTAACTCAGGAACAATTCGATCAATTTTCATGATATTTTCACAAACACAACTTCAGATAAACTACTATAACATTTGTAAATTTCATTGATATTGATCGGATAGTTTTGGAGATTTTCTAACCACAAAATTTATACACGAATGATATTTTCGTACTTCTCATACCTCAAAATATAAAGGAAACCTTTTTTTCGCTCCTCCGATCCCACAGGTTGACCGAAAATAATATTGTACTAAAAGTCGGTTAAACGTTTTATAAAAATAATTTTTTTGTAAACTGTAAACGTAAATAAAATTTAAAAAACTAAATTATAATTTAGAATTGTATCTCTTGTAACTGTTATAAAACAATTTATTTACTTAATGAGATAATTTTTTAAAAAATCGATTGTAACGTTTTTATATATTTATTTTTATCTTTAACATCTTACTTGTTGTCTTATAAATAGTTACAACACACCTTGTCTTAATTATTGCAATGATGGAATTTATTTGTTTGTTATTTAAATGAAAAACGTGTTCTTTTATTCTTATATGAAAGGTTATGTTGCTGTATATAAATATATAAAATTACGTTATATGCATATTGACGACGGTAACATTTGCTGATTAACGGTTTTAAGTTCAAGGTTTTTTTTATATATATGTACACATACAGTATTATGGAAATGTGTTGTAAATGGTAACAGTCAGTAAAGCTAACAACGTGATCGGCCGTAATTGTACAGGTAGATTTTTATGCCGGTAAAAGTCGTACGATTTAGCAAGAAGCTTGAGTCTGTGAATGCTATACGTTACCGGGCATATGCGAGGTTACCCGTTTACAACTTTTATACCTTATATTAGAATGAGTTAAATGTTGGTTTCTTTTTAAACTACTTTTTTTGTGAAATATTGTATTGGAGGGTCGTTGGGCTTTTTTGGAGCTAGATTGTTTTCAACTACATTTTATCCGTGGATGAATTATCCGTTTTAACCGTTTACTTCTTTTATTTATCCTTCATCCTATCAATAGTAATGGTGTCTGTTCCACAATTAAATCCGGCTTTGAAAACTTGAATAATATAATTAACAATTGAATTAATGTAAATACTAAATTAAAGTTCGATTAAATTGAAAGAAAAGTTTTAACTGAATTTAAAATCGATTAAATAAACCCTAAGACAGTATCATGTCATCAATTGAACAGATTTTCGTTTATTTTAGTTTAACATTTATAACAATTTTTTTTTTTTATATAGTACGACTAAAATCGTTAATTTTATGTTTTCTCTCTACTTAATTAGTCATGTTACATTTAAAAATAGAAGTATGATAAAATGATACAACGGATTACCACAGTAGTCAGACTGGAAAAGTAGAATGATACGGGTTATTTAGTGGGGATGGGTACACTCTTGGAGTAATTAAAATGTACTTGATAAATGTTAAAAAAATTATTCCGCCATTTAATCCATAATC
The DNA here is from genome assembly GCF_047948215.1 of Lycorma delicatula. Classification (NCBI taxonomy): domain Eukaryota; kingdom Metazoa; phylum Arthropoda; class Insecta; order Hemiptera; family Fulgoridae; genus Lycorma; species Lycorma delicatula. The sequence goes on from NC_134465.1 coordinate 4,145,873, forward strand.
TTTTTAAGTTAAAATAAACTGAATAAACCGTTAATGTAAACTTTTTTCAATGTCAGATGTAATTGTTTATATAAATCGGAATAGAAAGAATCACACAAGACTTCCACTTGTACGCCTATTAAATTACATTTACACATTTTTTTTTTAATGAAAAGTACATAAAATTTTATTTCATTAAAAACTTCTGAAATTTTTTTTCATCGTAAAATTTTTTGGCAATGAGAAGTTAATAATTATTAATAATCAATATATTTAAAATTTAAAAAAATTAAATGAAGTCTGATTCGAACCGATGTGCCTTCCCCTAAGTTCCAAATATTTCATTAATTAAAATTTTATTTGGCTATAACTCTGAAACCAATGAAAATAAGTACCACTTTGTTTTTTTTTTTTGTCTTCAGTCATTTGACTGGTTTGATGCAGCTCTCCAAGATTCCCTATCTAGTGCTAGTCGTTTCATTTCAGTATACCCTCTACATCCTACATCCCTAACAATTTGTTTTACATATTCCAAACGTGGCCTGTCCCTTTGATATATCGTTGAAAAGCTCTCAATGAGAGCTTATTACTGCAGTTAAGAAAAAGTCCTAATTACAATTTTTTTGGGGGTTTTGGGCTTTTTTGGACACTTTTGCTGCAGTAAATTGCAATCAAAAGGGGAAACGCACGACTAGATGTTAGTTCCAAATCCAAAATTTCAACATCCCATCTTGTTTATGCGAGATACATACGTACGTGCAGACATCACGCCGAAACTAGTCAAAATGGATTCAGGAATGGTCAAAATGGATATTTCCGTTGAAATCTCAAATTTTTCGCGATCACAGTACTTTTTTTACTCGAATAAGTAAGTAAAAAAATAAATTTATGTAATTCAATATATGCAGCAATGGTATATAGGAATACACCTGATATCTGATTATTATTTACCTAAAAAATTCTTTCTAGAATGTATGTTTGGTATTATATTATTAATTACATTACTGCCCAAAAAGGAGTGTTATGTATTTAGACTGTATGTATGATGTTTATTCTACTGTAGCTGCTGAACGGCTGAACTGATTTAGATCTATGACTCCGCGTTGGAATTCTTACGTCGCCGGGAGTGTCATAGACTATATAAATATTTTTTGCTGAATTCCTTTATTTACTTACAGTCAGCTTCTTTAACGAAGCTATAAGTAAGTCGTATGACCGATCATCACCTGAAAGAGGACCGCGCATTGATAATCCTCAAGTAATACAACAACAATAGTATAAAAATTTGATAGTGTCTTTGAACGTCCAGTCTATATTAACGTTAAAACAACAAAATAAATAACTTTAAATAGAACAGTAAACAAAACATTAACTTTGAAACAGCTAAGAAATAAACGTCAGCGTCAAGCCGCCAAATCGTATCATCATAACGAGCCATCAAGATCAAGTACATGGACCCTTTTTAGTCTCCTAACGTCTTCGTTGTTGCCTAGCAGATTCAAAGCGAGATGATTAATATGCTTATCCTACCTGGTCGCATACCTTGAAACTAGACGTCCAACTTCCTCTCGAACGTATGGAATGCCTACGTAATCTTGGATTTCAGGATTCCTCGCGAACCACGGCGCGTGGGTTACGTTCCGTAGAAGTTTGTTCTGAAACCTTTGAATTACCTCCACGTTGCTGTTATTGGCCGTTCCTCACAGTTCAATCCCGTACGTCTACATCGGTTTCAAGAAAGATAGACTATATAAATATGTATGTAGTAGTTTGTCGGTTGAAGTACGAACTTTAATGAATTGAATTAATGAACTGTGAGTCTTATCACTGTTAGTTGGGTTTGAACTGAATGATTCGAATCAATCCGATGAATGATATTACGAAAATAATAGAATTAAATTTACGTTAAATAAAGTAAATTATATTAAATAAATTTAAACAATTTTTGTTTAATAATAATGGGTTTCCCTGTGGGGATTGCGTGTGAGGTTAAAATGGTGAGGTGATGCGTGCACCTCCGTGGTAGGCATCTTTTACTTTTGAAAAGTTGTTTGTTAATGTGATCCGTATATTTTCTATTATTTTAATGACATTAATAAAATTGCATGTGTTCTTGAAATATATTTTTTTTCTCAAAAAGAAGTGTATGTATATATGTTTCATCGTAGCAGCTCAACGGCCGAACCAATTTTGATGTATGATCGCGCATCGGAATCCTTACGTTATCGGGAATGCCATAGGCTATGTGAATGTGTATATATATATATATATATATATATCATATAAATTTTAAAAAAATCGAATAAAAAATTCTGTATATAAAATTTTTACCCGCACGCTCTTTAATTATTCTATATTAAAGAGCAATATTTTTTTTTTTGGCAGTAATGTTTTTAGGTAGATTTCATAATAAAAATACCTTTTGTAATGGGTACCATGATTCGACTTCTGGAAAATTTCGATATATCTTTGCGTTTCACGTCCCCCAGACCCCAAAGCCAACGTCAGTTCAAAAGTTTATATATATACATTTATATACAGGGTATACAAACACTTGTACAACGCGTTAAAAAGTGCATTGAACACAACGGTGGCATTTTTGAAAGTGATTAAACCACATGAAATACTACTTGTAAGCAGCATTTTATCATTATAATAAAAAAACAGTAAGTATTCTTTCTTCCTCCAGTTATTTTCTACTGTACATAACGAAACTTTTTTCAATCTGTTAAAAATTAATCTGTTTTGTTGTTTATAAAAGTCGACATGTTTAAAATTTTGTTCGTTTTCTGTTGATATTATTTACATCAATCTTCTTATAATTAAATTCTCTACAATTTATGTTAAAAAAATGTATGATTTATTGGCAACTTAACAATGTTATTGTACGTCAAACGTAAAAAAATGTGTTTTTTGACCCTATTTTTTGCGTTTTACATGGGATATCTTAGAAACTAAGAGAGATACAGTTCTGGAATCTATTTTTTTCGATTTCCCAGCTCAAAAACCAGAAGAAAGAATTCAATTTACCCCTTAATTGACCTTCCTAGAATTTCAGAAAGCCTTAATTTACCCGGAGGAACTGAAACTCGGGCGAAATCTTTCACCCTATATAACTCGCTAACGAAGCGTTTTCGGACCTATGTTTATATGAACATTTTTCTTAGTTTTACCCTCTAGAATGAGTTATCTCATTCTCGCCTGTATATATATATATTTCACTTTCTTGTGGAGACGATAACTGCCAAAATTTTTTATCAATCATTTTCAAATTGCTACATAAAATGTAACGACCCAAAATCTCGGTCGAGTTTGTTAATGGGGAAAATCGGACCTTTGGGGTGGAAATGGGAGAGCTTTTTTTAAAAACCAAATGACTTTCATATTATGTAAAATATCGAATTCGTATAAAGTTCCTGCTATTTTTTTGGATAAGGGCCTAAAGCTTATCTAACTAAAGTTTTTTGATATAACCAACCGTTGGGCCAGGGGTGGAAAAATGGGGTATCGAAGACAAAATAAAATCGTACTTCTCTTAATGGAGACAGTATCGAATCGGTTTAAAGTGGTTTTTAGACCTCTAACCATTACCTAAAATGTTTGTCTGAAACAATTTTTGATATGAGCAACCCTTACGGCAAGGGGTGACCAAAATGTTGCTGGAATTATAAGATGTCGTATGTTAAACATGTGAAACTTTTTTCACGTGCAACCAACCATTCTCTTGTTGAGTAAATTTGAAGTTTTTCTGAATTTTAAGGTGGAAATCTTTTTTATCTCCCACTTAGCACCGGTGAAATCTTCCTCCGGCTCCCGCGGTGGCGAAAGGGATTTTTTAATTTTTTATATTTTTCTCTGTTTTTTTATAGTTTGTTGGAAGGTTAAGGTAGTATTGACAATATCTTATAAGAAATTAATAAAAGGTTGTAAAAAAACGTGTGATTCCCGTTTAAGTTAGGTTTAATCTAGTATTGTATAATCTAAGTTGAAGTGTTGGTAAGTTTATATTGTGTGACGTGATTGAGTAATGAGTTGTCATTTTTAAAGCAACCGATTCTTAGAAAAACTTAGTACTTTCTAATATTTTTGTAATACTTGTGTCATATTTATTTCTGAAATCAGAGAAACCTATACTATCTTGTCGTGTTGATACATCAGGCGTTCAAACCCTCTCTTATTTTTATTGTTTTTTTCTCAAAAATAATCTTTTTTATTTGCCACGTCATGTATTTTTTTTTTTTTTTGCATACTTTTCAATGTATATTAGATTAAGGTATATTTTATTAGTTGTTTGCTTAATTACATTTATTAATAATATTTTGTTGAAAAGAAAGTTGCGTATTATTTTACAAATTACTTAGAACGTAATAGAAAACAGTTCATTAAACGAAGCCAAAGGAAATCGTTATGATTATGTCATAAGTCGGTCTGTCGAAGAAAACTAGAACATAATAATGTAAAATAAATATTCTAGTTACAAATTGCATAAATTTAACCTGTGCAGGAACTATTTGGAAAAGGTTTCCTAAGGGATAAGAAGCAGAGATTATGCTGCAATGATTTATTTAAGTTATATTAAATATAATATTTTAATGTTACGTTGTCAGAAAAATAGTTTTCAGTAGTTTTCATTAGTGCCATATAGGAAAAATTTCTTTTCGTGAGATCATTCACCGAGATTTGAACCATTCCTCATTCAACAGCAACAACTAGAAGAAAACAAGAACAAGGACACAAACAAAAACAACAGCACCAACAACCATAAAAAGAACAACAATAACAACAAAAGCAATAACAAGAAGTAGAACAAAGACAAGAAAAACAATAACAATAAAAACAAAAAGAATAACAAGAATTAGAATAACAAAAACAAGAACAAGGATATTTGTCCTTTGGTAGGTGCTTCAGGAAACAGGTTGGACATTTAGGGAAATAGAGACTAGAACAAATAGGTCGAGCTAGTGGGTTAGTTTGCTATTACCCTAATCTCTCTCTCTCTCTCTCTCTCTCTCTGTGTGTGTGTGTGTGTGTGTGGTGAAAAGATGGTTGTTATATCGCAGCCTCATTTATTGATTAGATTTATTTTTTTAGAATTTATAATGTTTATAATACCATCACCCAAACATTCAAGCAGGAAGTAACCGAATTTAATATTGTTATAATATAAAGCTATTTAGTTTACACTTATCTGATAACCGCCCACTAAGAAGAATGACCATAGCAAATGAAAATGTAATGATAAATGGTAGAGACTGTTTAAGATCACTTATAGAAAACAAAGTGGATTTACAGTCCGACTGAAACGAATGTGCCCCTGAGCTGCGGCAGTGTAGTCGTGGAAGAAAATTTATAGAATATTTCAAGAATATATTTTTTGTGTTGTTTAGTTTTAATCCAAGTATAATTTCTTTCTTAGCAGATAGTAATGTGTACGAATAATTTAGTTTCACCGTTTACACCTCACAAAATTATTTTATATTTCTAAAGTTATTATTACAATATACGTTCTGTGCTTAACCATTACTACTACGTCTTTTGAGGTTGCCCCTTTTTTTTATATAGAAATGGAAATTCTTCTTCCTCCAGTTTTTATTTTATCCAGATTTTCTCTCCCTCCTTCAAACTAAAATGTAGTGTTTCAATTTTATCTATCTTTAGTCTCTCTATGTATTTACATCATTACCTACAAAGCTTACTTCATTGAAGAGTATAGTCTGGCAAGAACGAATTGCGGGTAAATAATAGGGTTATTAAGAGTAATTGATTTGCTAATCTAGCTCTGTAAGCTACAATATACTGCTAGTTAAATAATCGAATACTGCAATTTTACCGCACTAATTTTTCAACTACAAACATAATTATGTTTATTTCGTTTTAATTTCAAAAATAGACATAAGTCAAAATTCTTAATTATAAGTTGTTTTTTTTTTATTTTTTAATAAATTTTCTTGGCTCAATTGTTCTAAGCATCTCAGGTACAGTTTTATTTTTCTGGATAGTAATTATATAATAGAAATTATCAAGGTCAAGCTTACAATAATATTAAACGACCTATAAAATCGATCTTGTTTTCGTATTCGTAGTGTATTATTAATTTTTATTTAATAACTTGTTTATTATTAATGTTAAAAAGCAGCAAGTATTATTTATGAATAAATTGTAAAGGTTATTATTTCATTATTATTAACCGTATTATTAAATTATATTTATTATGTAAATTTAAAATCAAATAAAAATAACCTTAGCTAAAATAGTTTTTAAAAAAGAAATCCTTTCTTCTGTATCTGTTTACAGATACTATGTTCGCTCGTATAGTTTTGCCTGTTGTTTGTTTGGAAATTAGCCAAAAACAACCTCTAAAGTTAACTTCTTTTAACTTATATATCCTTTATAAACTTAACCCTGTGTTTTCTTTCTTTCTTTATTTTATTTTGTATGCTTTACCGTATATCGGCTACTAGTTTTATATACTAAATATTATACACCATTTTTCAGTAATTGTAACACATTATTTTTCATCACAGATAATTATTTTCTCTATAATAAATGTTCTTTATGTATATACTCGAACGGCAGATTGTTACATCTAGGTTATTAATAAATGCATTAAACAGTCAAAAAATAGTTTTTAATAGCTATTATTAATAATGTTTATTTCTATAAATATATTTTTTGGCATATGTCAGTAGGGTTGTTTGAAAGGTTCTTTAATACTTGCTTATCCTTTACTAGTCTTCAACCACACCGTATTACAACAATCTTACGTATTTAATTATTACTTTTTATGATAATTTTCGTAATTTAAACAACATTTTCGTAAGATTATCTATTTTTAGGCAGGTCCATCGCATCATATCTACAATGACTCTTTCCATTATATTCTTTTTTCGGGGTAAACTTCTGAATTCTTGATAGCATTTATTTCTTTTTAAACCATTTTCTATCGTTTTTCACTTTCTATCCATCCTTTTAGTAATATTTTAATTAATCCTCATCTGTTAGCATCTTCTTTTTTCCTGTTCAGCCTTCGGGAATTATCCTTCAGGTATTACTTCAGAGAATGATATGTATGAGTGTAGATGAAGTGTAGTCTTGTACAGTCTCAGTTCGACCGTTCCTGAGATGTATGATTAATTGAAACCAAATCATCAAAGAACACCGGTATCCTCGATCTAGTATTCAGATCCGTATAAATGTAACTGCCTTTACGAGGACTTGAACGCTGGAACTCTCGATATCTAAATCGGCTGATTTGGTATGACGCGTTCACCATTAGACCAACCCGGTGGGTTTATTTATTCGTATCCGAACCACTTTTAGTTTACCTATTCTAAATATGATTCTTGTCCACCGTTCTTCAGTGGCAGCTTCCGTGTAGGCACTGTGGAACTGCAGCTCCTCTTATTTCCACTTGATTTTATCGATAACATTTAATATAATGATTCCTTTTTTCTTTAATTCTTTCTATATTTTATTACAGTATATAATTTTTAAGCTTAATGTCAGTAGCCGTCCCACAGTTTATGAAAAAGATAGAAAAATCTTTGTACGGAACTGTGCGTTTCACAGTTCTAGCGGTGTGGTGTGCGGTTGGTTGTTGTGCGCATGCGCATATAGGTAGCTAGGTAGTTCTTTTTTACTCCGGGTGTGTATGGAACGTTCCTTTTTCTAGTTTCGTCGGTGGAAGGAATATAAAAGCTGTTAGTTGTTTTTTTAGTACGGATCAGAAAATGGCGGAAAGCAAGGGCTCTTTGATTATCAAATCTGTCTAGAAACACGCTGGAAGGGAGAAGGAGAAGGTAATTAGTAAAAACTAATTATATATTTGTTTCTGTGTACATAGACTTTTAAATTAAGCATCATTGAACTATAGCTTTTTTAAGCGGACATTTTATTAAGTTATTTTCTAATAATACGAAAAAATACTATATTATTATTTTTAAACATAATGTGCTTAAAAACCGTGTACCATATTTTTAAATGTGATAAAGTGTAGAATTAGATTATTATCCTTCTTCCAGCTATTCTATTTGATTCATTTTTTCGGTTCTTTTATTTTACAGAAAACTTTAACTTTGGCCTTGAAAATGTCCAGGAAAGATTTTCTGGAACAGCATCCCAACTAATTTTAGCTATGAGCCACCACTGTCGTCCTTATTATTTGTTTGTATTTCATCTGTTCTATCTAATCTTCTTCGGTTACATTAATGTCCATATTTTTGAAATCTTTTTTTTCTTATTGCAACATCCGTACAGCAGTATACGGCATGTCATATATCGTTATGTCAATGTTCCTTTATGTCTACTTTCATCTACGTTAATCTTTTTATCTTTATTAAATGTTAGTTTATGAATTGCTATTTTTATATTATATAACCTTAGTTTTCTCAGTTATTTTTAACTAATAAACTTTCTTATCGGTGTTTATTAATTTAACTTATTTATCCTCTGGGTTTATTTATGCGTACGATCCTTCTATCTTCATTCTCTTCCATCGCTAAGTTTATCAACCCTCGTCATTTTTAGTGTCTTTAATTAATATCATATTTCAAAAGCGGTATTTTACCCAAGGGTTCTTTTTGATTGACGAGGAGAGATAAAATTTCAGGGGATGTGTTTGACAAAGGGGTGGCTGGTTTCCTTTCGAGTCACGTGTCATCATTGAAGTCATCTGACAATAATTTTTGTTTATTATTTATTTAATATCAATGTCTTAAATTCAGTAAATAATAAATACCACAGTAATTTGGTATTTATTATTTTTTTATCGCAATAAAATTTATCATTTCGTCGGTTTTTTTTTTGTTGATTTTGTAGAAGGAAACAAGAATTAAATACATTCTACATTAAGTATTAACATAAAAGTAATTTTAAAAAATATATATATTTTCTTCCTACTCTTTTACTTTCCTGGCATCATAGCTCCAGAGCTATGATGCCAGAAGACAGAAAGTATGGTAATTTGTCAAAAAATGTCGTACGGTCATTTTTACATTTCTACACGTTTCATGGCCCAGTAATCCCAAAAAAATAAAAATAAGTTGGCGGTTCTTAATACGTATGTAGAGTGTGTTGGCGTGTTTGAAGCTTAATAACTTTGGAGTTCTTAAACCGATTTTGATGAAATTTTGTACAGACACTCATATATTTGGGGTAATATGTTGGTAAAATTTGAGATTTATTAACATGTCCAGGGGTTATATAGTTCTTTGGGGTCAATTTTCTTAAAATTTTGCAAACATAATCCCACTTTATATTAAGCTCAGTTACATGATTATGTGTTTATCATACCATTTTTTTTTTAATTTTCCCGAAATTTCCTCTTTTCCTAATAATCAAAGAAAGCTTTTTTTTTATTAATTGCATTATTTTAACCCAGTCTTTTTTCTGTAAGTATTGTGATCGCGGTTTTCTGATTTCAACGGAAAAATCTTTTTCGACCATCCTTGAATCAATTTTGAATCCATTCAACTCAAAAACGATTAGGCGTAGGATCTTGAAATTTTGGATTTAGAACTGTTGTAACGTCTACTTCTGTACATCCCCTTTTGATTGTAATCGACTGAACCAAAGTGACCAAAAAAGCCCAAAATAAAAACAAAATTGTATTTTGGACTTTTTCTTAATTGCAGTAATAAGCCTTCACTGAGCGCTTTTCAACGATATATCATAAGTATTATTTATTTTTATTGGTTCCAGAGTTATAGCCAAATAAAATTTTAATCAATGAAATATTTGTGTCTTACATGGGTTTAAGGCACATCGGTTCAAATCCGACTTCATCTTTTTTTTTAACCTTCTTTTTTAAATTTAAATATACTGAATTAACCTCTGATTGTAAATAAATTTACAATAAATTCAATAATAACATAAAAAAAAGTGAATTAATATCAGAAGTTATTAATGAAATAACATTTTATATACTTTTCATTTTAAAGAAATATGTAGATGTAATTTAACTGGCGTACAAGGAAATCACGTGTTATCTATATCGAATTTTATTTTATGTCTTACTAGCATAGCAATAGTGAAAGTGACCAAAAAAATACAAAAAAAAAAAAAAAAAAAAAATACTTTGACGCAGTGTTTGGGGAAGAGACCCGATTAAAGTTTAAAAATATCGATTATTTTAATTTTTCATGCATCATTATTCTTTCTAGATATAAGAATAAATAACCAATGCCACGAAAGCATTATAACTTTGTTGTCAGATTTTTTTTTTTTATTAAGTCATTAAGTATATTTGTTTGATGCTGTTCCATTCACTTCTGTTCTGTCCTCAATTTTTATTTTGTACGTATTCCAGTTTTTATACCTCCATTTTATTTTTTATTCCAAAGTTAATAAATTTTAAAGCATCAGGAATTTAAAAAAAATTATGAAATAAATGTTTTTTTTTAAATCATCAACTTACAGCGAGCGTACTTTTTAGTAAATCCAAAAAAATTATATATATATATATATATATATATATATATATATATATTTATTATTACTATTATTATTAAACTCATCGTAACACAATTTTATCCAAGATAAGGGTAATTTGGTACAATTTTGAAGGTTCTGATACATCTTGTGATATGTGAAAAAGGTTTTCGTAATTTTTAACGAAAAAAGTTAATCCCACGTTCAAGAAATGTTTAAAATTTTTTTTAAAAACCCAAACCTAAAATGCAGAAAGGTTTTTCGAAGATTTTCTTTTCCTAATATTTGCCTTTATTGAAGGAGATTTATATAAAATAAAAGTTACCTAAGAAAATTTATTCGTCGGAATACCTGTAGAATTACTGCGCAGTGCAGGTGAGGAAGCGATTGAGAGATTATACAAACTGGTGTGCAATATTTATGAAAAAGGGGAATTTCCGTCAGACTTCAAAGAAAGTGTTATAGTAATGATACCAAAGAAAGCAGGGGCAGATAAATGTGAGGAATACAGAACAATTAGTTTAACTAGTCACGCATCAAAAATCTTAACTAGAATTCTATACAGAAGAATTCAGAGGAGAGTGGAAGAAGTGTTAGGAGAAGACCAATTTGGTTTCAGGAAAAGTATAGGGACTAGGGAAGCAATTTTAGGCTTCAGATTAATATTAGAAGGAAGATTAAAGAAAAACAAACCAACATACTACTTGGCATTTATAGTCCTAGAAAAGGCGAGAATGTTTAATATCAGATGGGTGGATAAAGTGTCAAATGAAGAGGTATTGCGGCAAATAGATGAAGAAAGAAGCGTTTGGAAAAATATAGTTAAAAGAAGAGACAGACTTATAGGCCACATACTAAGGCATCCTGGAATATTCGCTTTAATATTGGAAGGATAGGTAGAAGGAAAAAATTGTGTAGGCAGGCCACGTTTGGAATATGTAAAACAAATTGTTAGGGATGCAGGATGTAGAGGGTATACTGAAATGAAACGACTAGCACTAGATAGGGAATCTTGGAGAGCCGCATCAAACCAGTCAAATGACTGATGACAAAAAAAAATTATTAAGTTTTTTGTATTTGAATATTTTTACAAAATGTTTGTTAAAATTTATTCCCCTCATAAAAAATACATAAATATTTTGATTTTTACTCCTTGTACGAGGTAAAGGAAGAATTATGATCGTGAAAAATTTCGGGTTTGAGATTTTAACGAAAATATCCATTTTGGCCATCCCTGAATTCATTTTGACTAGTTTCGGCGTGACTAGTCTTCTCGTACGTTTGTATCTCACATAACTCAAAAACGATTAGCCGTAGAAATTTTAATTAGTGTTGAAATTTTGGATGTAGGATGTTGTAACATCTACTTGTGCACCTCCCCTATCGACTGTAATCGACTGGACAAAAAGTGTTCAAGAAAGCCTAAAATCCAAAAAAATTGAATTTTAGACTTTCTCTTAATTTCAGTAATAAGCCCTCATTAAGATCTTTACAACGATATATTATAAGTAGTACTTATTATCATTTTTATCCAGGGTTATAGCCAAAAAAATTTAATTAATGAAATATTTGGATCTTACAATCCAATCGGTTGGAATCAGACTTCATTTCCTTTTTCTTTTTTTTAATTTTTTTCAAATTTAAATATGCTGATTTATTAATAATTATTAACTTCTGACTGAAGAAAAAATAATTAGAAGTTATTAGTGAAATAGAATTTTAGGTACTTTCCATATTAATTCAAAAAATTTAAAGACGTATATAAAAATGAATGTTTGTCTGTCTGTATGTCCCTTATGCCTTCCTAAACCGTTCATCCGATAGCGACGAAACTTTGGGGAATGGTTGGACGCATGCCAGGGAAGGTTTCTGAATTAGTTTCGACCCGCTAGGTGGCGCTAGCGTCGAGATATTTCGAAAAATTGTATTTTTGGTCCGATTTGCATCGTATTCAGAATACGTGTTACATGGAAAAAATTATCTCTGCAAACAATGAACCCGCTAGATGGCGCTGGGGTTGAGATATTTAGAAAAATTATATTTATGGACCGATTTGGTTCATATTCAGAATATGAATATTAGTTACGCGAAAAGAAATATTTTTGCAAAAACTATATCCGATAGGTGCGGCCGGTGTCGAGATATTTACGAAACAAACAAATATACAGACTTTTTTATTCTATATATATAAAAGGCATCATTTTCGTATTTGTGTCCGCTAAAGACCAAAACACTAATGGACCGATTTACGCGCGGGCAAAAGGGAAAAGGTGGAAAGAGAAAAGGGGAAAACGGGAAAGGGTAAAAAGCAAACTCGGAGAGGGTTGAGAGAGAAGAGTGAAAGGGAGAAGTTGTAAAGGGAAAAGGGGAAGGAGAATAAGGTAAAATTTGTGAAGTTCAGGTTTTTAATTTTTTTATCAAATTTTCAGTTGTGTTCATTTAAACTCTCTCTCTCCCACTCCATATATATATATATACAGCAATAAATTTAAATTAAAAAAAATATTTGAAAAAATATACGTTTATGAAGTCGGATTCGAACCGATGTTTCTATAGTTACGGATCTGATACGTTCTCACCTGCACCACATAATTACTTGAGCGTCGTTAAACAAAATTAATATATAAACTGATATTAAATGCTGTTACGGACACTACAAAAAAAATGTGATGCAATGTGGTGTTCACCAGAATGCAATTGTATAACTTTCCTCTTTATTAAAGAATTCGTTGATTGTATCACACTTTTCAAATTAAATAAGTTTAAATGAAGTGCAGCCAAAAATGTATATATGTAATTTCATAGACGTACAACGAAGTTATGTGGTGTCCGTATCAGATTATTTTTTTATTAGTTGAACAAAATTACTAAAAAGTTAATTTAAACGATGAAATTTAAACTTGTATTAAAAACTGTTTATTTAGATTTCCAAAATTAATTTCTTGAAAATTTTTTATTATCTTTTAATTTATCTTAATCTTTTAATTTTTATTATTAAAAAGTTTTTTTTTCTTTGTTTTTCATCTCGTATTAAAATTAAATCCCTTTGGTACTTACATTATATTCCGGATTCAAAATAACTAGCAGATCTGTTTCATTACTTTTATAAAAGTTATACGTATTTTTTTCAACATTTTTAAACAAAACTTTTTTTAATTAATTAATTTTTTTTTTATTAGGATCATTTCTTTACTAATAAATTTTCCCCACAGAGTAAGGAGACCACTAAAATTAAAAAAAAAATCGAAATTTGGGAGATTTGATATTTAAATTTTAATTTTGTTAATCATGGTTTGGCCAGCGTATCCGTGAAGGTCATGTAACAATTTTCCAACATTTTTTCTGTAATGCGTTATGGGTAGAAGTTTTTCTTTTACCGTTCAGGCACATACTGTACTGCACATACTGATTTCTTCTTGTAATTCTATAAAAAAAAGCAACGTATTCTTAAACCTATGTAATTTTCAACGTGTAGTTGTGTGCTAGATAGAATGTTCTTTTCCATATCATTTTTTTTTACCCGTGTTTCATTACCATAAAAACGTTATGCTGTACACTGATTAATATTTTCAATAATCTGTTATTAATTTTTCGATCTATCATTGATAATAAATTATTTTACTTTAAAGCGCTCCTTATTTGATGTAATTTGCTTTTAATTTCTACTTTATTTCGATTTCAAATTGTTTCTGATCCCACACTTTTTTTCTTCTATATAAAAAAAAAGAAATAAATGATTAAAAAGGACATTATGGGCGTTCTAAAAATGATTTAATCGAACTCGTATTCAGTAGAATGATAAATTTAGGTTAGGTCTTCTTCTTCTTTCAGATGCGTCACCCGATACCTGATCCCGCAACAGCCACGAGATTGAGATTTAAACAAAAAAATTATTATTATTAAGGTTATGATTTCATTTAAACCTGTAATTTGACCTTTCTTATTATATACTGAATGTATTGTTATAAATAAATACTATGTAATAAATTAATAAATAGAAAGTAATTTAATTGCGGTACGCTACAGTCGACTGTAACGGTCATTTAAATTACGTTAGGCCATTCACTTCTTGTAGAAGGTCTCCGAGCATTCGCGCACACGCGTATATTTTCGTTATTATTCTACTACTGTTAACTGTTTTTACATGTGGACTTTCCTAACTTTTTGAGTGGCTTAAAACTAAAAATAATTTCATAATTTTAAAATCAATCTTCTTTTATATATTATTTATTTATTTTTATTTTTTTAACCTCCGGGTCCACTGTTAGGTATTACTTCAGAGGATGAGATGAATGATTTGTAGCGTGTGGAAAATTCCGTGCCTGACCGGGATTCGAATCCTGGACCTCTGGATGAAAGGCCGAGACGCTACCACTCGGACCACGGAGGCCGGCTGTTTTATATCTTGTACTATTTTACAAAATGAGGTGATGGCTATACAGAAATATTTAATTACCTAAAATTTATTAGCGTGATTTAAAATCTAAATACTTAGCCTTCTCTTAAAATAAATTTCTCCCCCCCGTTTACTCCCATTCTAAATGAATTATCTTCGTAATTCTCTCTTTATTTTTTCATCATCAATTCAGCATTTAATATACGTTCATTTATATTACATATAAGAGAAACAAAACACGATTTCAATGAAACCATAAAAGGTAAAGTTACGTGTCACAGGGCATATAATTATACGAGTTAATTATAATCGAAAGTCAGTAAAATATGTTTTATTTTACTTGATGTATCACCATTACTATGTAAAGCAATGGTTCCCAAATTGGACCCCTCGGCGTCCTGAGGAGCAGCGATTTCCTCATAGGGGTGCCGGAAAATATTACAGAATTTTCATATAATTTAATTTTAAATTCAGTAATTTGAACTATTACTGAAAAAAAATTTGAGAGGTTGTGAAAAATAAATTTTCCACAAAATGGAGGCCTTTTTTATTTTTGATCTGCCATATCTTTATAATTATTTGTTTGATCAAAATTTTACTCGTTTCAAAATTTATTATGCATTTTATTTTGAACAAAATGACACCTCTTTTGTAAAAATCCGTTGTAAAACAATCGAGTTAATGAAGACAGTTAACCCGGCAGTACCCTGGAGCACCGTAATGCAAGGTAATAATTTGATAATTTTTATTAATTTATTATTGCTATTGTTTATGATTAATCATTTTTATTACATTTAGTGCAGAAAACATAAAAATAGGCAAAAAATTATAAGCTTGCATTACAGTGCGCTAGGGTACTGCCGAGTTAATTGTCTGCAATAACTTTGTTTGTCAACGGATTTTTGAAAATTTTTTTCTGCCTTTTTGAAATTTTTTAAGGTTACGTTTTGAATTTTCTTATTTTATAGAACTAGACACTAGTCTTAGATTTGTCAAATTTAATTAAAGTAGGTTTACCCGTTCCGGAGAAATTTTTTTTTTTTGTTAAAAATACGTAACGGCGTCCAGAAACAAACAAAGCAAAGTAGGATTTACGTCGATATGAAAGTTTTTACTCATTTTGCTATCCTGAATCAGTTCTTGAAGTTCGGCTAATACGTTCCGTAACACTCTGTATACATACATACTTCTATTAAAAGAAAATATTCTAAATTGTTTCATCAGAATTAAGTTAGGATTGTATTTTATAGAAGAGTAAAGATACAATAGTACATGTTGCGAATTCCGTATTAAACCGATGTGGAAATTGTACGTAAGTTATGTGTTATGGTTGTATCATATTTTTAATTATTTTGTTTTTATTTATTTTATTAAAATATAATTTAGCGATAAATTCCATGTAAATTGATTTTTTTTTTTGTGTGCGACTTCGATTTTCAACAACAATCAGCAATTATATAGAGTTATTTTAACAAATATAAAAATTTCCAATATCAACTGTTGAGCGACCCTCTCACCTACACGGAGATTTTCCTTGTTTCTGTAGTTTTTGTTTCACAAGTCATAAAACAAAAGATTTTTTTCAATTAGTTATGTTCAAGATGTAATGAATATTCTATTTTAATATTTCTTAAAATATAGAATCATTAAATTGTATTCTATAAGATAAAGCTGTAAGAACATAATTCATGTTTCGTAAGCGAGAGATAATCTGAAAATCTTTTTCTCCAGCATTTATTTAGATTATATTGCATAAACATTTCATCTTTACAATCGTAATGAAAATGAAAAAAAATAAATAAATTGATTGTCGTTAGTTAAATTACTATGAATTTAAACTGTCCATAACTAAATTGTTATATTTTGGTTTTTAATTGTTTTGTAATATATAAAAAATTACTGTTAGATTTCATGAGAAAGCAACCTATTGTAATGGGTACCATGATTCAATCAACTTCTGGAAAATTTCAACATATTCGCGTTTCACGTACCCCAGACCCCAAAACCACCATCATCTCAAAAGTTTGTATATATATATTTCACTTTCTTGTGGACACGATAATTGCCGTAATTTTGTTCCAATCACTTTCAAATTGTTCCTAAAAATAACTTGTCCCAAAATCTTGGTCGAGTTCGTTAAAGGCAAAAATTGGACCATGGGAGTGGTAATGGGGGACTTTTTCGAAAAAAAAAACAAAATATCGCTATAACTTTTTTATTAAGTAAAATATCGTTTAAAGTTCCTACTATTCTTTGGATAAGGACCTAAACCTTACCTAAGTAAAGTTTTTTTGACATCACCAACCATCGACCCAGGGGGTGGAAAAAATGGGGTTTCGAAGACCAAAAAAAATCATACCTGCCTTAATAGGCACAGTATCAAATTGGTTTAAAGTGTTCGTTAGTCCTCTAAACATTACCTAAAACTTTTGTTTGTAACAATTTTTGATATGATCAACCCTTACGGCAAGGGATGCCAAAATATTGCTGGAATTGTAAGAGATGGGTCTTGTCTTATGCTAAACATGTGTAACTTTTTTCACATGCAACCGTTGTCGAATTGAGTAAATTTGAAGTTTTTCTTAACTTTAAGGTGGAAATCTTTTTTATCCCTTACTGAGCACCGGTGAAATCTACATCCACTTTCCGGCGTACCGAATGCGATTTTTTTTAATGTTATTATTTATAAATATATATTTGTTTATTTTTTTCTATTTATGTTTACACATTTCTTCATATATATTGATGATAATTTTAAAAACGAAACGCGTAGCTAAGTGTAGAATTTTTTTAAAAGAATAATTGAAAGTTTTTCTTTGTTATTTTTTAAAAATCATTTACCATCTATTATCTCGTGGGAATTTCTTTATTTTTATAATTATTTTATAATAGTTTTCTTTTAATTATTATAGTGTGTGCATCTTAATAAGAAATTTAAACGGGTCAACGAATTGAAGATAACATGTATTTATAATAAAGCTACTGTTTCTTTTTTCAATCTACGGTTCATTTTTGCGAAATAAGTAAATTTGAAATGTTATCTAAACGTATAACTGTTTATTCGGCTAGCGTTAGGTAAAACTACAGTAAATAGAACTATTACATGTAATTGGAGTAGAGTGTTTTTAAAAATAAAAATATTCCGATGATATTTTTATCCGTAAAAAATAGATATTATGTATTATAAAATATATTCAATAGCTCACTACATATATAAAATAGTTCACCGTAAAATAGATGTTGTGTTATAAAATATATGCAATAGTTCACTCGGTCATGTATGAGTTCAACATCAGCAGAGATAAAGAAAGGAAAGGTGTGCGGGCGTGAAGAAGAATAAGAAGTAAAAAAAAGAAGAAGAAGGTTATAAACATGAGTCAATGGGAGTCTGGTTGCTGCGAGGTACTATAAAGACGAGAAAGAAAATAATAATAAAGATAGAAGTGATATTAATGATGCAGTTGTTGTTATAAATAAAAAGTGGTGGGGGTGGGGAAAGAAATTCTAGTTATCCGATTGGATAAAAAAAGAAATAACCTGCCTAAATGATAATATGTAATAATAACGTAAACAGTAACGAATAGAGCAAAAGTAAAATTTCACGAAGAAAGAATAAGATCTTAAATTAAAAACTAAAAAAAAAAAAAAAAAAAAAAAAATGAAAGAGTGGACGATGTACAAAGGAAAAGTTTGAGATGAGTTCTCTCTTGTACGGTATATTATCTTATGACTAAAGCAACGTGATTGCCGAACTGGACAGAAGATAGCAGGAGTAAGACCGGGGCATCGGTTGATAATTTTCATCTGTTCATTCTGATTGTCTCGGACATTGCCAACGAACAAGAGCCAAAGTAAGACGCAGACTGTCTCTCTACGCTGTATTATGTATATGTGAGAGTGTGTACGTTATTTTATGTGTGACTCGATACTCGGCTAGTCTGTCGATGACGATATCGCGATGTTGCCAAGTCTTTTCTTGTTTCGTTTCTTTCTTTTTACTTGTATTTATTACTCTACTACCTTTAGCGTACTGGAGCACCACTTAGTCACTACAAACACACATGTATAAAAACCGGCTTTCTAGCCTCTCACCCCTCCGTTCTTACCGTCTCTGTTTTTCTCTCGGGTGTTGTTCTGTTTAGTAAACCGCCCGACTAGTTTGGTTGTTGTTAAGGTTCTTTGGTCGCCCGAGTAGTCGTGACACTGCTTTATTCAACTGTTTAGTTGTGGGTCTTATCCATTATACAGCAGCAGCCAGTTATTTTATACTATACTTGTATATGTATATTGAAATCGGTAGCGATTTGAACTTTAATTGATATCGTATGAAATCATGATCTTTGTTTTACCGTAATATCGATATACTGCAGTAAATATATATACCTTTTTTTACCGGTATATCTATTGTTTAATTTATTTATTTTTTAATATATCATTTGAGGTTTAATTTTAATTTTTTCCTCCCTTTTAAATTTTAATTAATATGTTTCCTGCATTAGTTTTTCACTATTAAAAAAAAAAGAATTATAATAACTTTATCCATTGTGACCGTTTACAGCAGAAAATAAAACAGTTTACCTTATAGATGGCGTTACCTTTATCGGTTCAAAGTAGTAAAAATATCTCAGGATTAATGTTGACATTATTTACTGTTTATTTATAGTTTGCATGTTTTACCTTACAAGGAAAGATATTTTTAGAAACTACCGTTACAATCCCTAGATGCGGTAGGGCTGGTCGGGGTACCACTCGAATTATCCCCCTTTGATATGTCCCTCCCGATCCCGGCGATTTTATCTTCCTCTTCTATTCCGGGTATTTTTTTCTCAGTATGAAAACTATCGATAGTATCTAACTAGTTTATAAATTACTCAGCTATATCTCTTAGCAAAGATTTTTCGTTATTTATTGATTAACTGTTACGATGGAAATTTGTAGCGTATGAAAAATTTCATGCCTGACCGGGATTCGAACCCTGGGACCTTCGGATGAAAGGCTGAGACGAACTGTTCCCCCGTGGAGGTCGGCAGATTGATCTTATTTGTTATACAGTCACCAGTTTTACCGAGGCTTAAATGTTCACAGTGAAAATTATTTACATTATGCATATGTAAGATTAGTTTACGTATTTTAAAAAATAAAAAATACATTAATTTATTAAATATAAGAAAAACAATTTAGCTAGAAATTATATCAATTATTTTGCTTGTCAAAAAAATGTAATTTTCTGTCGAATTTGCTAAAATAAATCTTGACTATTTTTTTTTTCGCTTCAAAATTAAAGGTATACAGTATTTCATAGAATAGATATAAATATGGAATTATTACTACTATATAAAGACTTTTTCTTTCTTTTTCCTGTTTAGCCTCCGGTAACTACCGTTTAGATAATTCTTCAAAGGATGAATGAGGATGATATGTATGAGTGTAAATGAAGTGTATTCTTGTACATTCTCAGTTCGACCGTTCCAGAGATGTGTGGTTAATTGAAACCCAACCACCAAAGAACACCGGTATCCACGATCTAGTATTCAAATCCGACTATATAAAGACTGTGTCTTTTCATTTGTCCCCGATAACCGCGGAAATTACTAAACTACGAAATTTAAACTAAAGCTTTCTCGTGAGCCCTGTAGTGTTTAACACAGTTCAAATCTCACCGATATCATAGATAAAAAAAACTTATAAATAAATAACCTAGAACTTCTTTTCATAAATTTAATATTATTGTTTATATCGATTATTTAATTTATATCGATTATCGTCTTAATATCGACTTCTTCGGACAGTTATTATATGAATTACTTAATTTAATGTCGTCAGACTCCGTGGTGCAAGGTAACGTCTCGTCCTTTCATCCGGAGGTCCCATATTCAAATCCCGATCAGGTATGGCATTTTCTTCACACACGCTACAAATTATTCATCTCATTCTCTGAAGCAATACCTAACAGTGGACCCGGAGGTTAAACAAAAAAAAGTAAAAGAATTTAATATCGCCGGCTTCCGTGGCTCGAAGGAACGTTTCAACAGGAGATCCCGGGTTCGAATCACGGTCAGGCATGGCATTTTCACACGCTATAAAAATTGTCATTCATCTCATCCTCTGAAATAAAACCTAACGATGGTTTCTGAGTTAAAAAAAAAAATATTTCTAAAAGATCAATTTTTATTATTTTAATATACATAAAAACAAATTAGTTTGAAAATAAAATTAAAGGGAATGACCACCATTTTACAGATTTAACAACTGAAAATAATGTATTTTTTCTTGTAAGTTGTGACTAGAGGTTAAACGCAAAAACCCACACATAATTACTAAAAAAACTTTTCATTATTATACGCTTGTAGCGGGGCGAAGGCGAATGGTACTTTTTTTTGTCTTCAGTCATTTGACTGGTTTGATGCAGCTCTCCAAGATTCCGTATCTAGTGCTAGTCGTTTCATTTCGGTATACCCGCTACATCCTACATTCCAAACAATTTGTTTTACATATTCCAAACGTTGCCTGCCTACACAATTTTTTCCTTCAACCTGTCCGTCCAATATTAAAGCGACTATTCCAGGATGCCTTAATATGTAGCCTATAAGTCTGTCTCTTCTTTTAGCTATATATTTTTCCAAATGCTCCTTTCTTCATCTATATATCCACCTATCTGATTCTTAACATTCTCCTATAGCACCGCATTTGAAAAGCTTCTAATCTTTTCTATTCAGGTACTCCGATCGTCCAAGTTTCACTTCCATATAAAGCGACGCTCCAAACATGTACTTTCAAAAATCTTTTCCTGACATTTAAATTAATTTTTGATGTAAACAAATTATATTTCTGATTTAATTCTCGTTTCGCCTTTGCTATTCGATATTTTATATCGCTCCTGCTTCGTCCATCTTTAGTAATTCTACTTCCCAAATAACAAAATTCTTCTACCTCCATAATCTTTTCTCCTCCTATTTTCACATTCAGTGGTCCATCTTTGTTATCTCTACTACATTTCATTACTTTTGTTTTCTTCTTGTTTATTTTCATGCGGTAGTTCTTGCGTAGGACTTCATCCGTGCCGTTCATTGTTTCTTCTAAATCCTTTTTACTCTCGGCTAGAATTACTATATCATCAGCAAATCGTAGCATCTTTATCTTTTCACCTTGTACTGTTATTCCGAATCTAAATTGTTCTTTAACATCATTAACTGCTAGTTCCATGTAAAGATTAAAAAGTAACGGGAATGGGGAACATCCTTGTCGGACTCCCTTTCTTATTAGGGCTTCTTTCTTATGTTCTTCAATTATTACTGTTGCAGTTTGGTTCCTGAAAAATGCGAATGGTACAATGTTAAATAAAGTCGGTTGGTCGACAAATGCGGAAGTTAGAAGTAATTCTTGTATAACTAATTAATAAGACGCTTTACATTTATCTTAATGAAGATTAGTGAAAACTGTATAATTTTTAAACGAAAAACCGTACCGAATGTAAACGTTTTAACCGTTGTTAACGTTCATCTTCAAGTGATTGGTGCTGTTGTCTCAATATGGCGTCTGCTAGTAGATTTGTTCGAGTTCATGTGTTTCGATTGTGATCGAAACCTGATGTTTGATCTAAATTTTTTTTTTTCATTGTTGTGTACGTAATGTTATTATTACTTTTGTGATACTTTTTTTTTGTTACTTTGGTTGATTTCAAATATACTTCTATGAGATTATGGACAATTATTAAATTAGTTTGTGTTAATTTTTAACAGTTATGTACCTTTTTTTTTTAAAAAAAAAGCAATATGTCGATGACGATGTAAGTATATTATCCATTCGGATAGCAATTCAGTTTATATTCCAATGGAGTTCTTGATTGACGATAGTTTTTTGTATGTATGATTGACAATGGTTTTTTTTGGTTTTTTTGTAGGCAATGTATCTATATATATATATATATATATATATTTTTTTTTTTTTTTTTTTAATTTGAAAACTACATACAATGTGACCGAAATATATAAATTGAACTGCTTCAACTACACAAAGCCTTACATTATTATTATTATTAGTCAACCGAGTTATAGCTTCAACAAAGGGACAATGAACACTTTGAAAGCAGCCCTCAATTGCAATGTACAGTCAACATTTGCCAACCTTCTCATAGATGTAAATCGCAAATCAAGAATGATACATTTATATATATAAAACAACAATCAAGACTTTTTTTGACATTTACAAGTTGAGACTATTTTAATACTCTCATACATAACTAAATTTACAAAAAAAAAAAATTATATGAATTATTTATTCTGTTTTGTACGTAATAATTTAGCCTATTACCCAGATCACATTAGGAATGAATAGGTATGTCAGAAAATGAGAAAAAAGGAACTGCGACAACATTTACCGTGAAATGCACAGTTATAAAACAAAAAATATCTGATGTGGGCTCCATGTGACTTCCTTGTACGCCTATTAAATTTCATACACACTTTTTTATTTAAATTAAAAAGTACATAAAATTCTATTTCATTAATAACTTCTGATATCTTTTCGTATATATATATTTTTTATTTTTACTATTGAATTATTATTTATCGTAAAATCTTTATACAATCAGAGGTTGATAATTATTAATAAATCAATATGTTTAAATTAAAAAAAGGAGATGAAGCTGATTCGAAGCGATGTGACTTCCCCTTGTAAGTTCCAAATATTTCATTAATTAAAATTTTATTTGGCTACAACATTAGAACCAATGAAAATAAGTTCTACTTATGGTATTTCGTTGAAAAGCTCTCAATGAGGGCTTATTACTGCAGTTAAGAAAAAGACCAAAATCCAAATTATTTTGGATTTTTTGGACACTTTTGGTTCAGTCGATTACAATCAAAAGGGGAGGTGCATAACTAGATGTTTATAACAGTACTAAAACCAAAATGTCAACATTCTACAGCTAATCGTTTTTTAATTATGCGAGATACATGCGTAACGCCGAAATTAGTCAAAATGGATATTTCCGTTGAAATTTGAAAACCGACATTTTTCGCGATCACAATACTTTATTTTGTACAAGGAAGTAAAAAGGAACTGCCCCAACATTTGCACTGAAAATCTTGTTATTCAGAGGAGCAGAATAAAATGCACAAATATAAAACAAAAATTATGTGTAATTAAAATTCATATTAATAAAAACAAATAATGAAAATTATTTAAGCTTTTTATACATGTTAAAAGGATATTAAGAAAATTCAAGGGTTTTTTTTAAATTTTTTTATTTCATTTTAAATGAATTTGTGGGAAGATATTTTAAGTATTTTTATTAAAATTTGCAGCGAAAGCGTGTAATAAGTTCATTTTTCGTAGTCAAATTTTACGAAATCTCATTAGTTATATAAAGAGATTCCAAATTGTACGCCAAACTCTCGGAACATGATTCTATAGCCAAAAATAAGAAATAAAGTTCATATTGTAATAATAATAATAATGGAAAACGATTCGTTATCGAGTTCTGCTCGCGAAACATTTAACCCTGCTTGCTGATTCCTCTATGAAATTAAATCGTATTAAAATGCTTCGAGTACAAATCAAGGGGTAAATTCGGTGCTTCTTTTCCTTTTTGTTGTATAAGAATATGGATAAAAGTGGTCTCGGATATCTATCTCAGTTAGGTTTTAAGAAAAACGGGGTAAAAGACCCTGTTTTTTTTTACCCCGACACGGGGTAAAAGTTAAAAAGGTTTCGTCTTGTCTTTTTTATATTCATTTTCTCCCTTAGTAAGGTCCAATGTTTTGTTTAACATTTTCCATTTCTTCTTATTCCTCTGTTTTGTTCAGATTTAAATACTCAGACGCTTACAGAACTTCTAACTTGATTACAAATTGTACTTTATTACAAGATTTACCTTTTTGTAAGCAAAATTTAAATATATATTTGTATTTGACACTTACTCTTGTGTTCTCAGGTTATAAGTTATTTCTAGATTATTCGTCAAATTTTCATTTCTTTAGTCCATGCCGTTCCCGTCTAGCCCGATGATAATGGTTGTATTATACTTAGTATTTAAAGTAATATATTTATACATCGGTATACTTTTTTAAAAATCTTACGTTTTATTTTTTTTGTATTTCGTATTTTTATGAGTAATAAAAACAATTTACGTCATAAGGTTTCAAATAATTGCGTTTTGGTTATTTAAGTTTCTACCTAAATTTACCGACCGTTTTCATTCGTTGAAATTTTAACGACTGGAATAGTTGCACGTGTTTATGTATTTAGTATATTTATATTCATTTTTGTTTTTCTTCTTTTAACTAAACGTTAAGTTGTTTGTCTCGTATCCACAAATAGCAGCTAATTTTCTCACAAATATGTATGCAATAACATGTCTGACGATATAAAAAAGAAAACTGTAAAAGTTGAAACTAGTATATTAGCATTAAATATCTTTTATTTCTTTATAACTTATCTTAACTCATTTATAATTATTTTTGTAATTTTAGTTTAAAATTTATAGATTAAATTGTTGCCTTATGGTTTTCAGGTAGATTTAATATTGATAAAAGCGTTAAAACTATACCGTTAATGAGATAATATTTTTATTACTTGTATTCCGAAATTTCATAGTTTTTTTTAGTTCAAAATTTCTCTAACATTTTATCAATCTTTCTTTTCTAGTCAGTACATCCTGAACATTTAAGTTATAAAAAAATTTGTTTCCGAAGGAAATAATCGGAGACCTTTTTTAAAAATTAAGAAGGATTTGTTGACTACTTTATGGGAATTAATTTTTGTAATGTATTTCTTAAAAAAAAAAAAAAAAAATTAATTTCTTTTTTATTTTTTTAAAATTAAACTTTGAGTAAATTCAAGTATATATATATAAAGTTGACAACAAAGTTGTAGCACTTTCCACAACTGTGGGTTGTTTCTAATGCATGGCTTATACACAAACTTAATTTGAAATATTTATTATTTTAATATAATATTTTTTTCGTTTATATAATTCAATGATTCTAACTAAAACGCGCGCGCATACCGTATTTAATTCGCGCGGACGGTAATAGCGGCGACAATCGGCACTAACTAAACTAATGTAATTTCACGACTTACATAGAACAAATTTCGCTTGTACGGTCGGCATACCGGTGTAGCCGCGTGGCTTAACGCACCAGGTGCCGAGTTAATCGGGCGATCGAGTTCAAGATCCAGTTAGACCGAGTTACTTTCTTACACTTAAATATTATTCATTTATTTAATTCTACCGCTCCCTTTTTTTATGTATGCTTCAGAAGATGAGATGAATGTGCGTGTGAGAATGCCATGCCTTACCTGGATTGTAACCCGGATGAAAGACCGAGACGCTACCCTCGCGCCACGGGCCGGCTTCTACCGTTCACTTGTGATTTCTCAACATAACAGTAGTTTAGAGTATTTTCTGGTGTGGGGATACGATTTAAAAATTTTTTATTTTTACAAATATTGTTATTTTTTTAATCGTTAACAAATGCGCCTAAAAAAATATAGCGTTAATTAGGCGAAATCTCGAGATACGAGGATGAGTTTGCTCTACAGTTTCACCCCTTTGATTTTTTAAGTTGAAAATTTAAAGGCATCAATGCGCCCGCCATTTATAGACTAATATAAGTTTGGTCAAAATCGGTTAAGCAGTTGTGGAGATACTACGTGATGTTGAGGCCTACACTGAACACACGTACATCCGAACATTAACATCCGGAAAACACGTACATACAAACGAAAATTTTTATCCTGTGCTTTTTTTTGGTGGGGTGGGGGTTCCTTGGGTGTCAAAACGTCTAGATCGGATCAAAACCGCATATGCCCGAATTGGACCGATTACAATACTTTATAGAGCTATGGATTCCTTCGTAGAGCTAAATTCCTTCTAGAGCTACAGAGCTATCTAGACGGGAAAGTAATATAGATATATTAAGTTGTATTGAATTATTTACGTATAAAACTATTACAGAAATGTCACAAGAGTCGGGTTTTATAATCATCATAACATATTTTTTGTGTACGCTGTATTTCATCCTTTAATTCTTTTTGTAAATTTTTCAAAAATAAATATATTTGTTCTATGATTTATTACTGTAATTTATTTACTGTTTTGAAATCAAAACAGACATTATATACAAAAACTTTTAAAATTCATTAATGTTATTCATAAGTATTAATAAATTAAAATGCGAAGAGTGTCCCTAAGTTTCCATACGTAACAATTAATTATAAATAAATACAAATTTTTTTCATAAAAAATGTTAATTTTTCGTGTGTGGAAACTTATAGGACACCTGTATAATCTTAATAAACGTAGTTTCTTTTATTCGGATTTCAATACTAGTTCATGGATACCGGTATTCTTTGTTAGTTTCAATTAACCACACGTTTTTATGATAGGCTAACTCTGTACAAGAGTACAACTTACTCACACGTCACGATCGAGGGATGCGGCTGCCTACGGGCACCGAATCCAGAAAGATGCGTGGGATATCAGGAAACTTCCAGGTATTCATACGAGAAAAATAATAATGATTAACGATTATATTAATATATAAGTGATTACATTCTTATATAAACTAAAGATATTGTAATTAATATCACGTATTTGTAACCATTATTTTATAATAACAGAAATTATGTTGCAAAATATATTTTGATAAATATTTCCCATTATTTCGCTGAAAAAAATATTCTTGTAAAAATTATTACATGCACAAAACCTGTAATAATAATAATATTACCTAGAAAAGTTTTTATCAGCCGTCACGTGATACTGCTTTCCGTCTCTTTACAGCGTGATATTTTGTCGTACCGTTCACTGCCTTAGAAAATTACGAAATATATGAATATGTTTTTTTTATTCATTAAAAGAAGAGAAAACGCTCAAATATCGATAACAAAACGTTTTTACTATATACTTATCGCCTCTCTCTGCGGTGAAGTTTTAGCATCTAGCTCTTTCATCTGGAGGTATCGGGTTCGTATCCCGGTCAGGAATGACATTTTTCTTTCGTTATAAAAATTTACATTTCATATTTCCACGGCATAAGCTTCGATGTGGAGAATTAATCATTAAAAAAATCCGCAACTAACCCGTTATTGATTATTAAACAGTCATCAGTATATAATGACGATATAGTATGTTTAAAAATTAATTTTTAAAAATGTAATAAAGAATAATAATATTAATTGACAAATAAACAATTATTCTAAAATAATATAATTCAAATATTTTTTACAGTGTTTTTTATTATATAAAACTAAACAAACCAACGATTGTTGTATTTTAAGCAGCCCCAATCCATATCGTAAATCTTCTAGAAAAACATAAATAATCTCTTGCCTAGAATTGGATAAAAAATACATCTAAGGAAAGATAGAGAGAAGACAACATGAACTTTAAACCATTCAAACTGGTACACAGTATATGTGCAAAGTTCCCAAACTAAATTAAATAAAAATACAGATTTAAAGATAAACGAATTTATTCACATCAACCCTGTACATAGAACCCTTATCTTTTTATACAGTGGTTGCAGTGACAGTAGACCCCGTAAAACGCTCTGGAGAAATCACTTTGTAGGATCGCCTTTAACTCCGCGGTCCAAGCCCTTTGGATGGCCGGAATATCGTCAAAAAGCGGCTTTTCATCTTCAGCTTGATTTTCGGGAACAAAAAATAGTGTACTAGAGTCAAGTCGGGTGAATAGGGTGGGTGGGATAAAAGGGTGATTTGATTTGCGGCGTAATAACGTGTAAAACTGGTGCCATGCGTACCGAAGCATTGTCGTGCAAGAGAGTCCAACAGCTAGGATCCTAGTACTAGGGCCGGATTCGACGAATGCGACGCA
The DNA here is from genome assembly GCF_047948215.1 of Lycorma delicatula. Taxonomy (NCBI): domain Eukaryota; kingdom Metazoa; phylum Arthropoda; class Insecta; order Hemiptera; family Fulgoridae; genus Lycorma; species Lycorma delicatula. The sequence goes on from NC_134465.1 coordinate 4,174,519, forward strand.
TCTCGACGCATCACTAAACCGCCAGTACCTGGCGGTTTATCTCGGATCTAAATGACTACAGCTTCCTTCATCTCATGGTCGGTGGTGTAATGATTACCTTTCAGATCCCTGTTGAGATGAGGGAAAATGTGGAATTCGCACGGAGCCAAATCCGGCGAGTATGGCGGATGCGGAATAGGCTCAAACTTCAGCTTGCAGAAAGCCATCAGAGAGTTTCCGCGGTACCCATCGTGCACAGATTTTACGGTAACCCAATTGCTCGATAATGTAGCCTACTCGTTCTTAAGGTACCTAACTGAATAGCGATGCGTTGCTGGGTGATTCGCCGGTCACTTTGAAGCAAATCCACCTTCTTTCGATGTTTCTCGTTAGTCACAGAAACTGGTCGTCCGTTGCCAGGTGCGTCCTCTATTGTCACTTTACCAGCTTCACTTTCGCGAAATTTCAACGCCCACCTATTCACAGTACTCTTGCCCACAGTTTTACTACCGCTCCTACCGCACTGCTGTAGGAAGCTAACCGTGAATTGCTGTTTTTGACGAGATAAATTTAATTGTTGATAGCCATATATGTTTTAGTAGTTAACGGGGTGCGCTTACCCATTTTAGTGATATATGACAAGTGAGCGGTGGGACACGCAAGCGAGTGGTGTATGGCACCACGCTTTTAAGTTACCTCTAGGAGCTCGTTAGGACACCGGTCGCTAAACTGTTTCGTGGCACAGACATTCAGTCATCTGCTTTAGGGCGACCTAATGGGATGGTGGCGTGAGAAATGCCAAGCAAACCAAATATCCCAAATAACCAAATAGGTGGATCGGAAACCGCTTTTAAACGATGAAAAATATTCGTAGGATTTACATTTTCTGTTGTTAAAAAATTCTCACTGCGCGCTGTTTAACAGTGTTGACATACTGGCCGTACTCGACTCCATTTTAACTGCTACTAAAAACAAACGGATTTCAACGCATTATCGCAGGTTTGTAGAGGGGGATTTTAGCTATCATATGCTGCCACGCCCAATTCAATAGTACCTTTTGTCTCCGTGTTGCACGCTAGTGTGCTAAATTTATCAGCTGAGCCTCGTAGTATTCCGTAAGGGATCTCACGTAAACAAAACCGCTAAATTATGTTCTTCATCCCATCAGAGGGAAACCCAAAAGTCTTTTTATAGACTTTTTTATAAACCTTCCGGTTTACTAAACATTTCACATTTGTACCCAGGTCTAATTTTTTTCGAATAGATCCGAACAGTGGGCAATCTATGAGCAAATGGTTTACGGACCATTTTATATTGTACGCCTAACAGTTGTGCTAAGGAGAGCCAAACAGATGGGCGTGGGTAAGCCGGAATGGAATGGAATGGAATGCAAAGTTGGCAGGAGTTTATTACTCCCTACTTAATCGCAGAACCTGGACAGAGTCCCTTGCTGCTGGATCATTCTAATCGGGCTTGTTTTTTTTAAAAGGGTTAATTTTAAATAGCGGGTCTAATTTTTTCAAGTTTTGTTTATTATTATTTAGTGTTTTAAGGACGGATTTAATTGCATTCCAATCCGTTGTTAAACCAGCGTTATCGAACCCATTTTACGGGCCGACCGCGGAAGGCTAGGCTTATAAAGCCTGTCCTCCCGACGTAATTCCACTTCAGACCGTCCACTGAAGTCCTTTCGGTGCTAACTCTTTAATAGGCTAGCAGGAATACGCCACAACGGGGCACTACCTGTAAGGAGGGAGCAATGCGTCCCCTTTTCCGGAGGAGTCGCAATTGCTGGGTTATTTTATCTTACTGTAAGTTTTAAGGGTAAGCCTTGTGTGTCCAATTCTCAGCCGAGTTAGGATGACTTGGTTAAATTGGATAACTTGAATAAACATTTTGACTGGCTTTACAGAGAATAATATATATTTTATATTTATATTTTCACCGATGTTTATTACGTTTTTTTTTTTTTTATTTGGTGCTATAATGTACTTTTGAATAAAGATTGTTTTTTTTGTTTTTCCAATTTATTTCATTTACCGTTTATTTAATTTTTTTATATTTATATGAATTTAATAAAAAACTTGATCTTGTTATCTATCAATTTATTTATCCTATCTGTTTTACTTGTATTTGATAGGGTTCAATTAACGTTAATATATTATATATAATTATGAACTAACCGTAATGAAACTTGTTAAATTTTTGTATTAAATTTACTCTTAAGTAATTTGTTTTACTGCATAGAAATGGTAGAATATTAAAAAAAAACGTTGTTAGCCAGTTAGCTTTATAATATTGATCATTATTGTTTTAGCTTATATTAAGACGAGTTGTTATTATTATTATGGTTAAAGTGAAGAGGTTATGTCAGTATCTGCACAGTTTATAATATACAGTGGCGGTTAGAGGTGGCAGGCAGGTCAACTGGCTTTTAACTATTTCAACTACACAGTACTTACTCATCTTGCTCTGCTTCCACTCTGTACTCTACCTGTTATTACCGGCTACTCTTGTACATTACTGCTTCTAATACTAGTTACACGTTACTCTCTTGTTATCCAATAGATGTTCAAGTATAATGGAGTACATAATCGTAAGGACTTAACATTAAATTCCATACCGGTAAACTATTGTAAGAGAATATGTTGCAAGGACTGGGGAGTGCTCTTTTGTTTGTGTACTTTATTATTATTATCGGGTGGATTTGAAGGATACAGAAACTAACTGTTAATTACCTTTCCCCAAAAATTGAATTTTAATTTATAATCGATGTATTGATTAAACCGAGAAATAAAATTAAACTTTTTATTGACACAAGTAACAAAATATGTTATCCTAATAGAACTTAAATTTACGTGCTGAATTCAAATATGTAAATTATTTTTTTCGTTTTTCATAGGTAAATTATGAAAGAAATTTAGGGATTTTCATGCATGCAGAGCACTGTTCAACTTACCTAAAATGTGATAGTTGTTTTCCTTTTGTGTTTAGCAGTGACGGCTCGCGTATATGTACTATGGAACTGCAGCACAATCTATTTCCGTTTGATATAATCGATAACATTGTTAGTTCTTCTTATCGGCCTTTGACGCTTTTGCCTGTGATTGGATAGGTTTTTTAGAAAGTTTTGTATCTCTGTATTACTAGGAGATTAACGATTGAGCGCTTATTGATGGACCGCCAACGTGGCTTCCGGCCCGGCAAGAACGCGGAAGACGCCATATTGAAGGTGTTGAATTTTGCTTTCTCCAGTGTATGTACGTATGTTTTAGGTGTTTTTCTGGATATATCCGGGGCTTTTAATAACTTATGGCGGTCTTCTGCCTTGTTTCAAATGCAGAAACGTGGTTGTATGTGGAATGAAATAAAGATTTTCTCTGTTACTTCAGCCATCGAACCGTTTCCCTCCGTGTTGGCAGCTCGGAAGTAGGGAAAACCCTATCCAAAGGGTACCTCAGGGCAGGGTATCGAGTCCCTTTCTTTGGATAATTGAGTGCGATTCTATGTTACGGTTGAGATTGCCTAGTGGTTGCCGAATTATGCGGATAACGGTCTATTGCTGGTTGAGGGGGACTCGCGGAACGAGATAGTACTCCAAGCTGCTCGCGCATGTGAGATTATCAGGCTGTGGAGTCTCCAGCATAATATGATTTTTAGTCCAAAAAAACCACGATTGAAAGGTCGGCTGGCCAATTCACGATGAGCACGGGTTTCAATGGCCGGCCTTCCCGTTAGGTATGTTTCTGCTGAGAAATACTTGGGTGTAATCCTTGAGGAGAATCTTCGATTCAAGGAACTTCTTCAATATGTTGCCAAAGGCTGTTTCTGCCTTTTTTGGAATTCGCAGAGTGATCCATCCCGATTGGGGGTTGAATTTTCGTACCATGCGTATCATGTGCAAGGGTGTAAGTGAGGCTATTATGTTATACGCTGCGCCTGTTTTTTTTTTTTTTTGTTTAGCCTCTGGGAATTACCGTTCATATATTACTTCAGGGGATGAATGAGGATGATATGTATGAGGGTAAATGAAGTGTAGTCTTGTACAGTCCCAGTTCGACGATTTCTTAGATGTGTAGTTAACTGAAACGTAACCACCAAAGAACACCGGTATCCACGATCTAGTATTCAAATCCGTATAAAAGTAACTCCCTTTACTAGGTCTTGAACGCTGGAACTCTCGACTTCCAAATCAGTTGATTTGTGAAGAGGCGTTCATCACTAGACCAACCCGGTGGGTTACGCTGCGCCATCTTGGCTCGTCGCATGATCTTTAGGTGTTATAGGGACATTATTTTGAGAGCCCAGCGTCTCCTGTTGGCTGTTGTCGGGGGTTACAGAACTGTGTCACGGGAGGCAGTCTGCGTTGTTGCTGGCATTAAGCCGATAGATATTCTTGCCACAGAAAATAAGTAACGTTATATTTCGAAACAGGATGGTCTTCTTAGTTCGGAACGTATGCAGGAAACTGAAGACCAGAGTTTTACATCTTGGCAGGTCAGGTGGGGTGACTCCCCTGTTGGTCTTTACACGTGGTATATTTCCAATCGTGTCTGATTTGCGCGCGGTTAGGTGGATTTCCCCCAATCGGTATATTACGCAATTCCTTCCGGGCACGGTGCTTTTCGGGAGAGAATGGCTTGGTTTCGTTTAGCAGATTCAGGTCTATGCCCGTATTGCATGATTTATGACACGGGGAACCATCTCCTCCATGTCTGTCCCCGGTTCGAGGCTGAACTTACCAGAGTAGTTCCTCCGTTTCCTTCCGTTACATAAATCGGCTGAAGGTGTTTAAACGGAGTAGGATTCCGGGTGATTAGGGTTTCGGCCTAGACATTTGATCGGCCGGGAGTAGGCATTTTGGCAACGAGCCTTGGTTAATTCAGAAGCATTGATTGTTGAAGTCGAGTGGCGGAGCCGGCTTCGGCGAGGGGAGACTGCGCTACCGATGGCATCCATGAGGTGTGGCAAAACTAATTATGTATTTGTTTCTTTGTACATAGAAATTTAAATTAAGCACCGTTGATCTATAGTGTTTTTAAGCGGACATTTTATTAAGTTATTATCTAATACTAAAAAATATTATCTGTATTGACATTTTATTATTTATTCGGTTAAACCGGGTACCATATTCTTGAACGTGATAAAGTGTAGAATTAGATTATTATCCTGCTTCCAGCTGTTCTATTTGATTAATTTTTTTTTCAGGTCTTTTATTTTACAGAAATCTTTAATCATGGCCTTGAAAAGGCGTAGGAAAGAATTTTCTGGAGCAGCACCCCCTTTAAGTCTTGCTATGATCCACCACCGAATGTAATATTGATTATTTTAAACGGATTACAGAAAAAATAGTATTTCTTCTAAATGCTAAAAACTTACATGAGAGTGGCTCAATATTTTTTTAAATAAATTTCAGTCATCCCGAATCGAATTGTTTACAAGTTCTAAATTGTTTTATATTAACCCTCCAGCCAGATTCCTGTTCGAGACTAATGGGGAATATCTTAGCTCACCCTCCTGTTTTTTATACCTTTTCCAGAACAATACCGTTTAAAATATATTCCAGACTGATAAAAAACTTATTTGATACATTAATTTCAAAAGGATTTTAAAAGTGATAAAAATACTGAATAAAACGCTTTTACAGCTTTATCAGGATTTTAAATTTTCCGTTACTTTTTTTTATATTACATATAAAATATACAAGGAAGGTAACATATAATAGCTGCTTAATTCTGTTGCTTCTTTGTATTAGTGTATTACTGCTAATGGTGAATCAGTGATTTGCGAAGAGAAGACGAGGGGGTGAAGGAGAGGAAGTGAGAGAGAGTTTGAGTGAGTGATTTAGTGTAAGTGATGTTTATTGTGTAGCTGTGGTATATTATTGGTAATGATAGAATGGACAACATGAGTAAGAAAGAGCCTTTTCAATCTGGCAACATCGCAATCTTTGTATCATCAAATATATATATATATATATATATATTAGATTTTATACCTTTGCTTTGTATTTGGTTGTGTGTGTGCGCGTGCGCGCGCGCGCTCTTGTCCCTCTTAACTTCCTTATGAACATTATATATAATCCAATACCTGTTCCTTTCACTTGACCCGACGACTAACCATTTACTGATGACTTGAACATTGTGAACGAATCGACGGCGGCTGGCAGCCAAACAGTGGCGCCCGAACTGAAGCTGATTGCTTATTAGTTAGTATCTTTACTTACCTTGTTAAGATGGTACCACGATCATCATCATCATCATTATTACATATATATCGTCGTTTTATTTTTTCCCTCTTTCTTTATTGCCTTTAATAATCAATAAGTAAATATTAAAAAGAAAAAAATAAGTTGAAGGAAGTAAAAGCTATGTAACGATGGAAATGATAAATAAATGTAGTAATAATTAACGACTTCCTTTCCTTTTTCTTTGAATTTTTTTTTAATTTAATGTACTGTATTTAATGCTTCCTTATTTCTCTATTTCTTTGTAACGTTTAATTTTGTTTTTTAATTGATAATAAATTTGAAAGCACAATCGATCTGTAAATAATACTAATAATCATTCTGTCGATCTCCATGGTGGAGTGGTAGCGCCTTTTATCCGAAGATCCCGGGTTCGAATCCCGGTTAGGCATGGCATTTTTCGTACACTACAAAATTTCCATTTCATATTCCCGTGCACAATATGCGAGGTTAAATTATTCATTCAAAAAAAAAAAAAAAGATCGATACGTGTAACTACTGTATCGATATTAGTCAACCCGCCAAATTTGTTTTCCCTTCAGAAAATTTTCAGATTATTTTTTTGAGCTTAAATGTTATTCATTTTCGACTAAATATTTATATAATTAAAAGTAATAAATTTTATTTTTCTTATATCGTTTTTAATCTGATGGAAAAGTTCCTTTAGTCGTATTTTAATAAGTTTCTTTCAGATATCGAACATTATAGCCCACCGGGGTGGTCTAATAATAGTTAACTCGTCGTCGAAAATCAATTAACAGCTGATTTTCCGAGCCATACAGACTTTCCAAATGCTTAAACGATTTTACTACACCTTTTTCTTTCTTTCTTTTCATTCTTTCAATCATCTCTTATCATGAGCTGCATTTAATTCTCTGTTTTACAAACATCTCTTGGTTATCTGCCTATTTTATTCTCTTTATTCTTTTTTCTTTTATTGTTGTAATATCTTGCTTTTGCTAATGCCTTTTTTGTTATTCAGTATATTTTGTTAAACCAACCGGCTTGGGCTAGTGGTGAACGCGTCTTCCCAAATCAGCTGATTTGGTAGTCGAGAGTTCCAGCATTCAAGTCCTAGTAAAGTCAGTTATTTTTACACGGATGTGAATACTAGATCGTGGATATTGGTGTTCTTTGGTGGTTGGGTTTTCAATTAACCACACATCTCGGGAGTGGTCGAACTGAGGCTGTACAAGACTGCACTTTGTTTACACTCATACATATCATCCTCTGAAATCTGAAAGGTAATTACCAGAGACTAAACAGTAAAGAGAAGAAGAAGTATATTTGGTTAAATACTTAGATGACGTGTAAAAACCTTGGCGTCACTCTTCTTTCCATACTCATCTTTTATATTTCATGCTCTTAATTACGAATTTCTATCCATTGAACAATTTCTTTATTAATCATTCCTGTGAACAGTAGTTTTTTTCGAAACTTTGTAATTTTTTTATTTATTTCTAACGTTCTTTATTTCGAGTTTCTCTTATATCCATTTGCATGTCATATTTTTTCCTGTTTTGTTAAAAACCGATTTGATGTTTTCTAGATTATATTTGGAAACATTTGTACATATAGATATTATTTCTGCTTATAAGTATGTAAAGGGTTCTATCAATTTTGGTTTTGCTATATTTTTTAATTTTAATATAGGCTTCTCTTTTTCTTATTGCATTTTTATTTATTTTTATTTTTCAAAATTATTTATAAGTATATATATAGCCGCCCCTTTAACAGACAGTTTTCAGATCTATGTTTATATGAACTTTTTTCTTTATTTTTACCAGTAGAATATATCCTGAAAGTTTGTTTCATGTTTCAGTCTTCCTGAATCACCCTTATAATAATATATATTATAAGGGTTAGTCAGGAAGAATGAAATAAACTTTCAGGATATATTCTACTGGTAAAAATAAAGAAAAAAGTTCATATAAACATAGATCTGAAAACTGTCTGTTAAAGGGGCGGCTGGCAAAAGATTCGTTCTGATTTCTGCGCCTTCGGTAAAATTTAGCCGGACTATAATTCCTGGGAAACAAATGAAGGATAAATTCACCGGTGGTCAGTCCTGTATGTTCACCTTTCCTATTGACTTTTTACTATTAAGATGTTTATTATTCTTTTCATAAGTATAAACAAGTTTGGTATTATGTTACCGGTATGGAACTATACAGACACGAAGTGTAACAACTACAAATATTACACTTAAAACATGTAAATCGTAAACAAAGAAATACTCAAAATACGACTAATTGCGTTCTTAATTAATATCCGTGAATCATTGTTATGATGTAAAAAAGATGTGGTTATATGATTCAAAAAGTGGTTTTATATGAAATCTGACCTGAAGAATTGAAAACTATATTTTTAGTAGTTTTTGAGAAATCTTGGGAAAAAAGACATAAGATAAGGGTCCAAAAACCACATAAATTTTTTAAATAGGTAATAAATACATAAATATTTTAAACAAAACTTGTTTAGAGTTTGATTCTGAGTAAAATGGTGTAATAAACTTCACAGAAACTAAAATTAGTGTGTTATTTCGACACTCAATCTTTTGTTTTTATCTCTGATTTTTTGAAAAGTATAAAAATACGAATATATGTGGGACCAATTTTTAAAAAAAATCTTCAAATCAGGTTTCACATTAAAATCACTAAATTTATCCCTTAATTTGGATCTCAAGAATTCGCAAAAATCAGGGCGAAATCTATCGCCAACCGACACTCTTTTCCAAACCAATCTTTATTGAACTTTCTTCTCTATTTTCACCAATAGAACATATCCTGAAAGTATGTTTCATTCTTCGTGAATCACCTTGTATGTGTGTGTGCGCGCGTGCGTATTAAGTAACTGTATTTATAAGAAGTAATTTTATAAAATGAAAAAAATCAATAGAAGGTCACATATTTTTTTATACAATTTCATCATAATTTTTTACGACGTAATACGTGTTTAGCATAAATTTTATTTCATAATTATTATTGATAAATAAGTAATTAATTTATATTAATTATGTGGAGAATATAGAAGCATTTTATTCATTATTGTATCAACGTATTTAAAGATCATTGTTCAAGTGTAGATCTATCGATAATAGTATCTATTGATCTATCGGTACCAGTGTTATTCAATAATTAAAGACATAAATTGCTCTGAAGCTAAAACGGTTTATTTAATCATTGTGACAATTTTTTTCACTTTTCCAACAGCTTCATTAATACACTTGCCCCATATTTGAATCGCCTGTTAAAAAGAAATTTTTTTTATGTCGGATCCAATTTACCACATTTTCTTTGACGTCGTCATTGCTATTAAACTTCTTACCACGTAGCGCCACCTTGAGTGGCCCAAACAAATGGAAATCCGAAGCGAAGGAATGAAAAATAATTCTTGATGCAATTTTTACATGGTTTCTCGAGCTATTTGACTTGTATATGCGCGGGAGTTATCGTGAAGCAGAATGATCCCTTTTACGCTGAGATATAGGCCCATTTTATCACAACACTGCTGGCTTCACTTTCATGTTAGGCACTGGCGGCTCATAGATAAAATTAGTAGGGGTGCAAATAATAAAATATCAATTCAGATAATATATTTTAGTATTATTAGATAATAAGTTAATAAAATATTCGCTTAAAAACACTATACTCGAATAGTGTTTAATTTAAATTTCTATGTACACAAAAACAAATACGTAACTAGTTTTTACTAATTACCTTCTCTTTCGCCTTTCCAGCATGTTTTTGGACAGATTTGGCGAACAAAGAGCGCTTGCTTTCTGCCATCTTCTGATCGCTACTGAAAAAACAACTAAACCGCTTTTATATTCCTTCCGCCGACTAAACTAGAAAAGGGAACGAACAAGGAAGTTCCATACACACACGGAGTAAAAAGACTCGCGTGCAGCTTCCTATGTGCAACCCACCGGTTGGTCTAGTTGTGAACGCGTCTTCCCAAATCAGCTGATCTGGAAGTCGATAAAAATAAAGTATATTGAATTACAAATTTCTGGGGAATGATTTTTTTTAAACGTTGATCTTTACAATGTTGATTCTGAATCATATTGTTACTATAATTATAGTAAAAATTTGTTTAAAGTGATTTTAATACTGTTTAAATTCATCAGAAAATATTTGCGAATTATTGTTCAAGTACTGGAGGATTAAAAATATTTGCAAACATTATTATAAACAATTGAACTAGGGTGTTATTGTGTGGTTATTGTAAACGTATATTATTTCTTGGTGAGATTAAAAAAAAAAAAATTACTTAAAATTATTTGAGGTGAATTTACAACTTTTTTTTGTAAAAAAATGTTTTGCAGATTTTTTTCAGATTTTTTTATGTATTATATCAACTCTAAAGTTTTTTTTAGACCGAAGTTTTCTAAAAAGCGGAAAAAAATCGCCATAAATTACTAGTGATGGGGAAAATTTTTAATTTGCTAAATTCTATATAAATTTTTTTTTTTTTTTTGCAAGTTCATCAGTTTTTATCCTCCTTCCTGGAGTCGGACTCGAACCTAGCATCAACACAGCTCCAGGCGGTGTCATCGGCTCAAACTGCCTAGTCAAGAACTGAAGTTCCCCCAGACAGCCAGGACTCGGTCTGTAATTAGTCGCCATATCTCTAATGAGGGGATCTTTACGAGATCCCCCCATCTTGCCTCGCTCCGGTTTTGACCCCACGCCTCACATTGTTCGGGTGAGGGGTCCCTTTGGGGAACCCCAAAGGAATCCCCACCGGGATAATGGTTACTTTGCCCCCCCTTATCGAAGTCCAATCGGAACACTAAGGGAGTCCCTGTCCAATCGCTGGTAGCGGGACACCTAAGCGGCCTAACGCTCCTGGGCAGGACTGTCCCAACACAGGAAAAGTATCTCATTATTTGGTCTTGGCCCTGCAGTCGCGTCCCCCGAGAATTACAAAGAGTACATTTGGTCTCCGCTGGGCAATCCTTACGTAAATGTCTCGCAGTATCACAATAGAAACAATGTCCTCGTCAAGTTTTTAACAAAATCTGTTCATGCAATATATAATGTGATATATATATATATATATATATATTTTATATATGATAATACATTTTTTCCATCCGGAAAATGTTTGCCTTTTTAGAGTATTAATGGATTCCTTAGGATGAAAAACTCGAACCCACTGGGTTGCTCTAGTGATGAACGCGTCTTCCCAAATCAGCTGATTTGTTAGTCGAGAGTTCCAGCGTTAAAGTCCTAGTAAAGTCAGTTATTTTTACACGGATTTGAATACTAGATCGTGGATACCGGTGTTCTTTGGTCGTTGGGTTTCAATTAGCCACACATCTCAGGAGTGGTCGAACTGAGACTGTACAAGACTACACTTTATTTACACTCATACATATCATTCTCTGATGTAATATCTGAACGGTAATTTCCGGAGGCTAAACAGGAAAAAGGATGATATACACGAGATTTATCAAAAACCAGTCGGTGAATCTTTTGACTATGCTGACATCTTTTTGGCATTGTCTACTTATGAATACAAAATTATTTCCTTAAAAGTTTCTTATTAATAGAATATTAATGGTAAAAAATGTGTAAATAAATTAATTATTTTTAATTCAAGACTGTAACTTCATTTAAAAAAATATTTGAAAAATTTTAATACTTTTTCAATTTTTTAATTAACGTCATAACATTTGTGGTCGTTTTTTGGTTTAAATGTCCACATTTAATTTTTTTGATAACGTTTTGCTTGTCTACATTTTTGAGCCACCCTTGCGCTTCCCCCTGAAGATAGAATACTCTAAATTGGAGCTTACTGAGTTAACCTCTCTTATCGGAGAAGATTTCTAAAGAGAAATACCTCAAGTAACAAAAAAATTAAAGGGAGTATACAACCGTTCTTCTAGCTATCTGAAACAAACGCATTGTTGGTCTTCATTTTGGAACGGACGATCAGAATTTATAGTTTTGATTGTATCTCGTCTCATCGAGCTCTTTAAAATAATATATCAAATGACCGTAGGTCTCATTTGAAATTTTTGAGTTGCCCCCCACACCTCGTCGTTCAAAAATAAAGAAAAGTGAAATATACGTTCTTTGAAGTCCTTGCGTACAAGGAAGAATGCTGCAAACCGCATCCAGTTATCTCAATTACAAAAAAATTAGATGGGGGTGTAAGTTATTTTTTACCCAACCGGTATATGTATGTGTGTGTGTGTGTGTGTGTGTGTGTGTGTGTGTATATATATATATATATATATAAAATAAATAATATTACATCTTAGTGTTAATTTTTTTCTTTATTGAAAAATCATTAAAACATGTTTGTCGTAACCTAAAACATGATCCGATTTCGTAAACATTACACTTTCTATATATTCGTTCTGGGCTCTTTAGTATTACTTCTTCATATGGTTATTAGGTAAGTCTGAAGGCTCAATCAATGTCATCTACAATGTAAGCTAGTGTTGACTTGATATTATTAATGAGATTTTTTTTCTTAATAACCTTTAATATGGAGATTGTAAGCTGCTTTACAATTGATCAAGCATTTTGGAATTTCCTGTTTTTCAATATGTTTTGCAATTTTTTTTTTTTTTTACTTAACGTAAATTTAAATTATGTAAAAAAAAAATATTTCTTAAGAATAGTTTTTACTCTGTATTATCTCAACAAAAAAAAAAGGTTAAAAAAATAGGACAGTATTTTTTTCCTTGTTCGAATAAAAGAAGTATTGTGTGAAGTTTGTGCGTATATATCACGCATAACCCGAAATCGATTAGCCGTAGGATGTTGAAATTTTGAATTTAGAACTGTTGTAACATCTAGCTGTACACTTCCCCTTTTGATTGCATTCAAATTGACCAAAAGTGTCTAAAAAAGCCTAAAATCTAAAAGAATTGGATTTTAGACTTTTTATTAACTGCAGTAATAAGCCCTCATTGACAGTTTTTCAACGATATATCATAAGTGGTACTTATTTTCATTAGTTCCATAGTTACAACCAAATAAAATTTTAATTAATGAAATATTTGGATCTTACAAGGGAAGGAAAGCGAATCCGACTTCATCTCCCTTTTTTTAATTTAAATATATTGATTTATTTATCATTGTAAAAAAAAATTTAAATAAATAATAATTCAATAATAACAATAAAAAAAAATATCAGAAGTTATTATTAATGAAATCAAATTTTATGTACATTTCATTAAAAAAAAATGTGTAATTTAATAGGCGTACAAGGAAGTTATGTGGTGTCCACATCAGATTTTTTTATAAGATTTTAAATGGTGTAAATTAATGGGTAGTTAACGGCATAAATATTTAATAGAACAGGTTTTTTTTTAACTGAAGACCAATAGTAATAAAAAAAAACTATCAGTAATAATGAAATAAAACATATTTTGGTTAGTTAAACAAACAAAAAATGACCTTTTTTTAACCGCTGATAATATTGTATTCGATTATTAAAACTAACGTTGTAAATGGCATATTCATGAAATATTAATACTCTTTATTTTTCTCCATAACGAATGGCATGTAAAGTAACATTTAGAGAAATTCACGTGGTTACACGTTGTAACCACACAACATCCAGGAACGAGACATTTGTTACGTACGTAATATGTTGTTTAACCCCTGGAAATAAAAAACGATTTTGTCTGTGTTCTTACAGTAATCCTGAAAAAGTTTATTAAAATTTTAAAACTCCCAATTATTAATGCGTTATTTCCTTTTTATTTCTTACCGCAATAGATTAAGTGATATTTTACGAAATCTAGGTTTATAAAAATATCCAATTCTTTCTTTCTTTTTATCGAACACTAATGTTAATGTTTTTAATTTAAGCGTTTTAAATAACATGCCTTTTTGTCTCCTCTGATGAATTTTAATAATTTTTTAATTTTTAAATGCTGTAGATTTGAATAGTTCCATTTCATGTGAACGTTTATTATCAACCGTATTTGTTTGTTCTAGTTAAAGTGTAGAATACAAAATTTCTAAATTTATTATCTTTTTTGTTATAATTTATGTGTGATTTAATTTTGAAGGTGTCATTTTACAATTTTATAACATTAAACTACTGTCTTGAGTTAATAGAATATTTTTTACCAACGAATAATTCTACTTCGAGACATTTGGTTTGATAAAATTAAAATAGTTTATTTTTACCTAAGGTTATCTCTATAAGTAAAGACCGTTTCGTAGTAAAAAAATTTATTCTGAAAATTTTATAAACTTTTTTATTTCTCTTAAACCACATACCTTATACTATTCTCTATACAATCGCCACATGAATTCTGAAGATATTTATCGTAGCGATACACCAGTTTCAATATATCCTCATCTTATTCTTCTGCCGCCAGTCCATTTAACCACTGATTAACAATATTTTTTTAGTCCATCATCACCCGCGAATTGCTTACGACTCAAAATTTCTTTCAATTTCCCAAACAAACGGTAATCAAAAGGACCTAAACCCAGACTATATGGTGGGTGATGGTAAATTTCCCGTCCAAATGTTCTCAGTAAATTACGTGTCCGACCCGCAACATGTGGACGAACATTGTTGTGCAGCAGGACGACGGCGTTGGTCAGCCGCCCACATCGCCGATTTTGAATGGCGCGCCGTAACTTATGTAGAGTTTCGCAGTCAACTTCTGCATTAATAGTCGTACCACGCGGCATGAAATCAATCAGCAGTATGCCAAACCGATTCCAAAAGACTGTGGCCATCAGTTTACGTCTAAATGGCTGTGGCTTGACTTTTTTCGGTCTGGTTGGTGATTGAGGATGACGCCATTCACTTGACTGCCGTTTTCTTTCTGATCTGTAATACGAAATCCACGTTTAATTGCCGGTAACCATTGAATTAAGGAACTCGATCATCGTTTTCTGTGTAGCGCATCAAAAATCCAAACCGGATCTCATTCGGACGCATAGTTTGATCGCGCACATTGAGCCGTGGATCGAGAGAAAGTTTGGCGAACTGGAATTCCGGCTGACACAATTCCAGACCAGAATTTCATTCATACCTGTGTGGACGAAGAAGAGCTGAAGACCCCTTTTGCCCCTACTGTCGAGAGTTAGAAACGCTGGAACACGTGATATTCCAGTGCCCGCGGTGGGACGAGGAACGCCTCCACTGTACTGCAGAAACTGGGCATCTCGAGGTGCAGACCATCATTGGAACGATGTTACGAAATTCGGTGGACTTCGACACTGTGACGGGATTTGTGTCGGGAATACTGCAACTGAAATATCGGGAAGCGAGAGGTTGAGGGACACGCACGGAGCTGCCCCTCACCCTGTCCTTCCACGTGAGGACGGTGTGTGTTCGCCCGTGCTTGCACGGGTGGACGGTGCTGATGAAGAGCGGGGACTCTCGAGCCCCTGAGCTAAAAGACAGAGTCCCGGCGGGACCGTTCCTCCGGGGGTGTCCCCGTTAGAGGCGAAGCACAAAGGACAGAGTTCCGGTTGCCGGGTGATGGAGGCCGGGAACGGCATAGCCGGGCCTGGCATTTCCCTCGTCTGGCGACTAGAGGCAAAGGCACCTTCCGGAACCGTGTTCATGCTTAATCGGGGGTCTGGTTCTCAAAGGTAAGAAAAAAGTAATTTGAACTGTAAAATCGGAAAAGGCAGGTTCGTGACCTACTTTTTTCTTCCAAGCAGAAGGATCACGAGCTTCTGCCTGGCGATAGCAGCTTGTGACGCACGATACTCTTCCAGTCCCGCCAAATGCACGTAATTACCTTACTGTGGGCTTTATCACAGACTGTGGAGCTTCTCGTTTCGACCGTGATATTTTTCGCGTATTTTTGTCGGAAGTTGTCTACTTTTCATTATTTGTGATCGGCCGCTTCAAAAATGACTCGATTTCGTTACGATTCAATAGAGATTCGCCGATAGAATTTCGATCGAGTAAATATTTTTGAATCAGATTATGCGGCACCCAATCGTCGAGATTCTTTTTGTAGTAGCCTGATTTCTTCAAATGGCTTAAACTGTTTGGGCATGTATGTTTAGGTTATTGGCGATGTTATGATTGCTTACAAGCTGGTCTTCCTCGGGTTTTGTCAGAATACACCAACGTTATTTCGTGCGCGAAAGGCTCAGTACTTTTTAGACTACCTATTATTTACAAAGTATTTTATTAACAGTTATTTTTGGTATTTTTTTTTTTTTTAAATAGGGAGGGCGATTATAAATTTTTTCCCGCTAACATTCGGTTAAATTCAAGAACAGTAGGTGCTTTTCTTTTTTGTTGCATTCAGTTATAATGGAGTGTTGAACGGGTGAACAGCGTCCGTTTGCGATTAAAACACTTAAACGAAGACGATAGTTTTACGGGTGTAAAATCGTTGTTTCTACGTCACTTCTTTTTATATCTGTTATAATAATGTGATGATACTCTCGATCGATTGCATTAAAATCCACTTGTAGAATATTGAAGAAATTTTTCAAGTTTGAACGAAAATCCCACCCCGTAAATTTAGGAATGTATGTACACCTGTAACATAGATGTAAGAACTACATAGATATAAAGTAGAAAAACATCTGCGCATTGTCATTAGTTTCATTCAGCATTTCCACTATTAATATACGAAGGATTCTTGATAAAAAGTTTCCACATACAACCGTATAAAATTCGAGTATTGCAGGCCGATTGAATTACTCGTATGAAGGGTTGCCACTAACGTTCAAATTTTACTACTGTGAGTAAAGATGACGTTATATTCACAATTATGCTAATGAGCGATGAATAATAGTCAAATTGTAAAAAAATTGCAATTTGAAGTACCGCGGCATTATTAAGGCATCCTGGAATAGTCGCTTTAATATTGGAAGGACAGGTAGATTGGAAAATTGTGTAGGCAGGCCACGTTTGGAATACTACTTTCAAATTATTAACCGTTGTCACGGTTTGTCCCTCAACGTTGATCGTTGAGGGAATTTACTGTACGGAAGATTCCGGATAATCGATCGATTCGAGACCGACACCGTATGATCGTATTAAGGGATATTAACGAAAAAATGAGGATATATACACAAGTACGTTACTAATTATTATTAAATACGATTTAACTTCGTATTATTCAGAATTATATTTCTAATAAGTGTGCCTGGAGGGCCGATGTGGAGAAGGGTTTCTTGTGAACAGCCGTTGCATAAGAGTCAGTGGACCCTAAGCCCTAGGAGAAATCCGATGTTGTTAAAGTTGCATAAACAACTTTATTAAATTACCTACAAAGTAAATAAATTGTTTTTATAGTCTCGCATCATTAATAAAAAACAAAGCTTGATGAACAAAGTAGAGATACAAGTCAAAATAATGAGTATCTTTTATACTCCGCAAAGTACAAAAATATTCTACTTGGTTAAACCTCTTGAAAAAATTCTTTTGCTTTACTCTGTCATCTCCCTTTCATTACATGGCATTATTCAAATTTGGCATTAGTTCTCATCTACAATTTTATTGTAAAAGATTTGATGTGGACACCACATGAATTCCTTGTACGCCTATCAAATTACATATACACATTACTTAAAATGAAAAGTACATCAAATTTTATTTCACTAATAACTTTTGATTTCTTTTTTAATTGTTATTATTGAATTATTATTTATTGTATTTTTTTTTACCATCAGAGATTAATAATTATTAATAAATTAATATATTAAAATTAAAAAGAGTTAAAAAATAGAAGGTGCAGTCGGAATTGAACCGATGTGCCTTCCCTTTTTAAGATCCAAATATTTAATTAATTAGATTTTTATTTGGTTATATTTCTGGAACCGATGAAAATAAGTACCGCTTATGATATATCGTTGAAAAGCTCTTAATGAGGGCTTATTACTGCAGTTAAGAAAAAAGTCCAAAATCCAAATCTTTTTTTGATTTTAGGCTTTTTTGGTTCAGTCGATTGCAATCAAAAGAGGAAGTGCACAACTAAATTATTCGAGATAAATATGTATAGACGTCACGCCGATACTACTCAAAATGGATTCAAGGATGGCCAAAATGATACTTCCGTTGAAATCTGAATACCGAAATTTTTCGCGATCACTATATTTCCTTTACTTCGTAAAAGGAAGTAAAATGATTATATTTCAATAATTGATGTATTCTGGTATTAGTTTTCTGTAATATCAAAACAACTGAAACGATTTTCATTAAAATTTCTAATACCTACATCATTATTATTCGATATCAAGAACAACCGGGAGGTACTGCTCCGCTAAGCTAGATAAGTTCTCGATTAGAAAGATCATATCAAGAAAAGATAAGTTCTCACTGAGGACTTATTGCTGTTAAGGAAAAATTCAAAATCAAATTTTATTTTGATTCTGGGCTTTTTGGACAGTTTTGGTGTACTCGATTGTAATCAAAATGGGAGGTGCTCAATTAGATGTTACAAAAGTTGTAATTCCAAAATTTGAACATCCTACGGATAATCGTTTTTTGAGTTAATACGAGATACATACGTTCATACAGACGTCAAAACCGAAACTAGTCAAAATGGGAATTTCCGTTGAAATCTGAAACCGAAAATTTCGCGATCCACAATACTTCCTTTACTTCGAACAAGGGAGTAAAAATACGGTTGAATCTTGTGTAGACGTAGCGTTTAACTTCGTGTTCATCTTCATCTTCAACTTCGTCCAGTTTTAGAATAATCATTTTCATTATTTCGGCGTCAGTATCAATCAGTTTGAAAAGATTTTACACGCCGTTCAGTCCAGTGCGTACAAAACTTTTCTCTTAGTGGTTAATGAGAAGTTACCACTCTCCCTGTATCATTTAAACAACGGTTAAATGATTTACTAATTAAAATTGTGTTATTTTACGATTAAGCGGTATTTTTTACCGTTAAAACGGCGTAATTTTACATAAATTATACCAATATGTTTCTGTTTTTACAAAACGGCTACCCCGAATAATCGGTTGTCCTGTTAACCGGAACTCACTGTATATGTGCGCGCGCGCTCGCGCACAAAATAATGTATTTGTTTTTACACGTTATTGTTTTCATGAAATCAGAATTTAGTAATATTTAATATCTATACTTATTATATAGGCTATCATGTGTGTAATAGAACGGTTTGTCACACTTCATTAACAGCGTTCAACTAACCAGATGTATATGTCTACTTAGTGTCTAGACATAACAGTCATCTACATTTAATAAAACATACTGTTAAATACGACGTTAAAGTTGTTTCTCTCATAGTAGGTATTTTAATGTCAATTTGTGTTATATTCAACAGAATCATGGCGTATGTATGTACTGTATTAATACTTAAAATAGAATTTGTTATTTATCTAATTAATATATGCCATGTTTAATTACTTATATATCAAGTAGTATATTTTAGTATTTGACATCAACCTATTCCTATTTTAAGTTTTGCTCTTAACAATACAAGTATAGAAATATAAATAAATCTTTTATTCTCTATTGTATATTATATAGATAACATCAGGTTCGGTATATGTACTATTATTTTACGTAAAAAAGGAAAAAAAAACACCACAGATATATCTGTTGGATGAATCGAGAAAAATTATAGTATTCTAATAAAAACAGTGTCACAAAATATATAAAAGTATAAAATAAAAAGTTAGATGTAGTTTAAGTTCACTTAATAATAAATTAAGTATGCGAAATTAACAATTTTGTTAAAAATTAAGTGTTTTGTTAATATTGTAGAATACTATTTGAAGGTATATTTATATATATTTCATTTAGTAATGAAATGTAGTAGAAATAATTTAGATGGATCACTGATTATAAAAATACGAAGAGAAAATATTATGGAGGTAAAACAATTTTATTTGGGAAGTAGAATTACTAAAGATGGACGAAGCAGGAGCGATGTAAAATGGCGAATATCACAGGCGAAACGAGCTTTCAGTCAGAAATATAATTTGCTTACATCAAAAGTTAATCTCAACGTCAGAAAAACATTTTTGAAACTATATATTTGTAGCGTAGTTTTATATGAAAGTTAAACTTGGACGATCGGAGTACCTTAGAAGAAAAGTTTAGAAGCTTTTGAAATGTGATATTATAGGAGAATATTAAAAATCAGATGCGTGGATAAAGTGACAAATGAAAAGGTGTTGCGGCAAATTGATGAAGAAAGAAGCATTTAGAAAAAATATAATTAAAAGAAGAGACAAAATTATAGGCTACATCTTAAGGTATCCTGGAATAGCCGCTTTGATATTGGAAGGACAAGTAGATGGGAAAATTGTCAGGCAGACAATATTTGGAATATATAAAACAAATAGTTAGGAATTTAGGATGTAGGGAGTGACATGAAACGACTGGCACTTTATAGAGAATCTTGGAGAGCTGCATCAAACCAGTAAAATGACTGAAGGCAGAAAAAAATAATAAAAATACTCCTAACTATACTTGTTAAAGGTTTTTTTTTTAAATTATTTTGAATAAGTATTAGTTAAAAATTCTTCGGCAGAGTAATGTAATTGTAAAAAAAAACTAAAAAAAGTAATTGTAATTGTAATGGTAATTGTGTAAAAGAAATTTTAAAATAAATACGTGGGAAGTTTTTTTTAAAAATGGCAATGGAAATATAATTTTCATTAATTGCAAATCGAACTAGAGTTCACCACTAATTAACAACAGGTTCGAAAGATGTAAGCTTGTACATATAAGAGCTCTTACATTTAAATAAAACAAGTAAATATAACGTTAAAAGTATTTAAATAAAACACACACACTCACACACAGAGGGTCAGCAGAGTCTGAGCAGAGCCCAGAAATTTATATTAATACAAAATTAAATGAAACGTTAAATACATTTACGAGTAAATAAAGTAGACAATTTCTAGATAATACCGTATATAGGGTGTTTCATTTTAATCGCCCTGATTTTCTCGTAAAATACACATAATACAAAATATTACCTAAAAAAAAAGTTACTCAGATTGGAGGGGGACGCCTCATGTTGACCTTGAATTTCACCTTGAACTTGGTTTTTGTATTTCAAGGTTAACACGTTTTTTTTTCAAATGGATGACCTATTTTTGACCCAACCAATTAAAAGAGATGAAAATTTTACATTGTAATATGTATTCACACATATAACCTTGGATCTTTTTTGAAGGTCATTCGGCAACCATAAGAGATAGTTTTATACGATAGAGTAAAGTAATTTATTTTTACGCTCTTTCCAATAATTTACGAGATAAATGGTCTGGAATATAAATCTTCCGTATCTCTGACGAGAAATTTTTGTAATTTCTCGTACAGTAAGATTATTTGTGTGCACTGGTTAGACCTTCACAGTCAATTAAAAGCGAGTTTTACTTTCGACAGCTCTACTAATAATACATGCTACTACAACTTTTAACAGCGATTTTTCTTTTAATGAGTTGAAATTTTGTTTAAATCTGTAGTTTACTTCAACATTATTTATTGTAATTAATAGTCAAAAAACTTACAATGAAATTGTAAACCGTACGGTAAGAGTCTCGCAGATATCATTTCTTCCGCTCAAAAAACTAAAATTTCTGTAATGAAAATAAAACAGTTTTTAACGAAATGTTACTGATATCAAAAAAGGTAAGACACTACATTTCTATTATCAAAATCTGTTATTAATTTAGAATTTTGTTTAAAAAAAAAATACATGACAATAGGTAATAAACAATGTTTAAGCGTTCAATAAGAAAAAAAAGAAAAGTTTCTACAGAATTTCTTATAGGCCCGATTTCATTTATTAAACAACGAATAATTATAAGAATTGTATTATTCCTGTAAATATGATATATATTACATATAACTGAAATCGGGTCGGTAGGAGTTTTATAACAAATTTTTATTTTCTTATTATATGGAACGCTTAAATATTATTTATTATCTATTGCCTATTACATATATTTAACATGTATTTTTTTTAAAGAAAATTTTAAATTAATAAAATTTTGTTAATAGAAATGTAGTGTCTAACCTTTTCTGATATCAGTATCGTTTAGTTGAAAAACAGTTTTATTTGTATTACAGAAATTTTTATGTTTTGAGCGGAAGAAATGATATCTGCGAGACTCTTACCGTACGGTTTAAAATTTCATTGTAATTTTTTTGGATATCACTGCGTTTTGTTAGATTATTCTTTTATTATTTTTTTTATGAATTACTGATTGTTATCTTATGGATTTATTATTAAAATTTATTGCTTTACAAATTGAATTTCACGCCAATTGTTTTGTTGTTGATAGTCATATCATTCACTTCATACAATATTTTTAATAAAACTAGTATAATGACATTTACGATTCGAAAATCCGTAATGTACTATTACACTTATTACTTTGTAAGTGTAACCCTCGATTCTTATCGTAAAATTCGATTTTACCAATCGAATTTATTTTTGTTTTATTTATTCATTTTTAAATAAAACTAGTATAATCTCTTGTAAACTAATATTATTTCTTTTTTAAAGTGACGGGAATTAAAAAAAATATTTCATCTTCAGTACTTTCATTTACTATTAAAACAAGCTGTAGTATATTTTCTTTTAAATTTTATTATTTCAAATACATTATCAAGTTTTTGTACTCTAACTAGTACTATCAAGTACAGCTATCTAGCGGCGCGATTCGTAAAGGAGTAAAATGACATATTCGAGTCCCGCGGTTCATCGAATGGGAAAAAAAACGTTTTCTAACAAAATTCTAGATATTTTTTGAAAGTATTCTGTATTACTAACATAAT
This sequence comes from Lycorma delicatula, assembly GCF_047948215.1. Taxonomy (NCBI): domain Eukaryota; kingdom Metazoa; phylum Arthropoda; class Insecta; order Hemiptera; family Fulgoridae; genus Lycorma; species Lycorma delicatula. The sequence goes on from NC_134465.1 coordinate 4,197,477, forward strand.
TGAATTGAAATATAACGTTTTTACGCTTATTTTTTCCCATTTTCATTTCACTGAAGTTTATGTTTAAAATTGTTAACGTAGTTCGTTGACTTTGTACGACGAAGTTCTAATGAACTACATGATATTTGCTTTTAGTTTACTTATAAAAATTAAAAATTTATTTTCTTTTACAGGTGAGTAACTGTGTTTGTTTTCTGAAGAAAAAAAGAATTATTTGCTGTATTTGGTAAGTTGTACGCATTTTATAACACCTATTGTGATTTATTGTGTTATAATTATGACAACAATTAATCTTTAATTATCAGTTAATTTTAAATTGATCTCTTACCCGTTAACTAATTAATTTAAATTAATAGTAATATAACGGATTACATTTGTTATTTAATCTAGACTTATTAACAGTGAACGACTAAAGCAAGAGTGACGATGATTGCTTCGTTTGCCTGAGTAATGGGTCGATTCCGTATTGGAGAGAAAACAGTTTTAAATACATATCATAAGAAAGCTACCTATTGTAATGGCTACAATGATTCGACTTCCGGTAAATTTAGATATACCTTCGCGTTTCACATCCCTCAGACCCCAAAACCACCGTCAGCTCAAAAGTCGATATATATATTTCACTTTATTCTGGACACAATAACTGCCTTAATTTTGTGCCAATCACTTTCAAATTGTTTCCAAAAAATAACTCGACCCAAAATCTTGGTCGAGTTTGTTAACGGGCAAAATCAAACCAATAGGGGTGAAAATGAGGTTGCTTTTTCGAAAAAACAAAATATTGCTATAACTTTCTTATTAAGTAAAATATCGAATTCGTTTAAAGTTCCTACTATTCTTTTAATAAGGGCCTAAAACTTATCTAAGTATAGTTTTTTGATATAACACACCATTGGCCCAGGGGGTCGAAAAAATGGGGTTTCTAAGACAAAAAGAATCATACCTCCCTTAATAGGCAAAGTATCGGATCTATTTAAAGTGGTCGTTAGTCCTCTAAACATTACCTAAAACTTTGGTCTGTCACAATTTCATGACCAACCCTTACGGCAAGGGATGACCAAAATATTGCTGGAATTGTAAGACGGGGCTTGTCATATGCTAAACATGTGAAACTTTTTTTCCAATGCAACCATTGTCGTATTGAGTAAATTTGAAATTTTTCTTCACTTTAAGGTGGGAATTTTTTTATCCCCTACTTAGCACTGATGAAGTCTACCTCCTCCTTCCGGCGTGGTGAAAGGGATTTTTTATTCCGACTATTCACACTTTCAGTTTTTATCGTAGATAAAATGAAAACTAATTAGATTAATTGTCAGTTTTATTCGCATCATAATTTTCAGTTATTGTATAAATGAATCGTACACAAATGAATGTTTACGTTTCAAGATAATAATATGTTATGTTATACTTCTCCGTCGTTTAGTATAGCGTACTGATCTATTCTACTCTATTCTCAATTATCCACCCTCCCTCCAAGGTTCTTCTCAGGTCACGACTACTTTATAATAGTTAATCACAATCTATTGGATAATATGATTACATCAAATTGTTGGATTTATTTAAAGTTTGACCAGTAGTTTTTTGTTCATTTTATGAAAATTACTTTAATGTAATTCTGATTGATATTTTAATTAATTTAAAAAAAATGATTGGCTACTGGAACACAGTTAATAAAAAAATTGCCAAAATTTGGCTAGGGACATGAAAAAAAGGTTAGTTATCAAAGAATTTATAAGGTACGAGTTCCATTCAGAAAATAACCGAACTTTGTTTGCTGCTCAATTTTTATTATTAATTTTACAGATTATTGGACCTTGCCCTCTTCAAAGTACTCCCTTACCCTACGCCCACTATTTTCCCAGCAGTGTTTTCACTTCGGGAAGCAATCCTGGATAGCTTCATTTGAAATGACTTTTAAGGTCGGAATATCATCAACAGTTTGAAAACGGTGTCCTTTCATTACTGATTTTAATTTCGGAAATCGCAAAGAGCCAGGTCTGGGGAGTAGGGAAGCTGAGGGAGGACAGTCATCTGATTTTTGGCACGAAACTTACAAATTGACAAAGCTGAGTGTGGGGACGCATCGTCGTGGTGAAAGAACCATGTATTGTCTCGCCACAACTCTGGTCTCTTTTGCGGATTTTTTCAAGTAATCTTTGTAAAACGCCTTGATAGTACGCAAGTTTTACTATCGAGACAAGAATTCAAAATGCACAATTCCGTTAAAATCGACAGAGAGCATCACTTTGACCTTGGAGCGACACTAACGTGCTTTTTTGGGGCGTGGAGATTCTTTGCCGATCCATTATAATGATTGAACTTTTGTCTCGATTTCGTAACCGAAAACCCGGCTACGTCAACGTTATGATCCTTGCATGAATATTTCATCGTCATCGGCTTGTTCTAGCAGTTGCCAACAAATACTCGATGTTCTTTCTCTTCGAACATCAAACGAAGAACAAACTGCGCTGCAACTCGATGGAGGCTTAATTTTTCAGTCAAAATGTAACGGCATGTTCCAGTCGAGATGCTAATCTCTTCTGCAAATTCTCTGACCGTCGATCGGCGATTTGCACGCACCAGATCGTTGATTTTCTGAACGCGGGTGTCATCAGTTGATGGCGAAGGCCTTCCTGGTTGAAGGTCATCTTCAATCGACTGACGACCGCTTTTAAATCTTCAAAACCATTCGTAAATTGCGTACCAACCAGAGTATCATCTCCGTAAGCTTGTTTCAAAAGTTGAAATGTTTCTATGGAAGTTTTCTCCAGTTTCACGCACAATATACGTTGTATTTTTCCTCCCGAAATTCGCACGTTACAAAAATCCTTACTAACACTTAAACAAGTTACACTCAAATAACAATAACACAAGAACTACATGAAATATTAACGATCCAACAACATGTCGTTACAGAGGAGATTATGCTGAACATATTACTGCCAACCGCCAAGTCACTAAATATCTCCGTTTGCGCGTAATTAAAAATGTTCGGTTATTTTCTGAACAGAACTCGTATTTTTTATGAATTTCTCGTACCGTTTTCACACGGGCCTAAAGTCGAATTATATTAAAACTTAGCTAAAAAAGCAGCTTTTCTTTAGTTTTGTTCCAATTTAATTAATTAGGAATTTCAGTAAAAATCTGTACGCAGCCGTTGACAAATAGGGAATAAAGAAAGACGAACTCAGAAAGAAGTGAGACAAGGATGTATTATGTTCTCCTTGTTTTGCAACTTTTACAGTACAGTAGATTTGAAGGGAAAGTATGTGTTAGCTCTTCCTTTTCTTTAATTATCCAAGAAGAAAAGTCAACATGATAAAAATTTGATAATATTTTCATTTAGGTAAAATATTGAATGAAAATCTGAACATTTTGAATTTATTTTTAAGATAAAAAAATTCAGTATTAAAATAAATAAGAATGAAACAACGGAATAAAACGGTATGAATAATTTAGTAAAAAGATGTAAAACATAGCAGTATATAATAGTAATGATGAATTGACGTATTAATACGTTTAAGAAATTTAGTCTAAGCAAGAATAGATTTCATGCAAAAAAGAAAAAATTCTAGTATGAACTATAGATCTCTCTTTTTCTGTTTAGTCTCCGAACCACCATAAGGTATTACAGGGGATGAATGAGGATAATACGTATGAAGAGTAGTATTGCACAGTCTCAGATCGACCATTCCTGAGATATGTAGTTAATTGAAACCCAGCCACCAAAGTACACTAGTATCCACGATTTAGTATTCAAATCCGTATAAAAATAATTGACTTTACTAGGACTTTAACGCTGGAACTTTCGGCTTCCAAATCAGCTGATTTGCGAATATGCGTTCACCGCTAGAGCAACCCGGTGGGTCCTTTTACTACATCTAATATCGTTTTACTTAACCCATCGTGACTTATCAAGCGGCCAACCCAATCGGCCCTTCTTTGTTTTTAACTTAAGAGGCAAGGTTTGTCAGCATCAACCATTTTTGATACCTCCTCGTTAATGATATATTGGCTATAAATATCTGGCGTATCCCTTACTGTGATTTAAACGGTTTCGACTTGTACCCGTAGAAAAGAAAAAGGATTCTTGTCAAGGAACCGTAGTAATAAGAAAAGTATCCCGATTAGAAAAGAAAGCTTTATATTTCCCGAAATCATCGGTCACTAAAATCATCCACAATTCTTGGGAGAGTTTCGGATTTTGGAAGAAAATTAGAACCGATCGATAATTTTTATCAGCTGAAATATGGTACATAGAATTTTTAAAATAATTAAATACACTTTTGAAAACATGTGGCAATTATACACATTTTTCCTACGCTTGTATAATTTGTTTGTCTGTTGATTGTTACGTCTACTACATTCATTTTAAGTTCTTGTTACATAAATTAATACGTTTAATTTACGATTAAATTATTAGTTTTTATTAAATCTCGTATAAGCGCATTTAAAAAGATAGTAGAAGTCGATGTTTACATTTATTATGAGGAAATATAAAAATTAGAAACTGTAACACACTGATAAACATACACCGGTATCCTTTAGCTTATTAAAAAGAGAAAGGAAAAACTAACCGATGTATGCAGGTGTTCTTGTAGAGAATATAGCAGTTGTAGTACGTGTGTGTGTTTGTGTATCGGGTGGGAGATAATTTAATATGAAAGACAACAGGTTGTTTAAATTAGTTATACTATCTGTTTAATTAACTAAGTGTTATACTTTAAATATATATATTTAAGCGTATGTATTCGTATAATTTACATGATGTTTAATTGTGCATTACATTCAAATTTACTAGCAGTTGTATCCCCCTATTCTTGTTTGTTAAAAATTAATAATTAGGGTTTGGTTAAATTAATTCCCTTTTATTAATTTACTAGCTGACCCGGCAATCCTTCGCCATTGCTAGATTTTTAACTATATATATATATATATATATATATATATATATATATATATATAGTTAACTGAACTCAAATGAAAGTTTGATAAAACATTAAAAAACTGAACATTACGGAACTTCACAAAATTTAACCTTTTCCTTTTTCGAATCTTCCCTTTTTTTATTTTTTTCCTTTTTCACTTTTCCCTTCTACCCTTTCTCCCTATTTTCCTTTTTCGCAAAAATATTTCTTTTCACTATAATATATATTCTGAATATGAGTCAAATCGGACCGTAAATACAATTTACCGATCTATCTCGATCTCCATCGCCACCTAGCGGGTCCAAACTAATTTTGAAACCTTCGCGGGGGTGCGCACAACTCACCAAAGTTTCATCGCAATCGGATGACTGGTATAGGAACGCTATGGGACAAACAAACAAACATTCATTTTTACACATATACTTGAAGACTTGGAAATGCTTCGCTATGGCTAGATTTCAATATATTTGGCCGGCCTCCGTGGCGCGAGTAGTAGCGTTTCGGCCTTTAGTCCGTAGATCCCGGGTTCGAATTCCGGTCAGACATGTTATTTTCAAACGCTACAAAAATTTCATTCTTTTCATCGTCCTCTGAAACAATTCCTAACGGTAGGCCCGGAGGTTAAAAAAGAAAAAAGATTTGAATATATATATATAGATTAAATGAACGCAATTGAAAGTTTGATAAAACGTTAAAGAACTGAACATTACGGAATTCACAAAATTTATCCCTTTTCTTCATTTCCGTATTTCCCTTTACCACCATTTATCCTTTCCACTTTTTCCCGATTTCTACTTTCCCTATTTCTTGTCTCTCTATTCTCTTTTCCAATTTTCCCTTATTTCCTTTTTTCTTTTTTCCCTTTTCCGCTATTTCCGTTTTTTATTTTTCTCCCTTTTTCTTTGTTTATGTTTTTATTTTTTCGCTTTCTCCCTTTTTCCTGGGCGTAAATCGGTTCAGTAGTTTTAGTCTACACCGGACACATATACGAAAATTGCCTTTATTTATATAGAAGAAAGTCATTTTTGTAAGAATTTTTTTTCTTGTAAATATCTCTACACCGTCGCCTCCTAGCGGGTATAGTTTTTGCAAATTTTTTTTTTTCACGTAATTAATATATATTCTGAATATGAACCAAATCGGTTCGTAAATACATTTTTTCGAAATATCTTGACCCCCCAGTGGCACCACCTAACGGCTCCATTTTCGCAAAAATATTTATTTTCACATAACTAATATATATTCTGATTATGAGCCCAGCCGGACGATAAATACAATTTTTCTAATTATCTCGACCCCAGCGCCACCTAGTGGATCCAAACTAATTCAGAAACCTTCGCGGGCGTGCGCACAATAACACACCAAGTTTTCATCGCAGTCGGATGAGTGATATAAGAACGCAAACGGGACAAACAAGCATTTATTTATATATATATATATATAAAAGATTAAACATCTCAGCAGTATTAATACACTATTATTTGTTTAATTGTAATTTATTATTTTATTGCAGTATTAAAAAAGGTTTACGAGTATTTTATATTTTTTTATTGAATCGATGAAGCAGGAAATTTCACATTATCAGATCGTATAATTAGTCTTATTTTTGATGAAGTAAATCCTCTCTCCAATAAAGAGAAAGGAATGTTGCTAGTTTTACGTATGGAATTCAGTAATTTAATAAATTTAAGAAATATATACGAGTATATAAAATGGGAAAATCAATATAACTGTAAAATTTAAAAATTTAGTAATCTATTTACGTATGCTTTTAAAAAAGAATTTTATTACAAATCGGCGGTTTATTTTATAGGATTTTCTGTTTTGAACACTGAATCTGAAGGTCACTTCCATCTCGATTCTCACATTCTTCTATTATAGTTGAGTAATTATATTTCCACTCGTCATAGGAATTTTGGTAACTTTATAATGGTTTTTTCCCTTTGATTTCTTCAAAGTTTCGGGAAGGTAGACCTCTGAATATTTTTTATTCTTCAAGAAATTCTACGAGAAGAAATTGCATGATGTAGCGGCTTTCTCGCGGGACAAGAAATATCATTGTGTTTGGTGATCATCGTTTAATCTATCTCTGCGACCGCTCGCCTTATCCTGTTCAAGGTTGGACTGATTTTGAATATCTCCCCTAAGTAGACAAAAGTTGTTTAATGAGTCAGATCTATCCATGCACGTGGCAGTAAAAATATTCCTATATTGTAATACTATAACTAGTATTATGCAGTGTTGCATCTTATTAGGATTGTTTTGTTCGATACAAGTAGTTTTCTTTGTTCACACATCAATTTAAGCGGAAAATTTTTTAATCATTCATTAACAAAATGTAGATAAAATTTTGTTTAATTTAAACGTTTTTGGCCAAACGTTACGGGATTTAATTGAATAGAGTCATTTAACACCTTTTCCTGAATTTTCACAGACGTTTGTATAAATCCTTAACTAGAATCCTTGAAATATTGGTGTTCGTCAACCGAATGATGACGGGTAGCCGTTTAAGGCTTTTAATTAGTCCTTTGTCTATGTTTTATACATTTCTTTCACATACCAGGAGTTTTTTTAATCAAAATTGAACCATCTTCCTCAAAATTCTGCACTTAGACTTTAATGTAGTACGTTAACGACCCGCATCATTCCGATGGATAGTGAGTTGGCGTCGGAATAGTTTTTTTATACAGCTAAAAAAAATTTATCAGCTTTTTTTATATGTCTTAATTACAAACGTATGCTGTTTATATTACCAATCTTTCATGTAACTAAATGTCACATATTTTACAAGAAACGTCTATGACTGCTGAGAAAAAATATGTTTATAATAGCTTGTTTCAACAGTCACCGATTACAAAAAAAATTTGATTTGGACACCACATTACTTCTTTGTACGCTTATTAGATTACATATACACATTTTTAGACGTACATAAAATTTTATTTTAATAACTTCTGATTTAAATTTATTTTACAATGAGAGGTTAATAGTTATTAATAAATCAATATATTTAAATTAAAAAAAATAGTTAAAAAAATGAGATGAAGTGATTCGAACCGATGTACCCTCCCCTTCCAAGATCTAAATATTTCATTAATTAAAATTTTATTTGTAACTGGAACCAATGAAAATAAGTTCCACTTACGATACGTATATCTTTGAAAAGCTCTCGATGAGAACTTATCACTGCAGTTAAAAAATCCAAAATTCAATTTGTTTGGCCTTTTTTGGACATTTTTGGTTCAGTCGATTGCAATCAAACGGAGAGGTGCACAACTAGATGTTACAACAGTCCTAAATTCTAAATTTCAACGTCCCCCGGCTATTCGTTTTTGAGTTATGCGAGATTCGTACGTTCAGACGTTACGCCAAGACTAGTCAAAATGGATTCATGGAAGGTCAAAGTGGATATTTCCGTTGAAATCTGAAAACCGAAATTTTTCGCGATAGAATACTTCCTTTACTTCGTACAAGGAAGTAAAAACGAATTTGAAACACTTAGTTAAAGAACATAATAATGTAACTTAATGTTTCTCTAAAATTTTACTTTGTAAATTTGGAGGTACGTTAACAATTTCTTAAATCGGTCAGACTTAAACAATTTATAATCTAATAGTACATTATGAAACAAGCTTATAACAACTGCCATTAATGCACCAACAGGAAGTAACTATGCACTCTTTGCAAGAGTGTATTTATTAACGGGCATTATAGTGTTGCATACCATATTTTTTCTACGGCTTAAAAAATACAGTGAAATTAATTGTAAACCGTATGGTAAGTCTTACAGATATCATTTCTTCCGCTCAAAAAACAAAAATTTCTGTAATATAAATAAAACAATACTGATATCAAAAAAGGTAAGACACTACATTTTTATCATCAAAATCTTTTATTAATTTAGAATTTTGTTTAAAAAAAATATATGTGACAATGTTTAATAAACAATGTTTAAGCGTTCAATATAATAAGAAAAAAAAGAAAAAATTTGTACAGAATTTCTTACCGGCCCGATTTTATATATTAAACGACGACGAATAATCATAAGACTTGTATTATTTCTGTAACAGAAATATGTTTATTACATATAACTGAAATCGGGTTTTATAACAAATTTTTATTTTCTTATTATATGGAACGCTTAAATATTATTTATTATCTATTGCCTATTACATATATTTAACATGTATTTTTTTTTTTTTAAAGATAATTCTAAATTAATAACAAATTTTGTTAATGCAAATGTCTTACCTTTTTTGATATCAGTATCGTTTAGTTGAAAACAGTTTTATTTATATTATATTACAGAAATTTTTGTGTTTTGAGCGGAAGAAATGTTATCTGGGAGACTCTTACTGTACGGTTTACAATTTCAGTGTAATTTTTTTGGATATCACTGCGTTTTGTTAGATTATTCTTTTATTACTTTTTTTTATGAATTACTGATTGTTATATTTTGGATTTATTATTAAAATTTATTGCTTTACAACAAACAAATTGAATTTCACGCCAATTGTTTTGTTGTTGATAGTCATATCATTCACTTCATACAATATTTTTAATAAAATTAGTATAATGACATTTACGATTCGAAAATCCGTAATGTAATATTACACTTATTACTTTGTAAGTGTAACCCTCGATTCTTAGCGTAAAATTCGATTTTACCAATCCAATTTTTTTTAATAAAACTAGTGTAATCTCTTGTAAACTAATACTATTATTTATTTTTTTTTTTAAAGAAGTGACCGGAATTAAACAAATTATTTCATCATCAGTACTTTCATTTACTATTAAAACAAGCTGTAGTTTATTTTCTTTTAAATTTTATTATTTTAAGTACGTTATTTAATTTTTGTACGCTATCTAGCGCTATAAAGTAATGCTATCTAGCGGCGCGATTCGTAAAGGTACATTAAAAAATGAATAAAATGACATATTCGAGTCCCGCGGTTCATCGAATGGAAAAAAAAAGGTTTTCTAACTAAATTCGAGGTATTTTTTGAAAGTATTCTGTATTACTAACATAATTGAATTGAAATATAACGTTTTTACGCTTATTTTTTCCCTTTTTCATTTCACTGAAGTTTATGTTTAGAATTGTCACTTATTAAAACTTAGTTAGAAGTTAATCATTATAGTGTTGCATACCATATTTTTTCTACGGCTTAGAAAATACCGAGATTATTGATGATATATAATTTTTAAGGAATATTTTATCAAAAATTTAACAAAACATTTTAATCATAAGTTATGCCTTTTGTTTAATATCGATTGGTGTTAAAGACAGTTTTTTCTCAGAATCCGACATAATTAACAAACGGATATACAGTGTAATATAGAAAATTAGTGACCTACTGGTGTACTTTCAGATTTACCTCTGGTTACTTAACTATTAAATCGGATTAAAAACAAATAAAAATACAACAAAAAAAAAAAACACAGCTGATACATTAAACGACACCCGCTTCTGATTGGTCAGCGGAAAGATTGGTCAGTTGAAAAGAGTAGGCTTTTAATTGCTTAAATACCTCTATCATATTGAAAACATGTTTCATAATGACACTCATTTTAGCCTCGTAATTCAAACGTTATAATACTGTCGTAGAAAAAAGGAATAAGTTGTTATTTTATGCTATTTTTGTTTTTCTGTTTTATATATTTATTATTTACGTTGTTTTATTTATTTTTTAATCATAGAAGTTAAAAAATAACGAAAAAATCCTATCTTAGTAAAAATAATTGTAGGTAAAATATTATTAAATTTAATTCTTACCGAGATTAAATACAAATAAAATGATTGGAAAATTTTGTCTTAAATCGTAGATATTGCTGCTAGTATAGTGTTTCGTCAATGTATTATCAACTTAAGTTTTTTTTTTTTTTTTGTCTTCAGTCATTTGACTGGTTTGATGCAGTTCTCCAAGATTCCCTATCTAGTGCTAGTCGTTTCATTTCAGTATACCCTCTACATCCTACATCCCTAACAATTTGTTTTACATATTCCGAACGTCGCCTGCCTACACAATTTTTCCCTTCTACCTGTCCTTCTAATATTAAAGCGACTATTCCAGGATGCCTTAGTATGTGGCCTATAAGTCTGTCTCTTCTTCTAACTATATTTTTCCAAATGCTTCTTTCTTCATCTATTTGTCGCAATACCTCTTCATTTGTCACTTTATCCACCCGTCTGATTTTTAACATTCTCCTATAGCACCGCATTTCAAAAGCTTCTAATCTTTTCTTCTCAGATACTCCGATCGTCCAAGTTTCACTTCCATATAAAGCGACACTCCAAACATACACTTTCAAATATCTTTTCCTGACATTTAAATTAATTTTTGATGTAAACAAATTATATTTCTTACTGAAGGCTCGTTTCGCTTGTGCTATTCGGCATTTTATATCGCTCCTGCTTCGTCCATCTTTGGTAATTCTACTTCCCAAATAACAAAATTCTTCTACCTCCATAATCTTTTCTCCTCCTATTTTCACATTCAGTGGTCCATCTTTGTTATTTCTACTACATTTGATTACTTTTGTTTTGTTCTTGTTTATTGTCATGCGATAGTTCTTGCGTAGGACTTCATCTGTGCCGTTCATTGTTTCTTCTAAATCCTTTTTATTCTCGGCTAGAATTACTATATCATCAGCAAATCGTAGCATCTTTATCTTTTCACCTTGTACTGTTACTCCGAATCTAAATTGTTCTTTAACATCATTAACTGCTAGTTCCATGTAAAGATTAAAAAGTAACGGAGATAGGGAACATCCTTGTCGGACTCCCTTTCTTCTTTCTTTTTACGGCTTCTTTCTTATGTTCTTCAATTATATAGTATTTGAAAGGAATTTAGTACGGACAACCAGAGAAAATTCTTGTGTAACATTTATAAAAAATGAAAATTGTTAATTTTATATCAATTTCGTTTTTTAAAGTCTGTTTGAAAGAAGATAGTTCTGTATAAAGCATATATTTTAAATAATCTGAAAAAAATTAATGAAAATCTAAAAATTAATTTCTTTTTTCTTAGCGAATCTTTTTATTGGCAGTTTTTAACTGAATTTCCTCCATTTTCCTTCACTAAAGACAATTTTCTTTTTGTAGAATATAATAATATCCCTAATCAAGATGTTTTTCTTTTCCATATAATCTTTATTAAATTCTCTTCGTTAACCTTTTCAATAGTTTTCATTTCTCATTTATCTACTACTTATTTTCCATTTTTCTCCGTAATAATTACAAATAATCTATGGATTTTTGTTTCTTCTTTTTCAATATTTATATTTACAAATTTGCATTACGTCACAGTACACAAAACCATTGGGAAGCCTGTAATTCATTTGAATCTCTTTGTCCTTGATACTCCCGGTAATCCTTTGGATTTCTAAATCGGTTGCGCTAATAGAAATTGTTTATTTTTTCAAAACACCAACCAAACAGTCTTATATTAGCCCTTTTTTCAATGTTTCTTGATTTTTTTTCATTTTAAAAATCGTTACCGTATGGAAATGAAATGCATATTTAAAAAAAAAATCAATTATTTTACTAGTTTGTAATTCTAAATTTCTTAATGATTAAAATTTTAATTAGGTAGTTCATTTGAAATGTTTGAAAAACATTTCAATTCTATGCACTAATAAATTTCTGAATGATTTTGAACCTGTGATAGTGCCTGATTTGGTTGGGTTTAATTATTAACCCTCTTCTCTATTCTTTATGTATTTATTCGTTAGGCAAAAATTGCATTTTTGTAAATATTGTATACAGCTAGTAGCCAATTACTTCCTCATCTCCCCCAACTTTTTTTTAGGATAAATAACCATATTCTAGCAGATGACATAAATAACATTTACCAAATTAATATTGAATAATAATTATATAATATAGTAATAATATTGAAAAAGATAAAAAACGTTTACGTAGCCTATCAATATACAAATGGAAGTATTGAGTACAGACATCAATTCTACCGAAAGTCGAATTTTTTATATTGTTTCTACAACGTTATAACTATTTTAATATTTCGATAGAAAAAAAAATAGACAAAAGTTAACAACGTCATATTACGTCAGGAGTACAATTTTACTATAAAAAACTGCATAAACGTAATATTACGTCAAGGACCGAAAAAGGGGTTTAGTAAAAGAGTTCTTGACGATTTAAATAATGTAATTTTTTTGAGAACATTTTTCATCTTTAATTTTTTTACTAACGGTCCGTAAAGAAAAAAATAATTTGAATTTTTTCAAATTCTTTGTTCACGAATTTTTTTTTCAAATATTTAAAATATTGATTTTTTCTTGCTAATCTATAAAGAGGAAACGTTAGCAAAAATCTTCTTTTTTTTTGTTATAAATGAGTCTGTGGAATGCCATTTACGCACCCTCCATAAATCGGGGGAGTGTCGGACACGCACGGGTTCGGCTAGATGTTATTAAGAATCTATGTGTACCCGCACCCTACCGACTAAAGCTCCTATCTTACCGTTTCTCCTCCTCCTTCAGGAGGTGCCTTTAGGGTCCAGGGGGTCCAGAGTCCCCGTACTTCATCACTGTCGCCCAACCGCACAAATGCAGACGCACGACGGCTCTACAGGGGACTGTCCTTCGCCCCTTCACCCTCAGGTCACTTTCTTCGTCTGAGTTACAGGTCTTTTATATGCAATTCTGATTCCTTGCTGGGTGATCTTCACTCCTCTTGCTGATCTGGGTGCTAAATCAGGCTCTATCCTATTCTTTACCATCTATCGCTTTAGTTTTCAGGATACTTGTTGCTAGGTGTTTTACCTTGTCCCATTCCCCTCTTCCTATCAACATGTATGGACCTGTTTCTTCCGGAGATAGCCAGCTTAACCCGACTTCTTGTCGACCACATCCCACCGCTGGCATTGGTAGACGGTGTGCTCAACGGTATCTTCAAGATCGCAGTACCTGTATAGAGGAGACGCTCTCCTGTCAAATCGATGCGGGTAGGCTTCAAACTCGCCATGTCCAGAAAGCTGCGTGATATAGAAACCTACCTCACCCAGTCCTCTCTGCACCCATATATCTATTCTCGGAATTACGTGTCCATTCACCAGTAGGTGAGCAAAAATCTTAGGAACAGCTGAAGTAATCGCTACCAAATTTTAAAAGTAGCTTCATTATATAATGTCGAATGTCTTAGGCTACATTAAAATGAAAATTTATTTATTAAAACGTGTAAATAATAAATAATCCATTACATTGCTGCTCTTCTCATTTGGGCTGCTAAATTCTTATTATACTTTCTTATGGCCAACCGCTTCCGCAGTTAAATTGACACCAAAAGTCATTAGATATCAACCAGTTATTTTCGTCAGCATATCTGATTGTGAAAAATATTCATCGTTTTTTCCAAAATATTCTTCTACTCTGATTTCACTCGATTTTTGTTTATCCATCGGGACAAAACTTTGTAGTTCAGCTTATGTTGAAGGTATTAGCAATTTGTTCGGCTTTTTAATTGATCAAATATCTACTTATTTGATTTCCCCAACGCAAATTTTTCGTTTGTAAAATGCCGAAATCCAGATTATAATAAGAGGTTGTGAGTCATTAATAATTAACGCTCAGCAAAAACTACTGATTATAAATTGATGAAAATTTTTTATACAAGATCTTCTTAGTGTAATTGTACACTAAGGAAGATTTTTGTTTTTGAAATTCCGAATTTAAAAAGTTAAAATGAAGTTACAATGAAAATAACTATTTTTTTCTTTTTTTTTTAATTTCTTGGTATAATTGAAGATATCAAGTTGATTTTTCTTGCGTATAATCTTCATGTGAATACCTTTCTTTTTCCTGTTTTGCCTCCGGTAACTACCGTTTAGATAATACTTCAGAGGATGAATGAGGATGATATGTATGAGTGTAAATGAAGTGTTTTCTTGTACATTCTCAGTTCGACCGTTCCTGAGATGTGTGTGGTTAAATGAAACCCAACCACCAAAGAACACAGGTATCTACGATCTAGTATTCAAATCCGTGTAAAAATAACTGCCTTTACTAGGACTTCAACGCTGGAACTCTCGACTTCCAAATCAGCTGATTTGGGAAGACACGTTCACCACTAGATCAACCCGGTGGGTTTCGTGTGAATATCTGAAAACAAATTTCTAGTTTTTTTTAAAAATTCGACATTGAAAGGGGTGAAAAAAGATAACATTTTGAACACTGATTGCAAATATTACCCATTTCCGATTATATTAAATGAGATATTTAGTAGATTTGAGTTCGTAAGTACTCTTCAGATAAATATCGAAAAACCAATTCGGGTTTTTCAATTTTGATTTTTTAAGGTATGCGACGGTGTACAGCGCGGCGGTTGAACCAGCACATCCACTGCCACTGTTAGTGTAGGTGCGATGTGACTGGCTGTACATGTTTCCAGTTACTTGACGTATAAAAAAGATATAATAAAAAAAATTGACTGCATCGGGAAATGCATGTAACCAGATAGAGCTAAATTTAAATTCGTCGGCTGGTTTTTTTTATATTGAGAAAAGTATAGATATATTACCTCACGTTATTCTAGTAATTTTATGTTTAATGTTACATTATTAATTAGATATATAACAAATTTAATGCAGTTTTAAGTTAATTATATGAAAAGAAAAGTAATTAGTTTTTTATTATTACTATTATAATTATTACGTAATATTTGATTGTACAACTGTAATATTTACTAATTAAAGAATTATAATTACGTATTTATTGTTTCTTAACATTTTTATGTACAGTATTACAACGAATTAAGATTATTATTATTATTGCTATTATTATTATCCTATTATATTATTATTATTTACAGTTATATAACGTTATTACAATAATCCGTGTATTTCCTTACATGTGTATGCTGGTTTGCATTATCATTGCAGATTAATATTTAATTTTTTATTATTATTGTTTTATTACGATATTATCTTATTTATTATTATTTTAATTTAAAAAATGAATTAATTAGATTATCTACTTAGATATAATGCACTCTATTTATTTGTTGAGGTAAGTTACGTACATTATACTTTTTGTTTTTCGATAATTTTTATGTCGAGGGTGGTCATATTTTATTTTTCTGTGTTTCAAAATCTACTAACTACTATGCGAAATGTCTCGAGGAGTTAATCGGCACCATTGTTTTCAGTAATGGAAATTAGATGAATTAAGAGCTGAGAAAGATTTTTGAGAAAAACGAAGTTCGATTTATTTGCGATTCGTTTACATTTTTATAATTGTTTTCCTTTTTAATGTTTCTTAATAATGTTCAATGAATTTCAATTTATATAATTTCAGTTTATTTCTAAAATTTGTCCTTTTAAATTCAAAAATTAAAAGACAAACTTTAATTTTTCCTTTTATTGGATGGCCAAATTAAATTAGAATTGGCCTGTAATAAAAGAGGCCAATTTAGATTGGTTTCTTCTATTTGAATTATTTAATAATCAGATTGTAGAATTATAATTAATCCGCTTTCTATTACTAGTAAATATAGTTGCGTAGTTCCTGCGAGCGAAATTTTAGAAGATGCAATAAATATTTTTTATTTTGTGTTTATGAGAATCGGAAAATCTGTTGTGTAGATTAAGACTTAGCAGACAATCTTATTGTTACATTATTTTTTTAGATAGTGAGTGACGTAATTTTACGTAGCAAGCGTAAGATATTATACTGCTTATATAATAAAAATGTTATCAATAAATTAGATGAATAAGTTTCACATAAAATTGAAGGAAAACCCCGTTATAATAATAAATTCAGACTGTAACATAATTAAATATCAAGAAAAAAATCGTGGAAAAGCATTATCCACAGGAACGGTATTACGTAGTAAAAAATGATAAATAAAATAAAAGACTAATTAAAGTTCACATTAACGATAGGAATAATTAATTTATGTATAGTATTTATGCAATTATGTGTTGATCGTAATTAAGTTTTAAAATAAATATTAAATTAGCTATTTTTTAAAATATTTATTAACCGAGTAATTTTTGTCTTTTACAACTCTACTATATATGTAAGCACTCATTAGACCAAGTGAACAGTCTTAAGTTGGAAGTTTCAGCGGTTTAGATGTTTTTAAAAGCTATCTTTACGTTTTTGATTGGGATTGCCTAAAACATCAATAGTTTTCTTCTTTTTTCTTTTAAAAATCATATTATTTTTTAAAAAGAGAAATATTCGTTTCTTTATTTCGGAAATATTGCTTATTTGATAATAATCATTACTTTCAATATATATTATTTCGTCCTTATTTACTGATGGTGATTGTGTAATAGTCGAAATGACCATCTTTTTTTTTTCAGAATATCCCCTATACCTTGGGGATTACATGTTAGGTGGAAGTTTATATTTTTTCCTTCTTCTCCCCGGGCCAGATCCTGTAGTTACACAGCCCAGGGGAGTGTCCTTTACTCTAACGGGCCTCCTCGTCTCGACCCGCCGGTCGGATCTCACTTTGCACCCGCCTCAAACCCCCAGAGTAGGATCCACCAGGCCCGGCTATGCCGTCCCTGGGTTCCCACTCCGGCAGCCGGGACTCGCCCTTTATCATAAAGTTCTGTGGTTCGTATTGCAGTTGAGGAAAAAGCCATATTTGTAGCGTATCAAGATAGTTCATTCCAGACACAAATGCTTCCGCGAAAAAAAAACGGCCAGTAAACTTGCCCTCGAGATACGGCACAAATCATTCAGTTTTGGGAATTTCGTTCACACTGCAATATTTCGTGAGGATTTTCTGATTTCCAGATACGCACATTATGAGTGTTTACTTTTCCATTAATATGAAATATTGATTCTCACCGAATACGACACGATATAGAAAGTCTTTATCGGCAAGGTGCATCGTTTCATTCACGAACGTCGCACGGAAACCGTAATCTGCAGGCTTTAGAGCTTGTAACTTGTAAACGATATGGACGCCGTTGTAAGCGTTTTCTTAAAACCGTCTAAACAAGACATCACTGGAATTGTTAATTTGCGGTTTGCCTTCCTAACGGATTTCCTAGGACCACGCACAAAAGAACATTCAACATTGTTTTTGGACACACGCGGTCATCCTGTACTCTTCCCTTTATAAATACGGCTACTGGTTTCAAATCGTTTATACCATCTACGAATGTAATTGTCACTCGGGGATCACAACGGAACGCACGTTGAACGGTAATTGCAGATTCACACGTGGCAAACCGCAAAACACAGTACGCTTTCTGTTGGGTGTCGCCATCTTTGTTACTTTCGCTTTCAAGCGTAAGGTACAGGAAACACTTGAAATCAGCTTGTGCATTGCTGAAACTTTTCGAATTTCTCTTTCATTTCATTATTATTTAATAATGTATATATATAATTATTAAATGTATGTGAAAACTGAGAAATATTTCATAGCATTAATTTATTGATTTTTTTGATTATTTTCTTAAAAATTAATTTTACTCGATTGCTTCCCCTCGAGTAAGGGAGTTCATAATGAAAAAATATCTTTTTCGCAATTTAATATTTTTAATCCTCGAAACGTATTTTTTTAAACAATAAAGTCACTGAAAGAATTCTATTCCTCCCCTGATGACGGACCACCCAAATTAAAAAAAAAAAAAAAAAAAAAAAAAAAAAAAATCGTAATTTTTTTTTATTTCGATAATCATTAAAATTAGAAATAAATATATTTATATAATAAAAATGTAAAGAATCTGATGTGGCCACCACATGACTTTCTTATACGCCTATAGTATTACATATACACATTTTTAAAGTATATAACATTTTATTTCATTATTAACTTTTGGTATTTTTTCTTTTTTTTTTATTATTATTGAATTATTATTTATCGTAATTTTTTTTACAATGAGAGGTCAATAGTTATTAGTTCATTAATATATTTTTAATTAAAAAAAAAGTAAAAAAAAAATGGAGATGAAGTCTGATTCGTATTGATGTGTCTTCTTCCCTTTCTAAGATCCAAGTACTTCATTAATTAAAATTTTATTTGGCTATAACTCTGAATCAAATGAAAATAAATTACACTTATGATATATCGATCAAAATCTCTCAATGAAGGCTTACTACTGCAGTTAAGAAAAAGTCCAAAATCCAAATTTTGTTTAGATTTTGGGCTTTTTTGGACACTTTTGGTTCAGTCCGAACATTTCCCCTCATTTTTTTTTTTGTCTTTTGGAATCTGTAGTTCATGAAACGTCGAAAAATAAAAAAATCCCGTTCTTTGAGTGATTACCTGATTAAACAGAATTAAAATTCTTATTAACGTCCTAATTCTTTTTGACTGCTTAACTGATAACAGTATATACCAGTGATTCCCAAAATGCGCGCCGCGGCTTCTTAATAGGGGCCCCGCGAAATATTCTAAAAGCTTCATAATTAATTCAACCAAGACATTTATTTATTTTTATTTCTTACTTACGAGTAGTCATACTTTTACTTAGGATAGGGCACCGTGGAAAAATCTTAATTGAAAAAGGACGCCGCGACTCGGTAAAGTTTGGGAACCTCTGGTATAGCATAAAGCTATGATGCCAGGAAGGTAGAAGAAATCATTACCTTGAGTATTTTGTGGTTTCCTTTTTCTTCCTTGCAAGAATTAGTTCTTGGAGGAACATTCCGTAATTTTTGTTATATATCCCAATTATGAAAATTAATCAGATCTAATACTGTAATTTTTTTTTACATTTCATCTCTTTTTATTACGGATGTGTGTATGTGACACACACACACACACACACACACATCCGTAATAAAAACGGATTGTGTGTGTGTATGTGTGTATATATATATATATGTGGTTATATGTTAACTGTAATAATTATTATTGTTTCACCTTGGAATTTAACAGAATGTTATGTCTGTATTAAAAAAATATATATTACAGAGACCAGGTAATAAATGTTTATTACTTAACTTGTATCTATCTAGTTATGTTAAAACTGTTTCAGTATTATTTTTATAATTTTTTTTTTTTTTATAAGAGTAAGTTGATAAAATTTACTTTTTTATTAAATTGTTTATTATTGCAATATTTAATTTTGTTTACAATTAACGTATCATAGTTTTTTTTTACAGTATAATTTAATTACAGCCATGTTAACCTTGCATCTGTTATCTGTTGTTTTGATTTTATTATTTTCCGACCTTAAAGTGTTTTGTTTGATACTTTATTATATATTTGTATTGTATTTTTGCCGATGAATTTAAAGTTTAAATTATTTTATAACGATAAATTGTTTTTATTTCTTATAAAATTTATCTCTGATGAAATTTTTCTTATAAGAAATTTTTTTTTTTATGTTTAATTGATTTTTTAGGTCCTTGTATGATGTACAAGAAAAGAATCTACAAAAATGTATTTTTACCGACTTTTCGGAAAAAATGGTATTACTTTCCGTCGCGTGGTGGGATTTGTGGATGAAAATGAATTTTCTTTACGTTTTCAAGTATGTGGACCACAAAAATACCGCTCATTTAAATTGGGGTTTCCTTATATATAGGCGTATGTATAAAATTTTGTTGCTTGAGAATTACTGGTTCAATTTCATTTAAATTTAAATACGATGTAGTATATTTGAAGTTGTGCAAAATTTGAAGAAGATTGGTTGAATCGTTCTTGAGCTACGCTAAATTTAATCTCGAAGATATTTGGGGGGGGGGGAGAGAAATTGGACGGCCTCCGTGGCGCGAGTGGTAGCGTCTCGGCCTTTCATCCGGAGGTCCCGGGTTCGAATCTCGGTCAGATAAGGCATTTACACACGCTCCCAAAATTGTCATTCATCTCATCCTTTGAAGTAATACATAACGGTGGTCCCGTAGGTTAAAAAAATAATAATAAAAAGTTAAAAGCGTGGTGAGATAGAAGTTTTAGTCGGTAGGGGTGGATAACATCTAGCCGAACCCGTGCGAGTCCGATACTCCCCCATTTATGGGGTGTGCGTAAATGGCATTTATCCGACTCATCGACAAAAAAAAAAAAATTGGAACGTTAATGTTTCATTTTCAGTTGTTAGCAATATTAAACCAAATTTAAAAAAAAAAATATTAAAATTAAATTAACTAAAAGTAGAACTGCACAAGATTTTTTCTTTTCATCTTCTTCATGCATGTTTCTTGCTTTATATATTCCTTTCGAAACAATTATTTTTTTTTAATATGGCTTGATTTTTATTATGCTTATAAATATTTTAAATATAAAAGTAAATATTTCTTTTACTTCCAAGAAATGTTTTTTTTTTTTTTTGAAGCTGACATGAAGGATTGATTAGTGTTGGGTTCTTTAACGTCGATTTAAAAATATAGAAATTGAATCTATATATATAAAAATGAATGTTTGTCTGACTGTCTTATGCCTTCCTAAACCGTTCATCCGATTGCGATGAAATTTTTGGGAATGGTTGGACGCATGCCAGGGAAGGTTTCTGAATTAGTTTGGACCCGCTAGGTGGCGCTGGCGTCGAGATATTTCGAAAAATTGTATTTATGGACCGATTTGGTTCATTTTCAGAATATGAATATTAGTTACGCGAAAAGAAATATTTTTGCAAAAACTATACCCGCTAGGGGGCACTGTTGTCGAGATATTTACGAAACAAACAAATATACAAACAGACCTTTTATATATATATATAAAAGGCAATGTTTGTATGCGTGTTCGCTACAGACCAAAAAACTAATGGACCGATTTACGCGCGGGCAAAAGGGAAAAATGGAAAACGGGGAAAAAGGGAAAAGGTGGAAAGAGAAAAGGGGAAAACGGGAAAGAGTAAAAAGGAAACTACAGAGGGGTAAGCGAGAAGGGGGAAACGGAGAAGTTGGAAAGTGAAAAGGGGAAGGAGAATAAGTAAAACGTAAAATTTTGTGAAGTTCCGTAATGTTCAGTTTTTTAATTTTTTTATAAAATTTACAATTGTGTTCCTTTAAACTCTTTCTCTCTCTCTCTCTCTATATATATATATATATATATATATATATATATATATACACACATAATATATATATATATATATATATATCTAACACAAATCTTGCAATGGCGAAGCATTGCCGGGTCCGTTAGTACTTTATAAAACAAAGTATTATGATTTTTCTTTTTTAATAGGAACAGATTTTTGTAGGTCTATTTAAATTTTGAATAAAAATAGTTTAAAAAATAAATAAATTTTTTTAAGTTTTGATCTAAAAACAACTAAATTTAGCTATTAAACATTAGTAATTGTTTAGTTGTAATATCTTTTTTACCATTTCGTACAATCCTAGTAACGAATTAGGTCATATTTAATCAAAAAGATTTTCACGCAATTTTCTGAAGATATTAAGTAAAAAAATAAATAAATAAATAAAAAGTTTATAGAACAAAGGCCATAGTATAAAATTAAATCATGTTTATATTTTTCCGGTTATACTATTAAGCGAATTATTTAACATTAAATTCATCGGTAAAGATATTCCGTTGTTATTATCTGTTATGACTGAATTATATTTTATTATAATTACATAGCTTTTTTGGTAACGCATCGCTGCCCAATTATTTTCTAGTCTAACCACTAGTTTTTTCATACTAATGAAAAAAATATTCTACTTACCATTCATGATAAAATAACAGATAAAATTGACTATCAGATAACATAAGATGGACTTATTGTTTCCAGTCACATTTTTAAAATTCGGTATTTGTTCTATTTTTAGTCAGATCTTACTTTTTTATATGCATTTTTCCCCTTCCAGGAAACACGCTAAGTCAGAGTTATAGTAGAACGTCTTTTCATTTTCTTTCATCTTTAAAAGATATGATTTATCGGTTTTCAATTCTACTGGAAAGTCAAATATCTGTGAATGTATTTCATTTATCGTAACAGTTTTGATATATTTTTTGCAAAAGAATTAAAAAATTTAACGCGAGATAGGACAATTTTATTTGTTAAAATAACGATTTATTTTTAAGGAATTAATTTAACCTAACTTTTACAAAAGTAACAAATGTTCTATACCAGGTTTATTATTGATAGTGAGATGTAAAATTGTTTCCAGTACCTTAGTCGAGTTTATTGTTGTATATCAGCATATTAAGTCTACCAGCATGCAGTTATTATTATTATTCAGTCCTTTCAAGTCCTCATCGTAGATGCTATATTGTAATAAATGTTACGTACTATAAAAAAATTCAGTTCTAATTGTATCTCTAATATCATAATCTTATATACATTCATTTGAAGGGTGAAACATGTAAATTAATAAATTTGTCAACCTCCCTTTTTTATGAGAATTACGTATTTATAAATACGAGTACATTGTTTCACGCAATAAAGGACGGATTTTTCATTCGTCTGAGGGAAGTGTCAGAGTCTTTTTACACATCATTTTTCAAAAATATGTAAAAATAAATATATAAAAAGAACCTAAATGGAACTCTTTGAAGAATATTTCAAAGTATAATAACGAAAGATTATTGCTAAGTTAAAATGTTCACGATATAATATCGAAAAAGATACTTTCAAATATCTAATATAAATCTTTCAGGAAAAAAGATCGTTTTCAATACAACAAATAAAATATTCAAATTCTTTCAGTATACTAACAAAATATACACTTATTAATATAGAGACGCAGAACAATATCATTTGAACATTTCTGATTTTGGGGAAACAGACTTTCTATTTTCAGTTCATTGGTACTCTACCGTTACCCACAGCAGTTTTACAATAAGTTTACATATATATCTTTCAATTTTTTTTTCTTTGAAAGTTTGTCGTTATTCTTTCCTTATCCAAATAATGAAAAAGAAAAGACGCGCGTACGTATAAATTACAAAGGAAGTATAATGTGTGATCGGTTGAAAGTCGGTATAAGTCGTTCACGGACGCCTACGTCACACTAAACCGGTTTGGTTGCCGGTCTCAGTGGCGCAAGTGGTAGCGTCTCGGCCTTTCATCTGGAGGTCCCGAGTTCGAATTCCGGTCATGCATGGTATTTTCACTATTTCATTACACAATTACTATTTCATCTCATCCTCTGAAGCAATATCCAAACGGTGGTCCCTGAAAGTAAAAAAAAAACTGCTTTAGTTTTATCGTCTATGTTTCCTTACAGCCGCACGACCTCCAAAAATAAAAAAAAAATAAAAATATATATATAATGAATACTTCGCGACCTTTCAACCCCAACCCGGTGAAACCTAGTTAAAACTATTTAACTGTACTGATAGGGACGGGTATGAACATGCTTGTATGAAGTGTATAGATGTGAGCAATTTACACATTCCAGTTTGATGTATACGTGCGCCTTGTAATTTGGCTTGGTTACATAATACTCTGTGTGAGAGCGTCATGTTCGAACATTCATATGATACGTTTGAACAGGTCGTGCTTTCAGCAGTATAAAGGAGACGTAAGGGTATTGTAGAACGTCAGTTTAGTTTTGAATGCGAAGCGTGCGTCTAGTGCTTTTAAGTTTTTCAAAAATATAGTTTCATTGAGAATAATAATAACTGAGGTTTAGGTTTTTTAGTTTTCGGTCAAACGATGTAACTTTTTTTTAAAATTAAATTCTTTTGCAAAATGGATAAATTTGTAAAAAAAAACGAAATGGGCCATCTACAACCAAAGAAATGACAAGAGAAATCCATCTACAACCAGAGAAATGAGATAGGTAAAAAGACAAGATTGTACAATGACAGTTACTTAAATGATAAGTTAACCTCATCGGAAGGAAAGCCAAAGTACGTTGAAAGATGAAACCATAAAGCCAAGAAAATAATTTGAAACTTAAGAACTAAACCAAATCCTTGGAAATAAAAGCAAACCCTTGGAATTTTCCAAACGGAACGGAACGCAAGATTGGCGGGAGTTTCAATATTTCTCCCTACAGATCGCAGAGCCTGGACAATGTCCCTTGCTGCTGTATCTTTCTATTATCGGGCGGATTTCATCGGTTATTTAGTGGCGGTTATAAATTTTAAGTCTTATTTATGGACGGATTTGGTAATTTGCGTTCCTATCCGTATGGACCGTGGTGTAATTTATTTACCGGTTCTGACCGTGATAGACTAATCTTTTGAGCCTAGTATTCCCGGCGTGATTCACCTTCAGTCCATTCGCTGAAGTACTTTCGGTACTAGCACCTATATGGGCTAGCAGGAGTGCGCCTACCGGAGCTCTAGTTATTTGGAGGGAGAAATGCGCCCCGTTCTCCGGAGGGAGTCGGATATGCTGACTAAATGAAATTGTGGTCTCTTCGTGGGACGGTGTGCGGTGTTGTCTAGCTTTTTATAGTTTTATCAAAATTTAATTGCGAAAACGGCCACTTTCGCGGCCGGAATTTTTGTGCGGTTTCCATTTATAGGTTACGCAATGTAGAGGTTCCTAAGCCTGGTTTGTCATTTTTTTACTCTCGTACCGCCTCTTCACGGTGGTTCGTTTAATACGCCATGAGGCCGTTTTCTTATACCCTGTGGTGTACGGTCCTCTCGGGAGATGTCCCAGAGATGGCCGTATTCAGACACGGTCGCTCTTCCGAACAGTCTGCGTGCGTGCGCCACTCCCACCTCGGATGCGGTGTGTACTTCCGCATCGTAGCGAAGAGTGACGTTTCTGACGAACCACGGTGGTCCAAATAGCGTCCGGAACGCTATGTTTTGGACGGCTTCTAATTTCTTTTGAAGCGTGGAGTTCAACAAAGCTCCCCATGCCTGGTAAGCATATGTTAGAATCGGCAGGACGTATGGGCTGGCACTGTTCAGTACTGGGTATAGTTAGGGCCTCACGGCCTTTGCCCTTTGGGTCACATATTTAACATGTTCTCCTAAGGTAAGCCGTTTGTCCAGGACTACTCCCAGGTCTTTTTCAAGGTCAAAGGGGATTTTCTCTCCTGAGATTTCCAGCTGCCTGGCTGGAGCACGTGTCTTGTATGTGAACATCACTGCCACCGATTTTTCACCGTTGACCTTGATTCTCCACATATCGAGCCACGGCTCTAACGATTAGAATTTTCCAAAAGATAATTATATAGGTTGAGAAATCAACAAGCTTCTATTTGTAAAGGGATACTAATTAAGGATTATAATAAATATACACTTGAGGCATCTTAGCTCGTATCATTAAGATAAGGAGGGATCAATCAAAGAAAATGTTTTGCATTCAATTCTTGGTCATGCAACATGACAATGTCTTTTTGATGATCTTTTATGAAAAGCTGCTAAAACTATAGCGTAGATTAAATAAAATGTATTGCAGTATATGGTGATGGTGCAAAGGCGCGATAATAGGAAAGAACAGTAAATTTCGGATAAAAATTAAAAGATCGTCTTATACAAACATTTTTTGAAAAAAATATTTTTCTTACTTTGCCTTTAATATAGGGGATGTTAGATTTTGTGAAAATTTCTTAAGCTTAACCTGTTTATAAATAATTTTAGTAAGATCTTTCTTAGAATTTATTATCTACCTCTAAAAAATGTATATTCTATTCTTGACTCTTAACTCTTTTAATTTTTATTATTAACTTGGGAAATTCATGCAATACTTTACACCCTTTTTTTTAATAATTTATCACGGTTGGATTCGAATTATTTGAAAATGTTTTCACTCTCGATTCTACTTCCAAGAAATGTTAATAAATCGTATAGAAAATTCTATCGTAGCAGTAGAATATTATTATTTATAAAAATAAATTCTAATTCATTTACAGTTTTCTTTTTCTCCACGTTGATAAATACTGGATTCACAACAAATTTTTCTACATTTATATTTTTTAATTATGTTTTTAATCCGATGTTTATATTGTCGTACATTTCAACGAAGCAGAGATCTGTGAAAACGGTTAATTTAGAGGAAAAGATTGGGAAGTTAAGCGGTTAGTATATAAGAACTTATTTTCATAAATTAAAAAATATTTTTATTTATTGATTTTTTTTTTAATTTAAATATTTTAAATTTAGATATTAAGGTTCCAATAAGCCCTCGTAAAAAAAAAATGTTTATTTTTATTACGATGTATATTTATTTTGTTATTATGCAATGTTATTAAATATACACGAGAGATGTAAATATAACATTGAGTGCGTGTGCTTGTAATACTAATAAAATTAAATTCCAAGAGGGTTGAAATATTATGTGTAGGTAGGTGAATAAGGGTTGAATGTTAAAGCGGGAGAGTTGTAGTAGAAAATCTAGGGGTAGAAAAACTGTTGTGTGTCGACGGGGGGTTGGATGGTCGGTTTGTAGGTAGGTATGAAAGTCAGCGACTGAGTGAATCATGGTTGGAATGCAGCTAAAGGTGAACAAGGTAGAGTCAAGACTTATATTACGGGTACAGGGATACAGGCAAACGTTGTCTGTTTAAAGGGGGTATGGAACCTCCAAGAGCTTAACAGCAAGTCTAACGCGTTACAGCAAAAATCATATTATAATATTACACGTGTATGTGAATAGGAAGTTTATAATACATGGGAATATAGTAGAAAAAAAGAAAAAATGGAACGGTGCATTTTTATATTACGGAATCAGAACGTATCTTTACCCTACTCAAGCGCGCTTATGTGGTTTTTTTTTTGTTTTTATAATATATTTTTATATTATTCTGTTACGTTTTGCATATTTGTGCCGTATGTATTCTGTTTCTATTTTTTTTCTCTACGAATAAACTGCAGTAAATATGTTCACGCATCGAGAAGAAATTCTGAGAATAGAATATTATCCGGTAAACAACAGAATTAGTTTTCCTCTAAAACAAAAAAAAAAATTAATAAAAATAATATTTAAGTCCATGCCGCTTAACTTAAAAAAAATGGATAAACGTTTTTTGAAAATTATTCAATTTAACCCCCGATTTATATTATTAAAAGTTGGCTTTTAACATGTAAAAAAAATTGAACAAATTTAACATAGCTTTGTTAATAGTATAAATTATAGGTATATTTCAAATTAAAAAAAAAATTTAAACAATTTAAAAAAAATTCAATTTTGTAGAGTTTCATATATATACCAGGTGCGACAATAAAGTAATGAGACTGATTTTTCTTTGCAAGATGTGGCAACCCTGCAGCTTGCGTAGGCACACCATCTTTGGCCTTGGTCTATAAGCTACTTCTAGTCCAAGCGGCACATTGATGCAACTGCTCGGTCGTGAGTTGTGCTGTAATAAGTGAACACGTGTTTGTGTCTCTCGTCACAAAAATGAAACCGCAAAATATTGCGCGACGGTATGCCGTTTCTTTTTGCGTTAAATCGGGTGAAAACGCGACGACAACTTACGGTAAGCTTCAGAAGGCTTTTGAAGAGGAGGTTATGTCAAGAGCTCAAGTTTTTCGGTGGCATAAAATTTTTAGCGAAGGCAGAACGAATTTCTGCCTTCAGAAAAAAAAAAGACCGCAGTGGACGACCATCAACCTCACGGACAGATGTCAACTTGACCAGGGTGCGTGAAATCGTAAGATCTGATCGAAGATTATCCGTGAAAATGATTGCAGAAGAGCTCAACATCGATCGAGAAACGGTTCGTCTAATATTAACTGAAGATCTTGGTAAGAAAGATTTGTGCAAAAACGGTTCCCAAAAATCTCACACAACAACAGCGAGAAACACGGAAAAATGTGGCAGCCGATCTCTTAGAGCAAACGGAAATCGATCCAGATTTGTTGGGCCGTGTTATCCCTGTGATGAAGGTTGGTTTTTTCAATACGATCCAGTGACAAAACGCCAAAGTTCGTAATGGTGCTCAAAGGGATCGCCCAGACCAAAAAAAGGCCGCATGTCAAAGTCAAAAGTGAAATGCATGCTTGTGTGCTTCTTCGATTCCAAGGGAATTGTTCGTAAAGAGTGGGTGCCTCCTGGACAAACAGTTAACCACGAAGACTTCGTAAACGAGTTCTTCGTGTCCGTGCCAACACTGCTGATAATTGGATTCTGCATCACGATAATGCGCCATCCCATACTGCTCTGTCAGTACAGCAATTTTTAACCTCAAAACAAATTTCAGTATTACCACAGCCACCTTATTCACCAGATATCGCTCCGTGCGACTTTTCTATTTCCAAGAGTCAAAATGGCGGTCAAGGGACACCATTTTCAAACAACACAAGATGTCCAAAAAGCTGTGACGAGGGTCTTGGAAGATATTACAGAAGATGAGTTCCAGAAATGTTACCATCAATGACAGAAGCGCTGGAATAAGTGTGTTCAATCAGAGGGGAACGACTTTGAAGGAGACAACACTAAAAATGACTAAAAAGGTAAGCAACATTTTTTTTCACATCAGTCTCATTACTTTATTGTCGCACCTCGTATATATATATTTGCAACGCGTGCCACAGGCACGCCTCTGCATCTAGGCCCTACTGGCGGGCGGCGTCTTGGAATGGGATTATTATGTGGCCAAAATTGATTATCTCTTGTGTAAAAATGTTTTTTTTTGAATGATGAAAATTGATCAAGGAAAAGCGAAAAAAAATCAGCAAATCTTCCCAATTAAATCTGGTTTAGATCGGTTTAGGCGTCTTTTACAGATTACACACTCTCAACATTTTCATCAAGATTCATAATATCCATATGCAAATTCACTCTGTACGAAAGCTGAAAACTTAAATATTAATCAAATTAATTTATTTATTATTTAGTAGCAGACCCGGCAATACTTTGCTGTTTGCTAGTATTGAGTATAGTACTGGTATATGTAGATTAAATGAACACAATTGAAAGTTTGATAAATCATTAACAAAATGAACATTACGGAACTAGCAAAATTTAACCTTTCCCTTTTTCCTTTCTCCCTTTCCTTTTCCTCATTTTCATTTTTACCAGAATCCCTTCCCTTTCCCCTTATATCCCTCTTTCCCTTTCCTTCCCCATTCTCTCTCCCTTGCTTTTCTTCCCACTTCCTCTTTTCATTTTTTTCTCCTTTCCATTTCCTATTTTCCATTTTCCCCTTCTTTCCTTTTACTTTTTTCGACGTTTCCCTTTTCCGATTTTTCCCTTTCTCCCTTTTTCTCCCCTGCGTAAATCGATCCAGTATTTTTTTAGTCTATAACGGACACACACATCGGAAACATTGAGATGGAATCGTAAAATATTTAGTATAGCGCTGTTTTTAAAAAAAACATGTTTTTACCTGTCAAAGGTGTGACCATCTTAGGTATATAAAAACACGCGCGTATTCGAATGCAACGTTTTGTCAAAATTTCAATGCCAGCGGTGCAGAACTTACGGAGATTTAAGATTTTGAACAAACGAACATTTATATTTTTATTTATGTATATATATGTTATATACACTTTACGAAGCAAATTACCGTAATACGAAACTAACCTTCCTTGACACAATAGCAAAAGTGAGATTGGCTTCAAAATCAATAAATCACTAAGAAGGATATATAGGATTCAAAATTCTTCTAATTTTCACCATTATTGTTTACCATTTGATTTTACCCACGTGTTTTGACTATATGTATGTTTAATTGTAACTACAAGGGTAAAAAAAAAAAAAATCACGCACGATTCTAAAAGAAAAACCAATAGTATTTTCAGTATCGATTTATTTGTATCGAAATAGTTAATGCTTTCATTTACAGTCGCATCAACAATTAAAGTCATTAGCAACTTATCAGTGTAATGTAACTGTACCGGAATATGTGTAGTCTTGAAAAAACTCAGGCCGATCGTTCGTGAAACATGTAGTTAATTAAAACCCAACCACCAATGAAACCGGTATTCACAATCTATTATTCAAATCCGAATAAAAGCAACTACCTTTATTAAGATTTGAACCTGTGAACTTCGATTTTGAAATCAGCTGATTTCCGACGAGTTTACCACTAGGCCAACCCGGTCCTTTCCATATAGACCTGACCGATCGAAAATACTTATGTTTTAAGATCTGCTTCGATATGAAATGAATGAATTAGGGTAGCAAAATTTATTAATTTATTTTATAATTATTATTACTTTATTATTTAATGTTTATATACATTTAAGAAAAATCTTATGATTTTTTGACGGGCAGTATGTTCGATCATACAAATTTCCTTTAGTAGGGTAAGATTGTCGCATGTTCGCGGTTCAATCAGGATATTCAGACTAACAAATTACATTTTTTTTTTAAATACAATTTATTATTCTAAAAACATAGAAAATAAAATAAATAATATATAATTTGTATATGACATACAAAATCTTATTCAAATAAGGACAAGATTGTTTAAAGACATAAACCAGAATACAGTCTAATTTACTATAAATGTTAATAACGACCGCTATTGTTAATACCTAATATTGCATTAATAACGTATAAAGTCTAAATTTTACAAATTCAATTCTCTGCAAATGTTATTACTTTTACTGTCTACAATAGAAGTACTCTATACTTTATGAATAAATATAGTACTGTCACTTTCACTGCTGTTCACTAGTAACTCGCCGAACAACTTCCTGCATTCAACTACTGTCAACACTGGAATGCTTGCGATTTACTTTTCACTCGTTGTTACAAAACGCTTACTAATAACGCCGTCACATAATCTCGTCGACCTAGGCCTAGCACAACTACTCGCTTAACTAATAATTTTTCCCATTAATCCTGACAGTATATATATATATATATATATATATATATATATCCTGGTCTGCAGAACCAGTATTCGCCTCATTCCTTAACTGTTGAAGAGTAATAATTTTCATCATCCACGCCCTTGCGTTTTCCCATACATTCCTATTCCGATCCGGTAACCCTTTCTTTCTTTTTCCTGTTTAGCCTCCGGTAACTACCGTTTAGATAATAATCCGGTAACCCTTGTCTTCAGACAACAGCACATGGAGGTGTCATAGTCTGTATTACAAAGAATAGATTGTTAAACGGACCTGTTAGCCTGAGAAAAGGATCTCTTTTAGTTCATTCTGTTTTTCTTTCTTTATTATTATATTCTCGTACTTCTTAATTGAAAGGTATCCGTTACCCTGATCTGTTATATTGATCCTGTTACAAAATATATTTATAGACTAGCATCTCCGTTGCGACTACGGTATATGCTTACTTGGGTTTTCCGTCGCGGTAAATTTTTTTTTTAATGTTTTTTAGTCAAGTACCTGGAGGCAGATTGCGGGCAGCCAGTCGCGTCGCACATAGAGTAACATTGGAAATGGCTACGTTGGTTGAGCCGCCACGCCGTACACTCGCATTCCTTAAAATACCGAAATTCAGAAAACCTTGAAAATGATTTTTAAATATACATCTGACGAGTACGAACATTTGCAAACCTCAGTCTAGTGAATATTTCGTTTAATATAGTCAAAAATGGGGAAACCTTAGAATCATTGTTAAAATTTTTTTTTCCGTTCTTCACCCGTTTCAAGATCGAATTTCGAAAAATCTAGAAATTGGTTTTTAGATTTCTACATGAAAATCAATTTTATATCTTCACATGTTACCGAGAAATTAAAAAAAACCAGCCGGGTTTAAAAAATTTCCAGGTCATTTTAACCTTTTAAAATCGGAATTTCATGAAATTTAATTTTTAAATATTCACCTGAGGATTACACACACCATAAATCAACTTGATGTCTTTATTTTTTACGGAGTATTAAAAAAAAATGCAAATTTCATGTTACTCCATTTTAAACCTTGGAATTTAAAAAAAATCGTTTCTTAGTGTGCGTTTACATCGTAAGAAGAACATGAATACAAAAGTTCATGAATTTTTTTTTCAGTATTTTTTGCTGGGCATTGATGAATCAGTCAGTTGGGAACATATTCTTTTATGTATATAAATATATATACAGATTTATTCATAAAGAATATAACATACTTTCAGGACGTGTTCTACTAGTTAAAATAAAGAAGAAAATTCATACAAATATATGTTCGGAAACGCTTCGTTAGCGATTGTCGGATTGCAAAAGATTTCACCCCAATTTTTTCATCTTCGGAAAATTTAAGACCGGATTGTAATTCTTGAAATCCAACTTAAGATAGAAATTCATTGGCTTTATATGAAATTTGATCCAAAAAATAGAAAAAAAAAAATAAGTCGAAGTCACTTATTTTTTTTTTCTATTTTTTGGATTTTTATTTGGATTTTTCAGGGATTTTTTTTGGCGGAATCGTAAAGAATTTAAAACGTTTTGTAATGTACGATACATTATTGTATTAATTAAAATGAAACAAATGATGATTGGATTAATAGAAAAAAGGGGGAGGTATGGACTACATTTATGTGTGGATTCAGGAGAGTTGAGAAAAATTGAATTCGAGGGGTAAAATACGTAAATGAAATCGTGAGAGCTTTATTGAGGGTTGAGGGTTGAATTAAAATTAATAAAATCCCCTTGTTCTTCCCTCTCTTAATATCTGTCGCTCTCTCTGTTGTAAATATTAGCATTATATCATGGTTTAAAATATAAGTTGTTGAATTATTTAAAAGATTATAACCGTTTATTTTTGTATAGCTTAATCTTTGTTTTATTAATAAAGAGAGTAACTGTTCTAATTTCTTTATTTTTATTTATACGAGTATATATATTTTTTTACAATCGTTCTTCTTAATCTCTATGAATTATTATTTTTATTATATACGTTCCTTAGTTGGAATTCTTTAAATTCTTTGGGCTATTGCTTTTTTTTTTTAATTTATACTCTGGTTTTTTTTACTTAACAGTCAAACGCTGCTTTGCTTCTACCACTTTTTTTTAGCTTTAAGTTCCTTCTCTATTTTCTTTATTCTGTTTTATTATTAATTCAATTTATCCTTTATATAATTTTTTTCTTTCTTTTTTATTTTAACGTCGATTTTTTTGTTTCTTACGTATGTTCATTTATTTTTTTTCTTTTTATAAATTTTATTTGTATACGATTTTTATGGATAAATTAAGGATTAATTCAATTATGTTTTATTACTTTTTTTTTAAATTTCTATTATTTACATAATAAGAGGGTTTCAAAAAAATGTACTCCCTGTTTTCTAGTTCATATCTCGTAAAAAATTTGATATGACGTGAGAGTTTTTGGCTCAGAGAGAGGATTGTTCTAAATGACCACCGGCAGCTTTTATACAACGCCTATGGCGCCGAACTGCACACCGCTGTTAGTGCAGATGGCGTAATGGCAGAACATTACTCGTTTTTTTTTTTTTCACGTAGCTAGTCGATTGTCGCTAGTTTTCTGTTGATACACGTCATTCTTGACGGTCCTACAGAAGTAGAAGTCTAGAGATATCAAATCAAGAGACCGAGGTGGGTACTCAACAGCACTTCTTCGTTTCACCCATCGTCCGGGTAGAGTTTTATCGAGGTACAACCTGACATCTCGATGGTAGTGAGGCGGGGCTTTGTCTTGTTGCACGTAAAAAAGTCCATCGCCCTACAAGTTTTGGATGGTAGGCGACATTCTTGTCTGAAGATATCAAGATACACCTCACCAGTTACAGTACCTTCGAAGAAGAATGTCCGATCAAACTACGCACTAATAGACCACACCGTACAGTAACTCCCGGTAGATTCACTGTCCTGTCCGCATGAGCGTGAGGATTTTCAGGAGCCCAGTAGACACAATTGTGGCGGTTCATAGTACCGTTAAGTTTGAATTGCGCCTCGTCAGTCCACATAAACTTCCCTGCAAATTCCTCATCTTCGCCGACCGTGTGCTGAAACCATTCACAGACTCCATCCTTCGATCTGGGTCGTCCTCATTCATCGCGTGCAGCAGTCTTGCAATATACACTTTACACTTTACACTCTTCAGAATGCGTCTTACACTTAACCGGTTCACCCCGCTTTCGCGGGCTCCTTGGTTCACTTATTTTTGCGGTGATCGGGTGAAATGTTGCAACACCGCAGCACTGGACGCCAGACTTGTAGCTGTTCGTGGTCGACCGGATCTTTTCTTGTTCACATCGTTAACAGTTTTGTCGGCTTCGAATTTATCGCGAATGCGAGTAATTGTTCGAATGTTGGTGGCGCGGTGTTTCCAGTATCACTTCATTACAGCCTTGCTTTCAACAAAGGATAAGCGAACCTCAGCCGTTGTTGCTACTCGACTGTCTTCTGCTGCACCGGCTAATATGACTGGTTCCTTTCACCACCAATCACCCGCGCATGCGCGGCATAAATTGCCAGCTCCGCCTACCACGACAAATTTAATACCTTTCACTACACTACACGTTAGATTACTGAGTGTAAGTCTTTTTGTTTAGATATTATTTAATTACAAACAGTGAGTACATTTTTTTTTTGACTACTCTGTAGTTTAATTTAATCGATTAATTTATTTGAATCTATTATGTAATTTAAAAAAAAATTGTTAATTTATTAAAAAAACATTTTTACTTCAATACTGTACCTTACAAATTTGCACAATGTATATTTTTTAATTACACTTTAAAACGTTATTTCAATAAATAATAATATAATATAATATTTCTCAATACGCGCACAATTCTAAACGCGATCGCAGTGCTGCCTACTTGTTACTTAATCAGTTGTGATTGGTCGTTGTGTTTGACCATCTTGCATTGATCTGATTGGTTTTCCTTTGTTTACATTTCCATCTGATTTATTAGCCTCTTATTTATTAAAAAACTGGTTTCTCTCGATTTTTTGTAACACAATAATAACACAAAATTACGAAATATTTTTCTCAATTTGATCGCAGCACCAACTGTCGGGGCAAACTAAAATTAAAATAGAATATTATTGAATATTCGATACTGCGATGTTAGTGCAGTCTGCCGGATCCAGTGTAAAACATTCCAAAATTAACAACTACTTATAAATAAAAAAAATAATTAAAAAACCATTCTCCAGTGGACCAAATTGTGAATCTAAATTTCTCGAATCCCCTTGAACACACACACAAAATTTCATCAAAATCAGTCCAGCCGTTTAGGAGGAGTTCACTTTCATACACACGCACACAAGAAATATATATATATATATATAAATACTATCACCCCGTCGCTATATGGTTATTTGCATTTGGTCGCCCGCGCTGTATGGTTACTTGGGTTTCCCGTCGTGGTCAGTGGATAAAAAGATTATTCGGTTAGATGGCTCTACAGGACCCGCTAATTGGTTTTTAGATTTACTGTCGCCACTTCGCTCGCGAAATATATAATCAGAATTATAAACATGAATTACCGTCGCAGTGTTACCAAATTTCATAAAGATTGATTCGATAGCGGTAGCATAAAACGGCAAAAATGTAAAAAGCAATTTTTTTTTTACCCCCTTTTAATATTAAAATTTAAAATATCCGATAATGGTTTTTAGATATTTATCTGAAAAGTATTTGTAAGCTCAACTCTAGTGAATATCTACTTTAGTATATTTGGAATCGGGAAAATTTACAATAATTGTTCAAAGTTTTTTTTATTTTTCTTCACTCTCTTTCAAGATTGGATTTTAAAAAAAATTTAGATATCGATTTTTAAATTTTCATACGAAGATTATATACACCAAAAATCAAATTATCACAGAGAAATTTTAAAAATAGTAAAATTTAATGTTGCCCATTTTAATTCGGAATTTAAAAAAAAAGTTAATTAGTTAGCTCTTACGTCGTAAATAAAATGTGTTGATAAATTTTTTTGGTGAACATTTTTTTGTTTATGTATCAGTCACGACATTTTCTTTTATACATACATACATATATTGTTTTTGTTTTTTTTGTTAGAAGTTAACATCTAATTTATTTATTATTACTTTGACTTATGATGACGTGTTTGTGTAGAACACTTTTTTTTTAACAAATTTTGTTATGTTTTAATGTATAATAAAAAAAATGTCTAAAGATTCTGCTAAATATGTCATATCAAGTGCCAAATAAACGATACAAATCTTTTTCTGAGTGAATAAGTTATTCCAAATTATTATTGTAAGTAAAATGTTTTAAATGTAATATTAACAAAAAAGCAGAGAGACATGAAAAAAGTATGTGCTACAACATCTTTCTCTCTAGATTTTGTGATTATTCTACCTTGAAACGTTTTTTTTTTTCATTTGTTTATATAAATATATTTGTTTGTTTTTAATTCCACGTAAAGGATTGACCTAGTAATTTGATACATGTTATTTCATTTGTCATGTTTAAATCTATAACGTATGAATAATCAATAAATCAATGAAAAACAAAAGACTATGATTTTATACATGCTAGAATATTCCCGATTACTTTGTTGTAAATTATGTTAAATTTTTAAGTTTTGTTAGTGGAGGGACCGTCATCTAAACTAATTAAGGTTAGATATTAGGGTTTAACAGTATATTAAAAAATAAATATGATTTAGTTTATAGATATTCAGTGACATTAATTTTAAAGGTTGTACAAATTTCAAAAGTTTCTAAAAATTGAGATTTATCATACCCCTGAATTTCATTTTTTATGATGTTTCATTAAAAAACGACTTAAGGAAATTTTATGTTGTATATTTTGTTTTTTCTTAGTTAGTTGTTCGTAATGTTTTAAAGATATTTTTTTAATTGCCTTTTGATGAAATTTAAACTTTTTTGTGGGTAAACTTTTATGTACGAGTTTATTAAAATAATATAATCTTCCATTCGCCGGCCTTTAGTCTCGGCCTTTCAACCGGAGGTTCAAGGTTCGAATCCCGGTCAGACATGGCATTTTCACACGCATTACAAATCATCCATCTCAAACTCTGAAGCAACACCTATAACAGTGAACCCGGAGGTTAAAAAAAATATATGTCTTCCATTTTATTTATAAAATTGTAATATTTTAAATATTCCGAAATTAATACACAGTATTTAATTATTTAGTAAAATTACTTTTCTGACAGTCTAACATAAAAGTGAACATTTTATATGTATGTTAAGTTCATAACTGTAAAAGTTGAAGGATATCCTTTGTTAAGGAATAAATAACCCCCTATACCTGGTTTCCTAAGGAACACGAACAGTCGTAATTTCTTAATTGTTTACTTAACAAAATAGACGGTTACTTATCAGCATGTCAAGCCTATCGAAAAGCAAATTACATTAAATTCTGTGCAAGTGACGTAATCATCATTCAATTCACCATAAGAATAGGTCGTTTAGCAAGCTTCATTACTATCAGAGAAAGTAGTTCATACTGGATGTCTTTTTACTTTTCTTTTTCCTGTTTAGCCTCCGGAAATTACCGTTCACTTAATACTAAATAGGATGAATGAGGATGATATGTATGAGTGTCAATGAAGTGCAGTCTTGTACAGTCTCAGTTCGACCGTTCCTGAGATGTGTGGTTAATTGAAACCCAACCACCAAAGAACACCGGTATCCACGATCTAGTATTCAAATCCGTGTAAAAATAACTGACTTTACTACATTAGAACTCTCGACTTTCAAATCAGCTGATTCGGGAAGACGCGTTCACCACTAGACCAACCCGTTGCGTCAGATCTCTTTTACTTACAATTTTACTTAACTTACCGGTCAGGGCTCTGCCTCGTGGGAAACACGTTCCCATCCTCGTGTTTGTGAGAATATTAAGTATTTTACTGAAATATTTTAAGGAAATAAATAAATTAATATAGCATTCCACCGTTATGGATTTATTGTAGTGATTTTTTAGTTACATCTGTATTTATCGATCCGCAACTTCATCTCCGCATTTGTTTGTTTTTAGGTTATGTATTTAGTTATTTTCCATTTTGACGTATTTCAAGAAAAAAGTGTTGTTATTAACACATTTTACTGATATTATGTTTTTGATTGTAAATGATCACAAAATATTCTTCCATAAATGTTTTATTAACATTTCCCCGCGATGAACTTATTCTAGTGATTCTTTAGCTGCAACTTACGGAACAAAAAGTCCATCACAATAGACATTTTTATGGAATTATACTTCTTTTTTTTTTTTTTAATTTGCACTTATTAGTGCTTGCGCAGTAAATTTTTGCGGTTTACGGCCTTCATATTGTGTGTGGAAAAATTGAGATTTATCATACTCCTGAATTTAATTTTTATGTTGTTTCATTAGAAAAAAAAAAACAGTAACTTGAAAATCTTTGATAATCGATAACTTTAAATAACGATCGATAACATATTTTCTTTATTTGGCATATCGATAAATAATTGGAAATGAATCTTTTTTGACTATTTTAGAAAAAAAGTTGTGTAGCCAGATTTTTGCATAGAAATGTGCGATTTACTGCTGCCGTATGAGGAATCGCATCGAATAAAGAAAAATATAAAATCCATCCTTGGAATAAATAGAAACATTTTGCCGAATTAGATTTTGTTTTATACCTATGGGGTCCTTAATCTTGCATTTAAAAAAAAATCAACTCCTTTTTTATGTATATAGACGGTTAGAAAGACTAGAACAAAGAGCTTAAAGGAACTAATCTATTTATCATTCCTGTTGTGAAACAGTATGTAGATTCAACTAAACAGGGGGAAATTAATGATATATTCCTTTTTTATTACCACTTTTATATTTACTCGCTCTTAGACTATGAATGTGAGATTTATGATACGGAACCTTTCAGTCGAATTTTGAAGCACTTCCGCTTATCCATTCGCTTTGAAATTTTGCATACAGGTTTGCTTCTGATGACGGCACATTTTAACAACATTAAGTCGCTAAGATGCTCCTAAGTCACTAAGTGAAAAAAATGCCCTTTGAACTTATGCAGTTTACATACATATTTTCTAAGTGAAAGAATTATTCATATTTGTGATATTGTTTCAATCGATTAAATTGAAATTAAAGTATTTTTTCTACGGTTGAGGCAAAAATTCAAATTGCGTATAACCGTTACATTCAATATTTATGTCTGATGATTCATGATACTTATGAGTTAGTAAATAAAAGTCATTACTCTTCGAACATAAGTGAGAAGTACGCATTTTCCCTCCTAGATTACAAACTATGATCAAAATCAACTTAAAATTGAAAAAAAAGTGAAACAAAAAAAACAACAAAAAAATCAAGAAAGTAATTTTACTGCCGACAGAAATTGAACAAGCGACCGCACACACGGTGAAAAAAAAAATTTTAATTATGGTTGGCGTTTGAAAATCCGGAATTTCTTTTAGTGCATTGTGTGACATTACTGACTGGTTCAATGTTTGAATGCATGAGAAACTAATTTGTTAGATTTTCTTCCTTTTTCCTGTTTAGCCTCCGGGAATTACCGTTCAGGTATTACTTCAGACGATGAATGGGATGGTATGTTTGAGTGTAAATGAAGTGTAGTTTTTTACAGTCTGAGTTCGACCGTTCCTGAAACGTGTGATTAATTGAAACCCAACCACCAAAGAACACCGATATCCACGATCTAGTATTCTAATATGTGAGACTAGAGACCTATGATTAGTGCTTTTGTGATGTTGAAGTGTATATGACTATATACAGTAATATGTTAAGATATATGAACTTTTAAAGTCGCTTATACTTTTGTCTGCGGTATTGGAAGTTGGAGGAATGAAAACTTCGAAAGATCGCTCAAACCTGTGTGCTAACGCAGCTGTAATGTGTAAACTTATGAAGACTAAAAAGTAGAAAATAAAATTTATGTATAAATACCTTTTAAAACACCGCTATTAAATTAAATGGGCTAAAAGGTAAAAAATAATTACTGGAGTGGGGTGCTCGAGCACCCCCACTCTTTAGGCCATTCATCACGCATATGAAAAAATTGGCAAAATCATTAAATTTTTAATTTGAAACTGTGACTTTCACATAATTTGACAACACATCAAAGCTTGCTATGAAATCTATTCTTAGATACCGTCCTAAAATTAGTTTTTACCTTTTAGTGCTTTTAATTTAAGGGTGGTGTTTTAAAAATTGTTTTCACACATTTTTTATTTAGCGGAGTAATATGTAAAACACTGTGGTTTAATTAATTCGTAAAATGAAAATGGAATGAAAACACTTCTGATGTAATTCAATGTTTTTTTTTTTTTTTTTTTTGGTGTAACGTAAAATGTTATTTAGTTTTAATTTAATTGGGCTATACCCTTATTAAACTTAATATTACTTTCAGTAATTTAAAAAAGAATTTAGAATATAAATATATCATAGAATTCCTTGCAGTGTTTCAAATAGTACAATTTTATATATACATATATATATATATTTTTTTTGTACCCGGTCAGAGCTCGCTTCGCTTGCCCTTCCCGTTTGGACCCCCGCTTTGATCGTTACCCTTATTATTGTGAGAATAATACTGATAAATAAATAACAATTAAAATATGTAAGCTGTACCAATATCTGAAGAAAAAACTAAATTACAACAGACAAAATAATAGTAATTATAATAACTAAAGTACATAGAATTTTGACGAGGAAAAATTTACTTCTTTACCCCTCAAGGGGGTTAGGGCCTCGATCTATGGTTTAAAATATTCCCTGGGGTAACACACACAAATATATCTTGAAAATTTGAGGGCCATCGGTCTGTTCGTTCTCACGTGATGCAAACGGACAGACAGAGCCAGCCACAAGCTTTCGCATTTGTATATTAGATATTTATTATTAATTATTAATGTAGTAGAAATAACAAAGATGGACCGCTGAATGTGAAAATAGGAGGAGAAAAGATTATGGAGGTAGAAGAATTTTGTTATTTGGGAAGTAAAATTACTAAAGATGGACGAAGCAGGAGCGATATAAAATGCCGAATAGCACAAGCTAAACGAGCCTTCAGTAAGAAATATAATTTGTTTACATCAAAAATTAATTTAAATGTCAGGAAAAGATTTTTGAAAGTGTATGTTTGGAGTGTCGCTTTATACGGAAGTGAAACTTGGACGATCGGAGTATCTGAGAAGAAAAGATTAGAAGCTTTTGAAATGCGGTGCTATAGGAGAATGTTAAAAATCAGACGGGTGGATAAAGTGACAAATGAAGAGGTATTGCGGCAAATAGATGAAGAAAGAAGCATTTGGAAAATTTAGTTAAAAGAAGAGACAGACTTATAGGCCACATACTAAGGCATCCTGGAATAGTCGCTTTAATATTGGAAGGACAGGTAGAAGGGAAAAATTGTGTAGGCAGGCCACGTTTGGAGTATGTAAAACAAATTGTTAGGGATGTAGGATGTAGAGGGTATACTGAAATGAAACGACTAGCACTAGATAGGGAATCTTGGAGAGCTGCATCAAACCAGTCAAATGATTGAAGACAAAAAAAAAAATTATTATTAGCAGACCGGGCAATGCTTCGCTATTGCTAGATTTGAGTATTTTTATATATATATTAATATATATATATATATAGATTAAATGAACACAATTGAAAGTTTAATAAAACATTAACAAAATGAACATTACGCAACTTCACAAAATTTAACCTTGCCCTTTTACCCTTTCCTCTTTCCTTTCTCACAATTTTCATTTTTACCATTTTCCCCTTTTCCTTTTCCTCCTTTCCCATTTTCCTTTTTACCATATTCCATTGCTCCTTTTCTTCCCCAATTTCTATTTTCTTTATTTCGTTTTTTGTCATTTCCCCATTCTATTTCCGTTTTCCCCTTTTTTCCATTTTCTCTTGCTCACTTTTTGCCTTCTTCCCTTTTACATTTTCCCTTTCTCCCTTTCCCCCCCCTGCGCGTAAATCGGTTCAGTAGTTTTTTAGTCTATAGCGGACACACATATCGGAAACATTGAAATGGAATCGTAAAATATTTAGTATAGCGTGTGTTGCTTTTACTTCCAATAGATAGCGCTGTTTTTAAAAAAAACAAACATATTTTTACCTGTCACAAATGTGACATTTTAGATATATAAATAGTAGGTATATAAAAACACGGCGCGTATTCGAATGCAACGTTGTGTCAGAATTTCAAAGCAATCTGTGAAGAACTTTCAGAGATTTAAGATTTTGAACAAACGAACATTTACATTTTTATTTATATTTATTTGATAAAATTCTTATTGTTTTATATCATAAATATTCAACGTCAACTCATTCTCGTTTCTCTTCATTTTATTGTTATTCTATCTGGTTTTTATTTTCTCTTGAGTCTATAATGTTGTTTTTTTATCTCTGTTTATGTTAGACATTTGCACCCTGATTTCCTAATATATTTGCGTAGTGGGAGATAACAGGTGGATGACTAATGAGTGGTGGGGATAAATAATTTTCAACATATTATTTCTCCTCTTCCGGTCAATTCTCTAAATACATTTACCGATGTATTTTGTATAATAATAGTCGTAATGTAAGCTTTAAAGTTTAAAAAGTTTATTATATCAAACTCGTATGCAATATACCTCTTTTATTATCTGTTTAAACCCTAACCGACCTGTATAAGTTATCCTTTATAAAACCAATTGATAACTTACCCGAGTAATATATATATATGTATAGCGTAAATGTTGTTCAGCGTTCATTATTAATTCATAACTACCCCCCACACACTATTCGTTATCCTTCTGCTAAACATTTACCATCTCTCTCATACGCATACCCATACGTTCGTAGGGTGTACATTATTTTCCTTTTCACTCATCTGCCATCCAATTACCTCTCTTCGCCATTACATCATAAACAACCTCTCTAATTTCATATCGCTATCAAACCATTATTATGCAATAAAACACTCTATTTCCGTCCTTTATTCATCTTTACATATCTCTTTCTCTCTCTCACTATCTCTTTCTCTTCTGCCTTCCATCATCCCTTTCTGTTCACACCGTCAATTCCACGTTTGGATTAGTTAATATTGTGTATTATATATTTACTAATAATGTTATATGCTGAACAGTTTCATTTTATTGTTTATTATTATTATTACTCATATTTGATTATATGTTTTAGAAAATTAATTTTGCAATTTATTATTAATTATTTTCGTGAATTATTAATTATTAATTGTTCGTGGATTATTTAATGTCGTCGGTATTATTATTTATTTTTAAGATTTACGTGAAAGGTACTTAAAAAATTATGCTTATTTAGGAAACGTTCTCCTTCTCAGTTCATATCCATTGTTCATCATCCTAGATGTACTGATCATTGCAGGTCTCGATAGTCTCAGGATGGACAGGATTAAATCTTCATGTGTAGAAAATTATAGTGATAGAATCAACGATAAAAGAAAGAGATGGGCGGTAAGATGGCTTGATTTAATATCAAAATAACGTAAATACGATCATAAAGAAAAAAATTCAGTACTCTTCTGGAATATTAGTGGATTTTTACTCGGGTTGGAACAATGCAGTTTAGATATAGCATTGAAATTTTTCTTTGTTATACTTTCTTAAAGATCATTTATTTTAAAATACTTCTAAGAAGAGAATCGGGATTAATTCTCGAAGGTAATCACTGTCGAGTGCTGATTTTCAATTTATTGATACTGAAAAATCGAGAATTTTATATTTTTTATAATATAATATTCGTTGGCTTGAATCAGAACTATGCTAAGGCTAAAATTTTTAATTTTGAGATATTTCGTGTAAATTTCTTTGGATGGTGCGTATCTTTTGAGTGCAAAACTATTCTAAATTCAATATTCAATAAAGAGGCAATCTTTCTAAAAAAAAAAGTATTCCATAAAAAAAATTTCCTTCGTGCAGAAGTAGAGTAATTGAATTCTTCTGAAAAAATGAGTTTATGTTCTTAGCATAGTTATGATCCAAGCCAGTGTATGTATGTTGCCAGAAATTCTAATGCGAGTTTCTAGATGTAGCAAATTCTTTATTATTTTTTATCTCTATTACACACACTTTTTTCGGTAAAAATACTTTTTAAGCGTGTATTGCGTAGTAGGCAGCCTACTGCGAAACTCTACGTAAGTTACGGCGCGCCATTCAAAATCGGCGACGTGGACGGCTGACCGACGGCTCGTCCTGTTGCACGATAATGCACGTCCACATGTTGCGGATCCGACACGTGATTTACTGAGAACATTT
Source organism: Lycorma delicatula (assembly GCF_047948215.1). NCBI lineage: Eukaryota > Metazoa > Arthropoda > Insecta > Hemiptera > Fulgoridae > Lycorma > Lycorma delicatula. Next base: position 4,242,267 of record NC_134465.1, read on the forward strand.
GAATGGGAAATTTAGAATCACCAACCATATAGTCTGAAGTTAGTTCCTTCTGATTACCATTTTTTGGGGAAATTGAAAGAATTTTTGAGCGGTAAGCAATTCGCGGGTTTTTTATTTTTTTAAATGCTGTTAATCACTGGCTAAATGGACTGGCGGGAGACAAATACGACGAAGATATATTGAAGCTGGTGTATCGCTACAATAAATGTCTTAATTTATGTGGTGATTATATAGAGTAGTATAAGGTATGTAGTTTAAGAGAAATAAAGAATATTTATAAAGTTTTCAGAATAAATTTTTTTACAATGAAACGATCTTTACTTTAGATGAATCTCTTGCATTTGAAAAATTCATTTATAATAATAAAACCACCTCTAATGAAATAAAGTTGAATAAACGGTTGGATTTTTTTTTTGTTTCCACATACATTGCGATCCGTTTTTGATTGAAACTAGAATTTTCTTGAAAAAAATCGTCTAACTACATCTTAAATAAACATTGGGACTTTTTTAACTATTACTGAAAAAGATTGAAACGATATAAGCATGATTTCCTGTGATAATTACCGATATTTTCGATTCTCTAAATATTAAATAAAATTTTGGGCATAGTGTTTATGTATAAAAGTAAAAAGAAAGACGTATTTGAGGTAATTTTCTTAATTTTTTAAACTATGTAATAGGGTGAAACGGTGTGAAGCTTTTATATAATTTTATACTCGCTGTAAAACATTTAAATCGACTATGTGCATTTCTGAGGCATTGACTCTGACAAAGCCTTCACTGAATCTTTCATTCCATTTTTCATTTAATTCTAATTCTGGTAATTAATTTAATCTAATTCTCTCATTTCTCAAATTACTGGAATCAATAAAGAAAACAAATATGTAAATAAAGTTGAATTAAAATAAAATAGAATATAAATATAAAGTTGGATTAAAAACTAACAGGTTTTTAAGAGAATTATCCTAAATTTAAAATTTTACTACTTGCTTAATTTACAAAGAATTGTTGTATAATAAAAGATCGGTTTCGTTAGAATGTATTTAGATTAATTGGTCAAGTAACTCAAAATATGGTTTGACTTGAAATCGTGAAATTCCAATTGGACTCATCTATTCGAAACAACAATAAAAAAAAAATGTAAAAAAAGTTGTTAAAACAGCACTATTAAATTAAACGCACCAAAAGTTAAAAAATAATTTTAGAACGATATCTCAGAATGGGATTTGACAACAAGCTATGATGGTGGGGTACTGGGCCAGTGCCCCTCTCTTTAGGTCATTCATCACTCGTTTGAAAAAATTGGCAAAAACATCAAATTCTTAATTTTAAGCTATGACTTTCACATAATCTTACATACCACCATCAAAGCTTGTTGTCAAATCCATTCTGAGATACCGCCGTAAAATTATTTGTTAACTTTTAGTGCATTTAATTTAAGAGTGTTATTTTGACAATTTTTTTAATATATTTTTTGTTTTCTACTGTTTAGTTTTCATGAGTATACTTTACAGCTGTACAAGCGCACAGGTTTGAGTGTATTTAACGAAAGATAGGATCGGTACGTTTTACGATGGGTGAATGCAATCAAAACATAGGGCTAAACTATTTAATTTCCGGATAATCAAGAACCAGTCGATCAAAAGTGTGCACGATGCGTTAAACAGTTAGCGCTAGACCTTCTGATACGCCATGTGAAACGTAAAAAACGGACGAGCGGTTGCCGAGATATTACGGTAGCACCCCATCGCACCTCCTCCCCAATTTCCAAACGGCGCCCCGGGGGCACTTGAAAATATCTGACAGATACCACTGGGAGCGGATGGGGTATCGGTTGGGAGATCGAAAACATTTTTCAGAGCGCTACGACCGACCGTTTTCGAAATATTTGCGTTTTTCGTCTGAAAATTCGCATCTTGTTAAAAAGTTGTAAATTTTCCGAATACTTCGGTCGCTACTGTACAGAATTTCTAGTAGCGATTGTATACCCTAACATATATCTCACTTTTTTACAAAACTTAATAACGTGTTATCATTTAGCTCCAGTCAGTTGTTATAACAGGTACACCCCGTACGTTTTGGTAAAATTATGTATTTTAACCTGTGCGAATTTTAGATCCAAACTTAAATACGAAAAAATACGAAATACCCACCTGGTTGGTCTAATGGTGAACGCGTCTTCGCAAATCAGCTGATTTCAAAGTCGAGTGTTCCAACGTTGAAATCCTAGTAAAAGCAGTTACTTTTATACGGATTTGAATTCTACGCTGTGGATACCGGTGTTCTTTGACGGTCGGGTTTCAATTAACACATCTCAGAAACGGTCTACCTGAGATTGTACAAGACTACACTTCACTTACACTCATAAATATCATCCTCTGAGGTAATGTCTGACGGTTATTCCCGGAGGCAGGAAAAAACAGGAGCAGATAAACAGGAAAAACTTACCGAAACAAGCTATCTTTCGCTAAAAAAATATGCATGTAAATGAGGTTGCATAATTTTACGGGGCATTTTTTCACTTATTAACTTAGGGGTATCATTGCGTTTTAAAAATGTGTTGTCATCAGGAGCAAACCTGTATGCAAAATTTCAGAACGAATGGATAAGCGCAACTGCTTCAAAATTCGAATGAAAGGTTCGGTATCATGAATTTTAACACATAGTCCAAGAGCGAGTTAATACAAGAATAGTAAAAAAGCATTTAGTTTGGGAGTATTCTTATAATAAACCCCTGAGCCTCGTATTATTTGTCTATTGCTTTCAAACTTTGGACAAATGTGGGTTTGTAAAATTAATAGATTTACAATGAATATCTTCTAACATCAATTCTCGAAAGTTTTGGATAGTTAATCGGTTTCCTTGGGTCGAATCTTCTTAATCTTTGAAGATATCTCTCCGCTGTTCTTGGTTAGTTTATATACAATTTTGTCTAACCGGTCTTTATTACAAATATATTGGAACCGATATTTGAGACGAACGTTGGATCAAACATCGGCCATATTATTTGATCCCCTGTTTACGTCCGTTGTATAAATAAAAATCCAGAGAAATATATTAACTCCTTATCGTTAATATTTTTTTCTTTTTAAGTTTTTTTCAATTCACGCTTGTATTCTATGTAAATTTTTTAATAACAAAGGGTGTAATAAAGAGTCGATGTATATATTTGAAAAACAAGTAGGCATTAAGGTAAATATCTTGATTTTTTTATGTTCTTTGTTTTGTTTATAACTGAGGACGTTGCCCTTTTTTCTTTGTGTGTTATTTTAAAGTTCTAAGAATATGTTTGTCATAGTTACGTCCGATATTGTTCTTCTGAACGAACCGTGGTCGTTTTTTTTTTTTCATTAATATTCATGGAGCGTTTATATTTTTAAATGTATTATGTTAGATTATGCTTTTAACATATTAATTATTATTGTTTTACTGAGAAACAAAAATATTACGTAGATTATTTTACGATTGTGTTAAACTTTTGTCTTTATAAATTTAAAATTACCTATCGATAAACGTTTGTTATCTTCTTGTACATTACATTTTAGGAAAATGTTTGTTTATTTGTAACAATGACCGTGTATATTGGATTTATATCTTACTGATATCACTTAATAGCGGTCTGGAAGATTTTAGTGTGTGCATTAATCTTTGTCCTAGGTATATCCTAGAGTATACCGTATTGAAATTCTAAGATTTTAAACTTCTTACTCCGATGTAAATGTTTTTCCGTCTTTTTTTTATTTTTACCGAAACGACACTTATCTTTACGGTTACATCCATCTGTTCCTTAACCGCTTTACTCTATTTTAGATTATGGATGTTTTAGAAAATTCTTTATCTTACCCGATTGAGACTTCAGGTTCTCTTTGGAAGTTATACATTGCCATCGGATAACAAACCAGCGTTTCCAGATTTATTCGTAGTAAAAAGAATAAAGTATTTTTACAAATTTTCACAGCCTGGATAAGGATCCGTCGAGTATATAGCCAAAATTCTCAGAAATTCTGACAAATAAAGGACGGGAATAATGAGAGAAGCTTGATGTATCCTTTGAGGATTAACGAAAGAGAATAAAAAGATAATTCGTTAAAAATTTGTTTAACCGTCGTTTAGGTATTACCTGAAAAACTTATCGCGTGTAGAATTATTTTGGAGATAAGGGTATTTTAACCCTTGATAGGATCAAACATTTACCGATTGTTGATTTTAGGTTGAATTAGCACTATAATATAGAGTGTTCAAAAAGTGACGCGACTTTATGGAAGAATATCTCCTGCTTTTGTTGCATGTTTAACTGAAAAAAGCGGGTTAAATAATTCAGCATAGAATATTCATTGTCTTCCGTTACATTACATGTACAGGTTACGCTCAGAATGCCTTCGTAGAAAAGTACGGTGGGGATGCGCCAAACATGTCCTCCATCAAGCGAATGTAGGACAAGTTCCAAGAGACAGGTAATGTGGCAGTACAGCCAAAAATGGTCGATCAAAAGTCCTAATACCGTAAAGTTTGATCGACGTGCAAGCTGCATGTTCCAAGAAGTCTATTCGTCGCTTACCTAGCCAGTCTATTCTCTCCGTTGGTAGTCCCCACACGGCATCGCGCAACTGTTTAACGATGCATCCGTACAGAATTCGTGTTGTTCACGAGTTGTTACCTGCGGACACTGGAAAACGTGTAGCTTCCTGCCGGTCTTTCACGACATGTTTCATGTCATTTGTAACGCCAGACGGGTAAGAACTCTACGATCGGTGTAGGTCTGACGATACACGGTTTCACCTTGCTGGATACGTGAATACACAGAATTCCCGCGTTTGGTGTACGGACAAATATTAGGGTTTGGTGTGCAAATCATGATATTCTTTCACGGCACAGTGAACAGTGAGCACTACATACAGATGATGCAACAATTTGTAAACGGTATACCTACAGAACGGCTGGAGTAACCCACCGGGTCGGTCTAGTGGTGAACTCGTCTTCTCAAATCAGCTGATTTCGAAGTCGAAAGTTCTAAAGTTGAAATCCTAGTAAAGGCAGTTACTTTTATACGGATTTAAATACTAGATCATCGGTACGATTGTTCTTTGGTAGTTGGATTTGAATTAATCATACATCTCATTAATGGTCGACGTGAGACTGTACAATACTACATTTACATTCATACATATCCTCATTCATCCTCTGAAGTAATACCTTCCGGTAATTCCGAAGACTAAACAGAAAAAGAAAGAATGACCGGCTAAAATACACGTGGTTTAAGCAGCCAACACGACGTCTCATACGACTCATACAGCCAACAACTTTATGACTTTCTTGGATCAGTGTTTTCATGGACAAGTGATTTCGAAGTGATTGTGGCCCCCTCGGTCTCTTGATTTATCCCCTCCTGACCTTTTCTTGTGGGGATACCTTGAGAATGCAGCTTACAAAACTCATCCTTACACCATTTCCGAATTGCAGACTGAAATTGAAAGATGTGTCATTGCAATTCTTCAAAAAACGTTACAAAATGTATTTAAGAGTATGCAACGTCGTATTTAATTATGTGAATCGCATAATGGAGGCCACTTTCAACAACAATTGTAACTTACTCATTTTCCCAAAAGGTTGCGTCAAATTTTGAACACTTTATATGCTTCAAAAACTGGTACTTTCTCAGTTTTTATATATTATAACCAATAATATATATATATATATATATATATTATAACCTATTGGTTACTAGCTGAAGATTTCTTAAGGAAAGTTCTTGGATTTCACTAGTTCATAGTTTTTTATGTAGAATATCCAACTGGTTTAAAACCTTTCGGCAAGATCTTTAGAAAAGTTAATATAACATAACTTTTCGTTATGGGTTCAGATTCAGGCTGTGAACTTCAAAATACGTGTAGAAGCGGATACAATGATAGATAACAATGATAACTGACTTCATCTCGTAATACGTTGGCTGCGGAGGGCAGACAATAGATACGTAAGACCTTGCTTCCTAATCAGATGGAAATAGACAATAAACGATTGTAGCTTGACCGGCTTTATCTATTCTTATACAGTATTTTGTAATTTCATCTTTCTTTAAGGATTTTTTAATTAATGTGATTTAATAATTTTTTCTGTTGTTATACATGCAATAGCTATATATTTAAAGCTGTATTTCCTGAGCTTTGTAAAAATTTTCAATCGAGTATTAGTAAATGTTTTGTAATTTTTAATTTGAATACTCTTATGTTTTACGGATTATGAATTTTTTACACTTTTAGGTAGATTTCATAAGAAAGGTACCTATTGTAATGGGTAGTGGACGACTGCTCACTATGTAATGGGTACCATGATTCGACTTCCGGAAAATTTCGACATATTTTCGCGTTTCACATCCTCCAGACCACAAAACCACCATCAGTTAAAAAGTTTTTATATATATATATACACGTATATATATTTATTTCACTTTCTTGAGGGCACGATAACTACCGTAATTTTTCGCCAATCACTTTTAAATTGATACGTAAAATATAAAGATTCAAAATCTCGGTCGAGTTCGTTAGCGGGCAAATTCGGACCATGTGGGTGGAAATAGGGGGATTTTTAAAAAAAAAACAAAATATCCCTATAACTTTCCTATTAAGTAAAATATCGAATTTATTTAAAGTTCCTACTATTTTTTGAATAAGGTCCTAAAACTTAAAAAAAAGTAAAGTTTTCTGATATCACCAACCGTTGGCCCAGGTGGTGGAAAAAATGGGGTTTCAAAGACAAAAAAAATCATACCTCCCTTAATAGGCACAGTATCGAATCGGTTTAAAGTCTTTGTTAGTCCTCTAAACATTACCTAAAACGTTTGTCTGTAACAATTTTTTATATGATCAACCCTTACGGCAAAGGGTGACTAAAATGTTGGTGAAATTGTAAAAAGATGGGGCTTGTTGTATGCTAAACATATGAAACTTTTTTTTATATGCGATCGTTGTTGTATTGGTAAATTTGAATTTTTTTTTAATTTTAAGGTGAAAGTATTTTTTATCCCCTACTTTACACCGGTGAAATCTACCTCCGCCTTCCGGCGTGCCGAAAGGGATTTTTTAAACTAAAATATTTTCTAAACGATTTATTGTATATTACTTATGAATTACAGAGAAAGATTTGAAATGAGAGTATTCATTCTTGTTGTGCATGTGCGCTTTAAGAATCATCCTGATAAATTATTAACCGTTATAGGTACCCGGAAACTGACTTGACCCCGCCCCTAAAAGCAGTAGTAAAATTGTTGTTCGAAGTCTACATATCTATTTGATATATTAAATGTAGAATTGAGGAGGGGGATAAATATATATATTTTTTAATATTATTTACTTTTTAGTAGATTGATTCGATGTCCGGACAAACATGTTTAACTAGTATAAATAAACATTTTACTCTATTATTGACGGTCTGTCTACTTGAGTTTAGTAAAAATGCATTACGTTGTCCACCGCTATATTTTTTATATTTACTTATATAATGTAAAATTTATATCGTGTAATTATTTGTGTAAAATAAGTTGTTTCGGGAGGTAAGAAATATATATCGAAGACTTGTCTAGAGTTAGTTTTACAGTAACCCGCTCAACCATCCACCGGAACGGTTCGTTAACGCTGTTTACAAACGTAACTAAAACGGATTGAGGTAATCGGCATACAAGCACGGCCAACAACATACGGCCCGCGGGCTGAATCTGACCCGCGTAATGAATTTATGAGGCCCGTGAAAAATTTTTCAATATTAGTTTTTTTTATAAGCAGTTGAATAGTGGAAAATACGGAAATTAAAAACAAAAAACTTGCCGAGAAATATTTAGTAATCTTTAGCTCAACTTATATTTGTGAACAAACTTTTTATTTAATGAAAGTACAAATTCCATAATCAAATTTTGTTTACTTAAATAAATCGTTTTTGCGTTTAATATTTTTTTAATTTTAATATTTCGTTTGGCCCGTAAATAAAGTGTTCTTTCCGATTCGGCCCGGAGGAAAAAAACTGTCGGCCTGAGTATAAAGTACCGCTATAATTAACTGCGATTATAAAAGTCGCTTTTAAATAATTATTGATAAATTTGATGTTTAATATCTCGCTTCGTTATGACTATAAGAAATTGACATTGCTCTTATTTTATTCTGCTATCATTTTTCTATTAACACTTTGCCCTTTGAGTCCAATGCTTTTCGTAATACAATGTTTATATAACCAGGTTTAGGAGCAAATGCATGTTATTAACAAAAAATAATTATAAATAACATTAAACAAATTAAAATTTAATTGAATAAACTCTAAATGTTGGTCCTTTTTACTTGAAATTTGCAAATTTTTAATATATTTCTTAAAAAATTCTTATATTTATATATACAGGACATTACAGTATGAATGATGTGCTGTACGAATTTCTTCATCTTCGGAAAATTTAAGATCAGATTGCAATTCTTGAAATCCAACTTAGGATGTAAATTCATTGGCTTTGTATGAAATCTATGAAATCTAATCTACAAAATTGAAAAAAAAGTGACCGCTTTTTCAGGGATTTTTTTTTTGCGGAATCGTAAAGAATTTAAAACGTTTTGTAATGTACGATTATGGTATTAATTAAAATGAATGAAGTGAAAAAAGATTATGGAAAAAGATTTTTTATTTTGTTAAAAAAAAGGAATTTTTAATTAAAAAATTTAGTTAACTTTAGAAGTTGATTTCATTTATTTCATCCGGATTTATGATGGCTATATCTATCTATGTATTTAAATATATAAGCGCACGCCCACACACAAACAAACGTGTAGGTGTGTGTGTGTGTGTGTGTGTGTACCGGTATCCTAGATCACCCGTCCACCCATTATAAAATTGGAGGAAGGAAATTTCTAGAAAATCCAAAACAATTTGATCACCACGTCGGGGACGTTGTACCTTGTGGTCATATTTTCAACTTCCGGTTACAAAATTTTTAATAATTCTCTTACATACAATGTAAGAGAATTATAGTAAATGTATATATGTAATGTAAAAATAACAGATTAAAGAATTAATCTGTTATTTCTTTCTTTTTTTAGAGGTCATTTATTTATTAATTTTTTTTTAATAAAATTTCTACATTAATTAAGAAGTCTCTGAAGTAAAAAAAAAAAAAAAAAAAAATACTTTGAAAGTTAGGAAATTTGATTCGTAACACTTTGTTGTTTGGTGATCTTCATAATAATAAAAGTCCTCTTCACACTTGGGTTCCAAATTTAAAAGATCTGATGTGGACAACATATGACTTCCTTGTACACCTGTTAAATTACATGTATACATTTTTAAAAGTACATAAAATTTTGTTTCACTAATAATTTCTAATTTTTTCATATATTTTTCTTCTTTACTTTATTATTGAATTATTATTTATTGTAAAAATTTGTTTACAATGAGAGGTTAATAATTATTATTAATAAATCAATATATTTAAATTAAAAAAAAAAAAAATTGAAAAACAAACGAGATGAAGTCTCATTGGAACCGATGTGTCTTCCCTTTCTAAGATCCACGTATTTCATTAATTAAAATTTTATTTGGCTATAACTCTGGAACCATTGAAAATAAGTACCACGTATTATATCATTGAAAAACTCTCAATGAGGTCTTATTTTACTGCAGTTAAGAAAAAGTCCAAAATCCAATTTTTCTTGGATTTTGGAATTTTTTGGGACACTTTTGGTTCATTCGATTGCAGTCAAAATGGGAGATGCATAACTAGATATCATAGCAATCCTAAATCCAAAATTTCAGCATCCTACGTACGGCTAATCGTTTTTGAGTTATGCGAGATACATACGTACAGACGTCACGCCGAAACTGGTAAAAATAGTTTCAGGGATGGTCAAATTGGATATTTCTGTTGAAATGTGGAAACCAAAATTTATCGCGATCACAATACTTCCTTTACTTCTATTTGTACAAGGACGTAAAAAGGATCTTTTTTTTTTTATTTACGAAAAGTTAAAAATATTTTTTGCATTTAAAATAGCACCGATTTTTTGTCGTTATTTATGGTAAAGAAATTTAAATCTTTAATAGTGTTTTCCCGATCCTTTTACATTTAATTAGAGATTAATATCTTGTGTTTTACATACATGCTTACACAGAGGAGCATCATAAAACCGAACCCGTAATGAAACCGCTACAGAATCGGTAGGTTATGTTGAAATGAAATAAAAAAAACATAGAACGTAATTTAAATGTTGAATTTATTTACCTTATTGTTACAAAAGATGTTCAAAATGGCTATATTGGGCGTCGGTGCTCTTTTTGTGTTCCACTAATCATATTCAAAATCGTCTGACGCAATACGTTGTTGTCAATTGCGTTGATTTCTGGTTGAATTTTCACCTTTAGTTCATCAATATTGTGGGGATTAGATGTATAAACTCTCTCCTCTAAGTACCCCCAAAGGAAAATATCGCAAGTAGACAACTCTGGGGAACGTGGAGGACACCGTCCGCTGCCGACAGCTCGTTCTTTTGTGAAAGCTGAATCAACGCGATTCACTGAAACGTTACTCCATCTTTTTGGAAAAAGCTGTATTCTTTTTCATTACCAGTTAATTTCGCATAGAATTCTTCGAAAATTGTGAAGTAAACAATACAGTATTGACATTCCGGTCAAAAAATATTCGTCCCACTACACGATTATCGGAAACGGCACACCAAATACCAATTTTTTTATCGTGAAGTGGACGCTCGTATAACTGGTGAGGAATTCTCTCCGTCCGATACCTAGTGTTCTGCAAATTAACATGGCCGAATAAATGAAACCGTGACTTGTCAGACGTGAATTATGACATCGGGTTTATCCTTTCACCAACAGTGTTTTCAAGAAGCTAGTAGCATTAATCAGGTCGTTTCGGTTGTCTGTCTCCTTCAGTTTTTACACAGTTGTAACGCGGTACGGTTTCAATTTTAATTAATGAAGAGTTTTACAACAACTCCTCTTTTTTTAACTCCTTTTTTACTCCTTTTTTTAACTAATAAGTGTATGCTACTCTGCTCTGGGATACAGGCATTAAGAAATTTTTCTACGAATGCTTGACGTGATTCTTCAAACAATCCAGAACGAATATAGGCATCAACTATAGATATCCTCTCCTGGATTGAATAAGCCATTTTACACGAACACAGCTATTTTTTTTTTTTTTTGTTCTCAAAAGAAGTACCATTTACGTGCCCCCAATAAACGGGGGAGTGTCAAACTCACACGGGTTTGGTTAGATGTAATTATCTATACCCGCACTCTACCGACTAAAACTCTTGTCTCATCGTTCCGCTTCCCCCGGACCGGCTCGGCAATTAAGCATTGTGCGACCCGGAGGGTACCTCGGGTTCGGGGTATCAGGAGTCCCCGTATCTCATCACCAACGTTCATCCACCCAATCGCGGACGAGCGGCAGCTCAGCAGGGGACTGTCCGTCACCTCTTCGCCCATAAGCTCTTTCGTCATGATTTGTCTTCAGGATCGCCCTTATGTGCTCCCTATTCTCTATTTTTTTATCAGAATTTTTTCAAGGTTCTTCGCTACTTCATCCTAATTTCTTCTGTTAGTCAGCATATAATTCACGGTAGTCTCAGGTGTTATTCTATTTGCTTCGTGTCTCAGTCTCGTCTTATCCCATTTAATGCACTCAAAAAATGTGTCGGTAGGGGTATCTTCTTCGTCAGATACTTCTGCTCACATACGGCACTGACACGTAACCACCTGACAACAACAATCAGTAGTAAAATATGCATCCACTAGTCGCGTTAGTCGTGTGAGAATCTTTCATAAATAGTGTTGAGTAGTGGTTTCGATTATGGGTTCAGTTTTATGTTGCTCACTCTGTATATCGGCTTTATCTGTGTAAAATCGTAATTATGCATGTATCAACACGGTATTAGTTATAATAGTTAACATAAATCAAGTAGGTGATGTATATTTTGTATGTACATTATTTTCATTTATAGATATATATCGCAGAATATTGGACACTAAAATAACCCAGTTATATAAACAAAATAATTGCTCGTTTAAAGCTATTGTTTTGTATAATCTTTTAATGCGTTTAAATGTATTTATAGTTAACGTGTGGATATTCTATTGTCATGATGAATAAAGTGTGACTATATTTTATTAGGGTGTCGTTCGTTTGTTCGTTATATATATATATATATATATATACGCGTGCTTGTGTACAGAGTAGGAAAGTGTGAGTTAAGGGCGGCTGTACGGCTTATATAATAAATAAACGATTACATTACAGTCTATGCTATAGTAGGACCGATCTAGGATGGACAACATTTTTGTGGAGGGGGTAAAAGTTTTGAGTGGTAGGGGGTATATGATAAATAGGGTGTCAGTAGTAATAGTAATAGTAGTTTTTATGTGGGAAGGAGGGTCGTTTCGTTGTAGATCGGACGAAAGCGGTGCTGAGGGGGGCAACGGCTATGTTGTGCGTGTCCCCTCGTTCACTCTCTATAAGCAATATTAAAACTCGCATACCAGGCCAACTCCCCCTCTTATTTCTACCCCCCTACTCGTTTCATTTCTCTTTCTCGCTTACTCATACGCTATATTTCTCCTTCTTCTTCCCATTATGCACCAAATTTACAGCTTATAAAACGTTACGCCTGGTGATAATGGCCAAAGCAATAGTCGAATGGTATGAGTCGGTGTACCAGGGTGGAGGTGGATAGGAGACTATGACGACGTCGACGGGTTTGCAGTGATGATAGTCCGTGTGTCGTGATAGAGAAGGTCGGGGGTGTAGGAGGGAAATAAATTTACTTGTCGCATTCAACACTCGTTCCCTATTTACCCCACCCTTCCCTTTATAGTTTTCCCCCTTCAATATCCCCGTACTACTTTATCCCCCTTATCATTCACTCCATTCATCTCTCTTTCTTTTTTCGAATTTCCTATATGCGTTTGTTTTTTTTTATTTATTAAATAATTATACCATGTTGTTCTCTATAATTGTCTATATTTATTATTTTTTTTATCGTTATTATTATTAATCATTAGTTGTGCAAACGAAGACCAGAATGAATCGGTTTGAACCGGTCTTTAGAATGAAGACCGGTTTTAATCTCTCCGATGGTAAAACCTAAAATGTCTGGAAAAGATTATATACTGTGTTAAGAGTTGTATGAAATTGACCCGTTCCTTTCTTAATTAAAAGTATAGATAGTCTGTATTACCGACCGAGTAATATATTAATAAGATATGTTAATAGTTAAAAGTCGATGGTACCTTGTATTGAAAATCTTTTAAGTTGTTTTGCTAGTAATTGCCCTTGTCTTGCTTATTAAAAATAAGCATGTCATGCTAAGCATATTATGGAAAGTTCAAATAAAGTAGTTGACATCCGTTAGAATATACAATACCAAATTAGTATAGTACTAGCTGCAGAGGCGTGCCATAGGCAACGCCCTGCGCAGCTAGGTCCTGTGGGTGGGTTGCCTTGGCGGCGGAATGGGATTATTAGGTGTCCAAAATTGATTACCTCTTGTTTAAAAAATTTTTTTTTAAATGATGAAAATTGATATAATGAGAGTTAAATTAGAAATTTAACTCTAGAAATTGATACTAACGATTCGTGAGTGAGAATGATATGCATGAATGTGAATAAAGTGTAGTCTTGTATAGTCTCAGGTCAACCATTCCTGAGATGTGTGGTAAATTTAAACCCAACCACCAAAGAACGCCGGTATCCACGATCTAGTATCCAAATCCGAATAAAAATAACTATTTTTTTTAGGATTTGAACAAGTATTATACACCTACCACGAGACATGTACTAACGAATCGGGATTTTCCGCTAGTGATCGGTACATTCCGGTGCTATGCTAAGAAGAATAGACACAGACACACTTACAAATGCCCTTTAGTAGGCTAGGATCACGCAGAAATTCTGGCAACATTCGATCGTATAAGCATCAATACTATTAATGAAACTAGTTCTGATTATTCCCTGTTTTATTGTTTATATATATATATATATATATTGGTCAATAAATAAGGTGAATGATTAAAAAAAAAATCCTTTGAATTTTACTTTCCTGGCTTAATCGATCTAAGAGCTATGATGCATGAAGGAAAGCATATAACAATCAGACAAAAAAATGAGGTAAAAGATTTTTCCATTGTGTCCCAGGGACCTCCCCCTAAAAAAAAATGTGGGGATAATTTTCATACGTGTGTTGGCTTGTTTTAAGCTTAATAACCTTTTACTGGATTAACCGATTTCGATGAAATTTTGTGTGTAGATTCGTATATTTGCGAGAATTTCTTGGTTAAGATTCTAGGGGTCAATATCTCCTGGGGGTGATGGTAGATAATTTTTTTGGGATAAAATAATTTATATTAAACTCGGTTTGTCCTTTCCGTTTAAAGAAATGCCCCAAAATTCCCCGTTACCCAAAATCGGAAAAATGTTCTTATTTATTGCATATTTTTAAACGAATTTTTACTTTCACGTATAGGTAGTGCTGTAGCTCTAGAAGGGAAAGTTTTCGTAATCGGTCCAATTTGGGCATAAGCGGTTTACACCGGATGTTTACGTTTTGACACCTAAGGATCCCAGAAAACCAGTTGGAAATTTTCCGGATGTGGATGCTCTATGTACGTGTGTGTGTTCGTTGTTGGCCTCACCTTATATCTCCAGAATTACTTGACCGATTTTAACCAAACTTGGTCAGAATACTTCTATATATGGGGGGTTGATTCCATTAAATTTTCAACTTAAAAGGTCAAGGGGCTGTAGAGCAAGGTCACCCTCAGTATCTCAAGATTTCGCCTAATTAAGGTCTTATTTTTCTTAGGCGCATTTGTTAATTAAAAAATAATATTTCTAAAAAACTTTTAATGCAGAATTGCAACCCCCCTTCAAAAAATTCTCTAAATAAACTAACGGCGTAAGTGGGTATAGTTCGTCATTAGTACCCCCTTTAACCGCAAGGAGCGCTAGTATAGCACTGATGTAGAGTTGCTGTAGTTGTATGTTATGCTGTTAACGTCACAGGTGAGCGGTAGAATTAAATAGATGAATAATATTTAAAGTGTAAAAAAGTATTTAAGTCGCCGCTAGTACCACCACACTCGCGCTGATGAACAGCGTATTTCATTTGCGCGCGCGCTTTAGTTAGAATCATTGAATTAAATAAACAAAAAATTTGAAATGATAAATATTTTAAATTAAGTTTTGTGTGTATGTTGTGCATCAGAGAAAAGCGGTGCGGCGGGAAAGTCTTAACAACTGTGGTGTCAGCTTTTTTTTATACAAAATAACAATTTATTTTTTATTACAACAAATATTTTCCGGTAACTTTGATCAGATCTTATATTTTTGAGTTAGCTTCTGTGATTTATTTATCTCATGAAAAATACTTATAAAAATCAGTCGGACCTCAAAAAATTCACTTTATTTACGTTCTAATTTCAGAAATGATATTACAATTTGTTGTATGATTATAGATCAACTTCGTCGTAATGTATTTTGTGAATTTGTGTTACTTATAAAGAAGGAAAGATTTATAGAAAAAAATGAGAGCTTTTCTAATTAATTGAAACCACCGTTTTAGAGATGGAATTTTAATGAAAATGTATTAGCCTAGAAAAAAAAAAATGATTATACACAGATGTCTTAACTTTTTTCATACGGTAATACTTTTAAAAATTCAAATTCGGAATTCATAGTAGTATCAGATAATATACATATATTTATTTCAAGCGGCGTGTGTTCCTATGTTATTTTAAAAAAAAACATGTTATTCTTCTACTGTAGCCCTATTTCCAATGTATTATTATTATTATTATGCTTTTACGGCCAACATGGGACCACTTAAGTCAATTTTAGTTGGATCTTTTCTGAGAAAAGCGTGTTATTTTACTCTTTCGAGCTGCCCAGTATTTCTTCATCCGTTCAGATCTTGCTTTCTTTTCTTCATCCGTAAACACCCTCTTCGTTGTATTTTGTCGTTTGTCTGTCTTTTGTTTAAATCTAATGCTTTTATCTTTTAGCTTTGTAATTTTTCCAGTTTTATTCTGTAGGTCGGTTAGGGAAATTCCCAATTCTTTCATATCTTCTCTAATTTCTTTGATCCATCCTACTTCTAGCTTTTGGAACCAGAGCTTTTCAATGATATTTCTTGACGGTCTTGTTTGCGGTGTCCTTATGAGATGACCGAAGAAAGAGATTCTTTTTTTCCGCATAGTATCAGTAACAGGCTCTATTTCTCGATACACCACCTCATTTGGCACAATCCACCGTTGGCCTTCTTTTTGGTGTTTTTTATTGATACACGTTCTGACAATTCTCCTCTCTATTTTCAGAATTTTTTTTTTCAGAATTTTCCAATTTTTTTTCAAATTTTTTCCAATGTATTATTATTATTTATTTTTTTTTTTAATAAATTAACTATTTTGAGGACAAAATAAGTATACGAGTACAAATACTCGTATACAGCAGCATGCTGTCCTATAAAATAGAATGGAAATTATGCTATCGTTACAAAATTTTATCTTAGTTAATTTATAATTAATTATTTAGATTTTGGTTACAAAATAACGTATTTTAATTACTTTTAACTCTAGATTATATTTTTAATTTTTGAACAAGTTTGTTTTTTACGATAATACTTATGAATTACTACAAAAAAAATTTTCTACCAGTTAATAATAGTAAAAATATAAATAATAATTGAAAAAAAATGTGAATAAAAAATAAGTATCATTTTAGCACATCGAATGTCTGTCTAATCCTTTATTAAAATTTTCAATTACTAAATATTTTTGATTGGATTACGATTAGTAATTTATTTTCTCGAAAAATATTTTTTTTATACCAATCCCTTTATAAGAAGCGCGTAGTCATCGTGGTGGGCAGTCTGAGTTTGTTTGGACTGTTTTTAAGATAACTTTACGCTTGCGATTGGAATTGCCTAAACTCTTTTAAATTTTTGTCAACTTTTTTGTTGTAGTAGAAGTGTTAGTTGTAAACCTATTAGAGAAAATAAATGTTTTTTAATCCTTTCTAAAATATATATATTTTTTTTTCTAAATAAAATTGAAATTAAACTAATTTTTTATTTTACTTTTGGACTACAAGCTTAAATGCATGTGATACATTCCTAATAATTATTGAATTTTCTCAGGAAATAAAAAGAATCATCCGTTAATGGATGGATTTATTGTTTCTAAAGGAACAATGTTACGGAATTATTTGGCACAAGAAAGTTTCTATTGTACTAAGAACTGTTCATCCAGAGGTTTCTTTGCAACTCGGTAAACCTTTAGAGCTTATTAACAATTAATTATCGGATAAAAGTGTCGATCGACAGTCAATTAAACCATCATAAAGACATTTTAAAGAATTTTTCATTTTTTAAATTTATTTTTCATATTTCCTAAATTTTAATTTTTTTCTTTTCTAGGTAAGTGAATACTCTGTTCTGATGTCGTCAGTGTACTACGAATCGTTTTCAGTAAGTGTTGTATTTTACGTAACAAAGTATATTTCAAGATGATTTTTATCGTCAGATATAAATCCGATTCTGTTTTACAGTTTATTTTCTTCTATATAAATTAATATATGTTGTTTTTTTTTTTTGTCAATGTTAGATAAATTAAAATAGACTATTTAATAGGTAACATTTAGATTAATACAATTAAACAGTGAAACATGAACAGATTAAAAGAGTCCTGATTAGTGGAACTATAGCTTCTAATTTACCGGATTATGAAGTTTTATGATTCATAAAATCACACGTAAAGTTTATTATCTAGAATAGCATATTATATTCCAAATACCAAAAGTCATTTACTATAGTAATTAAATAGCTAACATGAGTTTTGGTTAAATTAATATATTCTATAAAACAAATAATAACATTATTTTCATGTATATCTTTATTTGTAGCCTTTTTCTTATCTATTTTTATCTGCCAACCGTATCAAAAAAAAATTTCAAATATATGAAGTTAAAATTATGATCGAAATGTTTTGGAACAAAGGTCACACTTCTTCAAGTTTGTAAATGTTAAAGGATGTAGAAAAAATAATCAGGGATTTAAATCTATTTATTGTCTCGTTTTAAAAGTATATGCTTGTAGCGTAGCTTTGTATGGAAGTGAAATTTGGAGGATTGGAGTACCTGAGAAGAAAAGACTAAAAGCTTTTGAAATCCGGGACCTCCGGGGATGCAAGGCCGAGACGCTATAATCGCCTAAAAAAAAATGAGTGCCACATAGGCTGACACTCGGGCGTACTTGCGTAATCTCTTACTTATGTTAGTTTATATCTTGTTTAGAGTAACATCATGAAAACCCCCGGGTTGATCTAATGGTGAATGTTTCTTCCCAAATCCGCTGATTTGGAAGTTGAGAGTTCCAGGGTTCGAGTCCTAGTAAAGTCAGTTATTTTTACACGGATTTGAATACTAGATCGTAGATACCGATGTTCTTTGGTGGGGTTGGGTTTCAATTAAC
The DNA here is from genome assembly GCF_047948215.1 of Lycorma delicatula. Taxonomy (NCBI): domain Eukaryota; kingdom Metazoa; phylum Arthropoda; class Insecta; order Hemiptera; family Fulgoridae; genus Lycorma; species Lycorma delicatula. The sequence goes on from NC_134465.1 coordinate 4,260,775, forward strand.
CGCACATCTCAAGTTAGGGGTAGTTTTATTGTTGGTCCTTACAATTCCTGAGAAATCTCAGGAACGGTCGAACTGAGAATGTACAAGACTACACTTCATTTACGCTTATACATATCATCCTCATTCATCCTCTGAAGTAATATCTGAACGGTAGTTACCGGAGGCTAAACAGGAAAAATAGTAACGTCATGAAACGTTTTCTAATCGGTTTGTCAAACAGTAACGAATGAATAAGAGCTGCGCAATGCGTCCAGTATACTCGCGTTCCGATACAAATGGTGTTGGGAGGGTTGTAGTATTGTCAAACCCATTATTATTAATTCGGCTATAATATTTAACGTTCATATAATCGTTTATTGTGTGTTAGAGGGTACGAGTCGTTTTCAATATGACTCAATACTTCAATATGACGGTTTGTTTTCGTGAAGTTAGAATTAAATTAAGATAAAAGTAAAGTATAATTGGGTATAAAACTAAAATTGACACTTCTCTTTTTTTTAATCAATTTCATTCGTAGGTAACTTCTTTTGTATGTGTGTGTGTGTGTGTGTGTGTGTGTGTGTGTGTGTGTGTGTATGTGTATGTGTGTGTGTGTGTGTGTGTGTGTAGAGAAACATTTTTTAACGTATACTATTTTAATAGTCGAAATATAATTTATTAGGAAACATAAATTGGATGATGGTACATTGCAACCGTGATTTACGACAGGATTTTGTTTAAGAAAGTGAAAAAAAAAAAGAAAGAAATCTTCCCGATTGTTTATGAAGTATTAGTTTGTGGTGGATGGTTTAGTTTGGTTATTATAAAAGATGTAGTCGCTGTTGATAGAAAGTTATCCATAGAGAGTTTAGTAGATAAAATAAAGAAAAAAAATAATAAAATTGTAAAAAAAAAGGATAGAATGATAAAGAAGAAGAAGAAAACTTAACGTAGAGCAGTAAAATATATAACGAGCTTTCCACCCTTTTTTGTTTGGAACGCATCATGGTAAAGCAACAAGTGGCTATTGATTTTTATCCGAGGGGGGTTAAACAAGGAGGGATGTATATAGAAAACTAAGGTTGTGTGTGTATATATATATATATATATATATAGAGGAAGAAGAGCTTATAGGAGGCGCTTCCTTTTCAATTCAGTGGCTTCTGCTATATGCCCCTCAGGGAATTCTCGGAACTACTACCACTATTACAAAAGAGTGACTCGATTCACTAAAGTAGGGATGAGTAGAGCTAGGTAGTGAGTGAGTGAGTATAAGAAAGGAGAAGGGATGAGAAGGTTTTGAGGGGTTATTTTATATACAAAATAAGGGTGGAACACAAAGTTGCGCAGATTATAGGACCGATTTTCTTTAACGCCAGTCATTCTTTCTCTCTCAGACTCTTTCGTTGTATCTCCATCGCACAGAACACCCACTGATCTACACTTTACCTCCCTACCAGTCTTCTTTTTTTTTTTTCAGTCCGTCCTCTATTTTATTTTAACTCATCCACCCCGTTCCCGTTACATCAAACGAATCTTTACTACCCTTCATCGTGCTCTTATTCTTTATCCTTTACATCGGGTATGATATTAAAATTAGCGCTAAAGAACACGGTTTCGTTTCTCTCTCCCAAACCTCCCGCCGGTTTCTCTTCGTATAAATTCAACCTCTTTCCCTCATCTTTCATTGCTTTCCACTTGCCGCTCGGTTCTTTCTCTCTTTCGTTATGGCTTTTATGATGACTTTTTAAAATTTCTTTTGTATAAATAAAAATGCTTTGTTTTTTCTAGGTAATTCTTGATATTCATGTCATGTTAGCGCATGTTAGTATGTAAATAATTAATAGTTTATATTAGGTACAATAAACGAAATATTGTAAATGTTATGGTTATATTATATCATATTATATAAATTATTCGTCAAAAAAATTAACCATTTATAAGGATTACTAATATTACTGCAAAATTTACGAAAAAAAAAGATTTTATAAATTGTTTCGTTTTTCTATCTTCATAGAGCCGAATATAAGAATGTTCTTCCAGATATTCACCCGTTCAAACGATAATTTAATTGTAGGTGCTAATTTTATAACGAATATTAATTATGATCAGAGAAATTAACTCTACTTCCATTTGGTATCACATACGCTTAACAACGTCACCGTTGTATCAAAGGCTTGTTAGTTAGTATAAATTTACCTATTAATTATTTGTCAATCGATGCATTATATACGTTGTCTTGATTTTAATAAGAGATACGTTATACTTGTATATTTAACAAAACAAAATTATTAAACGGAAAGTAAAATTCAAAGCGCTCTGCTAATATGCGGTTTCCCCTATCCATTTCATGCATCTGTAAACAATAAATTACTTGGATAATTTAACAGTTTTGAGGCGCTTGTGATTTCATATTATTACTACTCTCTCAACGAGTACTTTTACACGCATCCATTAGAGTGGGTGTTTTTGTATTTCAGTGTAATATTTTATTTTATTTGGATTTACTGTAATATTACAGTGAATTTTGTTATCTTTCTTATGTATTTCAAAAATGTATTGTCACGTATTTGCGGCTCGACCAGAATATTGAGAGACGAACAAACTAAAAATTTCTTATTAATACGATTTATTACTCTAAAAAACATAGAAAATAAAATAAATAGTAATAATAAACAAGAACAATAATAATAGTAGTAATAATAATATATGACATACAAAATGGTAATTTAACTAGGACAAGATTTCTTTAAAGATAGTTAAGTTATAAAACTAGAATACCGTCTAATTTACTAAAAATGTTATAATGACCTGCAATAGGTAATATTAACAAGATAAGAACAGAAAAGTCTAAAGTTCATACAATTCAATTGTATGTAAATATTATTGCTTTTACTGTCTTTTTTCTTATTTAGCCTCCGGTAATTACCTTTCAGATAATACTTCAGAGGATGAATGAGGATGATATGTACGAGTGTAAATTAAGTGTAGTCTTATATAGTCTCAGTTCGACCGTTCCTGAGATGTGTGGTTAATTGAAATCCAACCACCAAAGAACACCGGTATCCACGATCTAGTTCTCAAATCCGTGTAAAAATAACTGACTTTACTAAGACTTGAACCTAGAACTCTCGACTTTCAAATCAGTTGATTTGGGAAGACGCGTTTACCAGTAGACCAAGCCGGTGGGTTTGCTTTTACTGTCTAGAATAGAACTACCCTACACTTTATGAGTAAAATATCGTTTTCAATAACTGTTTACCAATAATTCACGGAACAACTTCGTGCAGTCAACCACTATCTACAATGGAATGCTTGTGACGTACTCTTCTCTCGTTATTACCTAACGCTTACTGTTATAGCTGTCACCGCAACCGCATCGATACGCCTGACAAAACTACCCTGTTATCTCTTGTTATCACGACTTCGCCGAATACAGCCTCGCCGAACTAGTGACGCTCTCCGCTGGTTTCTGTGAGTAAATGGTTTTTAGATATTTATCTGAAGAGTATTTACAAATCTACTGAATATCTCGTTTATTATAGTCAGAAATGGGAAAAATTTACATTCATTTTTCAAAAATTTTACCTTCCTTCAACCCTTTCGAGGACGAATTTCGAAAAATCTAGATATTGGTTTTTAAATATTCGTATGAAGCTTACAAACACAAAAAATCAAATTAATATCTTCATTTTTTTACCGAGAAATTAAAAAATAACCGCGTTTCAAACAAAATTCAAAAAATTATTTTAATCCTTTAAACTCGGAATTTCAAAAAATTTAGAAACTGGATTTTACATATTCACATGAAGATTTCAGAAACCAAAAATCAAGTTGATATCTTTATTTATTTCTGAGAAATAAAAAAAATTATAAATTTCATTATTACTCCATTTTAACCCTTCAAACTTGGAATTTAAAAAATCCTTTCTCAGTGCGCCCTTACACAATTAAAAGAATGGATATAAAAATGTTCATAAATGTATCTTTAGTAGATTTTGCTGTGTGTTTTTACGAATGATTCAACGATGTTATTTTATGATACTTACTAGCTAGTAAATAAAAGTCATTACTCCTTTTTTATCATAAGTGAGAAGCGCGCATTTTCTCCGCGTAGATTACAAACTAAGATCAAAATCACCTTATAATTGCAAAAAAATAACATCAAAAAGGTTCAAAAAAGTACAAAAAAAAACTCAAAATTAATTTTACTGCCGACAGAACTTGAAAACCCGACCGCAAACACCGTGAAAAAAAATTACCCCCAAGACACTCCAGCCGGTTAGAACAAATTTGTATGAAAATGTATGAATTCAAAATATGAAAGTGCCGTGTGCGAGCAAGCAGGATGTATCGAATCCAAAAACAGATTGCTGCGTTCACATCTACATTATGGCAAAAATCAAATGCAAAAAAAAAGATTTCTTCATCTTGCTTCAGTCAAGTGTATATGAGTACATACATTAATATTTTAATATATATGGACTTTTAAAGCTGCTTATACTCTTGCTTGCGGTATTGAAAATTGGAGGAATGAAAGCTTCGAAAGATCGCTTAAACCTGTACGCTAGCGCAGCTGTAAAGTATAAACTCGAGAAAGACTAAAGAGTAGAAAATAAAAAATATGTAAAAAATTTTTTTAAAACACCACTCTTAAATTATACGCACTAATAAGTAAAAATAATTTTAGGATTCTCAGAATGGATTTGACAAGCTTTTACGGTGATATGTAGGATTATGTTAAAGTCGTAGCTTCGAATTAAAAATTTATTGTTTTTACCAGTAGACCGTTCTTCACGCATATGAAAAAATTGGCACCGCAGCTTTGATGAAGTCATCTACCGGTTGACCCAATTTTTATCTGTCCACGGCGTGTTTTCGGTGTAGTTACATGCCAGGAGGGGAGCTGACGACCCTGTCTTTCTTACGGAGAGCTCAATAAACCGGAACACGTCGTGTTCGACTGCCGGACGTGGGCTGCTGAACGTCGTTGCTGAGAGTCGGTGACCGGGTTCCTTACAGCTGACACAATCATAGACTGTATGTCGAGAGAGGTTTCGTACGGTAACTGATTTTGTGACACGGATACTTCAGTACAAATCCAGAGAGGTTTGGCCGGCGAAGGGTTGTGGGACAGCCCCCTGCAAAGCTGCCGTTCGTCTGTGCTTGCACGGATGCGCGACAGTGACGAGTCGCTGGGACTCCCTCATCCCTTTGCGAAAAAGAACGAGACCCGGTGAGAGTGTCGTGCACAGGGTGCTCTCGCTAGAGGCGTTGACGTCAAGACCAAATCCCGGCTTCTGGGGTGGAGTACAGGAACGACGCAGTCGGGCTTGCCCCTACCGTAGGGGTTAAAGGCCGGTAATGAAAAGATTAACCGGCGGGCTGACCTGTCTGACTAGACTTATGGCCGGCGGACGGGGAGGCCCGTTTGAGTAGACAACCCTCTGGGCTGTGATTTGCTTTGTTATGAATCCGGCCCGGGGGAGTAGGATGGAAGAAAAACCACCAAAAAACACCGGTATCCATGATTTAGTATTCAAATCCGAATAAAAGTGACTACCTGTATTAGGATTGAACCTGAGAATTTCGACTTCGAAATCAGGGAAGACGATGTCAGTCGAAGACTTCGAATTCAGTCGTCGATTTACGACGATGAGTTTATCCGGCGGGTTGAAATTGGATTTAGTTTTATGTTTTGTTACATTTTTAAATAAATTATTAAAGAAAAAGTTCGGTTTTATATTGTGTATTTAATTTTTGATAAATTTTTTACCTTTTAAAAACTTTTTTAACAATATTTCGTACTTTTGATTAAATTTAATTTAAATTTATTATATCGAGTAGAATTCTTTTATAATTGTATTATAATGTTTAAATTCTTTATTCTTTACTTCTTATTATTATTCTTTTAAATAAATTTAATATTACTGTTATTGCGAATTGTAATAACGTTATAAAACTAATTTAATTAGTTTAAAGAATAAAGCATAATTTGATAATAAAAAGGATTTAAAAAAAGAAAAAACAATATGTATATATTGCAGTGTATACACACAAATCTCGTTGTGACGGGGGCTAAAGGGTAAAAACAGAAGTCGAGCGGTGCGGGTGAGGAAAGATAGGGAGGCGGTAATTTGGCTTTTGTTAACATTTAGTAGGGAGATGAAAACGAGGGTTTAGGGATGGAAAAAAGTATTTGAAAGCTATAGTCGTCGTACCAGTGTAGGATCCAATATATTACATTGTGAACAAAGGGAGCTAAGTTGAAGTTGTGCAAAGAGAACGGGGGGGATTTTAGAGAGTTGCTGGGAGGAGGGAAACAACGTTCGGTTAGACTGGAAAGCGAGGCGTTAATCTTACACAAAGTTTTAAAGTTTCACAATAGACGGACGCACGAAGTAGTACCTCCTGCTCTCTCTTCATCTTCATCCTTTATTCCCGTCTGTACTTAGCCTTCGTCCCTTTTCGGTTTCATTCCTCTATTGTTTGTTATAAGACTAACTTTTAAGTTACTAATAAATTTATGCACGATTGTATATTTAATCCTGATTCTTGTTTATTTAAATTAATTTTTGTTCGTTATATCAGCATTTAAAACGTGTAATCGTGTTTTACCTATTACATTTTTAATACTTTTTTATGATTTTGGTGGTTCATAATCGGCGTTAAAGGTAGTGTATAACCGATAAACTTATAATTAGTTCTGGTTATTACCGTTTAGGTACATTTCATAAGAAAGCTATTTATTGTTACGAGTACCTTGATTCGACTTCCGGGAAATTTCGAAATATCTTCGCGTTTCACATCCCCCAGACTCCAAAACCACCGAAATATATATTTCACTTTCTTGTGGACACGATAATTGCCGTAATTTTGGGCCAATAATTTTCATATTGTCCGATAAAAATAACTCGACCCAAAATCTCGGTCTAGTTCATTAACGGTAAAATCGGACCGTGGGGTTGGAAATGGGATGACTTTTTCGAAAAAACAAAATATCGCTTTAACTTTCTTATCGAGTAAAATATCAAATTCGTTTAAAGTTCATACTATTCTTTGGATAAGGGCCTAAAACTTATCTAAGTAAAGTTTTTTTGTTATCACCAACTATTAGCCCAGGAAGTAGAAGAAATGGAATTTCGAAGACAAAAAAATTATACCTCCTTTAATCACAGTATCGAATCGGTTTAAAGTGGTCGTTTGTCCTCTAAACCTTACCTAAAATGTTTGTTTGTAACAACATTTGATACGATAGGTAAGATAAGGTCATACCTTACCTTACGGCAAGGTATGACTAAAATGTTGGTGGAATTGTAAGAAAATGGGGCTTGTCGTATGCTAAACCGTGAAACTTTTTTCACATGCAACCATTGTCGTATCGATTAAATCTGAAGTTTTTCTTAACTTTAAAGTGGAAATTTTTTTTATCCCCCTACTTAGCACCGGTGAAATCTACCTCTGCCTTCCGGCGTGCCGAAAGAGATTTTTTTATAATGATTTTCCGATAATCTTTTGATTTTTACCTATCGTATGATAGGATTTTATAGTATCGTATTGTTTAACGATTTATTAACGTTCTCTTTGTTTTTTTTTCAATTTGTTAATGATATTTTAATTGTTTTCCGTAGAAAAAATATTGATGGGAATTGTTGTATTGTGAAGATTTTAATTATTTAAAAATGGTAAGCTAGGAGTTTAACGGAACGGAACGTAAGGACGTCGGGGATGTTTTATCCCTCTCTATTTATTACATAGCAAAGACATCAGTGCTGTTGGATCTTTATGGCTGTTTTATCTTTATATTTATCTGGCGGGTATTAAATTTTTAATTAAAATTAAAATCGGGTTATATTTTTATTTTAATTTGTTTTTAAGATTGAGTTTGGAATTGCGTTCCGATATCCTTTGTAGATCGTGTTTTTAATAATATTTGGTTAGGGTTATTCTTAAGAAGATTAGAAAAAAAATTGCGTCTTTCTTCCGTCGCGATTCCCCCTTAATCCTTCCACTGAAGACCTTTCGGTCTAACAGAAATAAGTTTGATGTGGTCCCTAGCTTTTTTGGAGGATCCAATGCACTCCTGCATAGGGATTCATAGGGAAGATTCCCTATCCTTCACAATCTACGGAATCTTCACAACCCAGAAGGGTTGTGAAGATTCTTCTTCTGGCGGTCTAGACTGAGCTGTCTTCGCTGTTGTGGCATGGTTGGCCTTCTTGTTTATAAGATGGGGAGTCAAACTTGGATATTTCTGTATTTAATCGTTATATTGAACTATTGAGGTGTCTTAATAGTAAATAAGAATTTGTTTATATATATATATATATATTTATACACACACACACACACACACACACACACACTGTACTCTTATTTGTGACTGATTGTAAAAGCCAAGGACGAGTAAGAAAGCTTATTAGTTTTTATAACAATAACACAAAACAATTGTTGAGAAGTTTTTTGCTAATTATCAATATATGTATTTTTTATAATTATTATTATCATTGAAAATCTCTTTTATCTATTTTAGTACGGGATTCTCATTTTTTTCTCATGTGTTTGCTGCCATCTCACCTTCCAATGGTTTACAGTTAGGGAAAGATAATAATTTTTTTTTATCAATAATACATGAATTTAAAGAAAGGGATTTAACAATTAACTTATTGAATACAACTATGTATTACACGTTGGCTTTTATAATAATAATAATAAATTCGAATTAAGCTTTATGGTTAATTTACTGTAGATAATCTCATAAAAAAAAATATATATATATATATATATATATATGTCGGAGAGGCGAGGAGATTTGTCAGGGATTCAACGTTTTGTGTTTCACTCATTTTTATTATTACAAGTGGAGAATATATAAGATTATAATAAAGTTCAATTAATAAAATGAGTAGATAACTCGTACAATGAAATAATTACAAATGATAATTATCACTTATCAATAACTCAGTAGTACACGAATTATAATATAAGATTAATTTAATTTAGAATTCAAATAATATTAAAACAACTTGCGATAGACCGAGGCTCAGGGAAATAACGAATTCGCGATCACCAGGACGTCTGTTCGATCTGGGTTCCAAAGCAACTACCCTTTCTCCATATTCTCAAATAATATACCTACTGCATATTTCCTTTTCCTTATTAATTTTATGATACCCCTATCGTCCTGGGATCCCGACTACGTTGACAACCATGTGCCTACCTAGGCCTAAGCCTACCGCAATAAAACAATTTAAACCTTATTTTACAAAATATTACAAGTAATAGTACATTTCTTAAAACTACTAAAAATACCGATATTCTAAAGAATATTCTCATCGTTTTGTCGGAAGATACTCCACTGTACTTTATTCTCCGACATATATATATATATATATATTGAACTCTTTATAAAAAATTGCTTGAAAATGTCAAATTTATAAATTCTCTTGCCTATATAAAACTGTCTTGAAGGAAATAATAAAGGAAAATATAGAAGAAAGTTGAGGAAGAGGGGGGAAAAAATAGGTTGCTTATAAACACAAAAAAATGTATGAGAAATGATGGAAGATACTTAACCTATAAGAATTAAGAAAGATTTATTTTAAAACAGTTCGAAGACATTCACTAAAGAAGGAGTCCTGGTTTTATTTGTTTGTTGGTTTTTTCTTTCTTTTATCGGTTATCGAATGAAATCTCCGGTTCGATCCATAGACAGCATTCTAAACTAAATTATATTAGCGGATCTACAACTTTAAAAACGAATATTGGGAAAGAAAGAATCAGAATAAGGATAATAATTATATAATATAATTATAAAATGTTTAATAATAATAATTAAAGAATTGCTGTATGAAATAAATAAGCCCATCACAAGAATTGGACACTTTTATCCAAGATAGGCGCATTGATATTACCAACAGTTTTGCACTGATCAGCGTAAATATATTAATAAACAATTATCCCTTTTCCTTCAGAAACTAATGAACTATCCGAAAACAGGTTAGGCATCTTAAATGAACGACCCTGAATTTTGTGGCACGGATAATATTCAGCTTACTTGTAAACCCGTGTAGGAAGTAAACTTTGTTTTTTTTCCTCTAATTAAATTAATCTTGAATATAAAGTAACGGTTAAATATGTCGAACCTTCTGGTGATTCACGACTATAAAAATTAATACTTAACAATTAGAATGAATTTGTCGACCGATAAATTAATATTGAGAAAGATTTTATGCAAATTAAGTCGTTTTCATTTGATAATAATTTTAAATAAAATGAACTTATTAGTTATCTAACCTTTAATATAATTTAAATGTTAATATTACTATAATTTTATGTGCTGTAGTCACTGGTATTTTCAGTCAGTTGTTTATCGTGTGTAGTGGTAGTACTGTTTTTTTTTTTTTTTTTTTTTTTTTGTGTGTGTGTGTGTGTGATGTTCTTTGTATTTAAATAGACTGGGCTGGTTCTTTAGTTTGATGAGTCACGCCGATTCTGTGTATTAACTCGTATTACTATTACTACTACTGCTACACAGTGTACGGTATAAATACTGGTGACTGAACCATTGAAGACCGAACGAATGGTGTATAACCTAACTAACCGGAGCAAACTTCTTCCCTTCCCGCGATTAATCTATCTCTCTTTCTCTCCTTATATCGCATCTCTTTTTACATCCCCTTCCACTATTTCATCTGCATGTAGTTCGTTTAGCCACGAGTAGAACATGTAATGGAATAAAACATAATATTGTATTATTTGTGTGCGCGCACTCACACACGTGTAGTGCGAGTGCAACAGGTTAAAAGTTAAAATGCTCCGCGCAGTCACCCACTAAACTAACTCCACCTTATTTCACTGCCACCCACCCAGACCTATGTCAGTCGGTCGTTCGTATGTTTTTCGTTACTTCTACTCAAATACGTATTATCATTGTATACGTTTTATCCGCAAATCAGTGTTGCCAACTTTTTAGTACTATTATAAAAAATTATCTATTATATAATTTATTGTAACGTTAATATTTATTATTTCCTTTGTTTTATAAATCGTTAGATTAATTATTTAATTGTTTTTTTTTCAAAGATTTTAATTGAAAATTATAAAATTACTTTATTATTCTTAATTAAGCAAAATAGTTATTACTAGGTAGAAAACTTAATTTAAATTTATAGATCGTAAAGAATTATGATGCAGCTTTACAATTCAAAGTTTAATTAAAGTGGTAGTTTTTTTTTATTATAAATATTTTAGTTGTTAAAGCTTAAAGTTTCGATAAATCGTCAGATATCAGTTTATTACAGTGGATAAAAAGCAACGGTTGTTTTTTTTTTTTTTATTCAGAAAAGTTTTAATTAAACGGGTTTTTTTTTTAATTTTGATTATCCTATACCTTACTAATAATTTTTTAAGTTTTATTTATTAAAAAAACTTTAAGGAAAAAGTGGCAACGAATCTTCTCCGGAAATGCAATATTTATCAAAATATTTTAACATTTCTAAAAAAAAAAATCATTGACATTTTTGTATTTGGAAAAAGGTTGACAACTTATTTCATTTGTATTAGTTGTGTAGTAAGGGCAACAAATTAATCCTTCAGATATTATTATCCATATATGACATCTTCCGATTCCATCGATAAATTTTTTTTTAAAGTCGCGTTAAATTTTTTTTAAATTTTAAATATTTACTTGAATTCCTTCCTTAGTTACTAAGCAAAATTAATGCAAACACGTACTTTTTTGTAAGCGATTCTTCCAGGATTTCGATCTTCTGCGATCCAGTTTGTTAGAAAACAATAATATATCGATGGATCATTTTTTGATAAGATAGAACAACCGTAACGGTTTTCATTAAGTACCTATGAAATTATTTATTTAAAATACGCAAGAGCCGCTAAATATTTAAATATCTCAACTGTAAAAATAATCGGTTGAGACTAGTCTTCAGGTTCGGTGGACTTAATGTCCGGCCACCGGATAGAAAACATAATCCCGGATGGAGTCGCCTACGTCAAAACATACTATTATCAAGGACAACAATAAACCAAAGAAGTCACCTACACAGATAAGATTAGGCGTCTACCAAATAACTCAAAGAAATTTGAAGCCTAAGAAAGTATGTTAAAAAGGCAAAAGGTAATAACTTTAACCATTACCGTTACTAGAAACTAGATATGTGAACCCTAACATACTGGGTTGGTCTAACGGTGAATGCGTCTTCCCAAATCAACTGATTTGGAAGTCGAGAGTTCCAGCGTTCAAGTCCTAGTAAATTCACTTATTTTTACACGGATTCTAGATCGTGGATACCGGTGTTCTTTATTGATTGGGTTTCAATTAACCACACATCTCAGGAACGGTCGAACTGAGACTGTTCAGGACTACACCTCATTTACACTCATACATATCATCCTCATAAATCCTCTGAAGTATTATCTGAACGGTAATTACCGGAGGCTAAACAGGAAAAAAAATATATCTAAACCCTACCCAAAGGAGTATTTCAAAGCCTGTCCAGATGGTGAACACCCACTCTTCTCGCAATTCCTTTCTGGGAATCGTAGTATCTTCATCCGATTTTTTTTCCGATCAGCTTGAGGAACCCCATTTACGGGCGGAATGCGGCAGGAATGGTCGAACTGAGACTGTTCAAGATTACACTTATACATATCATCCTCTGAAGTATTATCTGAACGGTAATTACCGGAGACTAAAGAGGAAAAAAAATATATGTAAACCCTACCCAAAGGAACATTTCAGGGCCTCTCCAGATGGTGGACACCCACTCTTCTCGCAGTTCCCTTCGGGGAATCGGAATATCTTCATTTAAGTTTTTTTTTCCGATGAGTTTGAGGAACCCAATTTACGGGCGGAGTGTGTAGTGTTGGACTCGCTAACAGGTTCGGCTATATGTTATTAAGAGAGCGTATATGTGTGTCTGCGTCCTACCGACCAAACTTCATATCTTACCGATCCTCCCCTACCAGGGTCGGGTTCACAATTAAGCATTGCACGTCCCCGGGAAGTGCCTTTGGGCCAGAGGGATCTAGAGTCTCCGTGCTTCATCACCCGCGCCAATCTACGCAAACGCGGACGAACGACGGTTTCGCAGAGAGCTGTCTTTCACTCTTCGACCTTCCGGTCATGTTCTTCCGCCTCAGACTGAGAACTTTGTATTGTGATACTCTCTAGAAGATCCACCTGGAAGCATCCATCAGTTCTTCATCCAAGTTCGAAAGAGTATATACGATTTTGCGCAATAAAACTTAGGTATATGCGAGAATAAATTGCTTTTCCTGCAGTTATTAATGAATCGCCTTGGCGTCAGAAATTGAGATTTTCTTAATAAATTCCTTACCCATTCCAATCGGTTATCCCAACTAATCTGTACACTTTTCATTTAGACCCTCATTGAATTAGATTATGTATATTTGTAGGGTAGTATAATATCAATTGAATGTGATCGAAATATTTTGAAGATTAATTACATTGTACGGTTTTTTGTATTTTGATAATTTAGAAATCTTATTTGTTTTGGTGAAGTTAATTTTTAGGGAAGATGTATCAAGATTGATTTCCGTAATAAAACGCAGACGTCTCTCATCGGGAAGATTTTGTATTTAAGTCCAGGATATTTTTGGCATTTTTTTTTTACAATACGAAATTTTCTATCAAGCTAGGAATTTTTTTTTACAAATTAAAATCTAACCGAACTTGACTGGAATGAAGTGAAAAATTTGTATCGGGTTTATATTGTTATAAATATTATAAAATTCTTGGACTGTAGGAAAAATTAAAGTTGAAATAGAAAGGTAAAGATGAGTTAATTCAACATGTGAATGTTTGATGTCTTCCTGCACGCGCGCGCATCGTTGATGTACTTATAAATTATACCATCGTTGTCTCTTTTGTCTCATTTATTGCTGCGTTATCTTCTGCTTTAGTGTTTATGGTTGCAGCCGGTAACTATCGGCTGATTGTTTGTTTCACCTATCCCGCTATTGTGTAATTGAATGTAGTATAACTCTTGCGTTAAAATCCTAACCGAACCGACTCGATCAGCAGTCTACTTGTATCCAGGCTATTGTAGTAACGTGTAATCATTGATGCATTTAATAATTAATCGATATGCCTTTGTATTTTACGACTGGTGGCGGATTTATCCTTTTACTTCCTCTCATTCTCTCATTTTTTTTCTTTATCCTTTCCATTTCTCTTGATTCTTGGTGTTATCCTATATTAACTGATTTTATTTGTTCTTATTATATTTGTTTTATTTGGTAACTTTTTTCATTTATACGAGAATTTCTAATGTTGAGGTTGGCATACCTAGTCATTGTCTACTGTTTATACACCCGTACTACAGGGTGTCCCATATAAAACGCAACCCATTTATTTCAGTAGATATATTTAAATAAAAAAGTAATTTGTAAGTTATTAAATTATTTTATTTTTAAACTTTCCAATACCCTAAATTCTAGACTAAATGTTGGAAATGGCCGCCATCTTCATTAATATACGCTTCACTGCGTTTACTCTTTTCACTGCGTTTCTTGCGACTGTTTTCAGAGTTTGCGGGTCGATATTTAAAACAGTTTTTTTGATATTAACTTAGACATGTTCAAGTCTCGGTGGTTTGTTGTGTAGGCTTTTTCTTTGAGGTAATCCCAAAGAAAAAAAACCGGCGCATTCAAATCTGTGGATCTTGGTGGCTGTAAACGACGATCACTAAAAACATTTTTAACGAAATCATGTACCTGTTATCAGATACAGACATCTCCCTTAAGCTTTATCAGATGTGTTATTTAAGTGACTTAAAGGATCTCACTTTCTTTCTATCTTACAAAGCAGGTCGTTTCTCGTATTTATTATCCGTAGGTTATTTGTAACTAAATCAAAGAATGACACCTCATAGGGTCATTTCTTGATCCTACAGTTTAGGGTAAACTCTAGCATTACAACCCAAATTATGTCCTCCCTTTCCAAGAAGCAAACATTTATCACAGTTCATTCAGTTCTCCTCTGCAGGAAAATCAAATGCGAAACAGTTAGTATGAGGAACTCGCAGAAATGTCTCTTCACATATTGTTTTGCTCCCGGGTCACAGTAGTAGAGGTGAAAAACATCTGTCTAGGTACTCCTAATCTAATATTCTCCACATATTTTATCAAGGCCAGAAATACTTACAACCCTGGGTCAAGGACCGATCGCGTACAGCAACGGGGTCCCAAACTATCTATGAAGTAGCTGATTAAGTTAAAAGTAGCTCAACCACCTCATCGGAGCAACTTCACATTGCTCTCACTTCAAACCTAACCCTCTAATCAGGAAGAGATCTAAAATGATCAGTTCACAATCGCTCTACACCAGTAAGGATAATGCGAAAGGAAAAAAAAGATAAAGTGTAGTTTAAAAATTATTAAAAGTTATAAATTACTTCCTTTCATATTAATAGAAATATTCTTCCAAAGAACATTTGGAGCTAATCGTCAGCATCTTCGTCAGTGAATTTTCTAACAACAGCCATTACCAGAGTCTTAAGATGATCTCTTGTTAGAATCTCCACTTGAAATTTCTCGAGGAAGGTACTGATAATACTGAGGAACAAAATTACTTTTTTTTTAGCGCAAGAAACAAAATATGTTATCCTAATAGAACTTTTCATTCTAAATTCTAATATGTAAATCAATTTTCTCCATTAACCACATTTTTTTTGTGATACGTAGATGTAACAAATACGTAGGTATTTACACGCATACAGGCCACAATTTACCTTACCTAAAATCTGATAGTTGTTTTTGGCATTTAGAACATCCCTCTGTAGCATCCGACTATAATCTATAAGCATTCTTGCACTGCACTGTTGTACCTGATTTTCACGATTATGAAGTCCTAAACTATTAACTTCACGACTATG
Source organism: Lycorma delicatula (assembly GCF_047948215.1). Taxonomy (NCBI): domain Eukaryota; kingdom Metazoa; phylum Arthropoda; class Insecta; order Hemiptera; family Fulgoridae; genus Lycorma; species Lycorma delicatula. Next base: position 4,276,671 of record NC_134465.1, read on the forward strand.
AAGTTGAATATGCGTAATTTGATTTTGGACCGTCATGTTGGAACCGGCAGTATCGCTCTACCTCTTCCAAGAGTGCGATGAATTATAATGAAATATTCTGATATCGTTTTGTAATATAGTTTATTCGAAGAAAAAGAGGAACAAGAACTTTTTTCGTGATATCGTACACCGTACGCCTATCTTCTGCGGGTGAAAGTGTTTTTCACGATACGCGTGGGGATTTTCTACCCTCCAAATACTACTGTTACGGTTGTTTACGTAGCCGTCTAGATGAAACTATGTCTCCTCTGTGAAAAAAATCGATTCCGATAACACGAATACCCTCACGCACGAATCGAAACCGATGACAATATTCTAGCCGTTTTCTTCATCAGGATCAACAAGTCGATGAACTGTTTTAATTCGATGTAATCGTAAGTTCAACTTTTTTGTCGCCCGATGAACGGTTGATTTCGGTAAATTAATTTCAGCCGACGATCGTCTAATTGATTTTTTTCGCGAGGCAATTAATCGGTCTTTGATTTCGGCGACTGTGTCTGCTTTCAACAATGTAGTCGATCTTTTATGTTCCTTTTTATTAACAGAACACGTCTCTCTAAATGTAGCCGCTACTTTCAAAACTGATGTCTTTTTAGGTGCTGGTTTATCACGGTATTTACGGCAAAATGATTCTTGCTCTGCAACCATCGATCTTATGCTAAAGTACGACTATAAAAACACGTTCGTCTTGTGAAAACACCATCTTCTATAACAATACATTGAAACGGAACGGAACCAAAGGGTGGCGGGAGTTTCATAAATTCAACCCTTCGAATCGCCGAGCCTGGACAACGTCCCTTTCTGCTGTATGATTCTGTAATCGGCCGTGTTTCAAGGGTTTTCTTTTAATGTCGGTTACAGGTTTTTTAAGTTTTATTTACGGACGGATTTGGTGATTTGCGTTTTCATCTGTTTGGACCGGCGTTTTCAATTGATTACTGCGTCTGACCGTAGGAGATTAAGCTTTTTGAGCCTGGTGCTCCCGGCGTGATTCCCCTTCAGACCGTCCGCTGAAATCCTTTCGGTACTAACACCTTATGGGCTAGCAGGAGTACGCCAAAACGGGGCCCTAGTTGTTTGGAGGGAGCCATGTTCAATACATTGAACGTTATGATCTCTTTGTTATAGCTATCATTAGCGGTCTACTGCGTCGACGCGATATTCATTTGTTGAACGAGTCCATTCCAGTAATTGCATACTCAATTCAGATATTATAGAAAGCCGATCGGCGGGTTGCGTTTTAAATGAGATGCTATATTTGATAGCATACAGTTTACTTTTGCAACGATTTCCTGTGATCATTTAATTTGCCTCCAAATATGAAATTTCCGAAACGATACATTTTTTTTATATTAAAAAAAATATACGGAGAAATTAATTGGTTTTTGGTTTCTGGTTTATAACTTTAATATTATGAATAAAAGAAATTTCTGAAAATAAAATTAAATGAAATATTTTGCAACGAAAAAAGTGAAAACTAGGATCGCCGGTAGTAATTCTCGATTAGCGTCAACAAGTTGAAAAGTAGGTTGATGATTTAATAATTAAACAAAAATAATAAAAATAAAAATCGTCGCAGAATCTAAGATTTGGAATTTGTATTTCATTTTTAATTTTAAAATGAATTTTGTGTTTTATTTAAAAAGAGTCGATCGCACCTTAAATTCTACAGCGTGAAAACATAATATTTAACGTTAAAGTTAATCGACAATCTTGCAAAAACAATTAAAAATTCTGGATTGAAATAATTCTTTACAACGACTAGTTAAGTAAATTAGTTTTAATAGTTTTTCCGGTATTGCAGAATTTCTATGTTTGTTTGGGAGTTACAAAATAAATACGTGTTTATTATGTATAAGAAAAAATGAAACAGTAGTAAATAAATAAAACAGAGATAGTAAGAAACTTTAACGTTGTGAATTTGGATTTTTAGAGTAATAACAGTGTTTTATCCCGAGAATAATCTCCCGGTTTTATAATTTAAGAGCATAATTAGCTTGAACAAAATTTCCCTAGAGGATTGTTCCTTTAGGTGTTAATAGAGACGAAATATTTCGCTCTCAGAATACGGTGGTTACAATATGCTTCCGCTCATATAACAATACAATGAAACGGTAATATGGCAATTCCTTATAGCGACACCTCCGCGCATAATAATATTTGTGACAATTCAGCACGCATCAAGTTTACTGTGAGTTATAGTAGAAGTTTGATCTATCATTCAAATATTATGTCAATATTTTTCAAATTTAATATATTAAATGTAAGGTACATACAAATAATTAAAGTTAACAAAAAATCTACTCACCCCTCCCCGCATTGATATGTGACAAATCCGTTGTCCATAATGGACGTAGAATTCCGGTTAATACTTTGTTCATTAAAGGGAATTTCAACTCTGGATAGGATCCAAATTAATTTCTAATGGCATGAATTATGTGTTTCTTTCTTTTTTCTGTTTAGCCTCCGGAATCACCGTAAGGTATTATTTCAGAGGATAAATGAGGATGATATGTATGAGTGTAAATGAAGTGTAGTCTTATACAATCTCCGGTCGATCTTTCCTGAAATGTGTGGTTAATTGAAACCTAACCATCAAAGAACACCGGTATCCACGATCTAGTATTCAAATCCGTATAAAAGTAATGTTCAGTCTCCGGTCGACTATTTCTGAGATGTGTGGTTATTTGAAACCCGACCATTAAAGAACACCGGTATCCACGATCTAGTATTCAAATCCGTATAAAAGTAATGTTCAGTCTCCGGTCGACCATTCCTGAGATGTGTGCTTAATTGAAACCCAACCACCAAAGAACACCGGTATCCATCATCTAGTATTCAAACCCTTATAAAAGTAACTGCCTTTATTAGGGTTTGAATCTTAGAACTGAGTTCAAAATCAGCTGATTTGCGATGACAAGATAACCACTAGACCAGTCCGGTGGGCAAATTACATGATTTTGCTGACAAGTTGTCGCAGGATGATCAAATTGATTTCGTTTGCAACAAATCAAGCTGTATTATTTTGCTCTAAAGCGTGTCATTATTATTATTTATTATTCCTACTTACAGGAAGATATTAAAAGTACGGAAACGGCTTCATATTTCAAAACTGAGGGATACTAGAGGTAGAAACAAGTGCGGATCTACATAGTTACAAAATTTCTACTTAATGGTTAGTTTGAAGTTTTTGCCTGCTATCTTAGATACACCACATTGAATGCGGCTATTTTTTTTTTTTTTTTAATAGGAAGGTGGACTTGTAATTGATGATTTCATTGTAAGATTTTATTAGAAGAACGTGACGAAAACCGTTTCTCAATAAATGCCTTTGTTTTCGAGTTATGAATCAAAGTTGTATAAACGAAAAAGTCGCGATCAAACGCCCCGTAATAATTTTTTTATTTCGTATTAACTTCAGAATTAATTCAGCAACAACTTTAAACAGTTAAATGAATTAATGGCCGAATTACTGATAATAACACAGTAATAAATAACACTAATAATATGTAATACACCAATTATAATTAGCAATATTACTACAAATTATATTGCTAGTTCGACTGTTATTATTTATTTTATCACGTTATTTAATTTTGAAATGTAGCTGGGCCGGACTTCGTGGCGCGAGCGGTAGCGTCTCGAACTTTCATCCGGAGGTCCCGGGTTCGAATTCCGGTCAGGAATGGCATTAATGAATGTGACGTCTGTACGTACGTATGTATCTCGTATAATTCAAAAACGATTAGCCGTAGGCTGTTAAAATTTTGGATTTAGGATTGTTATAACATCTAGTTGTGCACCTCCCCTTTTGATTGCAATCGACTGAACCAAAAGTATCCAAAAACCCAAAATAAAAAAAAAATTGGATTTTGGACTTTTTGTTAACTGCAGTAATAAGTTCTCATTGAGAGTTTTCAACGACGTATCATAAGTGGTCCTTATTTTTTACTGGTTCCAGAGTTATAGCCAAATAAAAGTTTAATTAACAAAATATTTGGGTCTTACAAGAGGAAAGCAACCGACGTGCTTTCGAATCAGACTTCATTTAGTTTTTTTTAATATTTTTTAAAATTTAAATATATTAATTTATTAATAATTATTAACCTCTGATTGTAAAAAATCTTTACGATAAATAATAATTCAATAAAAACAATAAAAATAAAAAATATGAAAAAATATCAAGAGTTATTAATCAAATAAAATTTTATGTACTTTTCATTTAGAAAAAATGTATATACGTAATTTAATAGGCGTACAAGGAAGTCATGTGGTGTCCATATCAAATTTTTAAATAATACCAATTAAAAAGAAAAATTCGATTTATCTGCATTCCGTTCAACAGAGAGATGTGTGCTTAAAATAATTTTCGCAGGTTCTTTTGAATTGCAAATTATAGTGTAATAATTTTTTAAATTGAATGTATTTACCTTAACATTATTTCTAATGTTTGTATTTAAATAAATAAAATGGTTTAAACACAGCTATATTTTTTTATCTTATAATTTCCTTTTGTATTTATAATTTTATTTATCTAAATAAATCTAGTGGTTAAACTCATCGCAAAATCAACTGATTTTTGAAGTCGAGAGCTCTAAGGATCGACTCCTTGTATAGGCGAGTCCTTTTGTATGGATTTGAATGCTAGAATGTGGATACCGGTGTTCTTTGGTGGTTGGGTTTTAATTAACTACACGACTCAGGAGCGGTCGACCTTGAATCTGTTCAAGACTAAATGTTAACCGGTACATGTACGCTTACATTGCATTACGGCAGGCCTGGCAAGCCGGTGGCAGTAATTGCATTTGCCTATACATATACACCCAGACCCGGCGATAACTGGATAATCTGTTTGAAGAAAACAAAACAGTCATCTAAGGATTCATAAATGTCTAAGAATATAATCATAAAAAATATCCAAGAATTCATTAAACTTTTATCGAGGTTTAGAGGATCAAGACCTTGAGCAGATAATTCATTTGGAGACTTAAATAAGGATGTTTCCGTTTCAGATCCCTTCTCTGTGATAATGTTCATGAATAAAGTTATTTAAATTGAACGATACTTTTTTTTCATTTATCTACAGAGTTTCTCTATTTGTAATCTCCTATTCTTCTAGATTTATGATTCGCATTTCGTATTTATTCATTCTGGTGGCGAATTATTGGACGATTGACTAATTTGTTCTTTATTTGAAAAATTAGGATCTACATATATATTTATTCCTGAATATATCGTGTTCCCGTTAACAAGCATATCACCTTTCTTTTAAAAGTTTTCCTTTTACATTTTTAAATCAGATTTAATAGTGTCGCGTGTTCGAGGCTCGATCAGGTTACTAAGAGAGACTCATAATTAAAAATGTTTATATAAATACAATTTATTAGTTTTAGAATCAATAATATAATGACAATAGTAAATATCGTATAATAATCGGAAATAAATAACAATATATTAATAACGACAAACATAATAATCCATAGATTATATACAAAATATAATTTAAAATAAAGACAAGATTTATTTGCACGTAGTTAACTCATAAAAACCCAGAATTCAGTTCAATTAACTGAAGACATTATAATAACCGCTTAAACTACGCCTTTAACAACTAGTATTGTGTTAATTACCAGATAAGACTAAAGTTCGTTCCCTGCAAATACCTTTCCTATTTAACATAGAACTACTGTAACAATTTTTGAATGAATTTAATACTAATCCCTTTCATAATTATCAATCAGTAACTCACCGAAAGACTTCATGAATTCACCCACTGCCCACCCTGGAATGCTTGTGAAGTCACTTCACACGTTGTGTTGCTCACAATCGCGTCAAACACTACGCTTATATTCTCTTTATACACACTTCTTACTTCGTCGGTCGTAGAGTATTTATACTCGTATCATTTAACCTGCAGAACCAGACCCAAATCCCGTAGCTGTTGATCGTGAAAATTATTATCCGTGTTCTTACATTTTCCTATGCATTCCTACTCTGATCCGGTAACCCTTCTCATTCAATAACATCTGTTGCAGGTGTGCCAGTGGCAGTATTACAAAGAAAGATTGTTAAACGGACCTGTTACTCTTAGGAAAAAAAATCCTTTTATTGTTATTTTCTATTATTTCTTAATTAGAAGGGATCCTTTATATACCCACCGGGTTGGTCTAGTGCTGATCGCGTCTTCCCAAATCAGCTGATTTGGAAGTCGAGAGTTCCAGCGTTCAAGTCGTAGTAAAGCCAGTGTTATTTTTACACGGATTTGAATACTAGATCGAGGATACCGGTATTCTTTGGTGGTTGGATTTCAATTAACCACACATCTCAGGAATGGTCGAACTGAGATTGTACAATTATCACTTCATTTACACTCATACATATCATCCTCTGAAGTATTATCTGAAAGGTAATTACCGTAGGCTAAACAGGAAAAAGAAAAAAAAAGGTCCTTTATACTTGTCTTTTTACAATAGATATTACTGGATTCTTTCGAGAAATATCTGTAAGATTTAGTTAATTTAGTAACATCATTCATTTTATGCAGTTTTAGCCATTTCGATTGTAATTCATCAAATCCTTATAATTTTTCCCACCCATTTTGGTCAAAACGAAAATTCTTTTAGTTTTTAACCCCAACAATTCAGTTAAAAAAGTACTCAAATATTACGACTCAGTAATTGTAATTTAAAGTTCTGCTTCAATCAAGTTTGTAATTACATTATTGAATACTTCTTTTTGGTTTTGGAGGGACAATTACTTATCCAATTTTTGGCTTGTATATTTATTACAAGAATTATAATTTTGTTAGTTTAGTTTACAACATAAGTATTTATTTCAAGTGTTGTAATTCCTGATTCTCTTTATTTATGTTTTAAGAACGATATGATAAGATAAATACTGTTCGTTTACGTTGAAATTGTTTTTTTTTTTTTTTTATTTTAATTTTATATGAATGTGCATGTCGTTTTAAATATACTTGTGCATGTATACATTCCTCTTCTTCACCGTCACTCTTTCAACTCGAAATTTCCCCTCTTTCCTTTTAACATAATTTTGTTCTCCCTCCTCTTTCATTCCCTAGTTCTATGTCACCCTATTCAACTTACCTGCTTTATGTAATATGTTTACCTTTTGACATGCAAACATAAAAATGCATTCTTGCTTTGTAGATAGAAATTTAATCACGTTAATTTTATTAGTATTATTACGGTTTATATTCTATGAAGTTCTTTTATTATAATTGTAAGAAAAATGAGGAAACGTATTTGCTCATTAAACGAACCGAGTGAAAACCATTTTGATAAAACTTTGCGTAATATTTCGTAATTTAGGGAACATTTTTGTTTAGAAAGACAATTTAGGAATTGATTATTAACATTTTCTCTTACAGAATCTGTTATTTATTTACACTCTTTATTTATTAAAAAAAATCTTAACTAGAATTCCGTACAGAAAAATTGACAGGAGAGTGGAAGAAGTGTTAGAGAAGACCAATTTTGTTTCACGAAAAGTATAAGGACAAGGGAAGCAATTTTAGCGCTCAGTTTTAAAGTAGAAGGAAGATTAAAGAAAAACAGACCAACATACTTGGCATTTATAGACCTAGAAAAGGCATTCGATAACGTAGACTGGAATAAAATGTTCAGCGTTTTAACAAAATTGAGTTCAAATACAGAGATAGAAGAACAATTGCTAACATTTACGGGAACCAAACAGCAATAGTAATAATTGAAGAACATAAGAAAGAAGCCGTATTTTAAGCAATTCGATAAGAAAAATTGAATTATTCTTTCAAATAAAATCGGTTAGGACTAATATCCATCTCGTGCCGTGTAATAATATTCATCTACGGGATGGATGTTACTCCTAAAGAATAATATCGGCCTACTAAAGTTGTATATTTTTTCCGTTCTCCCTCGGGCCGGACCCACAATTAAGTATGACACAGCCTGGAGGAGTGTCCAATACTCTTAACGAGCCTAGTCGTCTACCGGCTGTACGTCTCCGGCAGGATAGGTTGGCTTGCCGGTAGGATTTTGTCTTTTACTTATTTGCTCACTTCTGGAGCGGAGTTACCACTATGTCGTTCCTGTTGTCCCACTTCAGTTGTCTTAATATACAACTAAAGTTGTATATAATTTGATTTCTTCGCACATAAGTTTTAAATTCGGGATTTTACAACTTTGTTGAAAACATCATTCTACAGTGTTGTACACAAAGAAAACTCGATGTTGTGTTATTTGGATACTAAGCGGTTCTTTGTAGGATGATTTTATATTATTACGGATATCTCCCTCCTTTTAATTCCTCTCTTTCTCCCTTCCCATATAATAGAAAATTATTTTCTTTATCGTAAATCTCATTGTATGTGATCTAATAAAAAATATAAATTCTATTCGAAATTGTACAGTGATGCTCAGGAATAAGATTTTATGTCAGAAATCAAAGTTAGGGGATGAAGTATAACAAAAGCAATTTACAGTAATGTCATTATTAAACTGAATTTAATATTGCAGTTAAGCCTACCAAAATGCAATTAATATTTAAGGGTACAAGCGGCGGAATTTTCATTCTTTTTCCCTATAGGGAACATCATTACTTTTAAAAAAGGAGCAATGACTGTTGTCTTTTATGTCGACTTTTTTTTACATTACTATTAAAATGGGATCTATAATTTAAAGCGACAGATTAATTTTGTACTGTTTTCTATTGAAATATATTAAAATCATCGAAAACTGTGGAATTATTTTATCGATAGTAACACAATCTCATCGTTCTTCCCCCCGTTATTTTTTAGGAGCAGGAAGGATAAAATTGGCGTTGACGAATCTACGGGATCGGAATGGTGGGATAATGTTCTTGCCCTCTTAACTGTAACATCTCTTTGCGAGAACTCTTTTCTGAGAGACGTCTGAAATTCCTTTCTGTTTTAATGGAAATTCTTTCCTTCTAAACTTTATTTTATCGGTTGTTAATTGAAATTATGAAGTACCATAACAGTTCTATTTAAACGTAACTATGACTGCATAAGCTAAAATAACAATTTAGAAAAATTAAATGGTCGCTACAGAGAAACCGAGCTACGGAAAATAAATTTAGTATTTGACCAGCAAATAGAAATAAAGAATTAAAATACTTAAATGTTAATATTTTACATACCGCATAATCATTTGAAAATTTGCCATATTTATTATTCAACAGCTATCAGTTTCATCATATTTCTATTTGCAGGCACGTGTACCATTCTCGGGGGAACCTTTTTAAAATTATCTTCAAAAGGGGTGAAACCCACCCTCTCCGCTACTACTGCCCCAACTCAAAAACCTTAAATGGCAATGGTAACATTTAATTACATTAATTGACAACCCGAAAAAAATAATGAATTTTGGTGAAAAGAAAATTAAAATCGCCCCACCCTTTCGCTCGGTAGGTGCGAAAAACCGTTTGGCGTAGTACTTTTTTTAAATTTCATTCCAATAAAAATAACTATAAAATTACGTGATATTAGTTCTTAAACCGTTTGAAACGATCATAATCTGTCTTTTAAAACTGTGAAAATTATTTTTTAAATTACAACACAAAATTTCGCCCTTAAATGTTTTCTAAACTTTCAAGGGTTGAAAACTTATTTTTTTTAAATGAAACGATGTAGCTTGTAACAATGGAAGGTCCTTTGAATGGCAAGTAATTTGGTAAAAATAAAATAAAAATTGGTTCACTGGTATTTTAGTTTTGATTAAAAATGTGATTTTTTTTTTTACGTTATATTGGGATACAGTGTTACTGACTGAAAGCATTAAGGTCTGAAATCGTCCGTTCTTGTTAAAAATATGGGTTTTACGTTTCTCCAGCATTGAAAAAAATACTAGTAAACAGAGCATTATAAACATCATAATTTATGAATTAGTTTTTATTTAATCATTAAGTTTATCTGGTAATCAATTTTTCAAAATTTTACCAGCAAAAAAGTAGGTGGCACCTTATTATTGGTATGTTTAACTGATGTTATAATGCTGTGTTTACCGGTACGTTTTTACTGGTACATACGAAATAATTACTGGTACTTAATGATTAAATAATTAAATAAAAATTAATTCATAAATTATGATGTTATAATGCTCTGTTTACTAGTATTTTTTTCAATGCTGGAGAAACGTAAAACCCATATTTTTAACAAGAACGGACGATTTCAGAACACTTAATGCTTACAGTCAGTAACACTGTATCCCAATATAACGTAAAAAAATCACATTTTTAATCAAAACTTAAATACCAGTTAACCAATTTTTATTTTATTTGTACTAAATTACTTGTCAATCAAAAGGCCTTCCAATGAGGTGTCACGAGCTATATCATCTCATTTAAAAAAAAATAAGTTTTCAACCCTTGAAAATGTAGCAAACATTTAAGGGCGAAGTTTTGTGTTTGCAATTTAAAAAATAATTTTCACAGTTTTAGGCTACAGATTATGATTATTTCAAACGGTTTAAGAAGAAATATCTCGTAATTTTATAGTTATTTTAATCGGACTGAAATTTAAAAAAAGGACTACTCCAAATGATTTTTCGTCTACCGAGCGATGGGGTGGGCGGATTTTAATTTTATTTTCACCAAAATTCATTATTTTTTTCGGGTTGTCAATGTAATTAAACGTTACCATTGTCATTCAAGATTTTTGAGTAGTGTAAATATAGCGTAGAGGATGGGTTTCACTCCTTGGAAATATATTTAGAAAGGTTCCCCCGAGAATGGTATACATGCCTGCAAACAGAAATACGAAATTCCCCTCCCCCCCAAAAAAAAACGTAATATTTTTAACCAATGGGCCAAAAATCGATGTATTTTTTATATCCAATAAGAAATTGGTGGGAATATGCATGTTTCAAAATAGCAGGAAATATTGATATTAACAATAACCAGGTTGGAGAAATAAACCAATAACCCGATAAGACATTAACATGCTCTTTTATATCGGTCATTTTAAACATTCTCCATATTAACATATTAAAAATATAAAGGTTATTGTTTATAATTATAGATATAAATTATAAATATAATCATCCAAACTTAACCTAAGCTCGCTAACCTCGACTAATTAACAGTAAATTTTTGATTATTTAAATACTAAATAATTCCAATTATTTAAATAATAAGAGTTTTAACGTTCAAATCTTAGTAAAGGCAGTTACTTTTATAGTAGATACTAGATCGTGGATACCGGTGTTCTTTGGTGGGTCGGGTTTCAATTAACCACACATCTCAGGAACGGTCGAACTGAGACTGTACAAGACTACACTTCATTTACACTAATACATATCCTCATTCATCCTCTAAAGTAAGACCTGGCGGTGATTCCCGGAGGCTAAACAGGAAAAAAAATAAAAATAAATAATTGCTGGCCTCCGTGGTGCAAGTGGTAGCGTCTCGGCCTTTAATCGGGACATTCCGGATTCGAATCCCGGTCAGGCATGGAATTAAAAAAAAAAATTGCAGCAATAATTACTGAATTTATTATTTAAATATTCAAAACATTGCTGTCAATTAGTAAGGTTAGCGAGCGTAGATTAAATCTGGTTAGATTATATTTAAAATATAAATTGTATATCTGGTTATCGGGTTATTTTTCCAACCTGGTTATTGTTAATGTCACTATTTCTTGCTATTTTCAGTTATCTTCAGGTGAAAAACTTGCAAACTTTTGGGCGGGGAGAAACGAAAAACTACCAGTTTTGATTTTTTATTTTGAAACTTGCATCACACTTAATTCTTATTAGATATTAAAAATACATCGATTATTGACCGATCGATAAAAAAATTAAATGCTTTTTTTTTGGCGGGGGGGAAATTCGAAAAAAGATCCAGAAATACGATAGGACTGATAGCTGTTGATTAATAAATGCGATAACTTTTCAAATGATCATCCGGTATAACTTTTTATACAAGTTGTGGAATAATGAAAATTTCCACCGTCTAGAAAATAGGTGAAAATAAAGTAAATTTTCTCCGAGAATTTTCCATAATTCTTAAAAGTTCTCTTCAAATAAATATAAACTGGTACTCACAGCTAGCAAAGAAGTTTTAACATAGCGTGAAATTCAATTTCTTTTTTTATCGGATTGTTCATATGATATATGACACTTCTAAAGCAAGACTTTTTCTCGTGGCACATACTAGAATGTTTTCTATTACGTTGAATCTATTTTAGTTAACTTTTATAGTTTTTCTGCAGCTGTTTATTATACTAAATGTATAACTTTTAAAATTTGTCATCTTATTTTTTTTAAAATCTTATTTCATTTTTTCTATTTATTATATTCTGTATGTTTTTTTAAAAAAGTATGTACCTTAAAAAGACTGAAATAATTAATTTTATTTCTTTTTTAATTATTAAAATCTCAATGCCGATATTAATAACATATTGGTATAAACTAAAAGGGACGAAGAGATATAAACTATTTTGGACGAATCTCTTTGTCCAAAATAGAAATATGTTTAGAGTATATCTAAGAATTAAAAAGAAATTTGTGAAACAGAGACATCAGTAAAAACTAAAAAAAAAAAAAAAAATAAAGAATTTTGAAATGTGTGTGAGGATGTTGAAAATTAATCGGGTCGATATTAAATTTGAAATCAAGAAGTCTTAAGACGAAGATGAGAAATTTGTGACAATCTTGTAAAGAAATATTTAGGTTCATGGGCAGAGTACGAGGTATTGTTTTTCGAATGAGTACCATTTTGATGTATTTCGCGGTTTTCGCCGTTTCGCGCATATGCACCGAGTAACTATTGGTTTGTTACGAATGCCATTACATGATTGTTATTCTTTCTCTTTTTTTTTTACAGTTTCTGTTCGTACTTAAAATGGCTGTGTCTATTGACAATGCCGCCGATTGTGAAATACATGCTTTTACAGACAAGTATTTTAATTTTCAACATTACGTATTTGAAATTCATTCTTAGTATAATATAATATTATCTAGAAGGTAGTAAGGTTTGATTTTCTATGATATTTTACATCATGAATCTCTCTTTAGGGTCTAAAAATAGTCAGCTAGCATGCTCGGACCCCACTTGCCCAGGTACTGCTTTTCCATATCCGAAATATCTTGATGGAACCGTTCACCGTTTTCTTCGCTGACTGCTCCTGGATTTGGTGGGAAGAAATCCAAGCGGCAGTCCAGGAAGTGAATCTTAAGTGACATCTTGCGTTCCAAGATTTTAAAAGATCATCCATGTTTTTTTTATAATTTTCGGATATATGGTTTCGTAAGTTCTGGCAAATGCTCTTAAAAGACTTTCGCATGGAAGCAAATTAAATGAGCTGGAGAAACGTACTACCGAAGTTGTCATCTTTAAATAAATTTTTAATTTGAGGTTCTACAAGGATTCCTTCATTGAGATTTGTTTCACTGATCTTTGGAAACTTATTTTTTAAGTAAACGAATCTAAACCCACTTTGATCTATTGCTTTCACGAATTTTTTCATAAGCCATATGGAGTGGAGGCAAATAAATTTTTTTGAATAAAGCGGTTGATTTACAACATTATTCTTTCCTAGAATTAATGCAGTTTGGTTTGGCCACCCTTTCTGTACGTTATGATTTCTTAAGGTCTTTGCTGTCCCATTAGCAAATAAAACAACAGTATCTGGTAAAACCAAATTGAAGACCTAGCAACAGAACAATTTCTTACTTTCAAGTCACCACAGATATTTCCCTCAAATTCATCATGCTTTATTTTATCTAGCAGAAGCATTGGAAACTCATTTCCAATGTGCAGTAGTAAGTTTTCAGACTAGCTGTGGACGAATCGATAAACAAACGCCAGTCCTCTGTTTTGTATTCATTAAATACAAAGAAATCCTTGAAGTCATTTTGCTTATTTCTAAAAAAAAAAAAACAGGTCATTAAGATGCCCCTGTGTTATTAAATATGGTTCACCAGATGAACACGAAGCTCCGTAGTTTGGATCAACCCTTTTATCATCATTATCGTCTGCCAAATCTTTGTGTTGTTGATCATCGCTAAGTTTGATATTTTCTCGTGGTTAAGACACAGGCAGTTCTTAAGCACGAGATACAGGCCTCATGGCAGATGGTAAATTATGGTGTGAAATAGTGTGCTTTGACTTTGAAATAATGTCCGGAATATTAGCCAGACAAAAGTAACAATCGGTGGCATGATCTTTTGGTTCCCGCCAAATCACTGGAACAGCAAAATTTATATACCGAGAACCCTTTAACCAGCTTGTAAGAGGTCTGACAGAAGTAGCACAACAATTGTGAGGGGTCCACTGTTTGTCTTAATCGCCAGCTTTGCAGCCAAAATAAAGCTCATAACATTTTTTGATGATAGGAGTAAAACTAACGTTTCTGAAATTTATATGTTATTTCACCACGAATGTAGCAAAAGTTGTCCGGGGGTTTACAGAATGTCTAGGAATTTTTCAAAATTACACGATATACAAACACAAGAAAAAGTATTCACTACACGTCTTGAATTCCAAAGATGGAATGTAAATTTAGTTTACGTCCTAACTGAGAAACATCTACAGTGGACGAGCATATCAGCACATACACACGTCAACAGAGTAAACACTAAACACAGACCGGCTGTGATTTGTGAACCGGAAACTCAGAAATTATAATCAAAATAGACGGCACGCTCAAACGGAAATAAAATTGTGCTGCTTCACGACAATCCTCGGCCATATGCGGCTCATTTCACCCAAGATTTAATCGATTCATTTGACTGGGAACAAATGGATCACATTTACTGTATAGTTCTGACCATTCCACGATGACGTCAAAACAACCGTTCAGCAATGATGTCTTCTCAGGCGGCAGATTTCTATGAAGCTTAAATTCAGAAGCTGATCGCACGATACAAACGCCTTAATATATGCTGAAATCATGTAGAATTGTAGATTAAGATTCAGGCTTTTACTTCAATATAAATTTCAGAGAAAATTTACTTATTTTTTATATCAAAACGTTACTTACTTAAAAAAACAGCCTCGTGTTAAGACATCCAAATTTAATGTTGGTGTTGGAAGGCTCTTGTAGAAGGTAAAAACTGCAGATGATGATAGTGATTGGATTAAATGACAGATATTTAAATATATAATAAATATTGTTAAAGATAAAATATTAGCATAGAATTCTAAGGAAGAGGAATTTGCATTAAACCTGTTAACCGACTGACGATTCGCAAAAAAATTGTTGTATTGCTTCATGATTTTGACCTGAATTTTATGCTACTCAACATTCGTTTTCATAGTATATAGATCTGTGGGAACGATTAACTTAAGGTTTTTACTATGAACTTGAGTTGTCGTACCCGTTTCGAACAGAAATTAGTTTTCTCCTTAACATAAATTCAGAACCTGATAATACATTTTAAAATTAAGTCCTGAATTTACAAAGTCTAAACAAGATATAACAGTTCAGAGACACTTTGGTTATTTTTGGTCTGTCCATTGACTTAGTAATTGACATATTGTTTTTTTTTATCATTACAATAAACGATTTACTGATATCTGTTCATTGTCTGTTGTTGTTTTGAACAGAATTTTTCAATTGAAATAAATAAATTGATTTTAAAATAATCATTGTTATTAATGACACGGATAATATTGTACAGTATTCGTAGAGAGCTCGTTCGTTACAAGTGTTCTTTCTTTCTTTCTGATTGTAAGTAGCGAGCGCGTAGAGTACGGATGTCAGTGACCCATGGGATAATAAAAATACATCACAATCATCGTCATCCACGCATGCGCTGAAAATCTGAAGCCCATCGCTCTGTTAACTGACTACTGGCTTTGCTACCTGTTTTGCTTATTATTATACGTTCATTATTAGCCATTCATTTATTGTTTATTATATTTATCTATTTAATTTATTTTATTTCTGATCTTTGCCTGTACTAATAGACTAATTTAATTTATTTTCATGTCTCTTGTTTCTGATATGTATTTTATATATTAACATTGACTTAATGAATATCCTATCTATATTTTACTATTTTGTTTTCTGCTTTCTGTCTCTATTCTCCTTCATCTTCTTTATTACCTAACCGCTGTTAATCCTTCCATGTATATATATATTTTTTTAAATTGTACATAACTATGGTTATTTTTACTGTATTCATTATTTTTGTCGAGTGACATACTATTACAATTGTAGGCGATCTGATATAAAACACAAATTTACCTGTCTTATAAAGAAAATATTCACTGTGTCCAATTACCCGCTTTTCATTTGTGAAAATTAAGAGTAAACTGGTATTTTCCTTACTTTTCTCATTGAACTTTCTTTTATATATTACCATGCTAAGACCTTCGAAATGTAGGTAATATTTTTTAATTCTATAAATATTACGTTGTATTACCACGAACGTAATTAATTAATAACAGTGAAAGCAATTCTAATGCCGTTTGTTATTAATTTACTTTATATGTGTGTCACGGTGATAAGAAAAAATCGGTCAGATAAAATAAAGCTTCAGATTAATGTACCTTTTTTCGTACAAATATGGATTTTATACAACTCCTCTCTAATAACAGCTTTCTAACCCACAAATATATGTATATATATATATATACAGGGTGTCCCATATAAAACGCAACCCAACCTTATATTGGTAGGTATTGAAATAATAAAAAGGCATGTGTAAATGTTAATGTAATTTTTATTATTACCATCCATTACCTTACATTTACAGTAAATATGGGAAGTAGCCGCCACCTTCTTGAGTACAAGCTTTAATTCTTTTTACAGCGTTTCTTGCAACTTTTTTGAAAGTTTGTGGCTCGATATTTAATACAGCTTGTTCAATATTGACTTTCAATCGTTCAAGTGTTCGTGGTTTGTTGTTGTAGGCTTTTTCTTTGAGGTAACCCCGTAGAAAAAAATCGGCCGCAGTCAAATCTGGAGATCTTGGTGGCCACAAGCCTCGACCGATAACACGATTACCGAAGAATTCCTCGACGAAATCAGAAGTTGAACCTGCGTAGTGCGATGTCGCACCGTCATGTTGTAGCCGGCAGTGTCTGTCTTCCTCTTCCAAGAGTGCGATGAACCGAAATAAAATATCCTGATATCGTTCTGCATTAATGGTGTACTCGAAAAAAATAGTATCGATTATTTTCTTCCGCGATATCGCGCACCACACGCCCGACTTCTACAGGTGTAATTGTTTTTCGTGATAAACGTTGGGATTTTCAGCGCTCCAAATTCTACTGTTTTGGTTGTTTACGTAGCCTTCCTAATGAAACCGTGCTTCATGTGTGAAAAATAACGAATCCATAACATTAATTCCCTCACGCAGAAATCGACGGAATCGTTGACAATATTGTAGCCGTTTTCTTTGTCGGGCTCAAGAAGTCGATGAACCGTTTGAATGCGATAAGGTCGTAATCGTAATCGTTTGGTCGCCCGATGAACAGTCGATTTAGACAAATTAATTTCAGCAGACAAACGTCTGATCGATTTATTTGGCGAGGCGAGTAATCGGTCTTTGATTTCAGTGACTGTATCTGTATTCAACACTGACGCAGATCTTTTGTGTTCCTTGTTATTAACAGAACCGGTCTCTAAATTTTACTACTAACCTTAATATTGATGTTTTGTTAGGAGCTGGTTTATCTGTGTACTTATGGCGAAACAAATCTTGCACTGCAACCGCTGATTTCGTACTGAAGTACGACTCGACAATGAAAACACGTTCATCTAGCGAAAACTCCATCTTGTCTCTAGCAATACACTGAACGTTATGATCGCATTGTTGTTACTATCGGTAGTGTTCTACTGCGTCACCGCGATGTTCAGATGTTGGACGAGTCCATTTCAGTAACGAGTAGGGGAGTACGCTTGACTTTTGAAATTTCATAGGTGAGTGATTGATGGGTTGCGTTTTATATGGGACACCTTGTATATATATATATATATATATTTGTGTGTGTGTGTGTATATGAGATATATTTTTTTTTTCTTCTCCCCCTGGGCTGGATCCTGCAGTTATGCATTAAACAGCACAGGGGAGTTTCCTTTATTCTAACGGGCCTCCACGCCTCGGCCCGCCGGTCGGATCTCACTTTGCGCCGCCTCAAACCCCCAGACTAGGATTCACCAGGCCCGGCTGTGCCGTCCCTGGATCCCCACTTTGGGAGCCGGGAATCGGTCTTTATGTCAATGCCTCTAACGGGGACATCTCGCATGGGGCATCCCCGCCGGGACTCGGTCTTTTTCGCCCGGGGGTGCGAGAGTCCCCGTCACTCATCACTACCTCTCTTTATACATATATATATATATATATATATATATATATATATATATATATATATATATAGAGAGAGAGAGAGAGAGAGAGTGAGAGAGATACACACACACATATATATATATATATATATATATATATATATATATATATATATGGGATTTAGGGAACTTCAGTCAAAATTCTATAAAAATATTTGGTACGAAACTTTCAATTTCAATTTTATTCCTTAAATGTAAATTAATATTTATCCTTAAATTTTTTAATTAAAATTCATCCGCGTGGATTAAATCATAAAAAATTTCTTCGCGTAAAATTAGGAAAGGCAATACTTACACAACCATAACAAACAAATTTTGAACAAGTTTTTTGAACTTACAACAAAACAAAAAATGTGTGAATGTTTTTTACAGTAATTATCTAATATTTTTCCAATATTTATATTTTTTTTCCATTTTTTTAAAGTATTTTTCTTCGCATGTAAATTTTTGCTAAATAAAGGTAGGCTTAATTTTTTGTTTCTTGGTTTTGCATCCTGATTAAAAAAAATCTGATGTTGGCACTACATGACTTCCTTGTACGCCTATTAAATTATGTATACACATTTTTAAAAGTACACAAAATTTTATTTCATTAACTTCTGATATTTTTTTATTTTTTTTTTATTGTTATTTTTGAATTATTATTTATTCTAATTTTTTTTTTACGATCAGAGGTTAATAAATTATTAAGAAATCAATATCTTTAAATTAAAAAAAAAAAAAGTTAAAAATAAGGAGATTAAGTCGGATTTGAACGGATGTGCTTTCCCCTATAAGATCCAAATATTTCATTATTTAAAATTTGATTGGCTATAACTCTGGAACCAATGAAAATAAGTGCCACTTATGATATATATCGTTGATTCTCTCAGTGAGGGTTTATAATGGCAGTTAAGAAAAATCCAAACTTCTTTTAGAAAATCAACTATCTGGTGCGTTTCAATCGCCGATCGACTGTCAAGGAACTTGCAAAAGAGGTTAGCATCTCGATCGGATCATGCAGTGACATTTTGGCTAAAACACTGAAGATGCATCGAGTCGCAGCAAAGTTTGTTCCTCGTTTGATAACGGAACAGCAGAAAGAACATCGACTGGACGTTTGTCGGTTACAATGGTTACGTGAAGAAATGCGCAAAAATAGACCGGAGTTGTAGCGAGACAACTCGTGTTTCCTTCATCACGACAATGCGCCCGCACACTCGGGTTTGTCAATTCGTCAGTTTTATGCCAAAAATCAGATGACTGTCCTTCTTTAGCCTCCCTAATTGCCAGACCTAGCTTTTTGCGATTGTTTTTTATTATTTCAGAAATTAAAATCAAGTGATGAAAGGACGCCGTTTTGAAACTATTGATGACATTAAAGCGAATTCTTTACGGACCATAAAGGCCATTTCAAATAAAGCTATCTAGGACTGTTTCGCGAAGTGGAAACACTTCCGGGAAAAGTTGTGTGAATAGGGGAGGGGAATATTTTGAAGGAGACAAGGATCAATAATCTGTAAAATTAATATAATAAAAATTAAAAAAATAAATATTATATATTTATTTTTTGAACAGACCTCGTATTTATGATTTAATTATGTAGTAATGTTGTTTCGTTAATCGCTCTTAAAATTTATTTAAGTACTCTATGAACTATGATTTTTTTTTTCTCAATTAAAACTGTTTCTTCTGCGTTTAATGTACTTTAATAATATTCTAACGTTTGAAATATCTTATTATATTATTAACTATATCGATGAATTATGTACGAAAATGTGAACAATCTTTCTGCCAATCAGTTTTACATTATATACGAGTAATTAATTATTATTATTATTAGAAATTTGTGTTGTATCAGTTTATGTGTATTGTATTGATTGATGAAGTAATATTGAAAAATAAAATCTCATTCGTTCAAGAGCTAGAAGAAATTATAAGCGTCAAACTTCAACGTTAAATTACTATAATTTGTTGACACACTGGTCGACTTTAGTTACCAGAAAACTGTGGTATTCTTGAACCTTTCAGCTCTCTTGTAAAAATCTTCATGTTTACTTAACATTTATTATTCCTTGAGAATTCGAGAGTAAATTTAAGATATTCGTACATTGTCTGAAACCAGAAATTTTTTTTTACGGTTGATTTTCAAAATGTTAAATATTTGTAAATCAAATTGGTTAAAGGGATGTCAACTTATATAATTTTGAGATTACCTTCATTCATATTTTGATTTTGATTTTTTTAATGACTTTTTCTTCAATCTATTTAGTGAATGATACTTAACCCACCGGGTGGTCTAGTGGTTAACGCGTCTTCCCAAATCAGCTGATTTGGAAGTCGAGAGTTCCAGCGTTCAAGTCCTAGTAAAGACTTTTATACGGATTTGAATACTAGATTGTGGATACCGGTGTTCTTTGATGAACCACACATCTCAGAAACGGTCGAACTGAGACTGTACAAGACTACACTTCATTTTCACTCATACATATCATCCTCTGAAGAATTATCTAAACGGTAGTTACCGGAGGCTAAACAGGAAAAAGAGAGAGTGAGTGATACTTGAATATTGAATCGGCAGTTATTTGTGCTAATGGCTGTAGTACATATCGGGTATCTCTAATTTTCTTAAAAGAAAACTAAAAATGCCTTCAAATTTATCTATTTTCTATTTTTAATTATTTAGATTTTGAATGGGGGTATTAGATTTCTTCATATAATTTTATAAAATAAATTAACAAACCCTATACAAAAAACATTATTAACTCTTTAGTATGATCTATTTTTTTAATAAGTAAATGATTTTTCCCTTTATTTTGTTTTACTTTGTTACGCTTCAGTTTGTTTATTAAAATATAATATCGGTATTTAGTTGTATTTATTAATGAAATTAATCGATTAATTCTTTTTGTTTTATTTAGGTTTTTCGGTGGCATCCGGCACCATTTCCTCGCCGTGGACCCCAGCGAGCGCGGGCCCGCCGGGCGCTGACACTAACGGCTCCGCGGGTTCCGACTCGAAAAACAACCTGGACGTGGGCGATTGCGACGATGATAAGGAGTTGGCGGCCGCAGACGCCGAAGGCGTCTGGAGCCCCGACATTGAACAAAGTTTTCAAGAGGCATTGGCCATTTATCCACCGTGTGGACGACGGAAAATTATTCTTTCTGATGAAGGAAAGATGTACGGTGAGTTAATTTTTTTTTTTTTATTACGCTTTATTTTCTCTAAAAGAGGATTTATTTATTTTTTTTTTAAATCCTGAATTATTATCCTACATACAGAATGTCCCAGGAAGTTTAGGAAATATTCTACCGGTGAAAATAACGAAAAACCTTTACATAAACATAGGTCTGGAAACGTTTTTTTTTCGACTTACGGCTAGCGAAAGATTTCAACTGGATTTCAGCTGTTCTAATAAGAAGCCCTACTGTAATTTTTGAAACCCAAATTAAGGAGTAAAGTTTGTGGTTTCTTATGTAATTTGAGCTAAGAAATACGATAAAACAGGTCCCGGAACCGTAACTCCAACATCTTTTAAGATATCCGACGTAAAACACAAATTTCGGTATCGAAAAACAAACTTTTTTTAGGTTTATAGTACAATAGCTTTGTTAAATTACTAATAAATGGGGAAGCTTTAGTTACAAACTTGTTGAGAATTTAATTCTCAAAAAATTAATATAAATACAACCAGTAAAAAGTAAATAAAAACCGGTTTTTTACTGAAGCAAAACAGACGAAAAATAGACAGAATATCGTATTATTCTTTATAATTAATATATATATATAAAACACAAGACCGCTTATTAACAAATGAATTAGACGCGTTCAAGCGCTTTCGGAATTAAATTACATCTTCAGAAATTATTATTATTCGTCATATTTGTAACAATAATTAAAACTTCACGTGGTCTTCTCAACTGTTCAGAACAGTTGAGAATACCACATTGACAGGACGTTTACGTTGACGTAATTTTAAAATATACCATTACCAACTGTTATAATTACGCAAATATCACAACTTTCATACAATTCACATCTGAAGTTTTAATTATTGTTACAAATATGACGAAAAATGATAGTTCCTGAAGATGGAATTTAATTCCGAAAGCGCGCTTGAACGCGTCAAATTCATTTGTTAATAAGCGGTTTTTTATTATATATTAACTATAATTATTATATACTTACACCAACGGGCCACGCTTAAAAAAATTATTATAAATTATTTTTTCTGTACAATAAATTTATATAAAAAGGAATTTTTTTGTCTATTCCTATAGATTGTTCAGTAAACTTATACTTTCCTAGCATCATAGCTTTAGAGCTGCAAGAAGTAATCGATAATCAAAAAAAAAAAAATGAGGTACGGGTTTGTTTGGTTGTAATTTTCGACGTTCATGACCCAAGGATCCCAAAAACAAAACAAAAAATTGTCGGGTAATGTTCGTACGTATATACGTGTTGTACAAGTGTTGGCGTGTTTGAAGCTTAATAACGTTTTACTGGACAAAACCGATTTTGATGAAATTTTGTACAGTAACTCTTGTATATGAAGCAATCAGTCGATAAAATTTTGGACTCAGTATTTCCAGGGGGTGAGGTAGATCGTTTTTGGGGTTTAATTTTCTAAAAAGTTTCTAAACATAACCCACTTTATTAAAGTTCAGTATATACGTGCGCGCTTATCTTACATTTAAAAAAAAAAAACGTTTCCCAAAAATTTCCCGTTTCCAAAAAAATCGAATTGCATATTTTTTAACCGATCTTTTTTTTATGTTTTCCTATGCATATTAGTAGTACAAATGAACCTCCCAAAAAAATACTTTGGGGCAATATTGGTTTTTTTTTTTTTAACTTTTAGTATTATTAAAAGTTTAAATAATAAACATTTAATAATATTACAGTATCTTCATCGTAAATTACCAGCCATTCAAAAAAGAAATCTTAGGTAACTTTTTTCATCATCATTATTTTTCTTACTACACAAGAAAAAATACAAAAAAAAATTACAAAAATATATTTGATTACATATAAAAAATTATTTTTTAAAAAAGCTTTTATTTAACTGATATTAATATTAATATTAATAAAAAAAGGAAACAAATTAGAAAACCCCTCTAAAAAGTAAAAAATAAGAATTAATTCAAATTGAGAATTTTAAACAAAAAAAATATATTAACAAATATAAAAATGCCCTGAAAAGTAAAAAATAAATTATATAACTATCTAATATGTAATAATTATTAAATTTTAAAATTAAAAGTAATGAAAATATTTAGTTTTATAATTTATTTAAAACAACACAACATTTATTTTTACAACAGTTAATCTTCATTTTCATTTTCAATAACGACGGGAAGAGGCGGAAAGGTCTGCTGGAACCTCTCCAGTTGAGATTGACTAGCTACAAGTAACAATCTGGGAAAATGCACCCGCTCGCTTTCTTTGTACGTGTTCTCACATAGTTGAAGTTCATCTTCGAATTCTACTTGTAATCTAAGCCAAATTGAACGAACTCTTTCCGCTAAAAGTTTCATTTTAATTAATTATGAATTTTTATTTAACGAATTTTGTAATTACGATTACAATTATAATAATGATAATAATTAATAATTTTTCAGATTATCGTCAAAATGTAATAACTTTGTGCAAGATTTCTAAATTTAATTTTTATTTTTAATCTTATTAACCTTTAAAGGTCATCTCGGTGCAAATTTGAACCATCAAAGAATTAAAACTTGAGTTATTTTATTACAGATAAATAAAGTATATACATATACTAAACAACCTCATTTAACAAAAAATATATTTTAAAATACAGCAAATGTCTATAAATACTTATTCGAAAACATTCTTATAATGAAAACTACGCCACGCTTTTATTTAACTAAATATTTTCATTACTTTTAATTTTAAAATTTAATAATTATTACATTTATTTATTAGATATTTATATAATTTATTTTTTACTTTTCAGTTCATTTTTATATTTGTTAATATATTGTATTTTTTTGTTTAAAATTCTCAATTTGATTTAATTCTTATTTTTTACCTTTTAGAGGGTTTTTCTAATTTGTTTTTTTTTTTTATTAATATTAATTAAATAAAAAGCTTTTTTAAAAAATAGTTTTTTATATGTAATCAAATATATTTTTGTAATTTTTTTTGTATTTTTTTAAGACTAAAAAAAAAGTAAAAATATTTATTTTTACACATCGAAGTTACATACGTATACCAAATTTCAATAATTTTCATACGATGGTTCATGAGAAATGATAATTTTCATTAGCGTAGGGGTAGAGCGTGATGGCGTGGGGGTGGGTCATATCAAGTGCTGTATTGTCATCCAAGTAACATATGTTTATCAAATTTCATTGATATTCATACGATAGATAAAAAAATATAGCAGTTGCAAGATTTGATTATTCCTAAAGCGAGTTAAATGAAAGCTTTTAATAAATAGCCCTTTTAATCCGATTTCTGAAAATCTTTGTAGTTCATTACCGTATAGCTAAATACGTAAATGAATATGGATTAATAAATAAATTTCGGCCGATTTTTTTTGTGGTAATCATAAAACTTGATTTGATTTTCCTCTATCCCTTTTTCTTTGCGGTTATCGTTTAATTTCAGCGTTTCTTATATGTTACTACATCTTCAATTATTTGCTACGTGGTCTAAGTTTTTTACCTCTTCTTTTATTTTTTAACAAACGTTTACTTTTTGAAATTACCCAGTTTTTCTAGTAATAATTTGACAGAGTTTGTTTTCTCAGATTTATTTTCGGCTTTTGTAAATTCGTAAATTCCTTCAATGCTTTTCTTTTTAATTTTGATAGCATTTTTTTATCTATTTTCATTGCCGTCGAAAAGTTAAAATATATGTTTTTATATATTTTTTTATAATCATAAGATGCGTCTTCCTTGTTTAATTTACTTATTAATATTTTATTTAGCTCGTCCTTGATGAATAATTTACTGTCAAAACAAAATTTCCTACGTATCTTGTATTTTATTTTAAAATTTTATTCCTCATTAATTTTTTTTTCTACCGCATTTATTTACTTTTGTTTTATACTTGTTTATTTTCTCTTCGATCGAAACAAAATAATTTTTTTTGGTTCTGTAGTAACTTTTCAACCTCTTTGTATTTATTACATTCTACATCCTCAATTATCAATTTTGTATAATCCAACATTTGTATTCTACATTTTTTTCAATTATCACACGTCCTTGTATCACAAAATTAATTAAATCTGGAGTTTTCTTAATTTAGGGCCTAAACCAATATGTCTTTATTAGATACGCTTAAATTTCTCTCCTCTTTTATTCGTTTTAAGACCTCTTCTTCATTTCGAATTTTATCTTCCACTTAATTTTTAACATCTTTCTATAACACCAAATTTAAAAGAATTTATTCCTTTTATCGTTTCTTCACTACCATAAAGCGCTACACTTTTAAAAAATATTTCAAACAATTTCTAATTCTTTGATCTGTAATTAATTGTAACAGATTTATTATTATTGTTTTTTTTTTTGTTTTTTTTTTACGTAAAAGCTCTCGTTTCTTTGTTTATATCTGTATTATTTCGTTTATTCTTTGTAACGTTACATTTTAATAATACAGTTTTATATCTGTTATGTTATGTTCTATCTTAATATTTAATTATTCCTTATTATAATTCGTTACCTTTGTTTTATACTTGTTTATTTTCATAGTAAATTCCTCGCAGTAAATTTATACCATTGAATATTTGTTCCATTTTTCGTTTTTTAACAGAATATCCATATTACAAGTATTTTTTCTCTTTGAATTTCTAAATTTCCGTACTTTTCTGTGTTTGAAAAGCATCCTTTTCTCTCTCTTTAATCCGAATCAAAAATTGATTTTTTCTTTGTAACCTTTATTTTGCTCATAATTATATTAAAATTCTTTTTTATGTTTCTAATTCACTTATTTATTTTGCAATGATATCGGCGAATTTTAATATCTTATTGTTTCTTTTCTTTGGAGTTTTACTTAGGTTTCAATTTTTTCTTTCTGATCGTCAGTGAATCGGTAAAATGTTAAACTCTTGTATTTTAAATAAGTTTTTATTTTAACACGAATGTTTTTGCAGTTTTCCGTTAAATGAGATATGCCATTTTATTTTTTAAAAATTACTGGGCAGTAGGCACCATTACGATCTACGCATTCTTGTAGTCTTAATCGAAAATTTTCCATTATTCGCCTTAACTTGCCCAGTTATGCGTGCAACTTCTTTTTTAATTTTAATTCCGCTAACATTTGTAGGCCCTCGACATTCATGTTGCTCTTGATCAAAGCCCCGATAGAAAAAGTCGCATAGTCAGGAGATCTAGGTGGCCAGTGTCTTCATCTTTGGATGCGATATGATTTGGAAACAGCCCTCTTAAATTAGTAATTGACACACGAGTAGTAAGACTTGTAGCATTCTCTTGTTTTTCATGTCACGTGGTTCCAAGTCCTTCGTAAAGAGGACTGTGTTAATTATCTTCTAAAAATTCTTCCTTTTCCTGTCGCAATAATTTATTTTCGTTGGGACGAAACGGGTCCATTTTCACAATTTTTATTTTTATTTATTATTCCTAGGGATTCGCATTTAAAAACTGTATTTAATTTTAATTTCAGAATTCTGCAACAAATTGAAATTTAATTTACTTGCTTTTGATATTTCTTGTAGTTTTATTTTTTTAAATGCAGATGACGGATTTTTTTGTTTTTTAGCGTTACCTATATTTTTAATTAAAAACGACCGTAAAAATTTATTTTAAATTAAAAAAAAAAACAATTGAAAACAATACAATTAAAAAAAAACTGTGCAATAATTGCGTCAGAAAAGCGAATTTCTGATTTTAATTGACCTTGAAAACTTACCCAAAATTACTGTTTTTTTTTTACTTCTAACTTCGTTTCCTGCGAATCGATTCACTTGAAAAGCAATAGAGCTCTATTTCTACTAGGTTTACATCATCCTACCGATTTTCCTCAAAATCAATTAAAAAATTGCGTCCAGAGCAGAAAAACGAAAAAAGCTGAAAATGTACCAAAAACCCCCTTGTTTGGCTCTAATTCTGGTTCTTGTGAACCGATTATCTTGAAAATCAATAGCTCTCTATTCCCAGTACGTTTACACCACCCTACCAAGTTTTGTCAAAATCGGTTAAGATTTGCGTCTGGTAGAACGGACTGATGAATCTTATATATATTCGTTACTCACGTATTTGATGGAGCATTGATTTTTTTTTTAAATTAAAATTGAAGAAAGGAGACGGCTAATTTCGTTTTTTTACTTATATCTACTTCCTCTAGATAAAAGGATTTCGCTAAAACATTTACCGATATATTTTTTAGATAAATTATTCTAACACAAGGTTAGAAAATTTCCTTTCTTCCTGATGCCCCCCTAAAAGAAGGTTTTCAGTTGAGCTGCGAGCCAGGAATGCGCCGCTTCCTTCACTCTTTCATCCGAGGTAAATCGACGGCCCCTTAATGTCTCTTTGAGTGGACCAAACAAACGGTAGTCAGAAGGGGCAAGATCAGGACTACACAGAGGACGAGCCAGTTCTTCAAAGTCGAGTTTCTGGAGCGTTTCAACAGTGTGGGCAGCAGTATGTGGACGGGCATTGTCGTGCAACAACACAACACCTTTCGATAGCAGTCCTCGGCGTTTGCTTCGAATTGCAGGCTTCAGCATGGCAGTAAGCATCTCACTGTATATTGTCGTGCCCCTTTCCTCATAATGTTGAGAAATTAAAAAAAATAATATCAGGATTTCAAAAAAAAATTCAAAATCAGTTTTAACCCTTGAAATTCGGAATGAAACCCAAAAAATCTAGAAATTGGTTTTAGATGTTCAGAACCGATCAGTTCAAACTCAGCTTACATAGTGATAGACACTCGCAGTTCACAATTCATTAGAGTTTGTGATTCAACCGGTAAATCTCCACTATTACATAAATACAGTATATATCTATATATATTTTTTTTTTTTTGAAATTTTTCAAGATGAAATATATCTAAATACTTTCTCATTTATGTCAAGAAACGTGGGTAAAAATTTAGTAGCAATAGACAGGTAGTTTTTTGTTTATTCCGGACAAAATACAACCTCTTTCTCTTTATATAATAGTGTGTATATATATATATATATATATATATAAATGATGATTTGGGTAATCCACACACACACACACACACACACACACACACACACGAGTCGAATTGACAAGCTCTTCCTAAGTCTTAAAAATTACGGAAATCTTGTATACTACACGTCGAATTTATATCATTACTGCATTTGATGAATCTCGGAAAGCCTCCACATGCGGAAGAAAACCACTAAATGACGTAATTCCAACTGACGTCAACAGTTGTGATGGCCTCCGCACAACAGAATTAGCTAAGGGGTTGCGAATAATGTTGCACCGCCCGCAATATTCGAGTTAATAGTTAATATTAGAATTGGAGATAACTGGTGGTATTCCTCCGTAATATTAATTTATGTGTTTTATACCTGTTTTCCTTTTTTCAAATTATTATCTTCAATATACCCTGAAAATTTTCAATATTTATTGTAATTATTTAAAAAGAATAAAATATTTTTATTTGTTATTTTCCTGTTTCTTACGTAAACTGTTATTACATTGTTTATATATGTAAGTTTATATGTATATAACCAGTGCATGTATTCTACACTTATGCATGCATACGTAGGAGTGTGTTTTTTTCTTTTGTGAATAATTGCACATAATGGGAAGCAGATAAGTATGTCGTGTTACATGTATGGGTTACATTTTGCGAATAAAAAAATTATTATTTTTTTGTTTTACATTCTTGGAATGAAACGTGTATATATATATATATATATATATATATATATATATGCTACTTACATAATTTTATCGTTAAAACATGTATTTGCATATATATATATATATGTATGTATTGTACGTAAGTTAGTGTTGTTATATTATAGTACAATTATACTCACAAATATGCATAAATTCACGTGCGAGCAGATATTATGTGGAATGGTTGATAGAGATCTTACAAATACAATATCAAAATAACTAACTACCGAATAAATACGTCTAAATTTACATAATATAGCTTGTTTATGAATAATGTATAGCTATGTACATATTCTATATAATATATAGGTACATTATTTAATTATGTTAATTTTTATTGATAAACAATATTACGAATCTGTTTAATTATGTTATGTTCTTTTATTTTAATATACTTTTATATTTTTAAATAAAATATATTTATAATTTATTTTTTTCTTTTAGTTTATTACGAAATATAATTTTAGGAAAATTATTATTTTATTATTATGTAGTATGTAATAATTGTTTATTTTAATTCTTGCTCATCCGTATGGAAAATTAATAAAAGATAATAATAATAAATCATGTTAACCAGTAATAGGATTTTTTTTTAAATTTTTATATTTAAAAAAATAGTTACGATGAATATACACATTTAATTTAAAAAGTGGAACTTATTATTTTATCTGATCCATTATTTTCGTGAAGTATATTCGTAATTTAAAATAATATATTACACGTAATTAGCTAATAAATAAAATATATCAATTTATTTGTTTTATTTAGTTATTTTTATTTTCCTGTCTATACAGCAGCTATAGCTATGTAAAAGGAAAAGTATGGTGACCGGGTATATCCGGTTTTCACCGACTCTTAACAAATTGATCCCTAGGGACTCCGGAAAACTGAAAAATGGCATCGGAATTTCGGCGAAAATATGTGCTTATGTATGTTGGCGTGTAAATCGTCTTATATCTCCAGAACTACTTGACCGATTTTCATCAAACTTGACTATAATATTTCTATAGTAAGGGCATTGATACTATTAAAGTTTCAATTCAAAAGGTCTGGGGTTGGTGGTTACAAGGAGGAAAAATGAAATCATCTCCAGATTTTGCATAATTAATTTTTTTTATAATTACGTGAGTTTTAATAAAATAAAGAACTTTTGAAAAAAAAAGTTTTGATAAAGTTAACCCCGACCCCTAAAAATTGGTTTTAATTTTAAAGACTTATAGAAGGCACAGGGGGTGATTTTCGTTGCATTTTTTTTTTTTAATTTTGTGAATAATTATAAAAAGAAACATCTTTTGTGAAAAAACGTTTTTTTGCTAAATTGTACCCCCATTCCAAAAAATAGTAATAACTTTGAAACGTTGTAGAAGACAATACAGCGGGTCTTTTTCGTTGGAGTTTTTTTTTTCTATTAGCATCTCGTTGGATCCACAAATTTGTTCCCCATCAAAGTGGGGTCTTAACCCAGCTGTCCAGCCATTCCAGCCGCGGTGTAATACGTTGGTTGTGTAATAGCCGTACTAAGTAATTGCCGGATAAATAAACTATGAATAATTTACACTTCCTTTATTTACCTTTAAATTTACATTGAATTAATCATTACATTAAATCACAATAATTTCATACTTTATTTAAATACACGTTTGTAAATATATGTTAAACATACTGTCTAACTAGAACAGATATAAAATTAATAATGTTGTTTAGTTGAC